>NC_067420.1:10082503-10682503 GCF_009764475.1 Pristis pectinata
ACCTGAAATGTCGACTTTACACCTTTTTCTTCCACAGTTGTTGCTCATCCCCCTAAATTCTCCCAGCCTCCTGTCTTTGTTCCAGATTCTTGTATCTGCAGTCTCTTTTGTCTTTGGAGGTGAAGGGGGACTGTGCATGTGAGCAGTGGATAAAGTTAAAGGCAATGGTGCATTCAAGACAATGGCAGATTAGACATTGTATAGTTTTAGTAAATCCAATAAACTTTGAAAAGGTTCTGTGGGCCTTGACCAGTTTTACCCCACCTGGTTTGGCTCAGGTCAAATTCTGGAATTACAGTGTCAGAGGGGATGTGAGGCTCACAATGTTCAGTGACCTGAGATTTACCCTCTTCAGATGGGGGGGAGGGAAAGGATGGTCCCAATCTGTGGAATCTGGGCAGTGGGCTCCAGTGGAAGGGGGGATATTTATGACTGTTTCAGCTGATCAGCTGCTTTAATGAGAAGCTGATGCAGATACAGTTGGTGGAGGGAAACACCAAAGTTGTCAGGGACCAGGGCAGGGTCAGGGGCAGAGCCAGTGTCATCCTATCCGGATGCATCACAGCTTGCTATGGCAACTGCTTTGTCCAAGACCACAAGAAACTGCAGAGAGTTGTGGACACAGCTCAGCACATCACGGAAACCAGCCTCCCTTCCATGGACCCTGTCTACACTTCTCGCTGTCCCAGTAAAGCAGCCGGCATAATCAAAGACCTTACCCACACCAGACATTCTCTCTTGTCCCCTTTCCCATCGGACAGAAGATACAAAAGCCTGAAATCACATAACACCAGGCTTAAGGACAGGTTCTACCCACAGTTATGACTATTGAATGGACCTCTTGTATGATAAGGTGGACTTTTGACCTCACAATATACCTCGTCATGGCCTTGCACCTTATTGTCTGCCTGCACTTTCTTTGTAACACTATATTCTGCATTCTGTTATTGCTTTTCTCTTGTACCACCTTGATGTACTGATGTAACAAAATGATCTGTATGGATGGCATGCAAAACAAAGTTTTTCACTGTACCTCGGTACATGTGACAGTAATAAACCAATTACCAATTTAGTTTACCAATTTTACAGGGCAGGGTAACCACTACACCACAGTGCCTGCCCCGGCAAGGTCACAAAGTCAGGGTCAGGGGTGGGGTCACAGGGTTAGGGTCAAGGTCAGGGTCAAGGGCAGGGTCACGGGGCAAAATCACAGGGTCGGGGCAGGATCAAGATCAGGGATAGGGGAGGGTCATAGGGTCAAGGGCAAGGTCAGGGTCAGACATGATGTGGTAGAGTGACCACAATGGGCCTTACTACTCACTGCTCTGTCACAGTTCCCCCTTACCAGCCCCAGCACTGGGGAGGACACACTCTGAGACCTCTGGGCAATGCAACTAAAGGAGTCCAGCCCCAGACGATCCGGCCACAGGTCAATAGCTCATGAAGCATCTCACTTGTTTTCTATTGGCATATGAATTTAAGCCCTCTACACTAACAGATTAATTACACTAGCAGTGATTCTAGGTTATATTGAACAACTTCAAATCAAGTGCTTTGTGGCCTGACACTCATTATAATCCAAAGATTCCATAAATGGAGCTGTTGGATGCAAATGTCCCACAAACTATTGGAACTTTTAACAGCAAATATTAAAGATATTGGTAATTGAACACAGCATGTGAATGACAAGGCCTGTATTGATTACCACTCCCTGAAGCAGCATGGTTCCCCATTCATTGCTGTGACACTAGTTATTGATCTCTGTGGAACATTTATCAGCAGCACATTGCCCTGTCCATTGGTCTCCTCAGGCAGTCTGCTGGTGATTTCACAAAGAGATAATAATTTGTCACAGCAGTTATTGGGAGAGACTGTAGATCAGGCAGGCTGGAGAGAGAGAGGGAGCAGTGGAGATCAGGTGGGTCAGGTAGGGTGGAGAGAGAAAGGGGGGTGGTCATGGTCTGGAGATCAGGTGGGTCAAGTAGAGTGGAGAGAGAAAGGGGGGTGGTCATGGTCTGGAGATCAGATGGGTCAGGTGAGGTAGAGAGAGAGAGGAGGGTGGTGATGGTCTGCAGATCAGGTGGGTCAGGTGGGGTGAAGAGAGTGAGGGATGGAGCAGGGAGAACGGGGAGATCAGGACCTGATTTCACGGATGTTCCTTCATCCACCAAGCAGACTGGATGCCTCAACTTGTGGATGTTGCCTGCACAGCTGTGAGTCATTACCTGCTGCCTGTGTTCTCCAGGCAGTGAGACTGGACAGGTCATGTCTCTGGGACATGTGGGCCAGCTGTCATTGTGAAGTGAGTCCATGATGACATTTACTTCTTCAAGCTTCAGTGAAAGGACAGACTGCTGCATGGATTATTTTATCCCAAGTAGAAGAATTATTAGTTGGACTTGGAGACAGGGTTGGGAATTGCTGCCATCTCTCCATGCGGCGCAAGGATCACAACTCCAGCTGCACTCACCAAATGCAGGACAAGTGTCCTTCCCGGAAGCTCCTGAATTCCTGGCTTCTCAGGCGAGTCTTTCATCAGAATGAGGTTGAGAGTAAGGATTTTGTTTTCAGTTTAAATTTGTCTTTAAGTCACCTCCAAATCAAAAATAAAATTGGGGAAAAACTGCAGATACTGGAAACCTGAAATAAAAACAGAAAGTGCTGGAAACACTCAGCAGGTCAGGCAGCATGTGTGGAGCAAGAAACTCAGTTGATGTTTCAGGTCTGGGACCCTTGGTCAGAACTGCGAAAACAAGTTGGTTTGCAGTAGTAGGAGAGGGATGGATAGAACAACAGGGTGATAGGGTGGGACTAGATGCATTAACGTGGCAGTTAGAATTGGACTATGCTTCTATGTCTGTGAGAGGTGTTGCTATCAGGAGGGTTGTGGGATATGCTCAGCAGGTCAGGAGAGAGAAAAGCTGAGCCAAAAACACAGGTAAATGATAGAAATGACCAGTTATCACATGGGCAAAAGAAAGAGCAAGTTACTTAAAATGATAGAAGTCAATATTGAGCATGTGAGGTTGCAACATGCCCAGATAGAAAATGAGACGCTGTCCCTCAAACTTGCACCGGGTCTCACTGTGGCACAGGAGGCCACAGACAGAGAAGTCAGAGTGGGATGGGGATGGGGAATTAAAGTGACAGGCAATGGGAAGCTCGGGGTTATTCCTGTGGACTGAACACAGGTGCTCCCATAAAGTGATCATCCAATCTGTGTTTGCTTTCTCCAGTGTAGAGGAGACAGCACCAACACATAATCCACAAATCATAAATTTCCCCTTGAGCCATTTTCAATTTGGATATTCAAGTAATGAACTTTGCCCATGGAGAGCAGGAGGGGAAAGAAGGGAATCAGGATGAATGTGTGACAACTCTCAGTCCGACATTCACAACTACTTTGTCTCGCGCTCCAGACCATCTTGCCTGTTGCCTGCTCTCTCACATCTCCATTGGCAACATTTCTTCCAATGCATGCCTGTTCCAAAATTATCCCTGAAGCACAGGAGGGGCTGCACAGGAGCTTTGGGATGAGCAGAGGTAAGAGACAAGAAACACGAAGGGAATGCTCAGGTTCAGGAAGAGAACCTCAGCATTGACCGCCTGCCCTCTGCTCTTTTCCCCAGTAATCCTGTATTACAAGGGTCATACCCGTAAAAACACCCATGGCTCCGATCAGCTGGATTATGCAGAAATCTGGTCAGTTTAAAGTTCTCAGCATTTGCAGACCTCATTGTCCCAGAATTGATGACGCTAATTTCTTCCAGGACATCGTAGTTTACTTTCCCTCCATATTGCTCCGGTTGCACAGGACGTCATTCCATGCATCCATCGTCAGACCCGATCGTGGTTCCCAGACCTGCTCCTATCTCAGGGCGGCTCTTTCCCACTGCCACTAGTCCCCATCCCCAACTATCTGATCACTGACTGGACCCAACCTCCTTAGAACTAGCCTTGGCCTGAGTGACAGATTTTTAACTCTGACAATGTAAAACATAGAAACAGTCCCTGCAGCCTGAGCAGCAGAGGGGAGCAGCAAGCAGCATTTTAAAAGTTGTTTATCGGATATGAAAGGGAAGCAGGCTTGAGCAGAATGGCCATTTTGGAGCGGCCATTTTGATGCGGCCATTTTTGGGAGTCATTGTGCTTGAGCTGTGAGTGCCGTAGCTTTGGTTCGAGAGGCTTCAGCGAGAGGAGGCTGAGCAGCAGAAAAGGGAAAGCGCAGGTACCCTATTACTCTATTAGTGTAGCTGGGATAGCAGTTTGGGCACTGGCATACTCCTGCAGGATGTGGCAGATCTGGGACACTGCCAGTGTCCCTGCTGGCTACACCTGCAGTAAATGCATGTATCTGCAGCTCCTGACTGACCGCATTAAGGAACTGGAGCTGGAGTTGAACGTATTTAGGATTGTTCAGGATGCTGAGAGCATCATGGACAAGAGTTTTAGTGAGGTGGTCAGACCTAAGGTGCAGGTAGCAGATAGTTGGGTGACCACCATGAGAGGTAGAACAAGCAGGCAGACAGTGCAGGATTCCCCTGTGGCCATTCTCCTCAGTAACAAGTATACCCTTTTGAATACTGTTGCAGCTGATGCAAGGCAGCAGCAGCCAGACCAGTGGCACTGTGGCCGGCTCTGAGGCTCAGTGGGGAAGGGTAAAGTCAGACAGAGCAATGGTGATAGGGGATTTGGTGGTTAGGGGGACAGACAGGAGATTCAGTGGCCACAAAAGGGATTCCAGGATGGTGTGTTGTCTGCCGAGTACCAGGGTTGAGGATGTCTCGGAACGGCTGCAGAACATTCTCAAGGGAGAGCGTAAGCAGCCAGAGGTTGTGGTGCACATTGGTACCAATGACATAGGTAGAAAGGAGGTAGAGGTCCTGTGCAGTGAGTATAGGAAGTTAGGAAGGAGGCTGAAAAGCAGGTCCTCAAAGGTAGTAATTTCTGGATTACTCCCGGTGCCATGTGCTAGTCAGGGCAGGAATAGAAAGATAGAACAGATGAATGTGTGGCTGAGGAACTGGTGCAAGGGGCAGAGTTTCAGGTCCTTGGATCATTGGAACCTCTTCTGGAGCAGGGGCGACCTCTTCAAGAAGGACAGGTTGCACCTTAACTGGAGGGGAATCAATATCCTGGCCATGAGGTTCACCAGTACTACTCGGGAGGGTTTAAGCTAGTTTGGCGTGGGATGGGAACCAGAGCACCAGGTCAGAAAGTGGAGGGATTGAGAGGAAAGTGGATGTCATGACCAGGAAGTCTGTAAGGAAGGACAGGCAGGAACAAGGTAATAGACACGATGAGATTGAAGCGTTGAAGTGTGTTTATTTTAATACCAGGAGTATTAGGGGTAAGGGTGATAACTCAGTACATTGAACTATAATATTGTGGCCATTTGGTTTAGAAAGGGACAGGACTGAATGCTTAATGTTCCAGGGTTTCGATGTTTTAGAAAAGATAGAGAGGGAGGTAAAAGAGTGGGGGTGGAGGGGGGGAATGGAGAGAGGGTGGAGGGAGTTCCACTAATAATCAGGGACAATATCACATCTGTACTCAGAGGGGAGATAGAGAGGGTTCATCCACTGAGTCTATATGGGTAGAACTCAAAAATAAGAAAGGTGCAATCACTCTGATGGGATTATACTACAGACCCCCCAATAGCCACTGGGACATTGAGGAACAGATATACAGGCAGATCAGGGAAAGGTGCAAAACAACACGGTTGTAGTCGTGGGTGACTTCAATTTCCCCAATATAGACTGGGACCTCCTTAGTGCAAGAGGTTTAGATGGGGCAGAATTTGTTAGGTGCATCCAGGAGGGTTTCTTAAATCAGTATGTAGATAGTCCAATGTGAGGAGGGGCCATACTGGAACTGGTGTGAAATGAGCCTGGCCCTGTGACTGACCTTTCAGTGGGAGAACAGTTGGGGAACACTGACCACAACTCCTTAAGTCTTAAGATAGCTATAGATAAGGATAAGTATGGATCCCACGAGAGAGTATTAAATTAGAACAGGGTAAATTACAAGAGTATTTGTCAGGAACTAATGTAAGTTAATTGGAAACAGCTGTTTTTGGGCAAGTCTCCATCTAACCTGTGGAGGGTGTATAAAGACCAACTGCACAGAGTATAGGACAGGTATGTTCCAGAAAGAAGGAAGGACAAGGATGGCAGGCTAAGGGAACCCTGGATGTCGAGAGAGGTGGTGAAATTAGTCAAGAAGAATAAGAAAGCATATGTAAGGTTTAGGAAGCTAAAATCAAATGGAGCCCTTGAGGATTATGAAGAAGCTAGAAAAGAACTCAAGAAGGGAATTAGGAAAGTCAGGGGGGGCATGAAAAGTCCTTGGCAAGTATGATGAAAGAGAATCCCAAGACATTCGATACATACAACAAGAGCTAGAGGATAACTAGAGAGAGGGTAGGACAACTCAAGGCTAAAGGAGGGAACATTTGCTCGAAGGCTGAGGATGTGGGTGAGGTCCTAAATCAGAACTTTGTGTCGGTATTTACCAAGGAGAAGGACGTGGAAGATAGTGAGGTCAGTGTGGAGCATGTTAATATGCTAAAGCATTTTGAGATAAAGACAGAGGAAGTTTTGGGTCTCTTAAAGAGCATTAAGGTGGATAGGTCCTCAGGGCCAGATGGGATATACCCCATGTTATTGAGAGAAACAAGAGATGAGATTGCTGGGGCCTTGACCAAGATCTTCCTGTCCTCTCTAGCCACAGCTGAGGTCCCGGAGGACTGGCAAGTAGCTAATTAGAGACACAAGAGAGACTGCAGATTCTGGAAATCTGGAGCAACACACACAAAATGCTGAAGAAACTCAGCAGGTCAGGCAGCATCTGTGGAGGGAAACGAAAAGTTGACGTTTCAGGCCGAGACCTTTCATCAGGACCAATGTGTGTGTGGCGAGAAGCTAATGTTATTTCATTGTTTAAGAAGGGAAATACAGATAATCTTGGAAACTATACACGGGTGAGTCTCAAGTCAGTGGTATGGAAGCTGTTGAAGAAGATTCATCGGTATAGGATTTATAAGCATTTGGAAAATCATGGCCTAATTAGGGACAGTCATCATGGCTTTGTGTGGGGCAAGTCATGTCTTACTAACTATATTGAGTGTTTCGAGGAAGTGATGATTAATGAAGGTAAAGCTGTGGACGTTGTCTACATGGATTTTAGTAAGGTGTTTGACAAAATCCCTCATGGTCAGCTCATCCAGAAGAGTAAGATGCATGGGATCCACGGTGATTTGGCCACTTGGATTCAGTATTGGCTTGCCCATAGAAGACAGAGGGTTGTGGTAGATGGGTCTTATTCTGGCTGGAGGTCCGTGACTAGTGGTGTTCCACAGGAATCCGCACTGGGACCTCTGCTGTCTGTGATATATGTAAATGACTTGGATGAAAATATAGATGGGTAGGTTAGTAAGTCCTGAACTCCACACCACTGGGAACATCCTTCCTGCATCTCATCTGTCCAGTCCTGTTACAATGTTGTACCTTCATACGAAATTCTTCTAAACTCTAGTGAATATAAACCTAATTGATTCAATCTCTCTTCATGTATCAGTCCCTGGAGGATGAACCTTCACAGTAATTCCTCCTCAGAAGGAGGATCCTTCCTCAGATAAGGAGACCAAAACTGCATGCAACAATTCAAGGTGCGGTCTCACCATGGCCCAGTATAACTGGAGCAAGACATCCATGTTCTTGTACTTGAATCCTCTTGCTATGAAGGCCAGCCAATCATTTGCCTTCTTACCTGTCTGCTGCATATTCATAACTCTGGTGCACAAGGACGTGTGGGTTGATAGGTCATTATAAATTACCCTTGGTGAAAGGTGGAGGAGTTAATGCATATACCTGAGAGAATGGATATGGTTGAGATAATGAGTTGCTGGAAGAAGAGTGGGGTAAAGGATTGCTCTGAGGGTCAGTGTGCACCCACTGAGCAATATAATTACCTTTGATATTGTAAGGAAGTATGACAAGTGGAACATCACAACAAATCCTTTGCTGCAGGATTTTCTCTCTTTCCACTAACATTGACTGATGGAAACTATTTCTTCTGGTGGGGAAATCAAAAGGAAATTAAATCGAGAGACAGGCCATTAGGAGGCATTTCTTCATGCAGAGGACAGCAGAAATTTGAAATGCTTTCCTGGAGGGCTTGGTCTGTCAGGCCAATTGGAGCTACCAGCACTGAGATAGATGGAAGTTTTAAATGGTAAGGAGCAAGGGTAAGCTGAGAGTGTGGAGGTGTTGAGTAGCTAACTGAATGTTAGAGTAGACTCCAGGGCCTGAACAGCCTACTCCTGCTCCGAAACAGTTCTATTTATGATCTTTCATTGAGTACTGTTGAAAGTATCCTGACTGGTTGTATCTTGGTCTGGTACGCCAGTTAGAATGTGCAGGAATGTAAGAATCTGCAGAGAGTAGTGGACTCAGCCCAATACATCACAGGCACATCCCTCCCCACCATTGGTAGAATCTACATGAGGCGCTGCCTCAAGAAGGCAACATCTATCTTCAAAGATCCCCACCATTCAGGCCATGCTATCTTCTTGCAGCGACCATCAGGCAGGAGGTACAGAAGCCTGAAGTCCCACACCACCAGGTTCAAGAACAGCTACTTCCCTTCAACAATTCGCTTCTTGAACCAACTGCACAACCCTTGTCACTCCCTCAGTACAGCAACACCATGACCACTTTGACAACTTTGCACTGCAATGGACTTTGTTATTTTTGTTTCAACTGTGTTCATTCTTGTAAAATTTATGTATAGTTTATGTTTCATTTCTGTTTTATTGTGAATGTTGTGTACCTGATGCAATGTGCCTGTGATGCTGCTTCAGGTAAGTTTTTCATTGCTTCTGTGCAGCTGACAATAAACTCAACTTCAACTTTGACCTTGACTTTGAGTTGTTTTGAATTTCCTTCCTAGCTTCTGCTTGAATGGATCAATGGTTCATTCCTATTTCTTTACAACACAGAAAGAGGCCATTCAGCCCATTGAATCTATGCTGCCTCTCACAGCAACACCATCAGTCCCATTCCCCCATTTATTCTCTTTCTCTTTTACATGTCCATCAACTGCTCCTGATTCTCCCACCACCTACCTGCACAAGGGGTAACTTATCGTGGTGTATTAACCAACCAAACTGCATGCTCTTGGGATGTAGGAGGAAACTGGAGCACCCAGAGGCAACCCACACAGTCACAGGTGGACAGCACCGGAGGTCAGGATCGAACCTGGATCCCTGGAGTTGTTTGGCAGCAGCACTAACCGCTGCACCTCTGTGATTGTCATCAACAATCACAATGAGTTCCTCCACTGGTCTTTTCTCATGGAACTGAATTGTTCTGTCTCTCTCTGTCGTATCTTGCTCGATCACCACATTCACAGGTTATATCGTCTTGAGGCTGATCAGTGCTTTTCCCTACTTTCTTTTTGATCATGTAGTAACATAAGTGGGTCTTTGGAAGGTTAATTTGAATTAGGATTGTATTCTCTCCCAAATATATATTCATCATTACATCCAGTTTCAGATTACCTCTTTCCTCAAAGCAGAAATTCTAATGAGTATTAATACCTTTTCTCTAATAGTGCTCAGGAAATGGATGCTTTCATCAGTTCCTTTTCTCTCTCTTCACGAGCTGCTGAGTACACTTACTCATTCTGTAGAAATCTTCCTTGAATTTCTATTAGTTATTGAGTCACCTGAAGGTGAGCTGAAGATTTACCTGCTTCAGTATTTTCCTTTCCTGCACAAAATTCAATCTGCTTTTTCGTCGGTTATGATAATTCTTCAACTTTTCTTCATCCAGGACAGGTTTTCTCGTGTAATATTGACATTGTGGTGTAAATCCAGAAACCTGTTGGTGGTTGTCTCATCTCTAAGTCAGAAGGTTCAAGTCCCTTTGCCATAGATTCAAAAGCAAAAGGCACATCAATATGCCTCTGAAACATTGAGGGAATACCAGACAGTCAGAGCTGTTGTACCTCAATGATGCCTGAAATGGAGGCTTGTCTTTTCTGTCAGAGGGATGTGAAGACCCTGCAGCACTACGTTGAAGAAAAGCAAAGGTCCTGTAAGATAAGATAAGATCTTTATTAGTGACATGTACATTGAAACACACAGTGAAATACATCTTTTGCGTGAAGTGTTCTGGGGGGCAGCCCACAAGTGACGCCACGCTTCTGGCGCCAACATAGCACGCCCACAACTTCCTAACTCATACATCTTTGGAATGTGGGAGGAAACCAGAGCACCCGGAGGAAACCCACGCAGACACGGGGAGAACGTACAAACTCCTTACAGACAACGGCGGGAATTGATCCCAGGTCGCTGGCGCTGTAGTAGCGTCATGCTAACCACTACACTACCGTGCCTGCCCCTACACTACCGTGCCTACTGGTACCCTGGGCAATATTAATCCTAAAATCACATCACTAAAGCAGGTTATCCCAACATTGCTGCTTGCAAGCTCTTTCTGTGCATGTGGACTGCTAAGTTTTCCAAACATCAGTGACCACACTTCAAAAATTTAGCAGTTTAGGGATATCCTGAGGTTGTGAAATGTGCTTCTGCAGAAATATGTAATTCTTTCTAAGCAACTACTTCCAATAATAAACCAATGACCAATTCTGTGTATAGAGCACTTTTAACATGTCCCAAGATGCAAATAGTAGCAATCGGAACACTAAGTCACAAATGGACATCTTAAAGCAGGTCAGAGTTTAGCTTCAGTGATTGTTCCAGTGATTCCAGAGAGAGGTGGAGAGGTGGAACACTGAGTAAAGAAGTTCCATGCTGGGATGGTTGAAGACCTAGCTATCACTAGTAGAACAATGGGTAAGCCTAGTAATTTCTAGGGTAGGGACATGTTCAGCACAGCTTTGTGGGCCAAAGGGCCTGAATTGTGCTGTAGGTTTTCTATGTTTCTAATAAAGGATGCACATGGGGCTGCAAGAGGTTTGAGGGATGAGGAAACTATGGGGGGAATTTGAAAACAAGGATGAGAATTTTTAAATGGAGACACAAGAGACTGCAGATGCTATAATCTGGAGCAACAAACAATCTGCTGGAGGAACTCAGCAGGTCGAGCAGCATCTGTGGTAGGGGAAGGAATTGTCAATGTTTTGGGTCGAAACCCTGCATCAGGACTGAAAAATTTTAAATCAAGGATTACTGGATCAGAAGCCAACGAGGAAAGAGTGGAGAGGGTGATGGGTGAATGGGACCTGGCGTGAGTGAAGATGCAGAAATTTTGAATGAAACTCACTATTAAGTAGGGGGCAGGTTGGGAGGCCATCCAGGAGAGCAGTGCAGTTGAACAGTTTAGAGGTAGCACAGTATTTCGGCAGATGGAATGAATCTAGGGCAGAAACAAGGGCTTAGAAATTCCTTCACACAAGTCCAAGAAAATGGTCCTGAGCAGTTGAATGTTGACCTAACCCTGTGTAGAACATGTATAGTGTTTAATACACGTCAAGTGGCTGCACAAGGAATGGCTGCTTCCTAGGTTATTGGTTCATCCATCAGGTGAATACGTGTTTTCTCATTGGTTGGTTTTGCCACAGGTATCTAATAGTTTTTCTGAGTGGACTATTGTTAGCTGAGGAGTACCTCTTATCTCAGGTGTAAAAGGTGTTTTTTTGTTAATCACTCTCTTGCTCTCTTCCTCCCCCACCCCCTGCCAGCCCCCCACCTCCCAGCCCCCCACCGGCCCTAGCTCATTTTAGTTCCTTTGTCTTGGCTAATCTCCTCGTAGTAAAGCTAGTGCCATGTGCTCTGTGACTGTTTCTTTGTTTTAACCTTTTCCAATAAAACTTTGTGAAGCACCAAGTTGTTTTCAGCTCATTCTTGGACTCCAGAAAGAACCTGCGGATGCGAAAATAACCAGATCCGTCAACCGTGAATGAGACACATGGAGACTGGAGCTGTAGGTGTAAAAGGTCATCATTCAGCTTAACAAACAGGCATTCTAGAAGAATCTCTTGAAAGAAACTCTCTGAATTCAGAGTACATTGGGGTTTTATGTTCTTTAAGCACAAAGATAACAGCAAGTTATTAAATGTGCTTTCAATAGTCACAATTACAGTTCACTTCAACATTCTAGGTGTAGACACATGGCCCCAAAGATTGGATATTTTCAATGGGAACACATCTCAACTAAAAAGAACACCTCTGAATATTCAATCATCTTTATTGGGGATCCAGACACCTAAAACAGCCTTCCTGTACACTGCATTGAGAGATGGCTCACTCTGCAGGCAATGGTGTGTGTGCGTGGACAATCCTTGTCCTAGATTGAAGACTGGTTCCCATTTGTATTACCAAAGACGTACGGGTTAGGAAGTTGTGGGCATGCTATGTTGATACCAGAAGTGTGGCAACACTTGCAGGCTGCCCCCAGAACATTCTGCACAAGGATGCATTTCATTGTGTGTTTTGATGTACATGTGACTATTAAAGATATCATTTATATATATCTTATTAACTTCTACCTCCATAACTCCTGAAGGAAGTCCCACACCTGAAAATCCTCATTAATACCAATGACATTTATATCTTCCAGATTGCCTTCATTTGCCTTCCCCTCTTTGCAACCTAAACATGCTTGTTTTCTCTGGTTCTGTTGAGAGGTCATTGACCTGAAATATTGACTCTGTCTCTCTCTCCACAGATGCTGTCTGATCTGCTGAGTATCTCCAGTACTTTCTCTTTTATTTCATGGTTCAGCTTCACATTGGATGCTGTGGCCACTGTAAAGTTCCGTTCATCTTCTGTATTTTAGAAGTCTTAAGGAGAAGAACCTAAGTAGGTGGGGCTAGACACAGGGCAACTGAAAGAGGTTTCATCTGGTTACCTGCTTCATCATAGAACATAGAGCACAGAACATTACAACACAGGAACAGACCCGCTGGCCCACGATGACTGTGCTGACCATGATGTCAAATTAAACTGTACATCTGCCTGTACGTGATCAACATCCCTCCGTTCTATGCCTGTTCATGTGTCTATCTAAATGCTTTTAAAATGTTGCTATCATATCTGCTTCCACCAATTCCCAAACAAGAGAGGCCCCGGCACTGATTCCTGTTGTACACCACTGGTCAGACTTCCAGTCAGAATAACCCCTCTCCACGACTACACTCTGTCCTCTATGACCAAGGTAAAGCAATGCCTAGACAAAGTGAAACATGAAAAAAGAAAAACTATGGCAGGCATTACAATTTTCCTTTGTCTTTGAGTGATACACATTTTTTAAAATTTTGATTGGAATACCACATTTTGTCCTCAGTGAACAAAGAAAAATATTGCAAAATTGCGTCCTTGTGCCACATTTCGCCAAAAATATGCATCAGTAATTTCTGTCCTCTGATCAGCAAGTGAAAGCAACTGTGATCATATCCTTGAAATAATTGGTAATTAATAATTAGTTTATTATTGTCACATGTACCGAAATACATCCAGTCAGATCATTCCAAACAACAGTACATTGAGGTAGTATAAAAGGAAAAAACACCAGCAGAATGCAGAACGTGGTATTACAGTTGCAGAGAGAGTGCAGTGCAGGTAGACCATGAAGTGCAAGGCTCTTGATGAGGTAGACTGAGAGATCATCTTGATCATACAAGAGGTCTTACATTTGATATCTAAATAATTAGAATTCTACCAAGTACAGGTGCACAGGAGCTCAGATGTATTTGAATATGTTATGCTGCACTGCTGTGAGAATGATCACTTGAAAATGTTCCTTTGAACATAAATGTTGACTAGCTAGGTGGATGGAAGCCTATTGATCTTCAGGTTAGAGTTCGCAAACATGCAGTTTGCTGCTTGTAAATTTATCTTTAGTCAGAATTAACCTTTCAATCCCCCACTCTGATTTCACACTGGGATCTTGCAGTATTAGTTGTGGAGTCCCCTTAGCCTCACCTACTTTCAATATACACTTCTCTTTCACAAGCATCTTGCACATCTACTGTCTCTGATTTGTGAAATTGCTTAGAATCACAGAAATCATGCACCAGAGAAACAGGCCACCTGAGTGCACCATGTCCATGCCAACTATCAGATATCCATCTACTTCCCAGGGTAGAGGATTCTAAAACTGAAAGCCATAGGTTTAAGGTGGGTGGGGAAAGATTTAAAGGGGACCTGAGGGGCAAGTTATTCACAGAGAGGGTGATAGGTATATGGAACAAATTGTCAGAGGAAGTTGCAGAGGCAGCTACAATTACAATGTTTAAAAAACATTTGGCCAGATATATGGAAAGGAAAGGTCTAGAGGGATATGGGCCAAACGTGGGCAAATGGGACTACCTCAGGTAGGCAACCAGGTTGGCATGGATGAGTTGAGACGAAGGCCTGTTTCCGTGCCATATAACTCGATGACTCTCTGACTCTAGGCTCTACAGCTCTTGGTATGTAGCCTTCAATGGCCTGGTATTTCAAGTGTTTCATTAACTGCTTCATAAATGTTAGTGTTGGAACAAATAACTTCTTCCTACTAAATCTTAGAAGAACTGTTATTTTTAGTCTGGCTGCAAGAGGCATGTTTTTTGTGCATGGGGTGGTCAGGCTTTTCCGGCAGGAGTTCCCAGGGGAGAGTCTAGATGGAGATAAACAACCCACAAGTGCAGTCTATGAACCCTTGTACTTTAGGGAAGGCAGCAGCTGTAGAAATGACCCCTGGTCACTCCACCTGCTCCTGAAAGTTGGAGGAAGGTGCTTTCACCTCATTGAGAATGGAGGTTGGGCTGAGCAGCAAACTGTGAGATGTGGGACCAAGCATATGTTTGTGCTAACCCTTTGAATAACAGGATTAGTCAAAGCTGATTGTTCTACAATTGAATTTTTGGTTTTGCACTACTGCTGACATCATTTCAGGAAGCGATGATTGCCTACAAAATCCAGGTGGTTAACTTCCCACCAAACACCAGGAGACCTGGGGATAGGCACTACACAAAAAAACTACTTAAAAAAGTCTAATCCAACACAATCAACAGTACCATCTATAAGAACTGATGAGTGGTCATTAATTGTAACTGACCTGTCTGGAGAAGATACAAGGAGAGGAGATGAGAGAGGGCAGAAACAAACAAACAGTGCTGGAACTGTGAGTTTCAGAACACAGCAGATGATGTCAGGTTGAAATGACCGAATGCTGGAAATGCTCAGCAAATCAGGGAGTATCTATGGAGAGAGAAAAATGACATCAATCTCACAGGATCTTACTTCAGAACTGGGCAGGCTGGCTATCTGAAATTGTTAAATTCAATATTGAGGTCTGAGGGCTGCAATGTGTTGAGCCGGACAAGGAAGCGATGTTCTTCGAGCTTACATTGGCTTTCATTTGAACCATGTGGGAGACCAAAGATAGAAAGGTCAGAGTGGATGTAGGATGAAGAATTAAACTGATTGGCATCTGAAAGCTTTGGGTCATCCTTTCTGACTGAGGTATGCTGCAAAGCGATTACTCAATGTACTTCTGTTGTTCTCAGTGTAGAACAGAGTACTTTGTGGCCACTAATTTCAGTAAATTTGGCTGGATGAAGTGCAAGTGAATCACTGCATTACTGGGAAGGACCATCTGGGCCCATGGATGGTGGGAGGGGACAAGGTAAAAGGGAAGGTGTTGTGTCTCCTGTGGTTGCATTGGTATGTGCCATGAGAAGGGGAGTGGCTGGAGGAGATGGTCCCTTTGTACTGTTGGAAGGGGAGGAGAGGGAAAGACCCATCCAGTGGTGTTAAAGAAGGCAGAAAGTGCAGAAGATGATCCTTTGGAAATGAAGGCTGGCAGGATGTAAAGTGAGGTCAAGCATGGTAGCATGGTGGTTAGTATGATGCTTTACAGTGCCAGCGACCCAGGTTCAAATCCGGCCACTGTCTGTAACAAATTTGTACGTTCTCCCCGTGTCTGTGTGGGTTTCCTCCGGGTGCTCTGGTTTCCTGCCACATTCCAAAGACATACGGGTTAGGAAGTTATGGGCATGCTATGTTGATGCCGGAAGCGTGGCGACGCTTGCGGGATGCCCCCCAAAATCACTACGCAAAAAATGTATTTCACTGTGTGTTTCAATGTACATGTGACTAATAAAGATCTTATCTTATCTTAGATGTAACCTAGCCTGGGTGGTAAGGGAATGGGTGAGAGCAGATGTATGGGAAATAGAGACTCTGAGGTTGAGAGCTTATCAATTATGGTTGAGGGGAAGCTATAACAGCAGTAACTGGAAAACTTCATCATCAGAAAAGGTAAGAGAGAGTCTGGAGAAACTGGGATAATAGAAAGGAGTCCCTAAAGAAAGTAATGGGGGGGGGGGGGGGTAGAGGTTTAGTCACACCCTGAGGGAGTCTGTGGGCTTGGCATGGATAGTAGTTGCTAACTTGACCCTGAGATGGAAAGAGAAAAGGCAAAAAAGAGAAGGGAAGTATCAGAGATAGACAATGTAACAATGAGAGCAGGATACAAACTGGCAGCAAAGGTGATGAACGTTGAGTTCCATTTGAATTCAGCCTCAATACCATCATCAGGGTAGGAGAAAAAGAGGGGAGGGAGAGGGCTGGAGTGGGTCTGAAACAAGGGTTGTTTCGTAAGTCTGATGAGACAGTCATCCTTGGGCCCCATGTCAGTTCCTATAGCTACACCTTTGATGTGGACGGAGGGAGTGGACTTAAAGGAGAGGTTGTGCAATGTGAGGGTGAATAGGTGGAGAAGGAGGATTGGACGGGGAGGAGGATTGGTGGAGGAGGAAGATTGGTAGAGGAGAGGGATTGGTGGAGGAGAAGGATTGGAAGATGAGGAGGATGAAGAGGATTGGTGGAGGGAGGAGGAGGATCGGACATGGAGGAGGATCAGTGAGTCTCGCTGCCTGACCTATGAGGTGCCTCCAGCATTTCCTGTTCTTGTTTCAGATTCCTGGCAACTCCAGTTTTGTGGCTTTCAGAGATGAAATACAACAGGTTCAGCGCACAAAGAAAGACACTGTTAAACTCATACAAAATGTCAGGTGTCTGAAGTAAGAAAATGTCCAATATACAACCCTGGTCAGTGAGCATCTGTAGAGAGTGAATAGCGGAGTGTGTACCTCTGGCCCAGGGAGATGTCTTCTGATCTGTGAGTATCTTCTGCCCTTACCTGAGGAGTACCTTTAAAATGGTAATGAAGTTTCCACCATCCCAACGTGCCCAGTATAACAAGACCACAGCAGCAGAAGCAATCTGGGAGGCATTAATTCTCCCCCAATTCACTCAGACCAAGTTGAGCATAGTCAATAGCAGAGGAAACATAAACATTCCTCTGCCAAAGCAATCTGACTTGGAAATCTAGCCTGAGGATTGTCATTGCACTCACTGAATAAATAGAAATGCTAATGTCATTGATTCAGCTCCCATTAATATAACTAGAAGATGGTTATTTAAAAAAAACAGATAGACTCACTGAACTGAATATATCCCGCAAGATTGTAAAAAGGCTAAGTGCAAAATGTTTCACTAACACACCACTGGCCATTAATCTGGGAGGCGAGTGTGGTTTTCAATTTACTGCCAAACTCAGAACTAGTATTGAGGAAGTTTGTTATGGAACTACCCAACTTTCCTTTCCATTGTTTTCAATGGAAAGATAATTGAGGAGGCTCCTTTGATGGGCATCAGGCCCAGAAGGTCAATAGATTAAAGTTATCAATAGCTCTAAAGAAGTACACGTGTACAGTGCCAAACTCTTTGTGCAGTGGAAGTCAGGTTTCAAACCTTCAACGTTGCATCATTGACAAAGATTTACAAGCTTTGTATTTTCTGTAGTGTATCTAGACATGTGCATATACCACATTTGGTTGGATAACAGCAATAATGTAGTGTATTTCTGTAAATGAACATATCGTATTTGATTAGATGACAGTCATGTGATGTACCTGCACTTGCCTGGATGTGCACCATTAGATCTATCTCTCGTAGGAGCTGGAAGACACCTCAGGTACATGATTGAATGTTCAACACTTGTAAGTAACCTACTACTACTTCTTGTTTACCATTTGCTCATCTTCTCACAGCTACCATTGGGCATGAGGTACAGAAGCCTGAAGTCCCACACCACCAGGTTCAAGAACAGCTACTTCCCTTCAACCAGTTGGTTCTTGAACTAATCGGCACAACTTTAATCACTACCTCAGTATAGCAACACTATGACCACTTTGATCACTTTGCACTACAATGGACTTTGTTATTTTTTGTTCTATTGTATTCCCTCTTGTAAAAATTGTGAGCAATTTATGTTTAATTTATGTTTTTTTCTTGTGAATGCTGCTTACCTGATGCTATGTGCCTGTGATGCTGCTGCAAGTAAGCTTTTCATTGCACCTGTGCATACAGGTATTTGTGAATGTGATGATAAACTTGACTTTGACTTTGATGTATTTGTTAAGACATGAAGATGTAAGTTTTAGAGATCTTAATTCTTCCAGAGCATGGAACTTTCTCCACTTGACTTCTTGGCAAGAGGAAACTCAGCACTAATATCAGAAGAGTCAGGACTATTTGGAGATTTTGTTGCAGCAATCCCTGGAGTGTCACACTGATGGGGCATAGGCTCAATGAGAGAGCTCCAGCAAGTTTGGTGAGCACAGCAGCAGCTAACCCTGATCTAGTACCAACCAGGTGGTGGGGCAAGGTTGGGGGGGGGGGGAGGGGGGAACTTGAGAGAAACTCTGCATGGGAGAGGGAAGCAGCACAACTTCTGAATTCCTGTGGAGGAAAATAGAACAGCAATAGTATGGCCAGCAGAGTGACATTGAGGTTAGAAAGCTCCCAATGGTTTCAGGAGAATGGAGAACAGGAATAGCTCAAGAAAAGATGGCTACTAAAGAAGTCAGAGAGACCAATTATTGAACTGACCAGGCACCAACTGGGTGGGAAAACATTGCATTGATTGATGATCTCATCATTTTCAGCAGGACTGAGATCTGAAGAAGAGACAAGATGGCTACCTCACCTTCCCACACTGGGCACAGGATTCTTTGATAAATATTTAAACAGCTAGTCCCATCCAAGCTAGTCCCATTTGCCTACATTTGGCCCATAACCTTCGAAACCTTTCCAATTCATGTACCCATCCAACTGTCTTTTAAAATTGTTATTGTACTTGCCTCAACCATTTTCATGTGCCAAGTAGAAACATTTTTTTGGGCCAGTAATATCACCAAGGTAGATATAAATGTAAAAATACCCAAAATGCAATCAGGAGAGGGACAAAAGTAGTCTTACAGACTGAAACAGTACAAGGCACACACACAGACCAATTTACCTCAAAAAGCATTCACTGCAAACTTTGCAGAGTCGGGAACAAAATTAAAGCTGTGCATTGATTCTTTGCCTCCAGCAAATAAAAAAGAAAAGCTACAAGTTGCTGAACATAAAATTAAAAGCAGTGTGTTCATTAACGATCGTATTGTGGCATTTTTGTTACAGTGCAAATTTGGAGCACTTCTTAACAGAGCTCGTGGAGGTTGGCTGGTTTGTGGGTAAAGAGATCAAAATGTTCAATCTGAGCTCCCTTTTTGAGGAGCACTCTCAGATAAGTGGAGATGCCACATTAAATGCAGAAGAATTCCTTCCATCCTCGATGATGTCACATTACACAGATAACATTGTGAAAGTCAGATAGAAAAGAATGTGGCCACATGACTCAAAGATGGGAGGTGCGATGGCAATCACCCAAAACAGAGGAGGAAATTCAAATACCAAATTAAGAGACATGTTGCAGCAGCTGGCATATTGAAGACTAAACCCCTAAACCTCCTTCAATTTTCCTGGATTGAACGAGGCTGAGGAGTTACCTTATAGAGGTATATATAAAGAGGTGTTAATAAGATAGATGGTTAGAATCTTTTTCCCATGAAAGGGGTATCAAAAATGGGAGGACATGGGCTGAAGAAGCAAGGAAGGAGTTTTAAAGGGGAAAGTTCTTTACACAGAAACTGGTTGACATCTGGAACGGGCTGCCAAAGGAGATGGCAGACTTAAAAACAGTCACTACATTTAAGAGATATTTAGATAGTCACTTAAGTAGAAAAGGCATAGAAGGATAAGGGCATAATCCAGGCAAAGGAGATTGATGTAAATGAGCAAAAAGGTCACCATGGATGCAGTGGGCCGAAGGCCCTGTTTCTGTGTTGTATGACTCTAGACTCTAGGCTTGCGGGCAGGCACGGTAGTGTAGCGGTTAGCATAACGCTATTACAGCTCCAGTGACCCGGGTTCAATTCCCGCCGCTGTCTGTAAGGAGATTGTATGTTCTCCCCGTGACTCCACGGGTATCCTCTGGGTGCTCCGGTTTCCTCCCACATTCCAAAAGATATACGGGTTAGGAAGTTGTGGGCACGCTATGTTGGTGCCGGAAGCACGGTGACACTTGGGGGCTGCCTCCAGAACACTCCACACAAAAGTTGCATTTCACTGTGTGTTTGGATGTACATGTGACTAATAAAGATATCTTATCTTATCTTCTATGAAAGCACTCAGCAGGTCAGGCAGTAACTGTGCAAGCTGAAGTGTCATCTCGAAGACCCTCAATTAGAACTGGGAAAGAGAGAAAACAATTTAGTTTTCAGTTGCAGGGAGAGTGGAAGAGGGATGGATGGAACTAAGTATTTCCGACAGGGTGAGGTCAGGGTTATGGTGGGAAGAAGCTCTCGGTAGAGTTATCGGTTGAGAGTTAATGACAGCAGAGCACAAACAAAGGAACTAAAAGCTACAAAGTGCCCAACTGGTCAGGAAGTGTAGACGGTGAAAGAAAATCTGAGCTGATATCGCAAATGAATGAAATCTCCTAGAATATCCACTTTTTCCTTGAACAGAGGCCCAACCAGTTCCCCTCCACCAACGCACACAGTCACCCAGCTGAGAGTTTCATGTGTCTTCTGCTAAGGCCTAACTAGTTTGAAAATAGCTTCTTGCTCTTCTATTTTCTGCCTCACTAAATAAACTATTCTTAATCACTTTATCAATCTGCCCTGTTATCTTCAGAATCTCCCTCTGTTCCTAATAATAATGATTGTCAAACGCAATACAAAGCACACACCAATCAACAATTCACTATGCAGAATAAATGGATAAAATTGTTAAGCATTTAACAGGCCTGTTTCATCAGATGTAATAAATATGAAATATGTGGTGACTGTGAATGTTGCTTCAAGTAACTGAAAGCCAAGTGAAGGTGCACTGAACTTTCAATTCCCTCTCTGATATTCAGAGGTCATTTGTCTGATTTACTGATGTCTGAGCTTCTAACATTTCAGGCTGTTAGTAATTTCTCAGCAGGACATTCACAGCAGGTCAGATTGCTTGTTTAAGTCACCATGCCACTGGCATTGCACCTTCAGTTTGCCAGTCTCAGTATTCCCTGAAGTTTCTGGGAAGTAAAGGATAATCTTCAGGGCTCTGCAATGAACCGAGGAGAAATCCTCGGGAAAGTAAGGAACACTGGGTTAGAAAATCCATTACAAGTGGAAATGTAGTCCGTTGCTGTAACATTGATCAATAACAAAAGTTTCACTTTGCTTAAGCACTTTATCATGCATGCTGGCTTCAGAAATCCACAAGATGGATAAGGCAACTGCTGCTAGTATCCCCTCTCAGGCCAGCTTCCCCACATTGAGGTCTGAATTACATTCTGTCAGCTCCATTGGCCAGGCCACGTCGCTCATCTGAGGTTTACCAGAGGACTCATAGGCCTGAGTTATTGGGAGAGGTTGGGCAGGTGAGGACTTAATTCCTTGGAGCCTAGGAGACTAAGGAGTGAATTTATAGAGGTGTATAAATTCACAAGGGGCATAGATAGGATGCATACCTATCTATGATATTGAGTGCCTGGTATGCAAGAAGGGATATAGGGATAATTTTGGAAACTATAGACCGGTGAGCCTTACGTCAGTGGTAAGGAAGCTACTGGAGAGTATTCTTAGGGATAGGATTTATGAGCATTTGGAAAACCATGGCCTATTGAGGGACAGTCAGCATGGCTTTGTGCAGGGCAAGTCATGTCTTACTAACTTGATTGAGTTTTTTGAGGAGGTGATGAAGGTGATTCATGAAGGTAGAGCAGTGGATGTGTGTACATGGATTTTAGTAAGGTGTTTGACAAGGTCCCTCATGGGAGGCTCATCTAGAAGATTAGGATGCATGGGATCCATGGTAAATTGGCCATTTGGATTCAGAATTGGCTTGCCCATAGAAGACAGAGGGTAATGGTCGATGGGACATATTCTGGATGGAGGTCTGTGACTTGTGGTGTTCCTCAGGGATCTGTACTGGGACCTCTGCTGTTTGTGATATATATAAATGACCTGGATGAAAATGTAGACGGGTGAGTTAACAAGTTCGCAGACATTACAAAGATTGTTGGTGTTGTGGATAGCGTAGAAGATTGCCAAAGAATACAGTGGGATATAGATCAGTTGCAGATATGGTTGGAGAAATGGCAGATGGAGTTTAATCTGGGCAAATGTGAGGTGTTGTGCTTTGGGAGATCAAATGTAAAGGGACAGTACACAGTTAATGGCAGAACCTTTAACAGTGTTGATGTACAGAGGGATTTTGGGGTCCAAGTCCATAGCTCCCTGAAAGTGGCTGCACAGGTTGATAGGGTGGTAAAGAAGGCGTATAGCACGCTTGCCTTTATTAGTCGAGATAGTGAGTTCAAGAGTCAGGAAGTCATGTTGCACCTTTATCATACTCTAGTTAGGCTGCATCTGGAATATTGCATTCAGTTCTGGTCGCCCCATTATAGGAAGGATGTGGAGGCTTTGGAGAGGGTGCAGAAGATGTTTACCAGGACGCTGCTCAGATTAGGAGATGCACTATAAGGAGATGTTGGACAAACTTGGGTTGTTTTCTCTGGAGCAGTGGAGCTTGAGGGAGACTTGATAGAAGTTCATAAGATTATAAGAGGCATAGATAGAATAGACAGCCAGTACCTTTTTCCAAGGGTCAAAATATCTCATACTAAAGGTACGAGACATTTAAGGTAAGAGGGGGTAAGTTCAAAGGGGGTGTGTGGGGCAAGTTTTTTACACAGGAAGTAATGAGTATCTGGAGTGCACTGCCGGGGTGGTGGTGGAGGCAAATACGATAGAGGTGTTCGAGTTTCTTAGATAAGCACATGAATGTGCAGAGAATGGAGGGAATTGGACACTTTGTAGGCAATAGTTTATTTAGTCATTTAATTACAAGTTTATTAGTTCAGCACAACATCGTGGACCAAAGGGCCTATTCCAGTGCTGTACTGTTCTATGTTCTATGTTCTATGCACACAGTCATTTTCCCCAGGAAAGGGAATTAAAAACTAGAAGGCATAAAATTAGGGTGAGAGGGGCAAGAATTAAAAGGAACCCGAGGGGCAACTTCAACAAGCAGAGGGAGGTGCGTATCTGGAATGAGCTGCCAGAGAAAGTAGTTGAGGAAGGTACAATAACAGAATTTGAAAAGAATTGGATACGTCATGGATAGGAGTGGTTCAGAAGGATATCAGAAAATGGGACTAGCATAGGTGGGCACCTCAGTTGGCATGGATGAGTTGGGCCGAAGGGCCTGTTTCTGTGCTGTGAACTATGACTCCATGAGTTCATAGTTCATAGTATCGGTACCAGACTCCCAAAATGGACCCTCCATTCAGAGCTCCGTCACAGTAAGAGACTACCATGTTGAAAGAGAAAAGGATTCAAGAATGTTCTTTGCCTTCCTTGAGAAAGTGCAATGTTTCCACCCGGGTGTCTCTCCCCTGTGACCATGCAACTTGGCCCCGTGTTCAGGATGTCACTGAGAACCTTGACCTTACAGTGAGTTAACCAGCAGAAGACTAGCAGAAAAATAAAAGAGTTGTGGACAAGAATTCTATTAGCCAGCTCATGGAATATTTGCCCATGGCGTCACGTGTATGACATCAGTCAACATGCAACACGAGCTGGCGTTACCATGGCAGAACCAAAGCCTGACTGCTGATACTTTGGCAGGTCTCAGATGCAACAGCAGCCTTAACACAAGGAAGGGGGTCTACCTGATCAGAAGTAAAAGGTGGCCAGGTTTACCTTACCATTGTCAGCGAGTTCATCACTGTGGACCTTCCATTTCCTGTTCAACAGCTCCATTGTATTAATGTAATAATAAAAAAGACCTTTCTCTTTTTTTAATGGGAGTGCCCGTAATTTAGATCCCAGCCTGGGGTACCCAGCTCTGATGGCACTACATCCCATAGTCTATCCTGCTCCTGCCAATCCTCAACTCACCATTTGGCAGTTCCCACTGTGAACCAATCATCTTAAGAGCTTTAGTATGGTGGGAAATTGCATATTGGAAGAGCACATGGTTACCACTGAAGGCCCAAATTTCACCTGCAACTCACCTGCTAACTCCCCAAAACCTGTCCACCATCTATTGGAATTGGTCTTGGTTTATTATTGTCACTTGCACTGAGGTACAGTGAAAAACTTGTCTTGCATACCAATCATACAGGTCAATTCATTACACAGTGCAGTTACATTGAGTTAGTACAGAGTGCATTGAGGTAGTACAGGTAAAAACAATAACAGTACAGGGTAAAGTGTCATAGCTACAGAGAAACTGCAGTGAAATAAGGTGCAAGGTCACAACAAGTTAGATTGTGAGGTCAGAGTCCATCTCATCATATAAGGGAACCATTCAATAGTCTTATCACAGTGGGATAGAAGCTGTCCTTAAGCCTGGTGGTATGTGCCCTCATGCTCCTGTAACTTCCGCCTGATGGGAGAGGAGAGAGAATGACCCGGGTGGGTGGGGTCTTTGATCATGCTGGCTGCATCACCAAGGCAGCGAGAGGTGAAGAGTCCAAGGAGAAGAGGCTAGATTCTGTGATGCGCTGGGCTGTGTCCACAACTCTCTGCAGTTTCTTGTGGTCCTGGGCAGAGCAGTTGCCATACCAAACCATGATGCATCCAGATAGGATGCTTTCTATGGTGCAATGATAAAAGTTAGTGCATGTCTACAAGTCAAGAGTGTGATGGAACACTCTCCACTTGCCTTGATAAGTGTGGCTTCAACAACACTCAACCCTCAAACTTCAGGCAAGTTTTTTACGCAGAGAGTTCTAGGTGTCTGGAATGGGTTACCGGGGTAGTAATGGAATCAGACAGGTTGGTGGAGTTTAAGAGGCTTTTAGATAGACACATGAATATGAAAGGAATAGAGGAATATGGATGGTTCACAGGAGGAGGACATTTAGTATAAATCTGCATCAAGATTGGCACAACATCGTGGGCTGAATGGCCGTTTAGTGCTGTACTGTTCTATATTCTATGTAAGAAACTCGACACAATACAGGACAGTGCAGCCCATCCATAATCATTCATTCACTCCAGCACCAACACACAGTAGCAGCAGTTTGTACCATCTACAGGATGCACTGCAGCAACTCACCAGGACTCCTTAGACAGCACCGTCCAAACCTATAACCTCTACCAGCTAAAAGGACAAGGGCAACAAAAGCATGGGGAGAGTCACTCCCTGGAAGGTGCCCTCCAAACCACACATCATCCTGACCAAGATATACATTGTTATTCCTTCACCATCACTGGGTTAAAATCCTGGAACTCCCTCCCTAACAGCATTGTGGGTATACCCACATCTCAAGGACTGCACCAGGTCAAAAAGACAGCTCACCAGCACCTTCTCAAGGGCAATTAGGGTTGGGCAATTAAATGCTGGCTCAGTCTTGAATTTCACATCCCTTGAATGAATCAAAAAAAAGATACAAGATACTTGTGCACACAATACACTGGCCCGTCACGTGTAAGGGAAGTGTCTTATTGTCTCCCACAAAAGTTGCACAGATCCCATGCGTGGCGTGATATTTGTGTGGGTTTTCAACCATGGAGGAGTTTCTGGCCTGGGGGTTTTATAAAGTTTCTTCAAGCATGTTTCAATAATAGTTATTAAACTATTCAAAATGGGAAAGAAATGACAGTCAGAAAATGACCATAAGGATAATGCAGAATCCGTTTGGCTTGGAGCACAGTGCACTGTGACAGTGAAAAAGTTACAGTCACCTGGAAGATGATTAAGGAACAGAGTAAGGAACAGAAGGCAGAGCAGTGTTAGGATTAGCGCAACAATATTACAGCACCAGTGACCCAGGGTCAATTCCGGCTGCTGTCTGTAAGGAGTTTGTACGTTCTCCCCATATCTACGTGGGTTTCCTCCCACATTAAAGACGTACGGGTTAGGAAGTTGTGGGCATGCTATACCATCGAACAGTACAGCACAATTCAGGCCCTTCGGCCCACAATGTTGTGCTGACCTTTAAATCATGCCTAAGACTATCTAACCCCTTCCTCCCACATATCACCCTATTCTAAATTCCTCCATATGCTTATCTAGCAATCCCTTGAATGTGACCAATGCACCTGCCTCCACCACCGCCCCAGGCAGTGCATTCCATGCCCCAACCACTCTCTGGATAAAAAACCTTCCTCTGATATCTCCCTTGAACTCCCTCTTGTATTGAGCATTGGTGCCCTGCGAAAGAGGCACTGGCTGTCCACTTTATCAATTCCTCTTAATATTTTATGCACACCTATCATGTCTCCTCTCATCCTCCTTCTCTCCAAAGAGTAAAGCCCCAGCTCCCTTAGTCTCTCCTCATAATGCATACTCTCTAATCCAAGCAGCATCCTGGTAAATCTCCTCTGCACCCTTTCCAACGCTTCCACATCCTTCCTATAATGAGGCGACCAGAATTGGACACAATACTCCAAGTGTGGTCTAACCAGAGTTTTGTAGAGCTGCAACTCGATCCCACGACTTATGAATGCAAACGCCCCATAAGCTTTCTTAACTACCCTATCCACCTGTGAGGCAACTTCAGGGGTTTGTGGATATGAACCCCGAGATCCCTCTGCTCCTCCACACTACCCAGAATCCTGCCATTAACTTTGTACTCCACCTTGGATTTGTCCTTCCAAAGTGTACCACTGCACACTTCTCCAGATTGAACTCCATCTGCCACTTCTCAGCCCAGCTCTGCATCCTATCAATGTCCCTCTGCAATCTTCGATAATCCTCTACACTATCCAGAACACCACGAACCTTTGTGTTGTCTGCAAACTTGCCAACCCACCCTTCTAACCCCTCATCCTTGTCATTAATAAAAATCACAAAAAGCAGGGGTCCCAGAACCAATCCTTGTGGGACACCGTGAGTCATAGGTCTCCAATCTGAATGCACTCCCTCCACAACAACCCTGTCCTTTTTACAGGCAAGCTAATTCTGAATCCACACGGCCAAGCTTCCCTAGATCCCATGACCTCTGACCTTCTGAAGAAGCCTTCCATGTGGAACCTTGTCAAATGCCTTACTAAAATCCATGTAGACCACATCTACTGCACTATCATCATCAATCAGTCTGGTCATCTCCTCAAAGGACCCTATTAGGCTTGTGAGACATGATCTATGCCATGCTAGCTGTCCCTGATCAGGGTATGATTCTCTAAATGCCCATAGATCCTATCTCTAAGAATCCTTTCCAACAGCTTGCCCACCACAGACGTAAGGCTCACTGGTCTATAATTCCCTGGACTATACCTACTACCTTTTTTGAATAAGGGGACAACATTTGCCACCCTCCAGTCCTCTGGTACCATTCCTGTGGACAACGAGAACTCAAAGATCCTAGCCAAGGATTCAGCAATCTCCTCCCTCATCTCGCGGAGCAGCCTGGGGAATGTTCCATCAGGCCCCGGGGATTTATCTGTCCTAATATTTTCTAATAGCTCCAACACATCCTCTCTCTTGATATCTACATGCTCTAGAACATTAACCTTACCAACACGGTTCCCAGCGTCATCAAGACCCCTCTCCTTGGTGAATACTGAAGAGAACTATTCATTGAGGACCTCACTCACTTCCGCAGCTTCCAGGCACATCTTCCCACCTTTGTCTCTAATCGGACCTACCTTTACTCCCATCATCCTTCTGCTCTTCACATGAGTGAAAAATGCCTTGTGGTTTTCCTTAACCCTACTCTCCAAGGCCTTTTCATGTCCCCTTCTTGCTCTCCTCAGCTCCTTCTTAAGTTCCCTCCTTGCTACTCTATATTCCTCCCAAGCCCTGTCTGATCCCTGCTGCCTAAGCCTTATGTATGCTGCCTTCTTCCTCCTAACTAGATGTTCTACCTCTCTGCCATTTTTTCCTCACCAGGCCAAATTTATCCCTGACATCCTGCAAAAGATCCCTGAACATTGAGCACATCTCCATAGTACATTTTCCTTCAAAAATGTCATCCCAATTTACACTTGCAAGTTCTCACCTTATAGCCTCATAATTTGCCCTTCCCCAGTTAAATATCTTCCTGTTGTCTTTGCTCTTATCCTTGCCCATGACAATGCTAAAGGTTAGGGAGCAGTGGTCACTGTCGCCCAAATGCTCACCCACTGAGAGATCTGTCACCTGACCCATTTCATTACCTAATACTAGATCTATTATGGCATTCCTTCTAGTCAGCCTGTCAACATACTGTGACAGGAATCCGTCCTGGACACACTTAACAAACTCTGCCACATCTAAACCTTTGGTACTAAGCAGGTGTCAATCAATATTTGGGAAGTTGAAGTCTCCCATGATAACAACCCCTTTATTCTTTCACCTTTCCAAAATCTGCCTCCTGATCTGATCCTTATTATCCTACTGCTACCGGAGGGCCTATAGAATACTCCCAGTAGAGTAACTGCCCCTTTCTTGTTCCTAACTTCCACCCATATTGACTCTAGAGAGGATCCTTCTACACCATCCACCCTTTCTGCAGCTGTAACTGTGTCCCTGACCAGTATCGCTGCCCTTCCTCCTCTTCTCCCCCTCTCCCTATCCCTTTTAAAACACTGAAATCCAGGAATATTCAGTATCCATTCCTGCCCTGGTGACAGCCAGGTCTCTGCAAGAGCCACAATATCGTAGTTCCATGTACTTATCCAAGCTCTCAGTTCATCACCCTTATTCCTGATGCTTCTTGCATTTAAGTAAATGCACTTTAGCCCATCCACTTTATACCCTATACTCTGCTTGTCCTTCCTCAAACCCTCTCTATATGTTAGATCTGACTTTACTCCATGCACTTCTTCCACTGACCTTTCCCGCTGGTTCCCATCCCCCTCGCAAACTAGCTTAAACCCTCCCGAACCACCCAAGCAAACCTGCCTGCACGGATATTGGTCCCAATCTGTACAGGCCCCACCTTCCCCAGAAGAGATCTCAATGATCCAAAAATCTAAATCCTTTCATCCTGCACCAACTCCTCAGCCCCGCATTTATCTGTCATCTCCTCCTATTCTTACCTTCATTATCATGTGGCACTGGCAACAATCCTGAGATTGCTACCCTTGAGGTCCTGTTCTTCAGCCTTCTGCCTAGCTCCCTAAACTCAATTTTCAGGACCTCATCCCCCTCCTTACTTATGTCGTTGGTACCAACATGTACCACAACTTCTGGCTGTTTTCCCCTCCAAACAAGAATGCTGTGGACCTGATCAGAGACATCCTGGACCCTGGCACCTGGGAGGAAACATACCATCTGGGATTCTCGCTCATGTTCACAGAACCTCCTGTCTGTTCCCCTGACTATCGAGTCCCCTATCACTATTGCCCTCCTCTTTTCCTCCCTTCCCTTCTGAGCAGCAGGACCAGTCCCCATGCCAGAGATCTGGCTACTGCTGCTTGATCCCTGTAGGTCATCCCCCTCAACAACATCCAAAGCAGAATACCTGTTTTTGAGGGGAACAACCTCTGGGGTCTTCTGCTCTGTCTGCCTGTTCCCTTTCTCTTTCCCTCCCCTGACAGTCACCCATCTATCTGCCTGCTGGACCCTAGAAGTACCTTCTCTAAGGGGGAGGTGACTGCCTCCTGATGCACAGCATCTACATATCTCTCTCCCTCCTTGATGCTTCGCAGTGTTTGAAGCTGCAACTCCAGCTCATCAATTCTGAGCTGAAGTTCCTCCAGCCTCAAGTACTTACTGCAGATGTGGTCACCATGCACCCCAGCAGGGTCCACTAGCTCCCACATCATGCAGCTGCAGCACATTGCCTTGCCCTCCATCTGAACTATGTTTCTTCCTACCTAGCTGTAGTCTACTTAAAAGATTATAACAATAACAGTAAACCTTACCCTTACTTACCAGCTACTCACCAGTATTGTTGCAGATGGCCTCTGCCTCTTGATGCCGAAGCCTGTTGTGCCAAAGCCACTCACTCTGACTCTGTCCACTCCGACAAATGGCCGCTCCAAAATGGCTGCTCTGCTGGACACGACCTCCTTTTTATTGGCCCCTCTAAATTCTGCTGGAGATAAAAAAGCCCTCAAAAACACACAAAACACATGAGCTTTTTAAATACTTAGTCTTACCTGGTTGGAACCTTCTACTCCAACGTCTCCCAGGCCGATTCTGTGGGAAAAAGCCCGCGCAAACACTCAAGCTTTTTAAATACCTAGCCTGTACCTGGTCAGGACCCTCTGCTCCAAAGTCTCCTGGGCCGATTCTGTGGGAGTGTGTGATGCTATGTTGGCACCGGAAGCATGGCGACACTTGCGGGTTTCCCCCAGATCACTCTATGCAAAAGATGTATTTCACTGTGTGTTTCGATGTACATGTGACTAATAAAGATATCTTAAACTTAAAATGCCAACTTGAGATTATCAGGCATCTACTTCTGTAGTCAGTATTTATTTCCAACAACTTCTTTTCGTGCCAATAATAAAAACAGACAATGCTGGAAATACTCATCAGGTCAGGCAGCATCTTTGGAGAGAGAAACAGAAATAACATTTCAGATCAATGAACACTTTGAAACTCGGCATGTTTTAAGTTGAGAGGACAAAGGGATATCTGGAGACCAACAGAGAATGGGCGTTGACTGACGATGGCGAAAACCTGTGACTGGCAGCAACTCCCGTCTGTAGGAGATGAAAATAGAAGAGAAAAATAGAGTGAGAAAAGAATAACTGAAGAACATAGTGGTGCAGCTCGTAGAGCCACTGCCTCACAGTGCCTGGCATCAATCCTTACCCTGGCTGCTGTCTGCAGACAGTCCCTGTGACCAGGTGCTCCAATTGCCCCTTGTGTGAAAATTGTCTGAGGACTTCATCAACACTATTGAACATTATTGAGCAGCTTATTGTAGTCAGCTAGGGAAAGGGAATGTTTGGCCAATGACTCTTTCTAGAGGCCTTACTTGGTGTGGAAAATAACGTGAATCCTGGAGGAACATCATGAGCTGTTTCATTGTACAGCACTGTATGGCATTTACTGCAGTGGACAGCACAGGGCATAAGGTACTATGACCACATTGCTCCAACGCATCTCTTTGACGCAAGTGCTAAACCTTTCTGGTTGACACTTCCAATCAAGTGCAAATGATGATATTAAAAGAGAAAATTCTGGGATACTCAGCAGGTCAGGCAGAATTTGTGAAAAGAGAATGGAGAGTTTTCTTTTCGGTTATCAGCAATTTGACCAATACATCCATGACCATCCCTAGCACCCAAGAAGTCACATGAAGACTCCTCCAGAATATGTTGAGCCTGGGTGTTCTTCTGGACCTGGTTATTAATTACAATTAACATTACCACCAGAAGCATGAACTTTCTCAGCAAAACTATGAACATTAGTCATAGATTCCTTGGAAATGGTTAGATTCCTTGGAATGGTTTGTGGAAATTCTCCATTCAAGTCGATTAATGAATTAATTAAAAATTAAAATTCACTTCTGTTGGTCCTGCTTTGCACAGATTAAATGATAACATTCTTTCAAAAAATCTACTTTTTTTCTCTGACGCCCCTGTGTTCATTTTCTTGCAAAAATAATTTGTCGTCAGACTCATGCGCTCTGGACTTTAGGTGGTCCATAACAATAATGGCAGCCAGTGATGAAGCAATATGTCTGTATTCAGGGAGTGAGGCGAAGTTCTCTGTTACTCCAAAATATGGCAATCCAGGCAAACCAAGCTCTAAATATTAATCTAGTCCATCTAGAATGTGGATAGTGTGAGCAAGTTGGAGTGACAGGTAACCCTTGGATTGCAGGAGAATTGCTTCCAAGAAGGAGCATTTCACCAACTCGTACTGTAGTTACAACAAGGCTTGCTAGAACTATGTACTTACGGAAATATGTCACTGCCAAATGTTTATGCTCTGGACTGAGAAATGACAGATGGAGTTTAATCCAGGCAAGTGTGAGGTGTTGCATTTTGGGAATCAAGTATAAAGGGAAAGTACACAGTTAATGGACCCTTAATAGCATTGATGTACAGAGGGATCTTGAAGGTCCAAGTCTATAGCTCCCTGAAAGTGGCAATGTAAGTAGATAGAGTGGTAAAGAAGGTGTATGACATGCTTGGCTTCATCACTATAAGAGTTGGGAAGTCATGTTGCAGGTGTATTAAACTTTGGTTAGGCAGCACTTGGAGTATTGCATGCAGTTCTAGTCGCCCCATTACAGCAATCATGTGGAGGCTTTAGAGAGGGTTCAGAAGTGGTTCACCAGGTTGTTGCCTGGATTAGAGGGTATTAGTTATAAGGAGAGGTTGGACAAACTTGGATTGTTTTCTCTGGAGTGTCGGAGGCTGAGGGGGGACCTGAGGGAAGTTTATAAAAGTATGAGAGGAGTAGACGGCCAGGTATCCTTTTACCAGGGTAGGAATTGCATTCCTAATTTCTTTGGTTTGCTGTCTATGACAGAAGATAATAACAGAAGTAACAGTGAATTCTAGTGAACTGACTATTCCATCCAAATTAGCGGTATAAAGTTTGTGTTGCTGGATACAAATAACTATCATTGATCAACTTCATGTGGGGAGATAGGACTAGCTTGGTGGGCAACACATAGGCCAGTTGTTCCAAAGGGCCTGCTTCTGTTCTGTATGATTCTGTGACTATATGACTCCAATTGTTGTATTACAATGCAGGGAACTTCATGTGTGCACAATGGGCTCTTGTCTCATTATCATCTTATCACAATCGAGCATATAAAAAAAAGCTAAGTAGAGGAGAGAAGGGGAGGAAAGCACTACCCGTGTGTTTAAAAGAAGGAACTGATAACGCAGTTGGCAACAGTGTGTGCAGAATGAGGATAAGAGATTGAGAGTTTATGATAAGCAAAGAGAGCCAGGGACCATAATTCATGAATAACTTAACAATGATTTAACAGCCTCACACCAGAGATTGTATATTGTAATCCCTGGTTCTCAACACCCCAGCCAGGGAAACATAAACTCTGCATCCAGCACATCAGCCCTGTAATCTTTTTGTATATTTTAATGAGATCACTGCTCATTCATACAACATAGAAGTCCAGGAAGGGCCCTTCAGCCCACAATGTTTGTGCCGACCATGATGTCAATCCAACTAATCCTATCTGCCTGCACACAGTCGTTATCCCTTCATTCCCTGCCTGTTGATATGCCTGTCTAAGTGCTTCATAAATGATGTTATCGTATGCCCTTCCACCACCTCCCCTGGCAGCACATCCCAGGCATCCACAGCTCTCCGTGTAAAAGAACTTGCTCGTAAATCTCCTTTAAACTCCTACTACCTTAAACCTATGTGCTCTAGTATTGGACATTTCCACCCTGTGAAAAAGTCTCTATCTACCCTATCTATGCCTCTCATAACTTTATGAACTTCTATCAGGTCAGCCCTCAGCCTCCGGCACTCCAGAGAAAACAATTTGTCCAACCTCTCCTTACAGCTAATACTTTCTAATACAGGCAACATCCTGGTGAACCTTCTCTGTGCCCTCTCCAAAGTCTCTACATCCTTCCTATAGAATTGCAACCAGAACTGCACACAATACTCCTAACTAAAGTTTTATACAGCTGCAACATGACTTCCTGATCTTTATACTCAATACCCAGACCAAAGAATGCCAGAATGCCATATACCTTCTTTACCACCCTATCCACTTGTGTTGCCACTTTCAGCAAGCTATGGACTTACACCCCAAGATCCTTCTGTACATCAATAATTACAAGACTTCTGCCATTCACTGTATATTTTCCTCTTGCATTTGTACTCCCAAAGTGCAACACCTCACACTTGGCCGAATTAAACTGCTTCTGCCATTTCTCCACCCAAGTTTCCTCCTTTTTTCTTCAAAATTTCCAAATTTTCTTCTGAACTCGAGGTAGTAAAGGACGTTAAAATCAAAAACAAACTGCAGATGCTGGAAAACTGAAATAAAAACCAAAAAAAAGTGTTTCCGGCATGTTCTGTCTTTATTACATTATACAAGTCTGTTTCTCCCTCACCTCACCACCTCTTTATACTGACAATCTCTCCTCTGCACTCTCAGTCACCCAAAATATCAACTATCCTCACCTCACCACCTCTTTATACTGATAATCTCTCCTCTGCACTCTCAGTATCGACCCAAAATATCAACTATCCTCCTGCCTCCACAAGTGCTGTCTGACCCGCTGAGGTCCTCCAGCAGTTTGGTTTTGGCTCCATATTCCAGTACCTGCAGTTTCTTGTGTTTCTGCTTATTCTCTTCTCATTTGACAAACACCTTACCCTAGTTATCAATTTGGTGAGCCTTTACTGTGCTCCCTCTCTCACAAGTATACCTTTCCTTAGAAAGGTACACCACACCTGAAGACAATATTCCAGTTGTGGTCTCATCTGAGCTCTTTATAATTGGGTCAAGACATCTCTTCACCTTGTACACAAATCCTTTTGTCAAAATGCCAATATACCCAATTGTTCTGATGCAGCTTTTTGACCTGAAATGTCCTTTCCTTCCACAGATTCTGGTCGATCCGCTGAGTTCTTCCAGCAGATTGTTTGCTTGTGAGGCCTGCATGTTAATTTCCAGTGATTCTTCTGCAAGACACCCAGATCTGCCTAAACACCAGCACCTCTCAGTCTCACAATGTGGATGACCTGACATTTTTCCACCTCCATCCACCATGGCCTTGCTCATTCAAATAACTTGCCCCTATTTTGCTTAATCCACCTTGCATTTGTCTCACAGCTCAAATTTCCATCCCATTGTCAAACTTGGATATATTACACTTGGTCCCTTCATTCATATCCTTGATATAGATGATGAAAAGCTAGACCCCCACCTCCAGTCCCAGCCACACCCCACTTGTCATGGCCTCTCAATCCAAAAATGATCTGTTTACTGACATGTTTCTTTTTTATCCATCAATGGCACGGTAGTGTAGCAGCATAACGTCATTACAGCACCAGTGACCCAGGTTCAATTCCGGCCACTGTCTATAAGGAGTTTGTACATTCTCCCGGTGTCTGCGTGGGTTTCCTCTGGGTGCTCTGGTTTCTTCCCACATTCCAAAGGTGTATGGTTTAGGAAGCTGTGGGCATGCTACGTTGGTGCCTGAAATGTGGTGACACTTGCAGGCTGCCCCCAAAACATTCAATGCAAAAGATACATTTCACTGTGTGCTTCGATGTACATGTGACTAATAAAGAAATGTTATCTTACCTTTTCTTATCAATGAGTCCCCAGTCTATGTGGCCTCAGAACTTCTCACTTAAACTTCCAGTGTTATGGAATACTACCACTGAGTGTACAGGTGCACTTGGAATGAAATTAGACTGGCAATAATAGTAACAGCAAACAACTAGGGATCAGCTTGGTGCAGGAAAACAAATAATTTCATTATTTCTGTTTTTGAAAGAAGAGGTGTGAAATAACGTGGATGGGCAATTCCTTGTATTATTCCCATATTCTTGCATAAATATTTTGAATAGGTCAAAAGCCATAAAAGAACAAAGGATGAGGAAGAAAGACAAGGTCAGGAAGCTCTGGGAATCTTGAATGATGAGAGATATTGTAAGTTTTGTCAAAATGAAAAAGGAAGCGTATGTAAGGTTTAGGATTCTAAAAGCTGGCAAGGACCTTCAGGAATATAACAGAAGCAGGAAAGAAGTTCAACAAGGAATTAGGAGAGCTAAAGGGGGCCATGAAATATCTTTGGCAAGTATGATTAAGAAAAATCCCAAGGCAGTTTATTCATACATTAGGAGCAAAAGGGTAGGAAGCGAATTTATGCCTGGAGCCAGAGGAAGTGGGTAAGGTCCTTAATGAGTATTTCATATCAGTATTCACCAAGAATGTTGCTGCGATCAGGGAGGTGTAAATTGATATTTTAAGGCATGCTGATATTCAGATAGAGGAGGTGTTAGGGTCTTGAAAAACAGTGAGGGGGATGTCCTCAGGGCCTGATGGAATCTAGCCCATAATAGAGAGGCAAGGGAGGAGATTACTGGGGCCTTGACAGAGATCCTTGTGTCCTCTTTAGCCACAGGTATGTACCCAAAAGACTGGACCCTTTCTTTAAGAAGGGTAGCAGGTATAATCCAGGAGTTTATGGGCTGGTGAGCCTTACATCAGTGGTAGAGAAATTACTGGAGAAGATTCTTAGGGACAGGATTTACTCACATTTGGAAAAAGCATGGACTTATTAGGGATAGTCAGTATGGCTTTGTTCAGGGGAGGTCCTGTCTCACAAACGTGATTGAGATTTTTGAGGAGGTAAAGAAGATGATTGATGAGGGTAGGGCAGTGGGTGTTGTCTACGTGGACATTATTAAAGCATTTGACAAGGTCCCTCATGGTGGGATGATCCAGAATATTAAGTCACATGGGCTCCAAGGTGAGTTAATAAATTGGCTTAGCCGTATAAGTCAGAGGTTCATGGTGGAGGGATGTTTTTCTGACTGGAGGTCTGTGATCAGTTATATTCTGCAAGGATCAGTACTGGGACCTCTGTTTGGGTGGATAAATGACAGATGGAGTTTAATCCAGACAAGTGTGAGTTGCTGCTCTTTAGGACGTCAAATATAAAGTCAGAGAGTCATTGAGTCATACAGCACAGAAACAGGCCATTTGACCCAACTGGTCCATGCCAACTCAATGCCCTGACTGATGAAGCCCAGCCTGCCAAAAGCCTTCTTCACCACCCTGTCTGCATGCAATGCCACTTTCAGGGAATCATATACTTGTGCTCTTTGGTTCCTCTGTTCTCCAACACTCCCCAGGGCCCTACCGTTCACTGCGAAAGTCCTATCCTCATTTGTCTTCCCAAAATGCAACACCTCACACTTATGCGAATTAAACTGCATTTGCCATTCCTCAGCCTCTTCTCCAGTTGATCAAGATCTCTCTGTAAACCCTGCTAACCATCTTCACTGTCAACGACACCACCTATTTTAGTGTAATCTGCAAACTTACTAACCATGCCTTGTACGTTCTCATGGAGATGACAAATAGCAATGAACCTAGCACCAAGACCTGGAGAACACCACTAGTCAAGGGCCTGCAGTCCGCAAAACAACCTTCCACATCACCCTCTGCTTCCTGTAAGAGGAAGGGACATCGCAAATGACAAAACCCTTCAGAGCATTGATGTACTTGTGGTGTAAGTCCACAGCTCCCTGAAGGTGGCAGCATAAGTGGATAGAGTGGCAATGAAGGCATACAGCATGCTTGCCTTCATTGGTTGAGGCATTTGAGTATTTTAGAGTAGGCAGGACACGTTGCAGCTGTACAAAACTTTGGTTAGGCCACACTTGAAGCACTGTGTGCAGCTCTGGTCTCCACATTACAGGAAGGGTGTGGAGGCTTTGCAGAGGGTGCAGAAGAGGTTTACCAGGCTGATGCCTGGATTGGAGGGTAAGAGCTACAAGGAGAAGTTGGACAAACTTGTGTTGTTTTCTCTGGAGTGTCAGAGGCTGAGGGGTGACCTGATAGAAGTTTATAAAATTATGAGAGTCAAAGACAGTGTGGATAGTGAGAGCTTTTTTCCCAGGGTGGAAATGTCATATACTAGAGGACATAATTTTAAGTTGAGAGGGGGTAAGTTTAAAGGAGATTTGCGAGGCAAGTTTTTTACACAGAGTGGTGGGTGCCTGGAATGCGCTGCCAGGGGAGGAGGTGGAAGTAGGTATGATAGTAATGTTTAAGAGGCAGTTAGACAGACACATGAAAAGGCAGGGAATGGAGGGATACAGATCCCATGCAGGCAGATGGGATTAGTTTAGGTCAGTTATGTTAATGCAGTTCCCAGTCAAGGCAATTTTCCTTGCACCATCCTGATTGTCAGCAGACAACAACGAAGCACGAGTCCCTCTCTGAGGAAAAATATAGAGCACCTCTGGGTGGCTTCTGTAGCAGAATCCTGTCCTGTGGACCCTCCATTAAGCTCTCCAAGGCACTCTGGATGCACTAGACAATGATGACCCCCACCATCGGGACCATGCCATCTTCTCACAGCTACCATTGGGCAGGAGTACAGGAGCCTGAAGTCCCATACCACCATGTTCAAGAACAGTGACTTCCCTTCAGTCACTTGTTTCTTGAAACAACCTGGACAACGCTAATCACTACAGTATTTTAACACTATGACCACTTTGCACTAAAATGGACTTTTTTGTTCTAATTACATTCTTTCTTGTAAAAATTGTGTTTATGTTTTTCTTGTGACTGCTGCTTATGTGACATGCTATGTGCCTGTGATGCTGCTGCATTGAGTTTTTCCTTGCACCTGTGCATACATGTGCATTTGACAATAAACTTGACTTTAATGACTTTGACTTTGCTGACTTTGATCTCCAAGATGTTGCTGATATGGGAACAGACCATTGCATGAGATTGGGAAGCGGTGAGACTGGCCATTGTTTGGTACCTGTGTGGTGTGACGGTGAACTGTCACGTCATCTCAAGTCCAAATGTTGCCAAGGTCTTTCTCCATTCAGAGAAGGACTGCATCTGCAGTTGTTCCTGAGCAAGTAGGGTGGAGACAGCAGGTGAACCTCAGGGCTATGAGGCATACCTTGAGGGCATATCTAAGGAGAGCCTGCCACCTTCATTGCCTGCTTTTACCTTTGTCCTCTAATATCCCTTCCTCCTCCTGCTCTGCTCTATTGTGCATATCTGAGCAGATTCGGTGGCCTGCAGGTTGTGTGTGAGCAAGGCTGGGAGAAGGCTCTCATGTTCAGTTCCATGAATCTGGCCAGCATGCATGATCCATTCATCTGCAGTTTCCCTCATGCTCTGCTTCAGCCACTGTGCTGGGCGGATGAATGGATTCTGGGGTTAGAAGCAAGCCCTTGGCTCTCTCCTCTCTGGCCTCTGGGCCAAGCTAGGGAATGGAATTACAAATCGTCACTGGGAGCTGAGAGGAGAGTGATTTTGGGGAACCCAAGGTGAGGGTCTGCTCTCTGGACCACCTAAGGGGACCCTGAAGTGTCCTTAGAGGAGGGTTTCTTGCTTTGTGCCCATCCCACTCTGGGCTAGTGTGCTCCACAGCTCACCTCAGCAGCAGGGATCACGTAACTGCTGGGTTCTTGGAGAATCCTACCTGATTCGCCAATGTCTTCAGCTCTCACCTGGTCCACCTATCTGTGACTCCAGGCCCACCAACATCATTGATCAGTAACTGCCTCCTCACTTCTCGGGCCTGGGCAGTAAATGCTCCTCATGGCTAGTGATGTCTGCATCCCATCAGCAAATAAATAGAGGAAATTCTTTGGCTATCACTTGGAAAGATCTGGAAACATCCAATTTCACGGCTAAGGTCACCTTCCCTGGCACTGCCCACCCTGCTCAGAGCTGGAGTGATGCATGGTTTAGTTGGGCATCTTTCCTGAAACACAGATGTCTCCCACTTTTCTCCTTGCTGAGGCTCATGTAGGAGAGTTGTACCTTGAATACCACTATGTATTTCACTGTGTGTTTCGATGTACATGTGACTAATAAAGATATCTTGTCTTATCTTATCTTACATGTGCACATGGCTGCGTGGCGAGAATGCTTTCCCAACTGCTGCTCCTCCCTCTCCTGGGACCTCTGATTCTGTGTCTAAGGGAAATGCCTCATGTCTGGGAGCAGTAGGTTCCAGCCACCTGACAAAAATCCTACTGCAGTACAAAGCTGACCATCCTAGAGAACACAAGAAAGCACCAGCCACATCAGATCACAGCAACACCCAGCAGACATGAAACTGCGCTAACTTGCAACTACTTGATCTCTTTCAATAGCGTGGTGTTCAGTTTCTATCCTAAGGCTATGCTTGATTAAAGGGGGTGTTCACTGGAGAAATGCACCAGTGGTGATGGCAGTAATCAGCGTGCACTTTCATGATCTGTCTCCTCTGTAGTTCCAGCAGGCGTTTGTGATTTATGCCCTTCCCCAAACTGTATGTCGTGGTCACAGGTCTACATGAGCTTGAGTTATCATATTGTGACTGAATTAGCACCCAAATCATTCAACCAAGAAGCCTTACTGAGGCTGAATTTTATCCCATTCTTTCAAAATAAAAAATCAAGGGGAAATTTTGAGACTGATGCTGATTTTCCTTTTGATAAATAGATGAATTGGATTTTCACATTTACATATCTGGAAAAGGCCAAACCAATGGATTCACTGAAAAACCAATTCTAAGGTGACAGGCTTCACATTATTCTGAAAGGATGGACAAAGAAGGACTGGAGAGCTTCCCTCGCTCCAAATTAACGTGATCCCGTGAACAAAATCAATAGGAAGCGTGGAGAAACTGCCAAAAGCTTTTGTCAATGTCTACGAGAGCAAACACAAGTAGAGCTTGTGCATTCAATTAGTCTGTGAGAGGTTTGGAATCCAGGGCAGCAACCAGTGTTATGGTTTTGCAACCTACAGAGAACTGTAAGAGAACCATTTCCTTTTATGACCCCAGATAAAATACAATCCAATGAATTATTGTAAGTTACAATGCTGAAAAAATGTGAGTGATGCTATTATTCACACTTGTAACCCACATTATATCTGTCATTTCACACCTGTAACAGAACAAATTTAAATTGCTTTATGTCCTCATTAAAATACTGAACAGAGAAATGTGATGTTCGATTCTATACACATCACTCCCAGTCTTGCTGCTTGTCCCTGCTCGGCTACGACTTGGAATGAAACCTCAACTCCTCAGTATGAAGCAAAGCAGTTCAACACAAAGCACAAAACTCAAATGCACCCAAGTCATGGTCTTCAAGATTATGATAGGGGACATGTAAGTAAAGCATTTCCACTTGTTGTTGTGCCCTGTCCTAGGTGTAAAAATGGGATGGGATCATGGGATGGGATGAGAAAATAGGATCATCAATAAATCCAGTAAGTGATTCAGGAAATGTTTCACCATCCAGAGTAGTTACAACACTGAACCTGTTCCACATGGAGTAGTGAGGCAAATATTACAGATGTGTTTAATGGGAAGTTAGGAAGGATGTGTTGATGTGGTTAATTGAAGTTAGAGTAGGAGGAGAACGGTGGAGCACAAGATCTGGGACTGTTTAACTATTCAAATAGCTTACTCGGTGCTGTAAATTCTGTAACTCTCTGCAATATGTGTCCTGATTTTATAGGTTGACCTTCACCAAAACCACCATCGGTGGATTGGTTGTAGGGGTGAAGAATACACAAACATTATCTATTTACTTTCAATATCTCTCCTCAAGCCCCCACCTTTCCCCACAGGAAATTGTTACACCGAGTCACTTTGCATAGCAGAACTCTATGCAATTCTATGCACATTTTGAAAATAAGGGTATTGGTTTGTCACCACCCACCCCAATAACCTCCAATGCACCTGAACCCATGGTCACCATTGAGGACGTAAGATCAGTCTTCCAGAGAGTGAACACACGGAAAGCATTTGGCCCGGAGGGTGCCCCGATTATGTCCTCAGATTCTGTGGCAGGGGTATTGGCAGACATTTTTAATCTCTCCCTGCTTCAGTCTGAGGTTCCCACTTGCTTGAAGAAGACCACTATCATCCCGGTACCTAAGAAAAACAGGGTAGCGTGCCTTAATGACTACTGCCAGGTGGCTCTGACATCCACCATCATGAAGTTCTTGGAGAGGCCAGTTATGGCATGCGATAACTCCAGCCTCCCGGAAAAGCTCGACCCACTGCACTTCGCCTACCGTTGAAACAGTTCTACGGTGGACGCTATCTCCCTGGTCCTACACTCATCTCTGGAGCACCTGGACAATAAAGACACCAATGTTAGACTATGGTTTATTGACTACAGCTCCACATTCAATACTATAATTCCAAGCAAACTCATCACCAAAATCGAAGACCTGGGACTCAACACCTCCCTCTGCAACTGGATCCTTGACTTCCTGACCAACAGACCACAATCAGTAAGGATATGCAGCAATAGCTCTGGCACAATTATTCTCAACACTGGTGCCCCAAAAGGCTGCATCCTCAGCCCTCTACTCTACTCCCTCTACACACATGACTGTGTGGCCAGATTCTGCTCTAACTCCATCTACAAGGTGCAGATGATACCACTGTAGTAGGCTGTATCTCAAATAACAATGAGTTGGAATATAGGAAGAAGATAGAGAGCTTAGTGACATGGTGGCATGACAACAAACTTTCCCTCAATGAGCTGGTCATTGACTTCAGGAAGGAGGGCGGTGTACATGCACCTGTCTACATCAATGGTACGGAGGTCAAGAGGGTTGAGAGCTTCAAGTTCCTAGGAGTGAACATCACCAATAGCCTGTCCTGGTCCAACCACATAGACGCCTCAGCCATGAAAACTCACCAGCGCCTCTACTTCCTCAGCAGGCTAAAGAAATTTGGTATGTCCCCTTTAACTCTCACCAATTTTTATCAATGTACCATAGAAAGCATCCTATCTAGATGCATCACGACTTGGTATGGCGACTGCTCTGCCCAGGACCACAGGAAACTGCAGGGAGTTGTGGACACAGCTCAGCACATCATGGAAACCAGCCTCCCCTCCATGGACTCTGTCTATACTTCTCGCTGCCTCGGTAAATAAGCCAGAACAATCAAAGACTCCACCCATCCCGGACATTCTCTCTTCTCCCATCTCCCATCAGGCAGAAGATACAAAAGCCTGAAAGCATGATTCACCAGTCTCAAGGACAGCTTCTATGCCACTGTTATAGGACTATTGAACTAGTATGATAAGATAGACTCTTGACCTCACAATCTACCTCATTATGACCTTGAACCTCACTGGCTGACTGTACTGCACTTTCTCTGTAGCCATGACACCTTATTCTGCATTCTGTATTGTTTTTACCCTGTACTACCTCAATGCACTGTGCAATAAATTGACCTGTACGAACGGTATGCAAGACAAGTTTTTCACTGTACCTCGGTACAAGTGACAATAATAAACCAATACCAATACCATTTCCATTTCCAATTGGAAGCAAATACTGAGAGATGAAATCTGTCTGCTGTCACTGTCATTTTTGTCCATGTTTCTAGGTGTCTGCCAGGAAATTTGATTCCTGACTTCATGACAGGATATTCATCCACCCTGGCATGTCTTTTTTCCCAGTGCAAACCCCGCAAAAAATGACGCCAACCGTGGTGTAAAACAAAATTCAGCTGCAATAAGATTTGACAAACAACAGTTCTCTGTTCGCAGAAATACCAAGTTTTACCAACTCCAACTCTGCTGAAAGCTGGTTGTTTAAAGGGCCAACACTCAAACTGCAGTCTGCGTTCTTGCTGAGATCTGTGACTTCTGTTCTGATTTCTGGGTGTGCATCTGGGCTGCCTTGTCCTTGGTGGCTGCGATCACAGTCACTCTCATTTTCCTAGCCTCAGCAGCTGATTTCTGCCTTATCTCTCTGCCACATGGGGGAGATCACCCACACTTCGTACTCAAGGGGATGAGACTTCAGCCCATCAGAAGAGGAAGACCAGGCAGTCTGATTTGCCTGCTTTTTATGCTACCCCGTTTGGATTTATGCTTGCAACGTCCCACCGGGAATGACTCTCTGTAACCCTGAAGGATCTCTGTGGGTTCCTGCACATAATACTGGCTCAGCTTAGCTCCAGCATGGCCTGACCCCCTTCACTTTCCTCTGGCCTCAGTGCAACCATCTGCTGTGTTTTCACTCTCCCTTCTGATCTTCACTTCCTGATCCTGAATGACCAGTCCTAAGCAGAGGCCTCAGCTTCACCCTCCCCCCCCCACATCCCCACCTGAATTAAATCCAATCATTTTTTCTTTTTCTTCCTCCTCCACTTCCTTGTTCATTTCATTGACCCACACTGTTGACCTTATCTCCCATCTCCAGAATTTCTGATCCACATGTACCCCTCCCTCCAACCTGCTCTCCATCTATTTTTATTGCAAACTGTCATCATGACATTGACCATCTCGATTTTTTCCCTCACTTACTCAACTTGCAGCACTCCCTTCATTAAGGAGCAAAACTTTTATCATCAGCAAACTCACCGGCAAGGGGAATACCATTATAGTCCAGCAAACTATATTACAAAGGGCAAATGTCAGCTCTCAGACACCTCCTCAAACCTCCCTCTGGACCATGACCCCAGAAGAAATATCAAGCCATTGTCTCTCAGACAGCCACAGACCTCACTGGCTTTGCATCTGAGAGGTCTGTCTTCTTCTTGAACCCTGGCTTCCTCCTGCCAGCGTGGACAGAGCCATTGACCGCGTCTCATCTATTTCCTGCACATCTACACTCACCCCCTCTCCCCTGGCCAAGGTGGTCACCTTCCACGCCACCAGCCTCCGTATTCAATGGATCACCCTCTGCAAATTCTGATACCTCCACCACCAGACACTTCTTCCCTTCCCTCCCCTTTCAGCATTTTGTGGGGATCACACTTTTTCTGACTCCCTGGTCCACCCTCAGCAACCACTGCCCATCATATGACACCTTCCGATTCAGCTGTCAGAGATTCAACATGCACCCTTTTACCCCTTCTTTTCTCACCATCCAGGGAGCCAAACAGTCCTCCCAGGTGCAACAGTGACTCACTTGCAATTCATCCCAGGTAGTCTACCGCATTCGGTATTTACAATGCGCTACATTGGAGGAATCAAATCCACATGAGCTGACTACTTTTTGGCACACTTGCATTTCAGTTCACAGGGCTGACTTGAGCTTGCTGTTGCCTGCCACTTTCATTCCATCTCCAACCTCACTCTGTCTGTGGTCTCTTCTGTTGCAAGAAGGCATATAGCATGCTTTGACTTTATTAGCTGAGGCATTGAGTTCAAGAGTCAGGAAGCTATGTTGTAGTTTTATAAATGTCTGGTTAGGTCGCATCTAGAGTATTGCATTCAGTTCTGGTCACCCCATTATAGGAAGGATGTGGAGGCTTTGGAGAGGGGGCAGAATAGGTTTACTGGGATGCTGCCTGGATTAGAGGGCATGTGCACGAAGGAGAGGTTGGACAAACTTGGGTTGTTTTCTCTGGAGCGGTGGAGGTTGAGAACCTGACAGAAGTTTATAAAATTATGAGAGGCACAGATAGAGTAGACAGCCAGTATCGTTTTACCAGGGTCAAAATCCCTAATACTAGAGGGCATGCATTTAAGGTGAGAGGGGAAAGTTCAAAGGAGATGCTTGGGGCAAGTTTTTACACAGAGAGTGATGGGTGCCTGGGATGTGGCTGCCAGGGGTGGTGGTGGAGGCAGATACGATAGAGACATGTAACAGGCTCTTAGATCAGCACATGAATATGCAGAGAATGGAAGGATATGGACAGGCAAACGGGGTTAGTGTAATTAGTTTAATTGGTTCGGCACAACATCGCAGAGCAAAAGGGCCTGTTCTTGTACTGTACTGTTCTATGTTCCAACACAAGCTTGAGGAGCAGCTTCTGTATGAGCACATTGCATCCTTCCAAACAAAATTGAAATGAACAACTTCAGGTCACTAGAGAAATAAAAGACTGCAGATGCTGGAATCTAGATAAAAAACACAATGATGCTGGAGGAACTCAGCAGGCCAAGCATCATCCGTGGAGAAAAGCAGGCAGACAATGTTTTGGGTTAGGACCCTTCAGGACTTAAGATAGGAAAAGGGGACACCTAATATATGGGAGGGAAAAGCAGAGCCTATATATTGGCCTTCCCTTTTTCCTATCTTAAGTCCTGAAGAAGGGTCCTGACCCGAAATGTTGACTGCCTGTTTTTCTCCACAGATGCTGCTTGACCCATTGAGTTCCTCCAGCATCATCGTGTTTTTCTGCTTCAGGTTAGTCATGCTCTCAGTGTGTTTCAGAGCAGGCCAGCTCTGCTTCAAGTGATATTGGCTCAGACTTTCTCTCTCTATTAGCATGGCCTGACCTGGTGAACAGTCTGTGTGCTTCACAGTGTTACGGATTGGGTTACTATCAGTGAATGTCCCTTTAAGACATAGCACAGAGTGTGTGTGTGTGTGTGTGTGTGTGTGTGTGTGTGTGGGGGGGGGGGGGGGGGCGTGATGACGACAACAACAGGAGGTAAGGACGTTATGACGTTGTTTGGAGCAGTCAGTCAGAGAAGAGAAGAGAGAGAGAGAGAGAGAGCAGCCTGCTGGTTTCTGTATCGATGGATGAAAAACAATAACTGTGTCTGTCACGACAATCCACGTACGGATTTTTGGAATAATCCGGTGGAGTCGACTTTGTCGTTAACCTGTAGAAGGAAACAGGTATTTGTGTGGACGGCCACGTCTCGAATACCTTTCAGGGTGGCAGATACTTCAGAACAAAGGAATGGAGATCATCAGGGATTGAGGTGTCGTATGGGTTCCATCGTGGAACATTTGGATTTCATAATTACTCTCTATTTTCTCTCTACATTTCCTCTTCAGTCAACGGTGGTTTTGCAGAAGCCTTTGCTCACATTTCACCTTACGGCTTGCTGAACTGAACTTTGAGAACTATTCCTGGACTGGGAGTTTGGGGATTTGCCACACACACACTTTGAGTTTAGTTTTTGGGGTTAATGCTTAAGATCTAACATTTTTAATTCTAGCATTCTAACATTTTTACTATTATTTTTCTTATCGTAAGTAGTTATTAATAAAATAGTTTTGAACACTTATACATGACTCGATGTGTTTCTTTTGTTGCTGGTATGTGACAGTAGTCTTTACATTCCTTTGTGTTTACTCTCTCTGTCTGCTTTCATTAATCCACCAACCAGTTTACTTCATCGACAGCTTACTTCCATGGTAACACTTCGATCACCCAATCAGAGACATTCCCTTTGTCCTTCCCATCCTTTCACCATCGTCTCTGCAACTTGCTTGAAATTAATTGTTTTCTTTCTTGCCTGGTTCTGTCAAAGGGTTTCGGATCTGAAACATTAACTTTCTCTCTCTCACCACAGATGTTACCTGACCTACTGAGTGTTTCCAGTAACTTCTGTGTTATGTCAGACTTCCAACATTTACAGGAGTTTTTCATTGACTGGAAACATAACTGAACCATCCACATAGTGTGTTGCAGTCATAGAGACAAAGAGTTATACAGCATGGAAACAGGCCCTTCGGCCCAACTGGTCCATACTGACAAATATGCCCCATCCAAGCCAGTCCCCGTCACCAGCATTTGGCCCATAACCTTCTAAACCTTTCCAATCCATGTACCTGTCCAACTGTCTTTCAAAAGTTGTTACTGCACCTGTTTCAACCACTTCCTCTGGCAGCTCGTTCCACACACATACCATCCTTTGTGCAAAAAAGTTGCCCTTCAAGTTCCCATTAAATGTCTCCCCTCTCACCTTCAGCCTATGTCCTCTAGTTCTTGATTCTCCAACCCTGGGAAAAAGACTGAGGGTATTCACCATATGAATGCCCCTCAGGACTTTGTACACCTCTATAAGATCACCTCTCATTCCCCTACACTCCAAGGAAAAGTCCCAGCCTGTCCAATCTCTCCCTATAACTCAGTCCCTCAAGTCCTGGCAACATCCTTGTAAATCTTGTCTGCACTCTTTGCAGTTCAATAACATTCTTCCTACAGCAGGGCAACCAAAAGTGAACACAATACTCCAAGTGCAGCCTCACCAGCGTCCTGTACAACCACAACTGTACCTCCCAAGTTTTATACCCAATGCCCTGACTTATGAAGGCTGATGTGCCAAAAGCCTTCTTCACCACCCTGTCTACCTGTGACTCCAATTTGAGTGAACCATGTATTTGTACTCCAAGGTCCCTCTGTTCTACAACATTCCCCAGGGTCCTGTCGTTCACTTTGAAAGTCCTACCTGGATTTGACTGTCCAAAATGCAACACCTCACACTTATCCAAATTAAACTCTATTTGCCATTTCTCAGCCCACTTACTCAGCTGATCAAGATCCCCTGTTTTTGATAACTTTTATCATTGTCCACTACACCACCTATTTTAGTGTTATCTGCAAACTTACGAACCACGTCCTGTACATTCTTGTCAAAATCGTTGATATAGATGACAAACAACAATGGGCCCACCACCGACCTGTGAGGCACACCACGAGTCACAGGTCTCCAGTCCAAGGAACAACCTTCCACCATCACCCTCTGCTTTCTACCATCAAGCCAATTGTGTATCAAATTAGCCAGCTCTCCCTGGATTCCATGTGACCTGACCTTCCAGAGCAGCTTACTATGTGGAACCTTATCAAAGACCTTACTGAAGTCCATATAAACCACGTCCACCACCACACCCTCATCGACACTCCATGGTCACACCATCAAAAAACTCAATTAAATTTGTAAGACATTATCTCCCACGCACAAAGCCATGCTGACGACTCTTAATCAAACTGTGTCAGTCCAGATGTACATATATCTTATCCCTCAGAATCCTCTGCAGTAACTTACCTACTACAGATGTTAGGTGCTTACTGGTCTATAGTTCCCAGGTTTTTTTGCTGTCCTTCTTAAATCAAGGCACAACATTCGCTACCCCCCAGTCTACCCGCACCTCACCAGTGGCTAACGATGATGCAAATATCTCAACCAGGGCTCCAGCAATTTAGCCTCTAGCCTCCCACAGTGTTCTTGGCCCTGGTGATTTGTCTACCTTCATAGCTTTTAAGACATCCAGAACCTCCTCTACTGTGATGCGGACTTTTCCCAAGACCTCTCCATTTACTTTTCCTATTTCTGAAGTCGTCATGTCTTTCTCCACGGTAAAAACAGATTTATTAAGGACCTTGCCCATCTCCTGTGGCTCTACACAAAGATGTCCCCTTTGGCCTTTGAGGGGCCCTATTCTCTCTCTAGTTACCCTTTTTCCTTTAATATACAGTACTTATAAAATCTCTGGATTTTCCATAATCCTCCCTGCCAAAGCTATCTCATGCCCCATTTTTGCCCTCCTGATTTCCTTTTTGAGTATATTCCTGAAACCCTTATACCTCTCCAGGGATTCATTTGATCCCAGCTGCCTGTACCTGACTCATGTCTCTGTCTTTTTCCTGGCCAATGCCTCAATATCCCTCAGTGTTCCCTACTCCTACCAGCCTTGCCCTTCACTCTAACATGGGGGGTAGGTGAGAACCTATGTACCCTGTGGCAGCAATTGACCTTCACAATGTAAGGAACAAGTTATGAGCTTGATGGAGTATCACCATTTGCCTGGGTATGGGCAGTTCTAGCAACACTCAAAACCATGACAGCATCTGGGGCAATGCAGTCTGCTTGGCTGACACTCATTCACCATCTTAAAGTTTTGCTCCCTTCACCACAGGTGCACTGGAACTGTAATATGCCCCATTTACATGATACAATGGCAAGTAGCAGAAGCTTTTTTAAATGGCATCTTTTGAGTCCCACAACCCCTATCACTCAAATGGACAGGAGCTGCAAGTGCTTTGGAACAGCAGCAACCCCTGGATGCCCACACCTCCCTCCCATCCCCATCCTCAAGGAATTCCCTCCTGTCTTGGAAATGTACTCTTGGATTAGAGGGCATGTGTTAAATGGAGCGGTTGGACGAACATGGATTGTTTTCTCTGGAGCAGCAGAGGCTGAGGGGAGACCTGATAGAGGTATATAAAATTACGAGAGTCATAGATGGACAGCTGATATCTTTTTCACAGGGTCGAAATGTCTAATACTAGAGGGCGTGTGTTTAAGAATAGAAGGGGTAAGTTCAAAGGAGATGTGTAGGGCAACTTTTTTACACAGGTGCTTGGAATGCGCTGCCAGGGGTGGTGATGGAGGCAAGTACGATAAAGGCATTTAAGAGGCTCTTAGATAGGTACATGAATGTGCAGAGAATGGAGGGATATGGACCATATGTAAGTAGAAGGGATTAGTGTAAATAGGCATCATGCTCAGCACAGACACTGTGTGCCAAAACGCCTATTCCTGTATGAATTGTTCTGTGGTCTATGCATAAAATTATACCATACAGCAAAAAAAAATGATTGTGCAAAAACAAGACCTTCATGCACAATAAGCACAATCAGAGACAAGTCCATGGTAGTGCAAGAGGTGGTCCGTGGTGTTCCATTGCTGAGGTAGGGTTAGGGATGTGCAGGTCGGTTCAAGAACCTGATGGCTGTAGGAAAGTAGCTGTTTCTGAACCTGGTGGTGTGGGACTTCAGGCTTCCATCCCTCCTGCCTGATGGTAGCAGCGAGAAGAGGCATGACCCGGATGGTGGGGATCCTTGATGATAGATGCCGCCTTCTTGAAGCAACATCTCCTGTAAATTTAAATCTTAATGCTTACTGTGTGTTTTATATAGTTTAACAAACACAGGTGAAAATGCAGGTACATCATATCTTTCCATTCTCCTTAACATTAATGGCTGTAATCTCCTGGAAGCATTTGATTATGTTGGACAAGTAGGAGCACTTACATGTGAGCAACATTCAAGACATTTATTAATGCATGTCTAATTCTGGACATGGAGTTTTTGTATCACACACATGAGGCTGTGCTTACCAGCCTTGCATAAATTCTTTCATAATATATGATCGGTGATGCATGTAACAGGAGAGTTAAACACATTCATTTATCTTAACAAACTGGGAATAATAATAAACCAATAAGTCAAACAGTTTACTGTCGTACAATGTGAAATGACGTGGGAAGTAATAACACCTGGGATCATGATATAGCTCAGCCTTGCTGCGACATGAAACTTGCTCATATAAGATGTGTTCCAGTGAGACAGCTCCAATTAATCGATCGTTTAAAAGTCAAGGATTTCATGGTGAAAAGAAAATCAATGCATCTTCGTGTTTGTTGGATTTTATACCCACATGGACTTCAGCACCTCATCATTCTTCTGGCACTCCCCACCATTTTCCTGGAGTATTATGCTTTTTTGAAAATGATAGTTTAAAAGCTTCAATCATTGGTTGGAAAAACATTAGAACATGAGAAAAGGATTGTTCTGTACTGACCTACTGTGCAAAATGCTCTATAAACTGTGAAAAGCCAGCAGAGACAGAAGTTTAAACACACGTATGTCATACTATTGTATTCTTGCGACGAAAGTATAATTGACAGATAAAGTCAATGAAGGTGTGAAACTTCACTCCCTGTTAGACCTACTCCTCATATAGAATTATAAATGTAACCAAAACATCTATGTCAGGTATAGTGGGCAGGCACGGTAGTGTAGCAGTTAGCGTAACGTTATTTCAGCGCCAGCAACCCGGGTTCAATTCCGGCTGCTGTCTGTAAGGAGTTTGTACGCTCTCCCCGTGTCTGCGTGGGTTTCCTCCAGGTGCTCCGGTTTCCTCCCACATTCCAAAATGTACGGGTTGGGAAGTTGTGGGCATGCTATGTTGGCGCCGGAAGCATGGCGACACTTGTGGGTTGTCCCCAGAACATTCTACACAAAAAATGTATTTCACTGTGTGTTTTGATGTACATGTGACTAATAAAGAAATCAAATCAACTGGCCCAACCCTGCCTGTGACGCTGCTGCAAGTACGTTTATCATTGCACCTGTACTTGTGCATCTGACAATGAAGTCAACTTTGACTTTTACTTTGACTTGGTGTGCCGAAGGGTCTTTTTCCGTGCTGTAAGACTATATGATTCTATATTCTAGAGGAGCTGGATTGTTTCCAACCCTTTCACAAGGTTTGAAATCCTGAGCACAACAACTCACATTAACGTAATGTCTTCACATAATAATATGTTGAAAGGTGCTTCACATCAAACAAAACCTTGGATACTGATGCTATCAAAAGCACCATGGTCAGTGAGATAGTTATTAAAGAGTACATTCATTAAAGAGAGCAGCTGAGAGTTTTAGGGAGGTGAATTCTGGAGCGTAGGGCCCTGGCAGTTGAATGCCTGGTCAACAAGGTGAAACAATGAATCTAGAGAGAGAACACAGTAAATGCTCCTGGGTGATGTGACCTTCCTGCATTAAGATGCATCAAGCTGAAACCCAGAGTACAGCACTATCAACTGGGAAGCTCCTCTAGCACCACAGTCATGAATGGCTTCTGTACACCCGGCTACTTAAGGAGATGAAAGCTACAAATCCCTCAAATCTGCCACGCAGGTTGATAAGGTCGTTAAGAAGGCATATGAAGTGTTGGCCTTCATTAGTCGGGGTATTGAGTTCAAGAGCCACGAGGTGATGTTGCAGCTCTATAGAACTCTGGTCAGACCACACCTGGACTATTGTGTTCAATTCTGGTTGCCTCATTATAGGAAGGATGTGGAAGCTTTAGAGAGGGTGCAGAGGAGATTACCAGGACATTGTGTGGATTGGAGAGCATGTCTTATGAGGATAGATTGAGTGAGCTAGGGCTTTTCTCTTTGGAGAGAAGGAGGTTGAGAGGTGACTAGATAGAGGTGTACAAGATGATAAGAGGCATAGATCAAGTGGACAGTCAGAGACTTTGTCCCAGAGCGACAATGGCTAACACGAGGGGACATAATTTTAAGGTGATTGGAGGAAGGTATAAAGGGGGATGTCAGAGGTAAGTTTTTTTCCGCAGAGAGTGGTGGGTGTGTGGAACGCACTGCCGGCAGATGTTGTGGGGGCAGATACATTAGGGACATTTAAGAAAGATAGACACATGAATGATAGAAAAATAGGGGGCTATGTGGGAGGGAAGGGTTAGATAGAGCAGGATAAAATGAAGGGAACGGCATTGTGGGCCCAAGGGCCTGTACTGTGCTGTAGTGTTCTATATGTTCTTAAAAGCTAATTCCAGGGTCTATACTGTGGTTACATCAACGATCATCAGGGAATATCTGGTAGAACCACTGCCTCACAGCTCCAGTGACCCAGGTTTGATCCTGACCGTGGGTACCATCTGTGCGGAGTTTGCATGTTCTCCCTGTGGCGCATGGGTTTCCTCTGGGTGCTCCAGTTTCCTCCCACATCCCAAGGCTGTGTGGGTCGGTAGGTTAATAGGCTGCTATAAGTTATCCCGGGTATAGGTGAGTGGTAGAATCTGGGTTGATGGGAACAGGGGGAGCAAAGATGAAAGTGGGATTAATGTAGAATTAGTGTAACTGGTGACTGATGGTTAGCATGGAATAAGTGGGCTGAAGGGCCATTTCCCATGCTGTATGTCTCTATGGGTCTATGACTACCTTGATGGCTCAGCAAGTGATTACGGAGGAACAAAGGGAATTCCCACTCACTCTTAATAAACTTTCATTCTCTTTCTTGTCAAGAATCTTGGAGGTTGTAGGGCTGGAAGAGTTTATAAAGACACATATAATATTGAGGGGGCTTGACAAACTTGATGCTGAAAGGATGTCCCTCCTGCATGGAAAAGCCCAGAGCCAGGCAGCACAAGTTTACAATAAGGGGTTGTTCTTGTAAGATGGAAATGTGGAGAAATTCCCTCTCTCAATTCAGGCTTAGAGAAGCTGAACCATTCAAAACTGAGATGTACACAGTCTGCAGGGCTGTGGGGAACAGGCAGGAAAGTGGAATAGAGACAAAGGTCAGATCAGCTCTGATCTTATTGAATGTTAGAGCAGGTTTGAGGGGCTACCTCTGACTTCTTAGTTTCAGACACTCTCATCAATAATACATTGGACAGCAGTGTTTACCTGTGGACCCAATGGTAACATCTGTTGCCTCACTGCAGTGCAATTGTGAAGGAATGCCGAACTGTCAAATGGTGGGAACTTTCAGATACTGAAGCAAACTCCAAGGACTGTAAGTAATTCCTTGCACTAGTTTGAAGCAGAGCAGAGGAGTTCAGCCCTGTACCTGACTGACATCGATCCCACAACTAATATCATTCAAACATCACATTGCCATATGTGGAACAGGGTTGTGTGAAATTGGCTGTCACATTTCTCATACTATTATGCTGACTGGAATTCAGAAGTATTCAGCTAGCTTCAGGACATGCTGGGACGTCCCAAGGTTTGGTTTGTTCCCTGCAATAAACTTCATTTGCCAGGTTTTCCCCAGGTCACTCAATCTATCTGTATCCCATTGCAGAATCTCAGTGTCCTCATCACAACATGCCCTTCCACTTACTTTCAAGTTAATCGGCAAACTTAGAAACCTCACATTTTATTCTTTCCTCCAGGTCCTTAATATAACCAGTAAATAATTGAGGATCAAGAATCGATCTTTAGGGTACTCCACTACATCCCTCCAGCCTGAAAAAGATCCGTTTATTTCAATTCTCTGTTTCCTATGTGACAGACAGTTAACACACTTCCTCCAAATCCTTGGGGTATTAACGTATGCACCAGCCTCTTCTGTGTCACCTTGTCAAATGCCTTTAGACAATCTAAATACACTACATCTACATCAACAGGTTCCCCTCTATCAACTCTCCCAGTCAAATCCTCAGGGAGTTCAAGAAAAGTTGTCAAACATGATTTACCTTTCATAAAACCATGTTAACAAGGTTTGATTATATTCGTGTTTCCTGGATGATTAGTTATTTTGTGTTTGATTATTGACTCTGGTATCTTTCCAACATTTGAAGTTAAACTAACTGGCCTTCTGTTTTCCTCCCTTTTTGAACAAGGGAGTTTCTTTGGCTGTTTTCCAATCTTCTGGTACCCTCCCAAAGTTTAGCGAGTTATGAAAATTTTCAACCAATGGGTCTACTATCTCTGCAGTCACCTCCTTTAAAACTGTTGGGGGCAGTCCATCAGGTCCCAGTTATCTGACCGCCATTGGCCCCATGAATTTCTCTAATACTTTATACCTTATGACTTTTACAAGCTCCTCCTTGTTATTTGAAATTATCCCATCTGTTACCATCCAGAAATTTGCAGTGTCCTCCACAGTGAAGACTGATGCAACAAATTGATTTGGCGTATCTGCCATTTCCTTGTTTCCTGTTATTATTTCACCAGCCTCGTTCTCTAGAGGTCCCACTCAAACCTCAGCTGCCTTCTTCCTATTTACATAACCAAAGAAATTCTTACTGTTTGTTTTCATGTTATGCACAAGTTTTCTCTCAAAATCAATTTCTCCCTTTATAATCTTTTGCTGCTGGATCCTAAAAACTTCCCAGATCTCTGCCTGGCTGCCAGCACTACTTTTCAACTTAACATTATCCTGGACCTCGTCCGTTAACCACAGATTGTGCCTCTTTCTCAGGGAATCCCTGTTTCTAATTGGGATAAATTCCTGCTGAGCGTTATGGACCAGCTGTTTGAATATCTGTCACAGTTCATCGACTGACCTGTTTCTTAGCTTATTTTCCCAGTCCTTAGACAACTCCATCTTCATCCCATTATAATTGCCCCTATTTAAGTTGAAGACAGTAGTTTTGGTCTTATGGTGTTCCCCCTCAAACTGTATCAGTAATTCTATCATACTGTGGTCACAGTGGACTTATAACCCCTTATTCATCCTTCCTCCTTATCCTAATAACCAAATCTAAAACAGACTGTTTCTTCTTCTATGGTACCCTGCCAGTTTGGTTCATCCAATCAAGTGCAAATTCAAGTTGAAGTTCAAGTTGAGCTTATTGTCATGTGTACGTGCACGGTGAGATACAGTGCAATTAAAAACTTGTTTGCAGCAACATCACAGGCAGGTAGTTACAGAGAGTAAGATAAGATAAGATTTCTTTATTAGTCACATATACATTGGAACTCACAGTGAAATGCATTTTTTGCGTAGTGTCCTGGGGGCAGCCCGCAAGTGTCACCACAGAATATAAATTACACATAATTTATGCCAAGTCCCAGGTGTCTGATAGACCTTAGATTATTGAGAGAGGCACAAAATGAGATTGCTGGGACCTTGACCAAGTTCTTTGTGTCCTCTCTAGCCACAGGCAAGGTCCCAGATGACTGGTGAGTAACTAGTGTTGTTCCTTTGTTCAAGAAGGGAAATAGGGATAATCCTGGAAATGATTGATGAGTCTCATGTCAGTGGTAGGGAAACTATTGGAGAGCATTCTGAGGGATAGGATTTACAAGCATTTGGAGAGTCATAGTTTAATTAAAGACAGTTATTACTTTGTGTTTGAGTTTTTTGAGGAGGTGACGAAGGTGATTGATGAAGGAAGAGCTGTGGATGTTGTTTACATGGATTTTAGTAAGGTGTTTGATAAGGTCCCTCATGGGAGGCTCATTCAGAAGATTAAGATACATGGGATCCATGGTGACTCGGCCATTTGAATTCAGTATTGGCTTGCCAATAGAAGACAGAGTGTAGCAGTCGATGGGTCTTATTCTAGCTGGAAGTTCATGATTAGTGATCTGAACTGAGACCTCTGCTGTTTATGATATATATCTGTATATATAAATGACTTGGATGAAAACATGGATGGGTGAGTTAGTAAGTTTGCAGATGACACAGAGGTTGGATGTGTCGCGGATAAGTATAGAGGGCTGTGAGAGGTTACAGTGGGACATAGGTAGGATGCAAAGTTGGGCTGAGAAGTGGCAGATGCAGTTCAATCCAGATAAGTGTGAAGTGGTTCATTTTGGCAGGTCAAATATGATGGCAGAATGTAGTATTAATGGTAGGACTCTTGGCAGTGTGGAGTATCAGAGGGACCTTGGGGTCCAAGTCCATAGGACGCTCAAAGCGGCTGCACATGTTGACTCTGTGGTTAAGAAGGCATATGGTGTATTGTCCTTCATCAATCATGGAATTGAATTTAGGAGCCGGGAGGTATTGTTGCAGCTATATGGGACCCTGGTCAGACCCCACTTGGAGTACTGTGCTCAGTTCTGATCACCTCACTACAGGAAGGATGTGGAAGCCATAGAAAGGGTGCAGAGGAGATTTACAAGGATGCTGCCTGGAATGCAAAGCATGCCTTATGAAAGGCATGTGGTTGTGTAGAGGATTGCCAAAGGATACAGCAGGATACGGATCAGTTGCAGATATGGGCAGAGAAATGGCAGATGGTATTTAATCCAGGCAAATGTGAGGTGCTGCACTTTGGAAGACCAACTGCAAAGGGAAAGTATACAGTTAGTGGCAGGATCCTAAACAGAAGTCATACAGCAGTTTTGTTCTTACAGCTTCCCCAGTGATTGCACATTGGCCAAAAGGATGCAAGGGAGGGGGCTCCAAAATAGCACACCGATAAAAGGAGCCTAAACTGCCTCTGCCGTCCAGCTCTTTGTAGTCCTCCTCACTGGTGCCGTGCTCTTCAATCTGTCTGTACACAAGCAGGAGAACTACAGCTAGGTGGTCGGATTTACCAAAGTCCGGGCAAGGGAAGGAGCAAGAGGTGTTCTTGATGCTGGTATTGGTATTGGTATTGGATTGGTTTATTATTATTATTGTCACTTGTACCAAGGTGCAGTGAAAAACTTGTCTTGCATACCTTTCATACAGATCAATTCATTACACAGTGCATTGAGATAGCACAGGGTAAAAACAATACCAGTACAGAGTAAATTGTCACAGCTACAGGGAAGTGCATTGCAGGTAGACAATAAGGTGTAAGGTCAAACAAGGTAGAGTGTGAGGTCAATCTCATCGTATAAGGGAACCATTCAATAGTCTCATCACAGTGGGATAGAAGCTGTCTTTGAGCCTGGTGGTATGTACCCTCAAGCTCCTGTATCTTCTGCCTGATGGGAGAGGAGAGAAGAGAGAATGACCCGGGTGAGTGGGGTCTTTGATTATGTTGGCTGCATCACCAAGGCAGCAAGAGGTATAGACAGACTCCATGGAGGGGAAGCTCATTTCCATGATGCTCTGGGCTGTGTCCACAACTCTCTACAGTTTCTTATGGTCCTGGGCAGAGCAGTTGACATACCAAGCCATGATGCATCCAGATAGGATGCTTTCTCTGGTGCATCGATTAAAATAGGTGAGTGTCAAAGGGGACATGCTAAATTTCTACACCTTCCTGAGGAAGTAGAGGCACTAGTGAGCTTTCTTGGCCATGGTGTCTATATGCTTGGACCAGGACAGGCTATTGGTGATGTTCACTCCTTGGAACCTGAAACTCTCAAACCTCTCAACCTCAGCACCATTAATATAAACAGGTGCATGTACACAGCCCCCTTTCCTCAAATCAATGACCAGCTCTTTTGTTTTGCTGACATTGAGGGAAAGGTTGTTGTCATGACACCATGTCACTAAGCTTTCTATCTCCTTCCTGTACTCCGACTCATCATTATTTGACATACGGCCTAGTACGGTGGTATCATCTGCAAACTTGTAGATGAAGTTAGAGCAGAATCTGGCCATGCAGTCATGAGTGTATAGGGAGTAGAGTAGAAGGCTGAGTATAGCAGTGGTTGAATATTTCGTGTCCTCTAGTGTTGCAGGTGATGTGTTGATGGTAGTTAGACAGAGATTTCTTCATGCTGGCCTGGCTAAAGTCTCCCGCCACAATGTGATGGACTTCTGGGTACGCTGCTTCATTCTTGTTTATCACAGCACTTAGTTCCTCAAGTGCAAGCTTGAGGTCTGCCTGAGGTGAGATGTAGATGGCAGTTAGGATGATGACGGAGAACTCCAGTGGTGGGTAGAATGGTCGACACTTCACTGCCAGGTATTCAAGGTCAGGAATGGGACAAGACTGCCACGTCTGTGCACCAAGATGAGTTTATCATAAAGCAGACGCCGCTGGCTTTTCCCTTACTCAACACTGGATGTGGTGGATCAAAAAGCCCTTGTCAGGAGAGTGGGGAATGAGCCATGTCTCTGTGAAACAGCAGTCCCTCATCCCTCTCCCAAAAAGCAGCCTTACTCTGAGGCCTTCTCCAATGATTGCGCATTTGCCAAAAGGATGAAAAGGAGGGGGACCTCTTTAGCCCCTACTCTTTAGTCTGACCTGAAGCCCTCCTCGGCAACCACGTTTTCTGAGACAATGGAAGCTCCACTGGTGTTTCCAGGTGCTGTACTCACCTTCTGCGTGGTCTGTTGTTGAATAGGGTGCAGAAGAGGTTCACCATGATGCTGTCTGAATCAGAATGCAAGTGCTATAAGGATGGACAAACTTCTAACCGACATTTCGTACAAATGTAACATGACATTCCAACTCCTATACACAAGGCATTGGCCGATGAAGGCCAGCATACCGTATGCCTTCTTCACCCATGTCTACCTATGTCACCATGTACTTGTACCCCAAGGTCTTCCTGTTCAACAACACTTCCCAGGGCCCTGCCATTCTCTGTGTGTGCCCTGCCCTGATTTAATTTCATAAACTGCATCAGTTGTCGGAGTTAAATTCTATCAGTCATTCCCTTGCCCATTTTCCCAGTTGATTTGGATCCTGTTGTAACCTTAGACAACATTCTTCAGCATCCACTCTACCACCAGTTTTGGTGTCGTCTGCCAACCCACTAATCATGCCACCTACCTTCTCATCTAAATCATTAATATACATGACAAACAATAAAGGAATCGCAATATCTACTCTGCAAAGCCCCCTTAGAATCTTATATGTTTGAATAAGGTCACCCCTCATTCTTCTAAACCCCAAGAAACACACAACCAAACTGTCCAGCCTCTCTTGATAGAACAACATTCTCATCCCAGGAATCTCCTTTAACTGCCTCCAGAGCGATTATACCCTTTTGTAAGTAAAGGGACCAAACCTCTGCGGAGTATTCCAAGTGTGGCCTCACCAACACCCTGCACAACTGGAACGAAGCCTCCTTATTCTTAAACTCCAACTCCTCCACAATAAAGGCCAACATGTCATCTGCCTTCTAAGCTACTCGTTGGACATGCCTGCTAACTTTTTATGATTCATACACTGGAGCACATCAATCCCTCTGAACCTCAGTCATTATCAGTCTCTTTCCATTCAGATAACAATCCACCATTTGATTCCTCTTACCGAAGTGCATGGCTTCACACTTATTCTGGTCACCTCATGACAGGAAGGATGTCGAGGCTTTAGAGAGGGTGCAGAGGAGATTTACAAGGATACTGCCTGGATTAGAGGGAATGTGTGATCAGGAGAGGCTGGACAAACTTGGGATTTCTCTGGAGTGACGGAGTCTGAGGGGTGATCTGTTGGAAGTGTATAAAATTATGAGGAGCATAGCTAGGGTGGACAAGCAATATCTTTTTTCCCATTTTTGAGCGATCCAATAACAGAGGGCATGCATTTAAAGTGAAAGGGGGTAGGATCAGAACCGATGTCAGGGGGACGTTTTTTACTAAGTGAGTGGTGGATGCCTGGAATGTGTTCCCTGATAGGGTGGTGGAGGCAAATTCATTGGGGGCTTTTAAGAGTAGCTTGGATGGGCACATGAATGAGAGGAAAATGGAGGGATCTGGGCATTCTGTAGGTAGGAGGGATTAGCTATGTCAGCACAACATTGTGGGCCGAAGGTCCTGTTCTGTGCTGTACTCTTCTACGTTCTATGTTCTAGTAGACCCAACAACTCTCTCTGCGCGAGTCGGTGGGTTGGCAGAAGACATCAATGGATAGTTTGCCTCCTGAGATGGAGACAGAGAGATCCAGAAAATGAAGAGAAATGTCAGAGATGACTTATAAGACTTTTGAATGGTTCCCTAGTACGGTAAGATGGACTCTTGACCACACAATCTACCTCGTCATGGCCTTGTACCTTATTGTCTGCCTGCACTGCACTTTCTCGGGAACTGTAACACTGTATTCTGCATTCTGTTATTGTTTTTCCCTTGTTCTGCCTCAATACACTGTTATATGTATGGATGGCATGCAAAACAAAGCTTTTCACTGTACCACGGTACATGTGACAATAATAAACCAATTTACCAATTTACCATGTGAATTTGAGGGCATGGTGGAAGTTGGTGACAAGGGTGATGAAATCAACAAGTTCTACAGGAGTCCAGAAAGCAGCACTGATACAGTCACACAGCTCCCTAGGCCATCCCTCCTGCCACCCTGCTTCCTGATAGGACGCCATCCCATTTTCTCAATTTTTCTGCCTCCGCTATATCTGTTCTCAAGATGAGGCCTTCCATTCTGGAGTTTCTGACATGTCCTTCTTCTTCAGGAATCGCATCTTCCCCTCTGGCCTCACACTCATTTCCTCCATTTCTCAGATGTCTGCTCTCACCTTTCCCTTCCACCCAGACAGAACAAGGATAGAGTTCCCTTGGCACTCACCTTTCAGCCCACCAGCCCTCGCTTCCTTTGCCATTTCCGCCAGTTCCAACGTGATCCCTCCAACAGGTGCATCTTCCTCTCTCTCCCACTTACCTTTCTTTGTGACTCCCTGGTCTGCTCCTCCCTCCCCACCCACTGCTCCCTGTCTCCTGGCACTTTCCCCTGCAACCAAAGGAGGTATAACATATGTCCCTACACCTGCTCCCTCACCACAATCAGGGATGGCTTCCAATGCCCTTTGAGGAAGAGGGCTCCAAACATTCACAAGTGAAAGGGATGAGGTCCTGAAAAAAGACTACAGGGAGTTAGGAAAGATGTTGAGAAGCAGGACCTCAAAGGTAGTAATTTCAGGATTACTGCCTGTGCCAAGTGACAGTGGGTATAGGAATAGAATGAGGAGGAGGTTAAATGCGTGGCTGAGGGATTGGAATAAGGGGCAGGGATTCAGATTTCTGGATCATTAGGGCCTCTTTTGGGGCAGGTATGACCTGTATAAAAAGGACGGGTTGCACTTGAATCCCAGGGGACCAATATCCTGGCGGGGAGGTTTTCTAAGGCAACTGGGGGAGTTTAAACTAGATTTGTTAGGGGGTGGGATCCGAAGTGGAGAGACTGGGGAAGAGGTGTTTGGCTCTCAAATAGAGAAAGCTAATAGTAGGTACGAGAGGGAGGATAGGCAGGTGATAGAGAAGGGAAGTGTTCAGACGGGCTTGAGGTGTGTCTATTTTAATGCAAAGAGTATTGTGAACAAGGCGGATGAGCTTAGAGCTTGGATAAATACTTGGAGCTACGATGTGGTGGCCATGACAGAGACTTGGATGGCTCAGGGACTGGAATGGTTGCTTCAAGTGCTGGGTTTTAGATGTTTCAGAAAGGACAAGGAGGGAGGCAAAAGAGGTGGGGGAGTGGCACTGTTGATCAGAGATAGTGTCATGGCTGCAGAAAAGGTGGACATCATGGAGGGACTGTCTACGGAGTCTCTGTGGGTGGAGGTTAGGAACAGGAAGGGGTCAATGACTTTACTGGCTGTTTTTTATAGGCTGCCCAATAGTAACAGGGATATTGAGGAGCAGGTAGGGAAGCAGATCCTAGAAAGGTGTGATAATAACAGAGTTGTTGTGATGGGAGATTTTAATTTCCCAAACATCGACTAGCATCTCCAGACAGTGAGGGGTTTGGATGGGGTGGAGTTTGTTAAGTGTGTTCAGGAAGGATTCTTGACACAATATGTAGATAGGCCTATAACAATATGTGGAGAGGCTGTGCTTGATTTAGTATTGGGAAATGAACCTGGTCAGGTGTCAGACCTCTCAGTGGGTGAGCATTTTGGAGATTGTGATCATAATTCTATCTCCTTTATGATAGCACTGGAGAGGGATAGGAATAGACAGTTTACTTGGTGTAAAGGGAATTATGAGGCTCTCAGGCAGGAAATTGGAAGATTAAATTGGGAACAGATGTTCTCAAGGAAAAGTACAGAAGAAATGTGGCAAATATTCAGGGTATTTTTGTGTGCAGTTCTGCATAGGCATGTTCCAATGAGACAGGGGAGTCACAAGAGGATACAGGAACCGTGGTGTACAAAAGCAATAATAAATCCAGTCAAAAGGAAAAGAAAAGCTTACAAAAGGTACAGAGAGCTGGGTAATGTTAGAGATCTGGAAGAGTATAAGGCTAACAGGAAGGAGCTTAAGAAGGAAATTAGGAGAGCCAGGAGGAGACATGAGAAGGCCTTGGCGGGCAGGATTAAGGAAAACCCCAAGGCATCATGCGGCCTAACCAGAGTTCTATAGAGATGCATCATAACTTCTTGGCTCCTGTACTCAGTACCTCGATTAATGAAAGCAAGCATTCCATAAGCCTTCTTTACAACCCTATCTACCTGTGTAGCCACTTTCACTGAGCCATGAACTTCCACCCCATGGTCTCTCTGTTCTTCAACACTGTTGTTTATTTTCTCACTTTTCCAGTTCTGATGAAAAATCAACAACCTAATCAATTAACTTTGTTGCTGCCTGAACTACTAAGTATTAATCTGATGACCCTACAAATAGACAGAGTCGACAATGCTGAATGTATAGACTGGGTGACACCGTGAAGAAAAAGAAAGTCATATACTGTTTTTTTCTTGCATATATCTTTCCAGGAGTAAAGTTTATTTTTGAAAAAATATCTGGAGTCTCTCCAACATTTTCAGTGTTCTTTTAAGATGCCAGTATCTGTGGATTTTTGCTTTAACATTCTCATCAACAGTTTAATTAACTTGAGGTTTACTTGTGTTGTTCATGCTCTGTGGGCTAAATTAGGAGTTTCTTCTTAATATGCTGTACACCTGTTGGCACCATTTAGATGATGCACTGAGAAAATTACAAGGTGTTTGCTAAGATATTGCTGAAGAAGTTATGGAAAATGCTCTGTTGGAAACCATCCCTTGGTGTTTCAAAGCATTGTTTATCTTGCACTCTGTTGTATAACGAGAGACTGCTTTATTTCCCTGTGAACACCAGCTCAATTTTGGCAGGTTTGGTAGATTCTTGGTCTCATATCACAATGGAACAATTTTGGCAAATTACACTCTGTGCAAATATATCGTGAAGTAATATGCAGTTAGAATCTTTCATTGTGAACTGTGAACTGTTAATGCAACATTCCTGGGCTGGTTTCCCGAATAGCACAATAGATGCTGATTCCACGTATAAATAATTTATTTCTAACACCATAAAAATAATAATATGATTTGACTTTCCATATTAAGTAGGATTCTAAATATTGTTTGCAGAAAATGGGCAGAAGCAGATTGGTTTTATATTAAAGTGATATTTAAAGAAAAGAAGAACATGGATATTGACTGATGATGGACCAGCTGAAAATGTAGGTCGTTGTCTCCTGCACCTGTCCTTTCCGGTCGGTCTGAACCCCTTCGGGTGGGGAAAGGTTCACAGAGCAACACAACCAGAAGTCTTAAAACCGAGCACGCACTACAAATGAAGAAATATCTATAATGACAGAACATAAGACATTACAAGAAACTGCCATAGATTAAATGATGTAAATCATTACAATATGCAGTACCCTATCACAACTTCTGATAATCCTGTGCAGTTTTCATACTTAACTGTAAACGTAATTTCAACCCAAGCGTATTTTGCTCTAACTCACCACACTCTAGCATTCCCCCCCTGAAGGAACCTGTCCCCTTCTGTATAGGCAACTGTTCCTGTCTACAGCTCCCTTGCAAGCTACCTTTTAAATTAAATACTGTATTACTAATATGTACAGCACTTGAACTCCAGATGATTTCAAACAGAAATCATCCAGACAATTACCTGGAGGATTCTGCTCCCATGGGGATCAATCCTATCTGCAGCTTCCATGCAGATTGTCAAATTTGGTCTAGCACCTTCCTTCTTGATAATACATAAATATCAACCCCAATAATTTGAGTTATCATCATCTCTCCCCATCATCCCCTTGTTTGGGCAGGCACAGTAGTGTAGCAGTTAGCGTAACGTTATTACAACGTCAGCGACCCGGGTTCAATTCCAGCCACTGTCTGTGAGGAGTTTGTACGTTCTCCCTGTATCTGTGTGGGTTTCCTCCGGGTACACCAATTTTTTCCCACAATCCAAAGACTGTGGATTAGACTAACCAAAGGGTTAGGAAGTTGTGGGCATGCTATGTTGGCGCCAGAAGTGTGGCGATATTTGCGGGCTGCCCCCAGAACACTCTTTGTAAAAGATGTATTTCACTGTGTGTTTCGATGTACATGTGATGAATAAAGATATCTTACATTAAAAAAAAGTCACCAGCTTTATCACAATTTTCTATTCGTTGTTAAGTCTATGAAAAGATTTCTTTTCACTCCCATGTTTGTGAAATAGTTTAAGGAAATGCCATCCTATTTGATGTTTTGATCAATATTACAAAATGTCATCTAGATGGGAAAGTTCTGGTTACTAACGTTTTGAAAAGCTCATGAAGGAATTCATTCTTGGGGATTTCTTTATTAGTCACATGTACATCGAAACACACAGTGAAGTGCATCTTTGTGTAGAATGTTCTGGGGACAGCTCACAAGTGTCACCATGCTTCTGGTGCCAACATAGCATGCCCACAACTTCCTAACCCGTATGTCTTTGGAATGTGGGAGGAAACCGGAGAACCCAGAGTAAACCCACACAGACACGGGGAGAACGTACAAACTCCTTACAGACGGCGGTGGGAATTGAACCCGGGTCACTGGTGCTATAATAGTGTTATGCTGACCACTAAACTACCATGCCTGCCCCTATCCTATCTGGATGCATCACGGATTAGTACAGCAACAGCTCTGCCCGTGACCGCAAGAAACTGCAGAGAGTTGTGGACACAGCTCAACACATCACCGAAATCAAACCCCCTCTTCATGGACTCTGTCTGCATTTCTCAGTGCCTTGATAAAGCAGGCAGCATAATCAAATACCCCTCCCACCTGGGACATTCTCTGTTCTCCCCCCTCCCATCAGGCAGAAGATACAAAAGCCTGAAAGCACATACCACCAGGCTCAAGGACAGCTTCTATCCTGCTGTTATAACACTATTGAATGGTCCCCTGGTACAATTAGATGGACTCTTGACCTCACAATCTACCTCGTTATGGTTTTGCACCTTATTGTCTGCCTGCACTACACTTTCTCTATAACTGTAGCACTTTATTTTGCATTCTGTTATTATTTTCCCTTGTATACCTCAATGCACTGTTGTAATGAAATGTTTGCAAAGCAGGTTTTTCACTGTATCTTGGTACATGTGACAATAATAATAAAATTATGAAAGGGTTTAATCAAATGAGGTGGGTATATGGAATGAGCTGCCAGAAGAAGTGGTAGAGATCGATACAATTACAGTGTTTAAAGATATTCATACAGGTGCATGGATAGGAAAGGTTTAGAGGGATCTGGGCTAAACATAGGCAAATGAGATGAGGTAATACATATATATTATATTGTATATAACATATTGTATATTTCATATATTTTATATATATAGGCATCTTGGTCAGAAGAATTAAAGGACTGAAGGAATATAGCTGTTCTTGAACCTGGTGGTGTGGGACTTCACGCTTCTGCACCCCATGCTCGATGGTAACTGTGAGAAGACGGCATTGCCCAGATGGTGGGGATCTTTGATGATGAATGTTGCCTTCTTGAGGCAGCACCTCCTGTAGATACCAGAGGGCGTGCATTTAAGGTGAGAGGGTCTAGGATCAGAACAGACATCAGGGGGACGTTTCTTACTCAGAGAGTGGTGGATGCCTGGAATGCATTGTCTGATAGGGTAGTGGAGGCAAATTCATTGGGGGCTTTTAAGAGAAGCTTAGATGGGCACATGAACGAGAGGAAAATGGAGGGATATGGGCATTCTGTAGGTAGAAGGGATTAGCTACGTTGGCACAACATTGTGCCCGTGATGTATTTGGCAGAGTCCATTGGTCTCTGCAGCTTCTTATGTCCTTGAGCATTCAAATTGTCGTACCAGACCATAAAGAAACCAGTCAGCAGGTCCATACCGACCATTCAGTACCCATTGATATTATTCCTCCTATTCTCATCTTCTAGCTGATATTGTTGCATCAGGAAGTCAACTTCCATCTTGTAGGGATTAGACACCATATTTTTGGTTCTGTGTGAAGACACTGAGCCCTCTGGGATTCAGAGCTTTGCAGTATCTCACCATATGGAAAGTGTGCCTTTTAATCTTTCCCTCCAGTATGGAAAATTTCAAACTTTTTTTACCATCCATTTGTCAGATCTTTGCTCACTTTGTCAATGTACCTGCATCCCTTGTGGGTTCCTTGTGTTTTCTTTCCCAACGTGCTTTCCCACCCATCATTATGTCAGCAGCAAATTTAGCCACCGCATGTTTGGTGCTTTCATCCAAGTGATTTATATAGGCACTGATCCCTGTTGTACACATTACATCACATATTGCCAACCAGAAAAAAATAACCTCATCTCTGTTTCCTGTCGACTAGCTTATCTTCTATCCATGACAATATGTTACTTCCCACAACATGAGTTTTCATTTTCCACAGGTATCAAATGCCTTATGGAAATCTAAAAATGGTACATCCGCCTGCTCTCCTTTATCCACAGTATGAGTTACTTCTTCAAAGAATGATAGACTGGTCCAACATAATATACCTTTCACAAAACCATGTTGAGTTTGCCTGATTATCTTGAAGTTTTTCCCAAGATCCCTTCTGCAATGTCTTTAATAATGGCTTCTAACATCAAGCAACTTAGAAACATAGAAACATAGAAAAACCTACAGCACAATTCAGGGCCTTTGGCCCACAAAGCTGTGCCGAACATGTCCCTACCGTAGAAATTACTAGGCTTACCCAGAGCCCTCTATTTTTCTCAGCTCCATGTGCCTATCCAACAGTCTTTTAAAAGACCCTATCGTATCCACCTCCACCACCATTGCCGGCAGCCCATTCCACGCACTCACCACTCTCTGAGTAAAGAACTTACCTCTGACATCTCCTCTATACCTACTCCCCAGCACCTTAAACCTATGTCCTCCTGTGGCCACCATTTCAGCCCTGGGGAAAAGCCTCTGACTATCTACCCGATCAATGCCTCTCATCATCTTATATACCTTTATCAGGTCCCCTCTCATCCTCCATTGCTCCAAGGAGAAAAGGCCGAGTTCCTTCAAACTGCTTCCGTAAGGCATGCTCCGCCTTCCAGGAGCATCCTTGTAAATCTCCTCTGCACCCTTTCTATGGCTTCCACATCCTTCCTGTAGTGAGGCGACCAGAACTGAGCACAGTACTCCAAGTGGGGTCTGACCAGGGTCCCATATAGCTGCAACAATACCTCCTGGCTCCTAAATTCAACTCCACGATTGATGAAGGACAATACACCATATGCCTTCTTAACCACAGAGTCAACCTGCGCAGCCGTTTTGAGCGTCCTATGGACTCGGACCCCAAGATCCCTCCTATCCTCCACACTGCCAAGAGTCCTACCATTAAGACTATATTCTGCAGTCATATTTGACCTACCAAAATGAACAACTTCACACTTATCTGGGTTGAACTGCATCTGCCACTTCTCAGCCCAACTTTGCATCCTATCTATGTCCCGCTGTAACCTCTCACAGCCCTCTATACTATCCACAACACATCCAACCTTTGTGTCATCTGCATACCCCTCCACTTCCTCATCCAGGTTGTTTATAAAAATCACAAAGAGCAAGTGTCCCAGTACAGATCCCTGAGGTACACCACTGCTCACTGACCTCCACGCAGAATACGACCCTTCAACAACCACTCTTTGCCTTCTGTGGGCCAGACAGTTCTGGATCCACATTGCAATGTCCCCTTGGATCCCATGCCTCCTTAATATGTCAATAAGCCTTGCATGGGGTACCTTATCAAATGCCTTGCTGAAATCCATATACACTACATCTATTGCTCTCCCTTCATCGATGTGTTAAGTCACATTCTCAAAAAATTCAATCAGGCTCGTAAGGCAGGACCTGCCCTTGACAAAGCCATGCTAACTATTCCTAATCATATTATACCTCTCCAAATGTTCATAAATCCTGCCTCTCAGGATCTTCTCCATCAGCTTACCAACCACTGAGGTAAGACTCACCGGTCTACAATTTCCTGGGCTATCTCTACTCCCTTTCTTGTATAAGGGAACAACATCTGCAATCCTCCAATCTTCTGGAACCTCTCCCATCTCCATTGATGATGCAAACGTCATCGTCAGAGGCTCTGAAAACTCCTCCCTCGCCTCCCACAGCAGCCCGGGGTACATCCCATCCAGCCCCAGTGATTTATCCAAGTTGATGCTCTCCAAAAGTTCCAGCACCTCCTCTTTCTTAATATCTACATGCTCAAGCTTTTCAGCCCGCTGCAAGTCCTCACTACATTCACCCAGATCTTTTTTCCATAGTGAATACTGATGTTAAGTACCTCTGCTATTTCTTCCAGATCCATACACAATTTCCCACTGCTGCACTTGATAGGCCCTATTCTTTTGCATCTTATCCTCTTGCTCTTCACATACTTGTAGAATGCCTTGGGGTTTTCCTTAATCCTGCCCGCCAAGGCCTTCTCATGTCTCCTCCTGGCTTTCCTAATTTCCTTCTTAAGCTCCTTCCTGTTAGCCTTATACTCTTCCAGATCTCTAACATTACCTAGCTCTCTGAACCTTTTGTAAGCATTTCTTTTCCTTTTGACTGGATTTATTATTGCTTTTGTACACCACGGTTCCTGTATCCTCTTGTGACTCCCCTGTCTCATTGGAACATGCCTATGCAGAACTGCACACAAAAATACCCTGAATATTTGCCACATTTCTTCTGTACTTTTCCTTGAGAACATCTGTTCCCAATTTATTCTTCCAATTTCCTGCCTGAGAGCCTCATAATTCCCTTTACACCAAGTAAACTGTCTATTCCTATCCCTCTCCAGTGCTATCATAAAGGAGATAGAATTATGATCACAATCTCCAAAATGCTCACCCACTGAGAGGTCTGACACCTGACCAGGTTCATTTCCCAATACTAAATCAAGCACAGCCTCTCCACATATTGTTATAGGCCTATCTACATATTGTGTCAAGAATCCTTCCTGAACACACTTAACAAACTCCACCCCATCCAAACCCCTCACTGTCTGGAGATGCTAGTCGATGTTTGGGAAATTAAAATCTCCCATCACAACAACTCTGTTATTATCACACCTTTCTAGGATCTGCTTCCCTACCTGCTCCTCAATATCCCTGTTACTATTGGGCAGCCTATAAAAAACAGCCAGTAAAGTCATTGACCCCTTCCTGTTCCTAACCTCCACCCACAGAGACTCCGTAGACAGTCCCTCCATGATGTCCACCTTTTCTGCAGCCGTGACACTATCTCTGATCAACAGTGCCACTCCCCCACCTCTTTTGCCTCCCTCCTTGTCCTTTCTGAAACATCTAAAACCCAGCACTTGAAGCAACCATTCCAGTCCCTGAGCCATCCAAGTCTCTGTCATGGCCACCACATCGTAGCTCCAAGTATTTATCCAAGCTCTAAGCTCATCCGCCTTGTTCACAATACTCTTTGCATTAAAATAGACACACCTCAAGCCCGTCTGAACACTTCCCTTCTCTATCACCTGCCTATCCTCCCTCTCGTACCTACTATTAGCTTTCTCTATTTGAGAGCCAAACACCTCTTCCCCAGTCTCTCCACTTCGGATCCCACCCCCTAACAAATCTAGTTTAAACTCCTCCAGTTGCCTTAGAAAACCTCCCCGCCAGGATATTGGTCCCCTGGGATTCAAGTGCAACCCGTCCTTTTTGTACAGGTCATACCTGCCCCAAAAGAGGCCCTAATGATCCAGAAATCTGAATCCCTGCCCCTTATTCCAATCCCTCAGCCACACATTTAACCTCCTCCTCATTCTATTCCTATACCCACTGTCACTTGGCACAGGCAGTAATCCTGAAATTACTACCTTTGAGGTCCTGCTTCTCAACATCTTTCCTAACTCCCTGTAGTCTTTTTTCAGGACCTCATCCCTTTCACTTGTGAATGTTTGGAGCCCTCTTCCTCAAAGGGCATTGGAAGCCATCCCTGATTGTGGTGAGGGAGCAGGTGTAGGGACATATGTTATACCTCCTATGGTTGCAGGGGAAAGTGCCAGGAGACAGGGAGCAGCGGGTAGGGAGGGAGAAACAGACCAGGGAGTCACAAAGAAAGGTAAGTGGGAGAGAGAGGAAGATGCACCTGTTGGAGGGATCACGTTGGAACTGGCGGAAATGGCAAAGGAAGCGAGGGTTGGTGGGCTGAAAGGTGAGTGCCAAGGGAACTCTATCCTTGTTCTGTCTGGGTGGAAGGGAAAGGTGAGAGCAGACATCTGAGAAATGGAGGAAATGAGTGTGAGGCCAGAGGGGAAGATGTGATTCCTGAAGAAGAAGGACATGTCAGAAACTCCATAATGGAATGCCTCATCTTGAGAACAGATATAGTGGAGGCAGAAAAATTGAGAAAATGGGATGGCGTCCTATCAGGAAGCAGGGTGGCAGGAGGGATGGCCTAGGGAGCTGTGTGACTGTATCAGTGCTGCTTTCTGGACTCCTGTAGAACTTGTTGATTTCATCACCCTTGTCACCAACTTCCACCATGCCCTCAAATTCACATGGTAAATTGGTAAATTGGTTTATTATTGTCACGTGTACCGTGGTACAGTGAAAAGCTTTGTTTTGCATGCCATCCATACATATAACAGTGTATTGAGGCAGAACAAGGGAAAAACAATAACAGAATGCAGAATACAGTGTTACAGTTCCAGAGAAAGTGCAGTGCAGGCAGACAATAAGGTACAAGGCCATGACGAGGTAGATTGTGTGGTCAAGAGTCCATCTTATCGTACTAGGGAACCATTCAAAAGTCTTATAAGTCATCTCTGACATTTCTCTTCATTTTCTGGATCTCTCTGTCTCCATCTCAGGAGGCAAACTATCCATTGATGTCTTCTGCCAACCCACCGACTCGCGCAGAGAGAGTTGTTGGGTCTGCTAGAACATAGAACGTAGAAGAGTACAGCACAGAACAGGACCTTCGGCCCACAATGTTGTGCTGACATAGCTAATCCCTCCTACCTACAGAATGCCCAGATCCCTCCATTTTCCTCTCATTCATGTGCCCATCCAAGCTTCTCTTAAAAGCCCCCAATGAATTTGCCTCCACCACCCTATCAGGCAACACATTCCAGGCATCCACCACTCACTTAGTAAAAAACGTCCCCCCTGACATCTGTTCTGATCCTACCCCCTTTCACTTTAAATGCATGCCCTCTGTTATTGAATCGCTCAAAAATGGGAAAAAGATATTGCTTGTCCACCCTAGCTATGCTCCTCAAAATTTTATACACTTCCAACAGATCACCCCTCAGACTCCGTCACTCCAGAGAAAACCCAAGTTTGTCCAGCCTCTCCTGATCACACATTCCCTCTAATCCAGGCAGTATCCTTGTAAACCTCCTCTGCACCCTCACTAAAGCCTCGACATCCTTCCTGTCATGAGGTGACCAGAATTTCATGCGGCCTAACCAGAGTTCTATAGAGATGCATCATAACTTCTTGGCTCCTGTACTCAGTACCTCGATGAATGAAAGCAAGCATTCCATAAGCCTTCTTTACAACCCTATCTACCTGTGTAGCCACTTTCAGTGAGCCATGAACTTCCACCCCATGGTCTCTCTGTTCTTCAACACTGTTAAGGGTCTTGCCCTTAAGAATGTACTGCCTCTTGACATTTGTCCTACCAAGGTGCAACACCTCACATTTATCCGGGTTAAATTCCATCTGTTACTTCTCTGCCCACATCTGCAGCTGATCTATATCACTCTGCATCCGTTGCCAGTTTTCTACACTATTCACAGCTCCATCAATCTTGGTATTGTCTGCAAACTTACTAACCCACCCATCAACATAATCATCCAGGTCATTTATGTACATCACAAATAGCAGAGGTCCAAGTACAGATCCCTGCAGAACACCACTACTCACAGGCCTCCAGCTCGAATAAGTTACTTCAACCACCACCCTCTGGCTTCTGTGGGCAAGCCCGCTGTGGATCTACACAGCCAATTCTCCATTGACCCCATGCATACGAACTTTCTTGATTAACCGATGATGTGGAAACTTGTCAAGTGCCTTACTGAAGTCCATATAGATGACATCCACAGCTCTACCTTCATCAGTCTCTCTCATCACCTTGTCAAAAACTCAACCATGTCATGACATGACTTGCCCCGCACAAAGCCATGCTGGCTTTCCCTAATCATGCCACTGGATTCCAGATGTTCGTATATCTGATCTTGAAGAATTTTCTCCAGCAATTTCCCTATGAGCGATGTGAGACTCACCAGTCTATAGTTCCCCAGATTTTCCCTTGTTCCTTGCTTAAATAGAGGAACAACATCAGCCACTCACCAGTCCTCCGGGACCTCACCCATGGTCAAAGAGGACACAAAGATACTGGTCAAGGCCCCAGCAATTTCCTCTCTCGCCTCGTTCAGTAACTTGGGATATATCCCATCAGACCAGGGGGACTTATCCACATTGATATTGTTTAGGAGACCTAACACTACCTCCTCCTTGACTTCTAAATGCCCTAACATGTTTACACCCTCAGTTCCAATTTCTGCATCCTGCATGTCCCTTTCCTGGGTAAATACTGAAGAGAAATATTCATTCAGAACCCCACCCACATCCTCTGCATCCAAGCATAGATTCCCTTCTTTATTCTTAAGTGGTCCTACTCTTTCCATCATTATCCTCTTATTCCTGATGTAGGTATAGAATGCTTTTGGATTCTCCTTAATCCTACTTGCTAAGGACTTTTCATGGCCCCTTCTGGCTTTCCTAATTCCTTTCCTGAGCACATTTCTAGCTTCCTTATAGTCCTCACATGCTCTGCCTGATCCTAACTTCTGAAGCTCTACATACTTGTCCTTTTTCTTCTTGACTAAGTTCATCACTTCTCTGGACATCCAAGGTTCCCTTATTTTGCCATTCATGTCCTTCCTTCTAATCGGGACATACCTATCCTGCACCCTATGTATTTGATCCTTAAATACTTTCCACATGTTCGACATGGAGTTGCCAGCAAAAAGGTTTTCCCAGTTTACTTTACCCATTTCTGCCTTATGCCTTCATAATTAGCCCTGCTCCAATTTAAAACTCTCCTACTAGCCCCATACCTATCCTTATCTACAGCTATCCTGAAAGTTAATGAACTGTGGTCACTGTTTCCCAATTGTTCACCCACTGACAGGTGAATCATCTGGCCAGGCTCATTACCCAACACCAGGTCCAGAAGACCCTCTTCCCTTGTTGGACTGCCAACACATTGATATAAGAACCCCTCCTGGATACATCTAATAAATTCTGCCCCATCTAACCCCCTTGCGCTAAAAAGGTCCCAATCGATATTCAGAAAGTTGAAGTTTCCCATGAACACAGCCCTATAATTTTTACACATTTCCCTAATCCGTTTGCATATCCGTTCCTCAATGTCCCAGTGGCTATTGGGAGGTCTATAGTACATCCCAAAGAGAGTGATTGCACCCTTCCTATTCCTGACTTCTACCCATATAGACTCTGTGTCAGAACCCTCCGTTATGTCTCCCCAGAGTGCAACTGATATTAATTTTTAATTTTAATTTTATTTTCAGCATGGTAACAGGCCCTTCCGGCCCAACGAGTTCGTGCCACCCATTTTAAACCCAAATTAAGCTACCTGTACATCTTTGCAATGTGGGAGGAAACTGGAGCACCCAGAGGAAACCCACGCAGACACGGGAGAATGTACAAACTCCTTACAGACAGCGACGGGAATCGAACCCCAATCGCTAGCGCTGTAATAGCATCGCGCTAACCGCTACACTACAGCATTGCAACTCCTCACCCTCTTTTACCCCCCTCTCTGTTCTTCTTAAAACTTCGAAACCCTGGTACATCGATCACCCATTCCTGTCCCTCCCTCAACCAGGCCACAACATCATAGTTCCATGTACTGATCCATGCTCTAAGTTCATCACTCTCGCCCATAATACTCCTAGCATTAAAGTACAAGCACTTCAAACCATCCATCTCATCACAGCTGTTATTAGGAATCTGCCTCATACTACATTCCCTGACATCAGCCCTCCTGCCTGTTCCTTCACTTACTGACCTGTTGCCCCGGTTCCCATCCTGCTGCGAAACTAGTTTAAACATTTCCCAGTAGCACTAGCAAATCTCCCTGCCAGGGTATTGGTTCCCTTCCAGTTCAGGTGCAACCCGTCCCTCTTGTACAGGTCACCCCTTTCCCAGAAAAGGTTTCAATGATTCAAGAACTTGACACCCTGCCCCCTGCACCATCTCCCCAGCCACTCGTTTGTCTGTGCTATCATCCTGTTCTTTCCTTCACTAGCTCATGGCACCGGTAGTAATCTGGAGATTACTACCTTGGAGATCCTGCTCTTCAGCCTCCTTCCTGACTGCCTATATTCATTGCACAGGACCTCGGCCCCCCTCCTGCCTATGTCATTGGTACCAATATGCACCACGACCTTTGGCTACTTACCGTCCCCCTTAAGAATATTCTGCAACTGCTCCCAGACCTCCAGGACCCTAGCACCCAGGAAGCAACACACCATCCTAGCATCTCCTTTGTGGTTGCAGAATCTCCTGTCCATCCCCCTCACTATAGAGTCCCCTCTGACTATCACTCTGCCTGACTTCACCCTTCCCTTCTGAGCCTCAGAGCCGACCACAGTACTACTGGCCTGGCTGCTGCTGCCTTGCCCAGATAGGTCATCCCCCTCAGCAGTATCCAAAGGGGTATACTTGTTGCTGAGAGGAATGGTTCTGCCTTCTGGGTGTAACCACCCACTCAAAAGTCCTACCTATGATTCACTCAGCATCGTAGATGATCCTTAGTTCATCCAACTCCTGCTTCAGCTCCTTCATCCAGTCTTTCAGGAGCTGAAGTTGGCTGCACTTCCCACTGGTGTAGTCATCAGGGAGACCATCAAGTTCCATGAATTCCCACATGCTACAGGAGGAGCATTCCACTCCCGTATCTGCCATCCTGCCTACACTGTACTGAGGGAATCTGAGACCAAAGCAGCAAAAATCAAACAAAAAACTTACCCTTCTTACTTTTTCCTTTGCCTCGGCTTCTTCTCATCAAAGCCTCTTGAGTCAAAGCCTCTAATTTCCCACTCTGACTGTGGCCCACTCCAATAATGGCAGCTCTGCTAGACCCTACCTCTCTTTTATAGTTAAAAAACTCAATCAAGGAGAGAGAAAAAAATAACTCACCGGCTCAGGTGACTCTCCGTTCTCTTCCCACTGTTGCCGCTTCCCTGCAGGGATAAACTGCAGGGATACAGGGAAATAAGGAGAGGGGGAATCAGACCGATGGGATTGTTCCCCTGGGAGCTGGCATAGAATTGATGGACCAAGTGGCTCCTTTTTCTGTTGTTAAAAGTACAAGACTTTTTAAAAAGACCAAAACTGGTGAAAGTAAAAGTACAAAAAAAAATAAGATGAAGAGAAGCAGCATTTGAAGGACAAAAAGAGCCACAAGGTAAAAGCTGGCCTCTCACTGAACAATGAGACAAAGCCAATGGCAAAGATCAAACATAGACAGAAGTCAAAAGGAAGCCAGACACTATTAAAAAGGAGAACATCACCTCAAGTAAAGCAAAGTTTTTTGTTTAAAGAAAAGCAAATCTTGCAACGGTGAAGAGAAGAATCAAACCAACATGTTGTGAAGGAACTGGTTGCCCTCTGATGGATTTAGAGGGAAGAATTAGGAGATGCATAGGCCAGAAAGATGAGATAGATTTATTCCAAATCCTGGGGCCATTGGAGTTGACAAGTTTGGCTCATGGATTGCTAAAAATTCCATTTCAATGAATCAGGAAAAGCTTCTACAGCTTTACTTTATACTATTTAATGTGCTTATTTGCTTACTACTTAAGGAATTAAATTTTATCTGTTGTTCTAAGGCAATCCTTCAGGATCGAGGATGACATACTTCTACCCCTGTACTGTGGGTTCTGAGGTGGCTGATGAGGCTAATGTGGGAACTCTTCCACAGATGGGGCAGGAGGTAGGTGAGGGAACAGGTGGGCAGTTTATGAGGCAGTGCACATCTTCTGCTCCTTACACAAGGCTTCTATTCCTTACACAGGAATAGTACCTTCGGCCCACCGTGTTGTACCAAACTAATTAAGATAAGATAAGATATCTTTATTAGTCACATGTACATCGAAACACACAGTGAAATGCATTTTTTGCGTTGAGTGTTCTGGGGACAGCCCACAAGTGTTGCCACAATTCCGGCACCAACATTACATGCCCACAACTTCCTAACCCGTAGGTCTTTGGCATGTAGGAGGAAACCGGAGCACTGGAAGGAAACCCATGCAGGCACGGGGAGAACATACAAGCTCCTTACAGACAGTGGCCGGAATTGAACTCAGGTTGCTGGTGCTGTAATAGTGTTACGCTAACCACTGCACTACTGTAAACTAGTAATTAAATGCTTAGCTAAACTAATCCTTTCTGCCTACATAAACTGCATATCCCTCTGTTCTCTACACATTCATGTGTTTAAGTGCCTGTATCGTATTTGCCTCCATTACCACCCCTGGCAGTGCATTCCAGGCACCCCAAACTCTCTTTTTAAAAAATGTCCCAAACATCTCCTTTGAACCTACCCCTTCTTACTTTAAATGCATGCCCTCTGGTTTTAGACATTTTGACCCTGGGATAAAGACACTGGCTTTCCACTCTATTGATGCCTCCCTTAATCTGATAAACTTCTATTGGGTCTCCCCTCAGCCTCCACTGATCCAGAGAAAACAACCCAAGTTTGTCCAGCCAACAATCCAAGTTTGTCCCACTGTGTGCTCCCGATGTATGGACTCAATATTCTCAATACCATCCTGAATTCTCTTTCTCGACTTGAAGAAATTGAAGATCCCCACTGGTTCCTGGGCCAGGGATTTACAGAACTCAATGAGGAGATTGGATCTTGGATCTATTTTCCATCCACTTGGTAATTCGTCTCATGACAGCTTGGAATAGAGTGACTGCATCAGGGGTCTGGTGTCAGGCGTGCAAATAAAGTGGTCTGTCCAACTTATTTAAATGAGTGTAATTAGGGCCTTGGAGTGGACACAGACTTTGGTTCATTTCTCCATTCAATTAACTTGGAGGATTATGTGGTAACAGCTTTGTTGGTACCTTTCCAATGCTTTGAGATGCCTGTAATAAGTAGCCTAGGGTTCAGAGGCATACAGGAGGGCAGGGCTCACTGCTGCCAGGTAGACCATAAGTTTTGTGTTAAGTCAGAGGTCTTGATCTTCAAATACCCTTTTCTTCAATCCACCAAAGGCTGTGTTGATGCATTAAATGTGATGGTGAATTTGACCTTCGAGGCCCACCTTCACTGAGAGGTGGTTCCTGAGATACGTTTTCTATGGTCTCATTGTGAACCTTTATTGTCAGAGGGCAGTGTGCTGCATCAGGGGAGGTTGGTCAAGAGCCTTTATTTCATGGATGTTGAGTGTTAGATCTATCCTCTCTCATAAGGTTCAGTGAACAAGCTAACAATGTCTTGGAGTTCAGCGTCAGAGCACGCATAAATACTTGTGTCTTCTGTCTACTGAAACCCAGCTACTGAGGTTTGGGTGACCTTCTTGGAGTGGAGTTGTTGTAAGATGAACATTACAGCAAGAAAGATTGAGAAAAATGTTGAGGCAGTGAAGCAGCCTTGAGTGACTGGTTCTGAGATAGACCCATTGGTGAGTTCCATGGCTTGCAAGAAGTTGTGGAGCAAGCATGAGAAGGAGGTGTATTTCTGTGGGCAGCCAAGTTGGAGGAGGGTGTTCCGCAGTTCCTGCCAATTGTTGGAGTCAAAAGGTTTGTTGTGATGGAAGATATGCACAACAAATGGCTGGAGCTGCTCCCTCTAGTTCTCTTGGAGTTGGCACACATTGAAGGTCCTGCCCACTCTGCCTCCTGATGGATGGAATCCACTCTTTGAGTTGGGGGGCATCTCTGGTCTTCGGCCAGTGGTTGAGAAGGACCCTGGTGATGACTTCCTGCAGCAGAAGGGAGATGCCTCCATAGTTACCAACAGTTGGATTTGTCTTGTCTCTTGAAGATAGTCATGATTACAGCATATCCACCATCCCCTGGAGTATCTTACTCTTCCCAGATATGGGCAGTGAGATTGTGGAGTTGTGACTGAAGATCTTCACCACTGAGTTTTAGGATTTCAGCAGTGATACCACCTTCGCGAGAGGCCTTGTTATTTTTGACTTCTTTTTGGGCAGGCCTGGTCCAGAGAGGTTGCTGTGAGATGGATCATAAAAGATAGAGTCATGGTGATAGAGGTTTTTGACAACAGGTGTTCACTGACCCTCCCCTCTTCGTGAGTTCACCACCATTCCTGGCTCCTATTGAGGTGAGGCCTTGTGTATTGGGCTTATTAATGACTTTTACAGTGCTGAAAAGCCCACTGCCGGCATTGCTGAGCTTTCTGTACCTTTCCCTGTCCACCATCCCTTCTTTAGGTCCTGGGTTCTTAACCTTCATGTACCTGTAGAGATGTTTCATTCCCCTTGAGGAATGGTGGAGGAGGACGCCTCACATTTGTGAGTAGTTAGCTCATTGATCTGACTATTCTTATCTGCTTGGAAGAGAATCCAAGGGTCTCCTTGGCAGCACCAATTATGGTGGACTTCAGAGCAGCCCACAAGCTGCAGACACTTTGTGGTTCATTTAGGCTGTGATCAATAGGTTGTCTGCAAGGTGGATAGCTGAGAAGAGCCAGCTTTGTGGGATCCTTGGGAGATTCAACATTGCTCTTCTTGCTACAATAATTCTGTCTTTGTTTTGGACCAGGTTGATGGGGATATTGGAGAGGATTAGGCAGTGGTCAGTCCCATGGACATCAGTCCATCATTATATGGGTGATATAAGATCTCGAGGGTCCCTCAGTCAGGTGATGATATGATCTAGCAGGTGCCAGTGCTCGGACTGAGGGGTGGGGGGGAGTGTTGGGGTGACATCTTGTGCTTATTTCTGTGAACAAACAAAAAAGTCAAAGTCGAGTTTATTGTCACATGCACAAGTACATGCATGCACAGGTGCAATTACTTGCAACAGCATCACAGGCACATAGCATCAGAGAAGCAGAATTCACAAGAAAAACATAAATTAAACAATTTTTACTAGGAAGAACACAATTAGAACAAAGAAAAAACAAAGTTCATTTCAGCGCCAAGTGATCAAAGTGGTCATAGTGATGCTGTACTGAGGTAGTGATTCGGGTTGTGCTGATTGGTTTAAAAACCAAATGGCTGAAGGGAAGTAGCTGTCCTTGAACCTGGTGGTGTAGGACTTCAGGCTTCAGGGTGTTTTATTATGATAAGGCCCTGTTCCAAGAGAAAGATGCTATTAGAGTTAGCCTTGTTGGTCACGCTTTGGCAGAAGGTTGTGCCTCCTCCCACACTAGTATTGTCACCCAGAAGGATCAGCTTGTCTGTCTTAGTCGGGGTAGAAGTCCTCCTTTGGGCCTTCTGAGGCATCCAGTGTGGAGTGTGTGTACCATGGTGTGTTGGTTCCATATTAAAATGTGCTGAAGGATCATAGAGCCTTCACTAATTCCACAGGACCAGCTCATCCATGATGACTGAGCTCACTCCGTGGAAGTGCCTTCCTCTTCCAGTCTATCACTCCAGAAGATGGTGTACCCACCACCTCGTTTGTATCACTGAGTCATATAACACCGAAACAGGTCCTTTCAGCCCATCTCATCCATGCAACCGAGATGCCTGTCTACACTAATCACATTTGATCGCATTAGGCCCAGATCCCTCGAAACCTTGCCTACCCATGTACCTGTTCAAATGTCTTTTAAATGTTGAAATTGTATCTACCTCCACCACCTCCTCTGGAAGCTCGTTCCATGTACCCTTCACCATGCGCAAAATCTACACCTCAGATCTTTAAATTCCTCCCCTCTCACTTTAACCCAGTGCCATCTACTTCTTGACTCCCCTGTCCTGGGAAAAAAAGATCCCGACTATCTATCCTTCTGGGATGCTGAGAGTTTCAGTGAGGTGGTCTTGCCTAAAATACACACTACAGGTAGTTGGGTGACCACCAGGAAAGGATGAGAGGGAAGACAGATAGTGCAGGATTCCTCTCTGGCTATTCGCCTGAAAGGCAAGTATACTGTTTTGGATACTGTTGTGGGGGAGATGACCATTCAGGAGAAGGCAGCAGCAGCAGCCAGCTCTGAGGCTCAGCAGGGAAGGCAGACAGGACTAGAGTGATGGGAAACTCAACAGTTAGGGGGACAGACAGGAGATTCCATGGCCGCAAAAGGGGCTCCAGGGTGGTGTGTTGCCTCCCTGGTGCCAGGGTCGAGGATGTCTCTGAGCGGTTGCAGAACATTTCTCAAGAGGGAGGGTGAGCAGCCAGAAGTCATTGTGCAAGTTGGCACAAATGACATAGGTAGAGAAAGATATGAGGTCCTGCGGAGTGAATATAGGGAGTTAGGAAAGATGTTAAAAAGCAAGACCTCGAGGGTAGTAATCTCTGGATCACTCCCTGTGCCACGTGCTAGTGAGGGTAAGAATGGTGAATGTGTGGCTGAGGGGTTGGTGCAGGGGGCAGGGTTTGTTTTTCGGACCATTGGGACCTCTTCTGGGACAGAGAGACAGGTTACACCTGAACTGGAGGGGGACCAATATCCTGGGGGGCAGATTTGTTAGTTCTACTAGGGAGGATTTAAGCTAGATTGGCGGGGGGGTGGTGTCCAAAGTGAGGCAGTTGGGAGGCTTGAAGTTGATTCAGAAGAATCATATGGTAAAGGCGTATGGAATGCTTGCCTTTATCAGTCGAGGTATTGAGTTCAAGAGTCAGGAAGTTATGTTGCAGCTTTATAAAACTCTGGTGAGGCCACATCTGGAGTATTACATTCAATTCTGGTCAGACATTATAGAAAGGATATAAGATAAAAGAGACAAGGTTTCTTTATTTGTCACATGTATATCGAAACACACAGTGAAATGCATCTTTTGCGTGGAATATTCTGGGGGAAGCCCACAAGTGTCACCACGCTTCCGGCGCCAACACAGCATGCCCACAACTTCCTAACCCGTGCGTCTTTGGAATGTGGGAAGAAACCGGAGCACCCGGAAGAAACCCACGCAGATGCGGGGAGAACGTACAAACTCCTTACAGACAGCGGCCAGAATTGAACCCCGGGTCGCTGGCGTTGTAATAGCATTATGCTAATGTAGGTTTACCAGGAACCATGGCCCCCTGCCTCCCTCCTGGCTTCTCACCACCTTCCTGCTCCTGACTACATTCTAGTCACCTGCTCCTGAGCCTGGCTCCATTCCCAGTTCCTGGCTCCAGTTGTAAACCCAATATCAATCCAGAATCTGAACAGCACAATGGAGTGAGCTAATTCCACCACACAATCTATCATGACATAGGCTACAGAAATCCTCATGAAGCATTTTTCATGTGTATCTTGCAACAGCAATCAACCAGCATTTTTGCACCATTCTTGTTTCATTTCCAAGAATTCAGAGTCATACAACACAGAAACAGGCCTTTGACCCACCTTGTCCGTGCCAACTATCAAGTACCCATTGACACTGATCCCATTTACTGTCATCTGACAGAATGATTTTGCTGCAGGAAAGCTTCTGCAGAAATAGCAGGCAATGAACAAAGGTCTGTCTGCAAGTGGGTTGGTAGAATGAAGTAAGTGCACCCGCTGATTATTCATCATGCCGATCCTGCACTGTGAGCACAGTCTACAGAAAGGACTTCAACCCCACCTCCCTGCCTTGAAGAAAGACACTTTCTTTCAAAAGGCATTTCCCTGATGAAGGGGAAGTGTTCAGAAGTCTGCACAAATGTGGCAGGAACTGGCAATTAACAGAGCAAAGAATAAGAAACTGCAGTGAAAACTAAGGTACAGGACATTGCCAATGGCTGAATATATAGCCGTATCCCCATCTGTAACCTAGCAGAAATTGGGGAAGATCTTATTCATGTTACCTTTTATTGATTCCCTTCATCTTTTCACTGACCTTCAGTGCATCTCAATCATCCCATCGCTTCCACTCCTGTTGTCACAACCAATATCTGTACATGGAGAGTCAGAGAACAGAGAAACAAAGGACTGCAGATGCTGGAATCTCGATGAAACTAGAGGAACTCAGCAGGCCAGGCAGCATCCATGGAGAAAAGCAGGCAGTCAAAGTTCCTGGTCAGAGAGAAACACAGCAAGGATACAGGCCCTTCAGCCCAACGAGTCTATGCAGACCACGGTGCCCACCCAGCTAGTCCCAATTTCCTGCATTCGGCCCATATTCCTCTAAGCCCCACCCCTCCATGTTCGGAAGTCTGCATGAACGTGGCAGGAACTGACAATTAACAGAGCAAAGAATAAGAAACTGCAGTTAAAACTAAGGTACAGGACATTGCCAATGGCTGAATATATAGTGCTTCTTAAATGATATTATTGTACCGGCCTCAACCACTTCCTCTGGCAGCTTATTCCATCCTCTGCATGAAAAATTTGCCCCTCAGGTCTCATTCAAATCTTTCCCCTCTTATTAAAATTAAAGTTCAAGAGGTTGTTAGATAAGCATATGGAGGAATTTAAAATAGGGGGTATGTAGGAGGAAGGGGTTGGATAGTCTTAGCTTGGATAATTACATGGGACTACAATATTGTGGCTATCACAGAGACATGGCTGACATCAAGGCAAGAATGGATATTGAGGGGAGTCTGTTGGTGGCGCTCGATGGACTAAGTCATAACTTGGCTTTGGTCCAAGTACTTTTCAATCTATTATTTACCACTCTTTAATAAGTTTTTTACAATACTGGCACAAGTTTAATCTTGACTTTTAACTGCTAAAATAAATACCAGATCTAAAGCGTCAGCTAATGGTAAAGGTAATGGAGACCAACCTACTTTGGAAACTATTTCTAATCTGGATAGAAAGTTTGACCAGAGCTTTGCTGAATTGAAGTCCATTTTATAGGACTTTGAAGAAAAACAAAATATTCTTGTCCAGGGGAATGCCAAACAAAGGCAACTAATTGCTGAACTCGACTAAGCTGGTAAAGAAAGAGATGCCAAACTTCATTCACTTGAAAAAGCTTTAATTACGACCAAGCAAAACCTTGAAAAGCAACAACAGAGGATCATCGACCTGGAAGGACGCAGCAGGAGGAAAAATTTAGGAATCATCAACTTTCCAGAAGACACCAAGACTGGTAACCCCACGGAATTCTTTTCTAAACTTTTGTTCGATGTGTTCAGCTCTGATATGTTCCCTGCTGACCCCATTCTGGACAGAGCTCATAGAACATTAAGATTCAAACCTGCTCCGGATCAAAAACCTCGGCCAGTAATTTTGAGATTTCATTTTGTCAGCATCAAGGAACTCTTGGTTCGTACTGCTTGTCATCGTGGAATGATTCAATTTAAACAATGGAAGTTTCGAATAGTTGAAGATTACGCCCCAGAAGTTATGAAAGAAAGGCTGACCTATAAACCAATTATGGCTCGTCTCTATCAAAGCAATTATCATCCTGCATTATTATTCCCAGCAAGGCTCAGAATTACTCGACCTGATAAATCTCGTAAATGGTTTAAATCTGTTCAAGAGGCCGAGCAGTTTCTTTTGAACCAGCTTTTAATTTTAAAAGCTAAGAAATGCAGAAGAGATACAGTGTTTTTCCTTTGATTTACTAATTACTCACTTTATTATCTAATTAATTTTTAGATTTAAACCTCTCTTTTTTCTTCTTTTAATATTTTAATGTTTTGTTTTTATTATAATTAAAAAATTAACCAAATGACTGATGGTTTGCTTTCTTTCTGAAATAATTATTAAAATGTATTCTTTAAATGTTGACTGTTAATGCCCTTTGGCTCTGTTTTAATTCCATAACTTTGTTGTTATTTTGATATCTCTGTTTGGGTTATCTTGTTCATTCTTAGTCTAAACATGAGTGGTTTATATATTTGTTAATTTGGACTACCGCCACCAATAGAATTGGGGTTAATTCAATTAGTGGGTAGCTTTCTGGCTGTCTACTGGCCAGTTTTCGGGCTATTGGGGGAGGGGGGTGGGGCTGTTTCTAGGTTTTTTTTCTTCTGGGCTAAACTACAAATTTTCCTAAATTGTCATCATATCCGTTTCCTCTTTGAACTTTTTTAATTCTTCCTGTTGGTAAGATCCGTAGACACCAAGATTAACCCTTTACATACCATATGTTTTTTAATCTGTTAAAATGGATAAGTGTTATGGACTCGGTGAATGTCCCTTTAAGATAGAGTAGTAGTGTGTGTGTGTGTGTGTGTGTGTGTGGCATGCTTACGTCAACAGAAGATAAAGGACGTAATGACATTGTTGAAGAGGTCAGTCGAAGTCAGTCAGAGAGAGAGAGAGAGAGAGAAAAGGGAGAGAGACACCAGCCTGCTAGTTTCTCTATCGATGGATGAGAAACAATAACTGTGTCTGTCACTGCAATCCACATATGGAAATTGGAAGTAATCCGGTGGAGTTCACTTTGTTGCTGACCTGTAGAAGGAAACAGGTATTTGTGTGGACGACCACGATTCGGATGCTTTTCGGGGTGAGGAAGTCACTACCGAGTAAACACTGAAGTGTCGTTTGGGTTCCATCGTGGAACATTTGGATTTCGTAATTACTCTCTCTATGTTCTCTACATCCACGTCTTATCTTCAGACAACGGTGGTTGTTGAAGAAGCCTTTGCTCATGTTTCACCTTATGGCTTGCGGAACTGAACTTCAAGATTCTTGGACTTGGAGTTTGGGACTTTGCCACACACACATGACGAGTTTAGTTTTTGGGGTTAATGTTCAAGGTTTAACATTTTTACTTCTAACATACTAACATTTTTACTTTTATTTTTCTTATTATCATAAGTAGTGATTAATAAAATAGCTTTTAATACTGAATCATGACTCAGTGTGTTTCATTTGTTGCTGGTTCGTGACAATAAGACTATTAATTTTATTTCATGGAATGTTAACGGCTTAAACAATTTGCTTAAGCGCAAGAAGATCTTTAAAGTTTTTCATAGATTAAATGCTCAGATCATTTTTGTTCAGGAGACTCACACCAGAGAGGAACAGAGTTGACGATGTAATATTGCGCTGTTTCTATTGAGAAATTTTAGTCCAGTCTTTCTTTCTGTTTTTTTTTGATTTTTTTTTCTTTAGCTTAGTTTGGTTTGATATATTGTTTATAATTTTTCTTATTATTTTGGGTTTTTTTTCTTTCTTTTATATTTTATAATAAATCTTTTTCTTTTGTATTATATTCATTCACTAACAGATCGTTGGATCTACAGATTTTTTTTATACTTTATTTTTCTTTATGATTATTCATGTCATGATTGTTCTCCTGATCTCTTTGTATTACATGTATAAACATTGATATATTAATCTGTATTAATTTGAAAAATAATAGAAAGATTGAAAAAGAAAGGAATGGATATTGAATATTCCTGGTTTTCAGTGTTTTAAATGGGATAGGGAGGGGGGGAGAAGAGGGGGAGGGTTGGTGATACTGGTCAGGGACACTATTACAGCGGCAGAAAGGGTTGATAATGTTGAAGGATCCTCTCTAGAGTCAATATGAGTGGAAGTTAGGAACAAGAAAGGAGCAGATACTCTACTGGGAGTATTCTATAGGCAACCTGGTAGCAGTAGGGATACTGAGGAGCAGATTGGCAGGCAGTGTTTGGAGAGAAGCAAAAATAACAGGGTTGTTATAATGGGAGACTTCAACTTCCCAAGTATTGATTGGCACCTGCTTAGTGCCAAAGGTTTAGACGGGGCGGAGTTTGTTAAGTGTGGATGGGACGGATTCCTGTCACAGTATGTTGAGAGGCCAACTAGAGGGAATGCCATATTAGATCTAGTTTTAGGTAATGAACCGGGTCAGGTGGCAGATCTCTCGGAGGGTGAGCATTTGGGGGACAGTGACCATTGCTCCATAACCTTTAGCATTGTCATGGACAGGGATAGGAGCAAAGAGGACGGGAAGATATTTAATTGGCAAAAGAACTTGAGAGTGTAAATTGGGATGACATTTTAGAGGGGAAATGTACTATAGAGATGTGGTCGATGTTCAGGGATCTCTTGCAGCATGTTAGGGATAAATTTGTCCCAGTGAGGCAGAGAAGGAATGGCAGGGTGAAGGAACCATGGGTGACAAGGAAGGTGGAACAACTAGTTAGGAAGAAGAAGGCAGCATACATAAGGTGTAAGCAGCAAGGATTAGACAGGGCTTGTGAGGAATATAGAGTAGCAAGGAGGGAAATTAAGAAGGGGCTGAGGAGAATGAGAAGGGGACATGAAAAAGCTTTGGCGAGTAGGGTTAAGGAGAATCCCAAGGCTTTTTACTCATACGTGAAGAGCAGGATGGCTAGAGTAAAGGTGGGTCCGATTAAAGTTAAAGGTGGGAAGATGTGCCTGGAAGCTGTGGAAGTAGGTGAGGTTCTCAATGAATACTTCTCTTCAGTATTCACCAAGGAGAGGGGTCTTGATGATGCTGAGGACAGTGTTGGTAAAGGTAATGTTCTGGAGTATGTAGATATCAAAAGAGAGGATCTGTTGGAGCTGTTAGAAAATATTAGGACAGATAAATCCCCAGGGCCTAACGGAATATTCCTCAGGCTGCTTCGTGAGATGAGGCAGGAGATTGCTGAACTGTTGGCTAGGATCTTTGAGTCCTCGTTGTCCACAGGGATGGTACCGGAGGATTGGAGGGTGCCAAATGTTGTCCCCTTATTCAAAAAAGGTAGTAGGGATAGTCCAGGGAATTACAGACCAGTGAGTCTTACGTCTGTGGTGGGTAAGCTGTTGGAAAGGATTTTTAGAGATAGGATCTATGAGCATTTAGAGAATCATGGACTGATTAGGGACAGCCAGCATGGATTTGTGAAGGGAAGCTCTTGTCTCACAAGTCTGATAGGGTTCTTTGAGGAGGTGACCAGGAAGATTGATGAGGGTAGTGCAGTAGATGTGGTCTACATGGATTTTAGTAAGATGTTTGACAAGGTTCCGCATGGTATGCTTCTTCAGAAGGTCAGAGGCTAAGGGATCCAGGGAGGCTTGGCCATGTGGATTCAGAATTGGCTTGCCTGTAGAAAGCAGAGAGTTATGGTGGAGGGAGTGCATTTGGATTGGAGGGTTGTGACTAGTGGTGTCCCACAGGGATCAGTTCTGGGACCTCTATTTTTTGTGATATTTATTAATGACTTAGATGAAGGGGCGGAAGGCTGGGTTAACAAGTTTGCAGATGACGCAAAGATCGGTGGTGCTGTGGATGGTGTGGAGGGCTGTCGAAGCTTGCAGAGGGATATCAATAGGATGCAGAGCTGGACTGAGAAGTGGCAGATGGAGTTCAATCCAGAGAAGTGTGAGGTGGTACACTTTGGAAGGACAAACTCCAAGGTGGAGTACAAGGTAAATGGCAGGATTCTGGGCAGTGTAGAGGAGCAGAGGGATCTGGGGGTTCATATCCACAGATCACTGAAAGTTGCCACACAGGTGGATAGGGTAGTTAAGAAAGCATATGGGATGTTAGCTTTCAGAAGTCATGGGATCGAGTTTAAGAGCTGTGAAATGATGATGCAGCTTTACAAAACTCTGGTTAGACCACACTTAGAGTACTGTGTCCAGTTCTGGTCGCCTCATTATAGGAAGGATGTGGAGGCGTTGGAAAGGGTGCAGAGGAGATTTACCAGGATGCTGCCTGGATTGGAGAGTATGGGTTATGAGGAGAGACTAAAGGAGCTAGGGCTTTACTCATTGGAGAGAAGGAGGATGAGGGGAGACATTATAGAGGTATATAAAATATTAAGAGGAATAGATAGAGTGGACAACCAGCGCCTCTTTCCCAGGGCACCAATGCTCAGTACAAGAGGGCATGGCTTTAAAGTAATGGGTGGGAAGTTCAAGGGAGACATCAGAGGGAGGTTTTTCACCCAGAGATTGGTTGGTGCATGGAATGCGCTGCCTGGGGTGGTGGTGGAGACCGATACGTTGGTCAAGTTCAAGAGGTAAGCATTTGGAGGAATTTAAGATAGAGGGATATGTGGGAGGAAGGGTTTAGATAGTCTTAGGAGTGGTTTGAAGGTCGGCACAACATGGTGGGCCAGAGGGCCTGTATTGTGCTGTATTGTTCTATGGTTCTATGGTTCTATGGTTAGGCGTGGTTTGAAGGTCGGCACAACATGGTGAGCTGAAGGGCCTGTATTGTGCTGTTTTGTTCTGTGGTTCTATGGTTCTATGGCTAAACTGTGTTCTCTCTCTGCAAGATATGTTTCACTCCCTGAATCAGTGACAGGGTTAAGTCAAAAAGTGGGTATCATCTACTGAAAGGTCCTCAGGTGAACAAATTCTGTTGAGCACATGTTCAGGTTTGAGTTATCATTGGTCATCATGATGGGTCATTATGCTACCTGAGTTATTGTGTTTATCAATGCTTAAAGTTATCTTATGATGCTTAAAGAAAACAGAGGGTCGATGGGCTTATTCTATCTGGAGGTCTGTTAATAGTGATATTCCGCAGGGATCCGTACTGGGACCTCTGCTGTTTGTGAGAAATATAAATGAATTGGATAAAAACGTGGTTGGGTGGGTGAGTAAGTTTGCAGGCTGTGGATAATGTGGAAGGTTGCTAAAGGATACAGCCAGATCCAGATCAGTCGCAGATACTGTATGGATTGGAGAAATGGCAGATGGAGCTTAATCCAGGCAAGTGTGAGATGTTGCACTTTAGAAGATCAAATGGAAAGGAAGAGTACAGTTTACGGCAGGACAACTAACAGTGTTGATGTACAGAGGGATTATGGGGTCCAAGTTCACAGCTCCCTGAAAGTGGCTGCACAAATTGATAGAGTGGTGGAAAATGCAGATGGCATGCTTGCCTTTATTAGGTGAGGCTATAAAATCAAGAGTCAGGAAGTTATGTTGCAAATTTATAAAACTCTTGTTTGGTTGCATCTGGAGTATTGCATCCATGCATTTAAGGTTAGAGGGGGAAAGTACAAAGTGCAGAGCAAGTTTTTTGCACAGAGAGTGGTGGGTGCCTGGAATGCACTGCCAGGAGTGGTGGTGGAGGCAGATACGATAGAGGCATTTAAGAGGCTCTTAGATAGGCACGTGAATATGCAGAGAATGGAGGGATATGGATTATGTGCAGCTAGAAGGAAGTAGGCATCATTAGCTTAATTAGTTTGGCACACATCATGGGCCAAAGGGCCTGTTCCTGTGCTGTACTGTTCAATGTTCTACGTTCTATATTAATGTGAATGCTATTGGTAAAGTTCTGAGAGTTATGGTTCCATTTTCTGAAACCTGCACAACAGAAAGAGTGGCAGCACTAAGCCAATATCAAAATGTTTTCTCCCATGAATACACGTTATAGTCAAAATCAACAAACTAGCTGGAATGCTCTGGTCTTCCGAGAATGTTTTATTCTAATTAATTCTCACATATTGTGTATAAAGGTGCAATTGCAGCACAGCCAGGACCACAGGAGTCCTGGAGCTAGGTAGGGAAAAAAGATCATTTCATCAGCAGGAGGCAAGACATTTGATGTTATTGGCACAGTAACATAGTAGTTAGCATAATGCTTTACAGCGCCCGCAACCCGGGTTCAAATCCAGCCACTGTCTGTAAGGAGTTTGTCCGTTCTTCCAGTGTCTGTGTGGGTTTACTCCGGGTGTTCTGGTTTCCTCCCACATTCCAAAGATGCACGGGTTAGGAAATTATGGACATGTTATGTTGGCACCGGAAGTGTGGCGACACTTGTGGGCTGTCCCCCAAAATCACTACGCAAAAGATGTATTTCACTGTGTATTTCGATGTACATGTGACTAATAAAGATCTTATCTTATCTTATATTAAAGGATAGTTTAAAGCTCAAAGCAAAAGCAATGAAGTCGACTCTGCAACTGAATGTTTCCCCAAAGTACACAGATAGAGCCTGCCTTTCCATCACATGATGCCATTAATCATCATGGTGCCACCAGTTCAGAAACATATTAATCTCCATAGACCATCATTGTTGTGATATAAGATAAGATAAAATCTTTATCAGTCATATGTACATCAAAACACACAGTGAAATGCATCTTTTGCGTAGAGTGTTCTGGGGGCAGCCCACAAGTGTTGCCACGCTTCCGGCACCAACATAGCACGCCCACAACTTCCTAACCCGTATGTCTTTGGAATGTGGGAGGAAACCGGAGCACCCGGAGGAAACCCACACAGACACGGGGAGAACGTACAAACTCCTTACAGACAGTGGCGGGAATTGAACCCAGGTCGCTGGCGCTGTAACAGCGTTACGCTAACTGCTACTCATATTGAGTAACTTTCATCTTATTATACAAAATATAAGTTACTAAAATCTCATTTACAAACATGGGTCCTCATGGAAACTCTACAGGAATCACAAGGATCGTCACTCCTTGACCAAGTATCCCCTCTGTGACCACAAAATGAATTCCTTCATTAATCTGGAGAGCTGGTGGGTCTTCTTCATTCTCAGTGTAGTGATGGGTACAGGGGCTATCCCTTTCTTCCTCAACTGCTCACCCTAATCCGGGGCCTTGCTCATCTTGCTGAGTACAAGAAACAACTCAGCAGAGACAGGGGAGCTCCAGGTCAGATTCCAATGTCTCAACAACTAGAGGGTGCCCTGCAGTATTCTCCATAGACTGTCTTATAACTAGTTGCTGTTGTGTGCAGTATGAGAGCATTGTCCCCTTCTACAACACGATAGTGGGAGCAGCAGAAGGAAGAGGAAGTGAAATAGGAAAGCCATAGTCAGCACTAGAGGAGAACTCTCGAGATGTTCAGCAAGGTGCTGCTCATTCTCTTGAGGACTCCTCTCCATTATCTCCTTCCTTAAGCAGAGAGGTATCTTCCAAAGCCACCAGATAGCGTTCAAAGTTTTGTTGTTGGTAAGTTGTTGGTGTCTGGCAATGATTTTCTGAATCAGGTGGAGATCACACCAGGTCCACTTGAGGCTCAACAGGATGATTAGCCCATTTTCCACCATGCAGCATCTTGAAGACCAGTTATGATCTGTGCATAACATTGACCAGGCACTGTTAGTGTCTGCAGCAAGCTGTGCGAGATCGCCAAGTCCGTTACCTTCTGTCCCTATCACTCCATCTCTCCATTACTTAGGCTGGTATTGGGATATGGAAGAGAGGGCTGGAAAGTTCAAGTTTGCCGAGGAATGCCTTGAGGTAGCTGGTACCAACATGAGATCAAATCCAATAGGAAGAAGCCCTGCATGTTGAAGTGCAGTCCTGACCACACCAAACATGGTCTGTCCCATTTTGAACACCTTGAGCCAGCCCACACACAAACACACACACACACACACACACACACACACACACACACTGAAGTCCTTGCCTGTACTCCAGAGTGCAATGGATTCTCTGGATCCTGCAGAAGATTCTCTGGATCCTGTGGAAGATTCCTTCCCATTACAAGGGAAAATCTGGAACTAATCAAAGGCAGCCTCAGTTAGCTGGAGGCTTGAACATAGTAAAATGAACCCCATGTAAGCAGCATTCTCTCTCCTGAAAATGCTTCATTTCTCGGGAGCTGCCTCTGTGAACATGTTGATCCAAGCCCGTTAACAGCTGACACCAGCTTTCCTCCCACAGAAGCACTGTTGTAGGTCTGGAAGGGAACTCTTCTCAATCTCAGAGAAAAGTAACCTCCCTGTTACAGCAGAAAACCACTTTCACCAAGGAATAAAGACAAACAGAATTCCACAAATAAACTGAGGAAATTCGCCAGCTTCTAGCCTGGGATGGAGCATTTCAATCATGAGAAGAGTGTGGATTTTGAACCGTGAGGGGCATAGATAGAGTAGAGATGAGCAAACCTTTCTCCACAGCAGAGGTGTCCAAACCTAGAGGGCATAGGTTAGGATAAACGGTAAGGGCTTTCAATGGAATCTGAGGAATTTATGTTTAGCACATTTCTGAACCTTCTTGGCCATGTTATTACTATTGTTGCTTCTTATCATTTTCTTCAAGAAGGCTTTATAATGGTAGATAACATTGGTCTGCTCACAACCCTGCTCACAACACTGACAGATACATTTGTCTGATAAATTAAAATCTAGCTCCAAAGTATTTTTCCAGTCTTTTGAGATCCCTGCTTCTGGCCTGGTTATCTCACCCAGAGCAATGGCAGTGTTGTTACACAGGGCAGTTTAATTCCACTGCTTATACTGAGAATGAATGCATCGTCTTCAGTGAAACCCACTCTGATAACTGTTGTGTCAGCACCTCTACTTCCTCAGGAGGCTAAAGAAATTCAGCATGTGCCTGTTGACCTTCACCATTTTTATAGATGCACCATAGAAAACATCCTATCCGGATGCATAAGGGCTTGGTGTAGCAACTGCTCTTCCCAAGACCACAAGAAACAGCACATCCTGGAAACCAGCCTCTCCTCCATGGACTGTTCACACTTTCTGCTGCCTTGGTAAAGCAGCCGACATCTTCAAGGACTCCACCCATCCACTCTTCTCCCCCTTCCTCCCATCGGGCAGAAGATACAAAAGTCTGAAAACACGTACCACCGGGCTCAAGGACAGCTTCTATCCCCCTGTTATAAGACTATTGAACTCTTGGACCCTTGACCTCACAATCCATCTCAACATGACCTTGCCACCTTATCGTTTATCTGCACTGCACTTCCTCTGTAACTGTAACACTATATTCTGCATTCTGTTATTGCTTTTCTCATGTACTACCTCAATGCACTGATGTAATGAAATGATCTGTATGGATGGCATGCAAAACAAAGTTTTTCACTGTACCTCAGTACTTGTGACAATAATAAACCAATTTACCAATTTATTCTCAGTGCAGTCCAGTTAAGTAATTTTGCTTATGCTCTAAAGCAAATACTTTGCTTGGCATTGTTATGCATTAAAACTCAGCGTGAGGCGGTCAGGCAGAATAATGCAGCTTGTTCCAGGGGACCATGTTGTGTGGTTTGACATTACTTCCCTTCTTTATTTTTGACAACATTGGAACGTTTTCATCCTGTGCTTTCCAGGAGCAAATTGTTCAATTTCTGTGCAAGGCTTGACATAGTAAATAGAGGAAAACTGGGGAGATGCCAGTATTTGCAACTGCCCAGCCAAATTTGCAACCAAGTCTGCATCCAACAAGTTGTAGTGCCCAGTGGCACAACAGGAAGATCTGTTTCCCTTATGTTATTGATGTTGATTTATTACACTGAAAGAATGATTGTTTCACTTGGATCGGCAAGATATATCAACATGTACTTCAGCAGGGCTGTAGGCACCATGGGAATTGCACTCATTAGGCTGTTTTCTGTGGTGGCACAGAAAGCATTGGACACAACTGGAGCAACAAACAATCTGCTGGAGAACCTCAGCGGGTCGCAGGAGGAAAGGAATTGTCGATGTTTCAGGTGCTCGACCCGCTGAGTTCCTCCAGCATTTTGTATGTTGTTCCAGATTCCAGCATCTGCAATCTCTTGTGTCTCCTTTGGACACAACTGCTTGAGAATGTTGGAATCTGATGCTGAGCTGGGCAGTGTAATCATTCACAGAAACTTTTGATGCAGAATCTTGTTTACAGGAAGTTACCTGTGGCATTACTGGTTACTGAACCTATATTCCATTCTCAGTCTTGCGGTGTGCCTTGGTGATCTGTTATTCAATTATTACATTAGTTTCCAAGTACATCAACAACACCAACAATAGACACTCTGCTGAAGGATCTCAGCAGATCGGGCAGCATCATGATGCAAGGTATTGACTTCAAACATTGACAATTCCTTTCTCCCCTACAGATGCTGCCTGACCTGCTGAGATCTTCCCACATAGAATATAGAACAGTAAATCACAGGAACAGGCCATTTGGCCCACAATGTCTGTGCCGAGCATGATGCCAAATTAAATGAATCCCTTCTGCCTGCACATGATCCATATCCCTCCATTCCCTGCATATTCATGTACCCATCTGAAAGCCTCTTGAATGCTCCTATCATACCTGCTTCCATCACCATGCCTGGCAACCTGTTCCAGGCACCCACTGCTCTCTGTGTCAAGAACCTGCCCCACACATCCCCTTTAAACTTTCCCTCTTTCACCTTAAAGCTCTGCCCTCCAGTATTCAACATTTCTACCCTGGGAAAAAGACTCTGTTTACCTATCTATGCCTCTCATAATTTTATAAACTTCTGTCAGGTCTCCCTTCAGCCTCTGACACTCCAGAGAAAGGCTAATACCTTCTAATCCAGGCAACATCCTGGTGAACCTTCTCTGAACCCTCTCCAAACCCGCTACATCCTTCCTGTAATGTGGTGACCCGAACTGAGTGCAATACTCCAAGTGAGACCAAGTGAGATTTATACAAGTACAACATAGCTTCCTGACTTTGACACTCCATGCTCCTAGCAATGAAGGCAAGCATGCCATACACCTTTACCACTCTATCTACTTGCGTTGCCACTTTCAGGGAGTTATGGACTCAGACCCCAAGATGACTCTGTTAAGGATCCTACCATTAACTGTATACTTACCCCTTACATTTGACCTCCCAAAGTGGAACACCTCACACTTACCTGAATTAAACTCCCTGCCATTTCTCTGCACAAAACTGCAGATTGTGTGTTGCTCCAGATTCCAGCATTGGCAGTCTCTTCTGTCTTCAACAACACCAACAAGGTGGGAAGCCTAATTTCCAATACTCTGCTGGTTTTCCAATGTGGCAAAGAGTCACTGACTCCATGAATATAACTGTGTAAGGCTCTGCACAAAGTGATGGCCTTTTGGAGTCATCAGTATAAAAAACACTGGTTGAAGCCTAATAAATGACTGCTTTCTCTATTAAGTTACAATGAGATGGATACAGAGGTGCAGTGAACTTTAGTTTTACTTTCACTGTCTGGCACTGGATTCTCTACCACATTGTGTGGCACAAAGTCCATTGTTCTGAGATTCCAAAGGGCACAGTGATCCGACAGAGCCACTGCCTCAGACTTGGGTTCAATCCCAACACTCAGCACTGTCAGTTCACCATGTGACCATGTGACTAGATGGGTTTCCCTGGATGCTCCTTTTTTCCATACACCAAAGCATTCTAGTTCAAAGTCGAGTTGATTATCACATGCACAAGTACATGTCTGCATAGGTGCGATGAAAAATGTACTTGCAGTAACATCACCATTCACGAGAAAAACATAAGTTATAGAAAATTATACAAGAAAGCACACAAATAGTACAAAAAAAAGTCTATCACTCCCACACAGGTTGATAGGTTAAAGAAGGCATGCTTGCCTTTATTAGTCGAGGCATTGAGTTCAAGAGTTGGGAAGTTACTGTATATTTCAGCTTTATAAAACTCTGGTTAGGCTGCATCTGGAGTATTGCATTCAGTCTGGGCGCCCCATTATAGGAAGGATGTGGAGGATTTGGAGAGGGTGCAGAAGAGGTTTTCAGGACGCTGCCTGGATTAGAGGACATGTGCTATAAGGAGGGATTGGATAAACTAGGGTTGCTTTCTGTGGAGCAGCGGAGGCTGAGGGGAGACCTGGTAGAGGTTTATAAGATTATGAGAGGCATAGATAGAGTAGACAGCCAACATCCTTTTCCTAGAACAGAAATGTCTCATATAGAAATGTCTCATGTCTCATGCATTTAAGGTGAGAGCGGATAAATTCAAAGGGAATGTGCAGGGTAATTTTTTCATACAGAGAGCAGTGAGTGCCTAGAATGCACTGCCGGGGTGGTATTTGAGGTAAGTACAATAGAGGCGTGTCAGAGGCTCTTAGATAGGCACATGAATGTGCAGAGAATAGAGGAATATAGACATTGTGTAGGCAGAAAGGACGAGTTTAGTTTAGCATTTAATTACTAGTTTAATTAGCTCAGCACAACATCATGCGCCGAAGAGCCTGTTCCTGTGCTGAACTGTTCTATATTTTATGTTCTTATTGTAGTGCAAAGTGGTCAACATGGTCAAAGTGTTGGTAGTGATTAGGGTTGTGCAGGTTGGTTCAAGAACTGAATGGTTGAAGGGAAGTAGCTGTTCCTGAACCCGGTGGTGAGGGATTTCCGGCTTCTGTACCTCCTGCCCAATGGTAGCTGAAAGAAGATGGCATGGCCTGGATGGTGGGGATCTGTGATGATGGATGTTGCCTTCTTGAGGCAGTATCTCATGTAGATACTTCTGGTGGTGGGGAGGGATGTGCCTGTGATGTATTGAGCTGAGTCCACGACTCTCTGCAGCTGCTTACATTCCTGCACATTCAAATTGCTGTACCAGACCATGATGCAACCAGTTAGGACATTTTCAACAGTACATCTGTAGTAGTTTGTTAGAGTGTTTGATGACATCCTGGTATGGCCAGTGCGGCAGTTCAAATGCACAGGGATGTAAGAAGCTGCAGAGAGTCATGGACTCTGCCCAATACATCATGGACACATTCCTCCCCAATACCAGGAGGTATCTATAGGAGGTACTGCCTTAAGAAGGGAACATCTGTCATCAAAGGTCCCCACCATACGGGCCATGCCATTTTCTCGCAGATACCGTCGGGCAGGAGGTACAGAAGTCTGAAGTCCCACACCACCAGGTTCAGGAACAGCTACTTCCCTTCAACTATTTGGTTCATAAACCAACCTGCACAACCCTAATCACTACAGTTTAGCAACATTATGACCACTTTGATCACTTTACACTGAAATGGACTTTGCTTTTGTCTGTTCTAATTGTATTCTCCCTTGTAAAAATTGTGTATAATTCATGTTTAATTTGCAGTTTTCTTGTGAATGCTGCTTATCTGATGCTATGTGCCTGTGATGTTACTGCAAGTAAGTTTTTCATTGCACCTGTGCACACATGTACTTGTGCATATGACAATAAACTTGACTTTGATTTTTGACTCTGACTTTGACGTGCTGAACCTCCTTAACCTTAACTGACCACTGTAAATTACACCTGGTGAAGGTGGGTGAAGTTGAATCAGTGGGAGCACCAGTTACTGGGAAATTTGAGAGGAAAAATGAAATTAGTACAAATGGCTGCTTGGTCAGTATAGACATTATGGGCCAAAGGGCCTGTTTTTGTGCTGTATGACTCTATAATGTTGCACTGGAACAGCCGTTTTGGATGGAAATTCACAACATTTCATGATGGGACATATGATAATATTTGTAGAGATAATATTTGCACTTCTTAAGCAGAACACTGATGCAGGATATCACCTTCAAGTGACCAGTAATAGTTTCATGCTTTGTTAAGAAAAGAGGGTGATGTTTGTCCTTGAACACTGCACTCACACATTGATAGCATTCTCGCAGTATTGTGACATAAGGAAGCAATATGTGTCTTAATCAGGGAGCAAGGAATCTGAAGGTGATAATAATCCTGAGGAATCACTCATCTGCCCCTCCTTGGAGCTTATGAGTTGAGAGGAAGCTTGTTGTTTTCTAATTGGTGCATTCTAGAAGTATGTACTGCAGTCACAGTGCACTCGTAGCAGAAATTGAGTTCAAGCAACTCTCAATAGAACCATAGAACCATAGAACACTATAGCACAGAAAAAAGGCCATTCAGCCCTTCTAGTCTGTGCCGAAACTTTATTCTGCTAGTCCCATTTACCTGCACCCAGTCCATAACCCTCCAGACCTCTCCCGTCCATGTATCTATCTAATTTATTCTTAAAACTCAAGAGTGAGCCTGCATTTACCACATCAGGTGGCAGACTGTTCCGCACTCCCACCACTCTCTGAGTGAAGAAGTTCCACCTAATGTTCCCCCTAAACCTTTCCCCTTTCACCCTAAAACCATGTCCTCTCGTACTTATCTCTCCTAATCTTGGTGGAAAGAGCCTACTCGCATTAACTCTGTCTATACCCCTCATAGTTTTGTAAACTTCTATCAAATCTCCCCTCATTCTTCTGCACTCCAAGGAATAAAGTCCTAACCTGTTCAATCTTTCCCTGTAACTCAACTCCTGAAAACCCGCCAACATTCTAGTAAATCTCCTCTGCACTCTTCCAATCTTACTGATATCCTTCCTATAGTTAGGTGACCAGAACCATACACAATACTCCAAATTTGGCTTCACCAATGTCTTATACAACCTCACCCTAACATCCCAACTCCTGTACTCAATACTTTGATTTATGAATGCCAGGAAGCCAAAAGCTTTCTTTACAACCCTGTCTACCTGTGACGCCACTTTCAGGGAATTATGTATCTAAACTCCCAGATCCCTTTGTTCCTCCGCACTCCTTGGTGCCCTACCATTTACTGTGTATGTCCTACCTTGATTTGTCCTTCCAAAATGCAACACCTCACACTTGTCTGCATTAAATTCCATCTGCCATTTTCTGGCCCATTTTTCCAGTTGGTTCAGATCCCTCTGCAAGCTTTGAAAGCCTTCCTCACTGTCCACTACGCCTCCAATCTTAGTATCATCAGCAAACTAGCTGATCCAATTTACCACATTATCATCCAGATCACTGATATGGACAACAAACAACGATGGCCCCAGCACAGATCCCTGACACACACCACTAGTCACAGGCCTCCAGTCTGGGAAACAATCATCCACTACCACTTTCTGTCTTCTCCCACACAGCCAATTCCGAATTCAGTTTACAACCTCTCCAGAAGACTGAACCTTCTGAACTAACCTCCCACGTGGGACCTTGTCAAAGGCCTCACTAAAGTCCATGTATACAACATCCACAGCCTTTCCTTCATCTACTTTCTTGGTAAACTTCTTGAAAAACTCTACAAGATTCGTTGAACATGATCTACCATGCACAAAGCCATACTGACTATCCTTAAACAGCCCTTGGCTGTCCAAATGCTTGTTTAACCGATCTCTCAGAACACCTTCCAATAATCTCCCTACTACTGATGTCAGGCTCACTGGCCTGTAATTACCTGGTTTACTTTTAGATCCTTTTCTAAACAACGGAACGACATGAGCTACCCTCCAGTCCTCCGACACTGCACCCATGGCTAAGGACATTTTAAATATATCTGCCAGGGCCTCTGCAATTTCTACACTAGTCTCTCTCAAGGTCCAGAGAAATATCTTATCAGGCCCGGGGGATTTATCTATCTTTATTCGCCGTAAGTCGGCAAGCACCTCCTCCTTTTTAATCTCTAATATGTTCCATGACACTACTGCTTGTTTCCCTTCCTTCCATATACACTATGCCAGTTTCCTGAGTAAATACTAATGCAAAAAAAACTGTTTAAGATCTTCCCCATCTCCTGAGGCTCCACACATAGACGACCACTCTGATCTTCTATGGGACCAATTTTGTCCCTTACTATCCTTTCACTCTTATTATACCTCTAGAAACCCTTCAAGTTTACCTTCACATTATCTGCCAGAGCAATCTCATGTCTTCTTTTTGCCTTCCTGATTTCCTTTTTTAGTATTTCCTTACTTCTTCTATACTCTTCAAGTACCTCATTTGTTCCTAGTTGCCTATAACTGCTATACACCTCTCTCTTTTTCTTAACCAGATCGCCAATATCCCTCGAAAACCAAGGTTCCCTATGCTTGTTAACTTTGCCTTTAATCCTGGCAGGAACATGCAAACTCTGCACTCAAAATTTCACCTTTGAAGGCCTTCCACTTACTGAACGCATCCTTGCCAGAAAACAATTTATCCCAATCCACTCTTCCTAGAGCCTTTCTCATTCCCACAAAATTGGCCTTTCTCCAATTTAGAACCTCAACTCGAGGACCAGACCTATCTTTATCCATAATTAACTTTATCCATAATTTATCCATAATATGGTCACTGGACCCAAAATGCTCACCTACACATACTTCTGTCACCTGACCTGTCTGGTTCCCTAATAAGAGATCAAGTATTGCATTCTCTCTCATTGGTACCTCTACATATTGATTTAGAAAACTTTCCTGAACACATTTGACAAATTCCAAGCCATCCAACCCTTTCACAGTGTGGGAGTCCCAGTCAATATGTGGAAAGTTAAAATCCCAGACTATTACAACTTTGTGTTTCTTACATTGGTCTGCTATCGCACTACAGATTTGTTCCTCCAGTTCTCTCTGACTATTGGGTGGTTTATAATACAACCCTATTAGTGTGGCCACACCTTTCCTGTTCCTCAGTTCCACCCATATGGCCTCTGTAGACGAGCCCTCCGGGCTGTCCTGTCTCCACACAGCTGTGATATTTTCCCTGATTAGTAATGCCAATCCTCCCCCTTTCACCCCTCACCCTCTATCATGTCTGAAACAACAGAACCCCGGAACATTAAGCTGCCAGTCCTGCCCCTGCTGCATCCAAGTCTCAGTAATAGCAATGATGTCGTAATCCCACGTGTCAATCCACGCCCTAAGCTCATCTGCCTTACCTACAATATCCTTGCATTGAAATAGATGCACCTGAGAACATTTCTATCATGTACAAACCTTTGATTTCTGTCTATACCTGCAGTCCTTGCATGACCTTTCTCCTCCTCCACCTCAGTATCTGCTCTAACACTCTGGTACCAAAAGTGTTAATCAAGTGGTTTATTTTGGTCTGGATAGTGCAAGCCTCTTACGTTTGATGTACACATCCAGGTAAGTGGAGATGACTTGAATACATTCTTGATTTCTGCCCCGTAGCCAGGTATGAGCTGTCTGCTTGTGCCTGCAGTTTGATTGGCCTGGTTGACTCAAGCTTCAGAAAAAAATTGTTGTGAAAATTTTAATAGTAAAGGATAATGATGAAGGTCAGGGGGAGAGAGCTGTTGTTGGATACCATGGATTGCATCTTTTTTGTTCAGTCCTTTCCATGTCTCCATTGAACTGTTCACAATTCCTTCTGCACATAAGAATGCTCAAGGTGTCATCACCCTGTGAAACCACTTAATTGCTTCAGGAATCAGTACAGCCCTCCATAACAACTTAGCTCACATGAGATCATTCATTTCCCTGGTCAGCTCATTGCGGTGACTTCCTTGCGCTGGATTTCAAGGAAAGGAGATCTCAATGAAATTTGTCAGAAGTTTGATTTAATTTAGGCCCAGTTATGAAAACAAGATCACAAGATGACAAGACAAGGGAACAGAAGCAGGCCATTCGGCCCATCAAGTCTGCTCCAAAGAAAAGGGAAAAAGAAATTGGGAATGGGGAGGAAAGAAAAAACTATTCTAAACCCAATTTCTGGCATTATCCCCATATCCCTTGATACCCTGACTATTTAGATATCTATCTATCTCTTCCTTGAATGCCCCCACTGATCTGGCCTCCACTGCTGTACATGGCAAGGTGTTCCACAAATTCACCACCCTCTGGCTAAAGAAATTTCTCCTCATCTCTGTTTTGAAACTGTACCCTCTAATTCTAAGATTGTGCCCTCTGGTCCTGGACTCACCCACCAAGGGAAAGAGCCTAGCCACATCTACTCTGTCCTTTCCTATCAACATTTTAAATGTTGCTATGAGGTCCCCTCTCATTCTTCTGTACTCCAGTGAGTACAGTCCAAGAGCCGTCAAACGCTCATCATACATAAGCCCTTTCATTCCTGGAATCATCCTCGTAAATCTCCTCTGAACCCTCTCCAATGTCAGCACATCCTTCCTAAGATGTGGGGCCCAAAACTGCGCACAATATTCCAAATGAGGCCTCACTAGTGCCCCGTAGAGCCTCATCAACACTTCCTTACTTTTATACACTATACCTCTCGAAATGAATGCCAACATAGCATTCGCTTTCTTTACCACCGATCCGACCTGGTGGTTAACCTTTAAGGTATCCTGCACGAGTACCCCCAAGTCCCTTTGTACTTTCGTACTTTGAATCTTCTCTCCTTCTAGATAATAATCTGCCCGCTTATTTCTGCTTCCAAAGTGTACAACTGCACATTTCTCAACAATGGTGGAAAATCTCAGCAGGTCAGGCAGCACCTGTGGAAAAATCGAGTTCATATTTCAAGTCAAAAGCCTTTCATTGGTACAGAGGGTGGGGATAGGATAAAGGGGACATCTCTGAAAGGGTGAGTTAAGGGTCGCCAAAGTGAGTCTTCTGTTGACAAAGCTGTCAGGGTGATAAATTAATGAGGGCAGTTAGAGAGCGAGAAAGAGGGACAGGTTGAGCTGTGAAATGTCGGTCAGAGTTCTTACTGAAACCTGAAATCAAAAGGAGTTTGCTGGAAATGCCCTGCAGATCAGCCTGTGTCTGTGGAGAAGAGAGAACTGTGTAATACAGATGGATAATCTTGGAGAAGAATGGCCTGTTCTGAGTTAAATGAGAAAACCAACTTACTTCAGTCCGGCCTTGAGTCCCAAAGTCTGTAATATGCCTGGATAAAAGATGTGCTGCTCCTCAAGCTTACAGTGGGCCTCTTGAGAGAGGTCAGAGTGGGGTGGGATGGAGACAGGCAATTGGAAGCCCAGGGTTACCACTGCAGAGTGAAGACAGGTGCTCCACAAAATGGAACTGGTATTGGTATTGGTTTATTATTGTCACTTGTACCAAGGTACAGTGAAGAAATTGTCTTGCATACTGTTCATACAGATCAATTCATTACACAGTGCATTGAGGTAGCACAAGGTAAAAACAACAACAGAATACAGAGTAAAGTATCGCAGCTGCAGGGAAGTGCATTGCAGGTAGACAATAGGTGCAAGGTCAAACAAGGTAGATTGTGAGGTCAAGAGTCCATCTCATCGTATAAGGGAACCATTCAATAGTCTTATTATCGTGGGGTAGAAGCTGTCCTTGAGCCTGGTGGTACGTGCCCTCAGGCTCCTATATCTTTTGCCTGATGGGAGAGGGGAGAAGAGAGAATGACTCGGGTGGGTGGGCTCTTTCATTTTACTGACTGCTTCACCAAGGCAGCGAGAGGTATAGCAGAGTCCATGGAGGGGAGGCTGGTTTCCGTGATGCGCTGGGCTGTGTCCACAACTCTCTGCAGTTTCTTGCGGTCCTGGTCAGAGCAGTTGCCGTACCAAGCCGTGATGCATCCAGATAGGTGAGTGTCAAAGGGGACATGCCAAATTTCTGTTTAAATGGTTATCCAATCTGCATTTGGTTTCTCCAGTGTAGAGGAGACCATGTCCTGAGCATTGAAAGCAGTGGATTAGATTGGAGGAAGTGCAAGTTTATCGTTGCTTCACTTAGATGGTGGAAAGGGAGTAGGTGAAAGAGCAGGGCCTCCCCCGTCTAATCTGCAACTGAAAACAAACTTGTCTTCTTACTTTCCCAGCATTGATGGTGGGTTTTAACTGTTTCTCTTTCCACATTTGCTGCCTGACCTCCAGAGTTCCAGGATTTCTGGTTTTATTTAAGATTTCCAGCATTTGTGTTTCTATTTTTGTGGAAAGTTGGTCTTCTTGCACATTTACAGTGGTGAATGACTTGAGTTGATTGCTTGCCTCTCACCACAGTCCTGCATCATTCTCCAGACACAACATTTGCTCATTTGCAATTGCTTAAGTTTGTCACAGCTGCCTGTGGGATGGAAGTTTCCCAAACAGGACTTGTTACTTCTGCTAAATTAAATATAGACTGATCCTGAAGTTATTCCCCAAAGCTTTTCGAAGATCTTACTTGATGTTTGGTGAAGGCACCTTAAGCTCACCGTTTCAAATAAGAGTTGGTTTTAACCAATCATTGAGATCTTATGGACCACAAGCTTCTCTAATTATTTCCAGAACTTAATTATTAAATTTGATATTGTTAACCTGGTGCTTTTTCAACTGGCTTCCAGTTTCTAATATCTGCAATGAGATATTAGCCTCCTTAATCGTGACTCCACCCACCTTTCAAATGCCTCATGTAAGATTTTTTCTTGAAATCTCTCAAAAGCTGATGAGGTTCTAGAGGTCTTCCCAGCTGAAAAGATAATCAGAGTATTTGATACTTCATGTAACATAAGCTGCCAAAATACATTCCTTCAACTGAACAGAATTAACTATTTTGCTTTTGTTACAAGGCACAATGTCAGTTTATGATGGAGAATTGATGACCTTGAGGAAGTTTGAACTGAAACACAAGTGTCTATCATCACCCCGATTGAAGAAACTCACTCAGCTCATGCACAGATTGGGGGTCAAGGCATTTCCTGTCAGTATAACATACTTTATTATAGTTAATGGTTGCTTCTTTGCTGACAACAGCATGGTCAGGTGTTGTTGCAAAGGTGCACAAGTGTCTTCAGCTTTCCCGTTCTCTGAAGACTTCCTGGTATATGATTAGATCATCTTGCTTTGTGAGCTTTGGTGGAGTTCCCTCTGTCTGCATTTTATATGTGAGATGAAGGTTGTATCTAATCCTGAGATGTGTGTCACCACCAGCTAGTAACCTGACATTCACTAAGTGTGGACAGGCAGAAGTGAATGCCCCCAGACTTGCCAACCATTATGCCAATCTGCTGATGGCTCAGGAGACCTTGTACTAAATTGACAGGGCAGTGAAAATACCATTGCAGAATGAGAGACAGACATGCCTCCATGGAAGGTCTGTGGCAATTTGGTTTGCCATTAGAGAGCCGGAATCATCTGTCACAGCCCTCACAGCAGCTCAGCAGATACAAACAACAAGGGTTTTTTTAATTTCAAAAATAGACTTTATTCATAATAAAAAATATACCCAAAAGAAGCAGTACAAAACTTTTACATTCATGGTCATTACATTCAGTAGTGTTAACTCATTGTTTTTTTTTAAATCATAGCACCAGAACTGCTCATGTGGTCCCCTGGAATGATACACCCTTTCATTGTTTGAGGGACTTCCCCATGTGCAGTAGTGGAAGGAGCCCAGACTGTGGTCCTTCCCCACAGAGCCTTTGCATTGGCTGCACTGAGCTTCAGTGCGTCCCTCAGCACGGACTCCTGCAGCCTGGAATGTGCCAGTCGGCAGCTTTCCCCTATGGACATCTGTGCTGGAAGACCAACAAGGTTTGGGCTGACCAAAGAGTGTCTTTCACTGAGGTGGTCTTCCAGCAGCACTTGATGTCTGTCTCAGTGTGTCTCCCCAGGAACAGCCCATAGATACGAGAGTCCGCTGTTACGCAGCTGCTGGAGATGAACCAGGACACAGACCCTTGCATCCCTCTCAACACTGTCTTAGCAATTCCAGTCTCCAAAGAGGTGGGTGATCGTCTCTTCCCCACCACAGCCATCCTGAGGACAGAGTGCATTGGCGATGATATGTCATCTGTACAGGAAGGATCTGCCTGTGAGAGCTCCCTCATTGCCAGCCAAGTGAGATCTTGGTGCTTGTTGATGAGTTCTGGCAATGGAGCATTCTGCCAGATGATTTGGTCAATTTGCTCAGGGAAACATCCCACCATATCCATACTGTCCCCATCCCACAGTAAGTTCCGTGCTGACCACTGCCTGATAGATTTGTGGTCAAAGGTATTTTCTTGGAAGAACTCCTCCACAAAGGACAGGTTGTGCAGCCACAGGGCCAGACCTATCCTCTGCAACACCAGGGACAGGTGGAACCTCAGCAAGTAGTGACACTTGGTGCCCATGTGCTTTGGATCCACGCACAGTCTGATGCAACCACACACAACGGTGGCCATCAGGACGAGGGCAACATTGAGTACACTTCTGCCCCCATTCTCCTGGGACTTTACAGCAAGGCCAGCCCATGTATTCTGAGATGGGTACAAGTGGTGGTTCTGTCTGTCCTGTGTGACCTGCCGTGCTATCAGGAGAGATATCACTTTTTCTATGTAAGTGTAAAAAAGCTTGGACTTGCTTTGCTGTTAGGTTCTCAGTGGTCCTTTAAAGGCCTCAGTATTGGCTGCCAAGACCACCCTACACATCTGCTTGACCATAATCCATTGTTGCATAAATCTGCACATTGCAAAGACATAATCCCTGTGCCAATCCAATCCCTGGATACCTGAGGTTGGGCCATACCAATGTGGCACATTGTATCCTCCAAGGCAATCCCACCTGCTCTTGGGTACCCTTCATCCAAGGTATAATTGTAAAACAGGCACATTACAACCCAATTGTTGGAGTTAACATCTTTAGATAATGGGGGAATAAATATTCACAAATAGTACTGGCCCATGTTCCAGGAACAAACAAAATATTTGTGTTTATTAGTTTAAAGTTTACCATTTTTTTTCCCTCTTGGATCTTCTGCTTTCAAGTTGCACTGATTTAAATGCTAATCCAATCAGTCATTTTCTTCATTTTGAAGGTCTTTATTTCCTGAGTGGCTGAGTGAAGACAAAAGGGTTTTGTTTCTTCCTCACTGTAAAAAGGGTGAGTTGAGGCGGAAACATTTCTCACTTTCATCAGAAGTACTTGTGGAAATGTGTCAAACGATTTCTCAGGCGCGTGGTTTAGCTCCACTTCTGGGATTAGCCTGCTGTAACCATTTCCTTTCAACTTTCCATGTGGGCCAGACGAAATGTCCAGCCATTTGCTATTTTACTTTTCTCTTAAGCTAACATTGTTGTGCTGTCTGTCATCTTATCTTATCAGCTGCTCATCATCCAACATCAGATTCATGGGGAAATATGCTTGAGCCTTCTGTGAAAGTAATTGCTTCCAATACTGGAATATGTACAACAAAAGACAAAAGAACAGAGCTAGAAGCTTAATGACACTAACCACATATTCAGGTGCAGAATGAACACCCAAGAGAGTGGGCAGGGCACTCTATACATTATAGACAACAGCTGTTCTCTCTACCACCAGGACTGGAGAGTGAGTTATAAGGAGAGACTGGGTAGGCTGGGACTCTTTTCCCTGGAGCGTAGGAGGCTGAGGGGTGACCTAGTAGAGATGTAAAAAAATTATGGGAGGCATTGATAAGTTGAATAGCCAGTCTTTTGTCCAGGATAGGAGTCCAAAACTAGAGGGCATAAGGTTTAAGGTGAGAGGCAAAAGATTTAAAAGGGACCCAAGGGGCAGCTTTTCCCTCCCATTGGGTATATGGAATGAGCTGCCAGAGGAAGTGGTGGAGGCGTGTACAATTAGTGTTTAAAAGACATTTGGATAGGTATATGGATAGGAATGGTTTAGAGACGTATGGGCCAAATGCAGGCAAGTGGGACTAGCATAGGTAAGCAACTTGGTCAGAATGGACGAGTTGGGCTGAAGAGCCTGTTTTCTGTCATGTATAGCTCAATGACTGACTGTTAGTGAAGTCAAAATTAGAAGTAAATTTACCCATTCCCTACTGCAGTCTTTCAAGGTAGAAAACATGATTTCTTAAACAGTTTCTGGAATGTGGGCCTGATGAAACCAGTATTTATGGTGCTTTGTTAACTGCCTTTTCCAGAGAGCAGATAAAGTTGACCAGATAAAGTTGCCCGGAGTCACACAAAAAAACTAAACTGGGTAAACATGAGAGATTTAATTTCTGGAGATACTCAAGTGTCCCAAAATAGAGTTCATGACAATTAAATGGCTCCATGACCTCCCTCACTAATCAGAGTCAGAGTCATAGAGCAAATACAGCACGGACACAGGCCCTTCAGCCCAACAGGTCCATGCCAACCACAGTGTCCACCCAGCCAGTCCCAATTTCCTGTGTTCGGCCCATATCCCTCTAAACGCCACTACTCCATGTACCTATTCAAGTGATACTATTGTAGCGGTTGATACCGCGAAATAAAACAAGACACTAGTCGAAGGATTGTGAAACAAGAACTGGTTTATTTTCCCGCCTTGCGCGGGCCTTTTAAGGGAAACTGTTCCCGCCCAATGCAACCGGCAATGATGTAAGTACTACATCATCAAGTCTTTCCCGCGTGCGGGTTCTCCCCGTCGCTCGGGAAAGACGAGGCCCGCCGCCATCTTGGGCCTCGTCGCTCCGACGCCGCACAACCCGACTGCCGAGCCGGTTCGCCTGACTGGACGGTGAGTCGCTACACTATTGTACCTGCCTCAACCACTTCCTCTGGAAGCTCATTCCATATACCCACCACCTTCTGCATGAAGAAGTTGCCCCTCAGGTCCCTTTTATGTTTTCCCCTCTCACCCTAAATCTATGTTCCCTAGTTTTGGACTCTTACCCTGGGGAAAAACTTACCATTCACCTTATCTATGCCTCATAATCTTGAACACTTCTACAAGGTCATCTCTCATTCTCCTACATTCCAAGCAATAAAGACCTAGCCTGGCCAACCTCTCCCTATAACTCAGGCCCTCTAGTCCTGGCAACATCCTCAAATCTTTTCTGCACTCTTTCCAGTTTAACTATGTCCTTCCCATAACAGGGTGACCAAAACTATACAGTGCTCCAAGTGCAGCCTCACCAATGACTTATACAACTGCAACATAATGTTCCAACTCCTATACTCAGTGCCCTGACTGATAAAGGCCAGTGTGCTAAATGCCTTCTTCACCACCCTGTCTACATCTGACGCCACTTTCAACAAACTTTGCACTTATACTCCTAGGTCCCTCTGTTCCATTACATTCCCCAGTGCCCTACCATTCATAGTCTAAGTCCTGCATTGCTTTGAATTTCAAAAGATGTATCACCTCACACTTATCTGTATTGAAATCCATTTGCCACTCCTTGGCCCACTTCCCTAACTGATCAAGATCCCCCTGTAGTCTATGATAACCTTCTTCACTATGGACAACTCCTCCTAATTTTGAGTCATCTGCAAACTTACTGATCAAGCCCTATGCATTCACATGCAAATAACTTATATCAATAACCAATAACAAGGGTCCCAACACCGACCTCTGCAGCACACGCTAGTTACCGGTCTCCATTCCGAGAATCAACCTTCAACCACCACCCTCTGCTTCCTTTTTGAGGAAATTTTGAATCCACTGGTAACTAGCTGTCCCTGGTTTCCATGGGACCTAACCTTCCAGACCAGCTACCATAGGGGACCTTGTCAAAGGCCTTGCTAAAGTCCAAATAGACAACATCCACTGTTCTACCCCCATTCATCTTTTTGGTTACTTCTTCAAACATGAATTTCCACACACAAAGCCATGCTAACTCCTCCTAATCAGACATTGTCTATCCAAATGTTGTTAGATCCTGTCCCTCAGAATTCCCTCCAGTAACTTTCCCACCACTGATGTCAGGCTGACTGGCTTGTATTTCCCTGGCTTGTCCTTGCTACCCTTCTTAAAGAACGGAACAACATTAGCCACCTTCCAGTCTTTGGGAACTTCACCTGTGACTAAAGATGAAGCAAATCTCTGCCAGAGTCTCCGCAGTTTCTCCTCTAGCCTCCCACAAAGTCCGAGAATGCGCTTGGTCAGGCCCTGGGATTTATCCATGTTAATGCTCTGTAAGGCTGCAAATACCTCCTCCCTGGTAATATGAATGTTCTCCAGAACATCTCCACTTGTTTTCCTTATCTAATGAGCAACTATAATTTTCTCCTCAGCAAACCCCAAGGAGAAATATTCGTTAAAAATGCCATCCATCTCCTGTGGCTTGAGACATAGGTGGCCTTGCTGATCTCTAAGGGGACCTCCTCTCTTCCTGGTCACCCTTTTACTCTTAATATATCCATAGAGCCTCATGGGATTTTCCTTAACCTTACCTGCCAGATCCATCTCCAACTTTCTTTGTCCTCCTGATTTCCCACTTGTGTATTCTTAATCTTTTTTTGTCATCAAGGGATTCGCGTGTCCCCGACCTCCTAAACCCAATGGATTATTCCTTCTTTTACCTAACCAGAGCCTCAATATCTCTTGAGACAGGGTTCCCCAAACTTGCCAGGTTTACCCTTCACTCTAACAGGAACATGCTGCCTCTGGACTCTTGATACACTCTTAAAAGCCTCCCACTTTCCATTCATTACTTTCCCTTCAAAGAGGCTCACCCAATTGACCTGTTAGATGCTGCTCAATTCCCCCAAAATTCGACCTGCTCCAGTTTAGGACCCTAACCTTTGGGCCTGTCCTATCCTTTTCCATCACTGTCTTAAAACTAATAGAAATATGGTCACTAGAGCCAAAGTGCTCCCTGACTGCCGCTTCAGTTACTTGCCCTGCCTCGTTCCTAAGGAGGAGGTCCAGTATTGTGTCAGGAAACTTTCCTGGACACATTTCACAAATTCAACCCCTTTCAGACCCTTAACACTCTGGGTAGACCAGTCAGTACTGGGGAAATTACAATCTCCCACTAATACAACCCTATTATTCTTACAACTATGAGCAGTTTCTCTGCACACCTGCTCCTCAAGATCCCACTGACCATTATACAGCCATTATACAGCCCTACTATAATAGTGACCCTCCCCTTCTTGTTTCTAAGTTCTACCCATATGGCCTCACTGGATAATCCCCCAAGAATGTCATCTCTAAGCACTGCTGTTACATCCTCCTTTATCAAAAAGGCAACACTCCCTCCTCACTTACCTGTACCTCTGTCACACCTGTAGCATGTGTGTCCTGGAACATTAAGCTACCAGTCCTACCCTTCTCTCGGGAATGTTTGAGTTATGGCTGCAACATCCCAGTCCCCAGAGCCAATTCAGGTTGAGGTCATCTGCTTTACCTGTTAAACCTCATGCATTGAAATAAATGCAGTTTATCTGAGTATTCCTTTCCCTCCCTTTACTGTGCCCCTGGCTATCCTGATTACTGAACTTGCTCTCATTGGCTACTGATTTACCCATGACTTGTTCATGCTCAAAGCCACACCCCCCTTCCAACCTAGTTTAAACTCTCCAATGTAGCACTAGCAAATTTCCCTGCAAGTATATTGGTCCCTCTCTGCTTCAAGTGCAACCTGTCCCTCATGTACAGTTCACCTCCACCCCAGAAGAGATCCCAATGGTCCAAGAACCTGAATCCCTGCTCCCTGCACCAGCTCCTCAGACATGCATTCATCTGACCTATCCTTCTATTTCTGAACTCACTAGCATATGGCACCAGGAGTAATCCAGAGATTACTACCCTCAAGTTCCTGCATCTTAACTTCTTACCTAACTACCTGTACTGCAGCTGGGTGCACTTCCCACAGATGTAGTCATCAGGGAGACAGTGAAGTTCCCTGACTTCCCGCATCATGCAGGAGGAGCATTCCACAGCCCAAACTGCCAGCCTGCCTACACTGAGTCAAATGCTAAGGATGAGCAGCAAAATGAAAACCTTACCTGTGCCTCCTCACTGAAGCCTCAACTCCCCACTCGCACATTAGCCCACTGTCACATTGGCTGCTCAACTTAACCTCACCTTCCTTTTATTGGTTAAAGTTCCCTCCAATTAGCCAAACAATGAGACTTGTCTTTTTAAAGGTTCCCACTCTCAATCCCGACTCCTGCAAAAATGAAACCCGGAATTTTATTTCTAATTTGTTTATTTATATTTCCCATCTGCAATGTTGAGATTTGAGCTCAATCCATAACAACATTCCAGGCACCTGGACACTAATCCAGTCATGTAACCACAATCGTACTGTACCCAGAGGATAACCTGTTGTCCATTTGGATGTGTTCGGGGTGATGAGATTCCACATGCATGCATTTTGTTCTTGGTATTGGTTTATGATTGTCTCGTTTACTGAGATACAGTGAAAGAATTAGTTTTGCATGCTATCCATACAGATCGTTTCAAAACATAAGTACATTGAGGCAGTACAAGGGAAAAGCAATAGCAGAATCGGTTGAGTGAGCTAGGGCTTTTCTCTTTGGAGAGAAGGGAGGTTGAGAGGTGACTTGATAGGATATAGAACATAGAACACTTACAGCACAATTCAGGCCCTTCGGCCCACAAAGCTGTGCCGAACATGTCCCTACCCTAGAAATTACTAGGTTTACCCATAGCCCGCTATTTTACTCAGCTCCATATATCGATCTAACAGTCTCTTGAAAGACCCTATCGTATCAGCCTCCACCACCATTTCTGGCAGCCCATTCCACGCACTCACCACTCTCTGAATAAAAAACTTACCCCTGACATCTCCTCTATATCTACTCCCCAGCACCTTAAACCTATGTCCTCTTGTGGCCACCAATTCAGCCCTGGGGAAAATCCTCTGATTATCTACCCTATCAATACTTCTCATCATCTTATACACCTCTATCAGGTCTCCCCTCCTCCTCCATCTCTCCAAGGAGTAAAGGCCAAGTTCCCTCAACCTGCTTTCATAAGGCATGCCCCGCATCCCACGCAGCATTCTTGTAAATCTCCTCTGCACCCTCTATATGGCTTCCACATCTCTCCTGTAGTGAGACGACCAGAACTGAGCACAGTACTCCAAATGGGGTCTGACCAGGGACCTATATAGCTGCAACAATACCTCACGGCTCCTAAATTCAATTCCACGATTGATGAAGGACAATACACCATATGCCTTCTTAACCACAGAGTCAACCTGCCCAGCCACTTTGAGCATCCTATGGACTCGGACTCCAAGATCCCCCTGATCCTCCATACTGCCAAGAGTCCTACCATTAAGACTATATTCCGCCAACATATTTGACCTACCAAAATGAACCACTTCACACTTATCTGGGTTGAACTGCATCTGCCACTTCTCAGTCCAACTTGAAAGAAGTGTACAATATGATAAGAGGAATAGATCAAGTGGACAGTCAGAGACTTTTTCCCAGGGCAACAATGGCTAACACGAGGGGACATAACTTTAAGGTGATTGGGGGAAGATATAAGGGGGATGTCAGGGGTAAGTTTTTTACGCAGAGAGTGGTGGGTGCATGGAACACACTGCCAGCAGAGGTTATGGGGACAGATACATTAGGAACATTCAAGAGACTCTTGGATAGACACATGAATGACAGAGAAATCAGGTGATATGTGGGAGCAAAGGGTTAGATAGATCTTAGAGCAGGATAAAATGTTGGCAAAACATTTTGGGTCAAAGGGCCTGTACTATGCTGTAATGTTTTATGTTCTATGTTCTAGAATGCAGAATATAGTGCTGAGGTTACAGTTACAAAGAAGTGCAGTGCAGGCAGACAATAAGATGCGAGGGCCATGACGAGATATTGGTATTGGTGTTGGTTTATCATTGTCACTTGTACCGAGGTACAGTGAAAAACTTGTCTTGCAGACTGATCATATAGGTCAATTCATTATACAATGCAGTTACATTGAGTTAGTACAGAGTGTTTTGAGGTAGTACAGGTAAAAACAATAACAGTACAAAGTGTCACAGCAACAGAGAAAGTGCAGTGCAGATAGACAATAAGGTGCAAGGTCACAAGGTAGATCATGAGGTCAGAGTCCATCTCATCGTATAAGGGAACCATTCAATAGTCTTATCGCAATGGGATAGAAGCTGCCCTTAAGCCTGGTGGTATGTTGGTATGTGCTCTCAGGCTCCTGTATCTTCTACCTGATAGAAGAGAAGAGAAGAAAAAATGACTCGGGTGTGTGGAGTCTTTGATTATACTGGCTGCTACACTAAAGCAACGAGAAGTATAGCCAGAGTCCATAGAGGAGAGGCTGGTTTCCGTGATGTGCTGGGCTGTGTCCACAACTCTCTGTGGTTTCTTGCGGTCCTGAGCAGAGCAGTAACTGTACCAAGCTGTAATGTATTCAGATAGGATGTTTTCTATGGTGCATCGATCAAAGTTGGTGAGTGTCAAAGAAAGATAGATTGTGAGGTCAAGAGTTCATCTTTAAGAGGTCTGTTCAAGAGTCTTATAACAGCAGGATAGAAGCTGTACTTGAGCCTATGGTATGCGTTTTCAAGCTTTTGTATCTTCTGCCCAATGGAAGGGGGGAAAAGAGAGAATATTCAGTGTGGGAGGGGTCTCTGATTATGCTGGATGCTTTACCAAGGCAGCAAGAAGTGTAGACAGAGTCCACGGAGGGGAGGTTGGTTTTCATGATGGACTGAGCTGTCTTCTCAACTCTCTGAAATTTCTTGTGGTCACGGGCAAAGCAGTTGGCGTACAAAGCCATGATGCATTTGGATAGGATGCTAACTGTGCATCTATAAAAATTGGTGAGGGTCAACGGGGACATGCCGAATTTCCTTCTGAGGAAGTAGAGGTGCTGATGTGCTTTCTTGGACATGACGTCTATGTGACTGGACCAGGACAAGCCATTGGTGATGTTGACATCTAGGAACTTGAAGCTTTCAACTACCTCCATCTCAGCACCATTGATACAGACAGGGTTGTTCTCTGTTCAGGGAAGTCTGGCTGTCACTCAGTCATAAGGAACAGCTAAATGCCTACATTTGGGTAGCAATCTATCTTAACACACACTCTCACTTCAGCAGACGGGTACATCATGGTGATGTTTTCCAGGTGAGGTGGTTCATGAAGGTTCTGCCTCGCCTCTCAAATGAAAGTTCCTGTGGGACTGTTTGGAGAAAAACAGGGGACCTATCCCTCATGTTCTGGACATTCTCTATCCCATAAACTGAAATCACAAAAGCAGATTATCTTGTCAATGTGGCATTAGTGTTTGTGGGATCCTGCTCCAAACAACTAGGATTCCATGTCTCCTACATTGCAATAAGAAGTAGACATGGCATTTTCGGGTATTTTATTGGCAGTATTTTATTCGAAGAAATCAGCGCTTAATAAATGTGAAACCTTCTTTTCCCTCGGCCCTGATCAGGGTCTAATCCTGTTCTCAGCAGTTAGAAGGTGATGTTCTGGGTAGATCTTTCTCGGAAGGTTGGATTAAATTTTAAATTTAAATTTTATTTATAACGTGGTAACAGGTCCTTCCGGCCTAACGAGTCCGTGCCGTCCATTTTTTAAACCCAAATTAACCTACCCATACGTCTTTGGAATGTGGGAGGAAACCAGAGCTCCCGGAGGAAACCCACGCAGACACGGGAGAATGTACAAACTCTTTACAGACAGCGACGGGAATCGAACCCTGATCGCTGGTGCTGTAATAGCATCGTGCTAACCACTACGCTACCGTGCCACCTTGTGGTGGCGAGAATAGATAGATAAGGGGACAGAAGGCTTCTAGGAACCTTGAATCATACTGCAGATGCAACACTGCTGTGGCAGAAACCCAGCAAATTCAAATTCGTGCCCTTACGGGACATAGTTTGTAGTTTTAACCCGTTCATTGACTCAAAGTTTCAAAGTCCAGGGAGTGGAAATATACCGTTATTTTGTGAAAGAGCAAAGATGTTGAGGAGGACAGGTTCAAAGTCAAAGTCCAGTTTATTGTCAGATGCACAAGTACGTGTATGCACAGGTGCAATGAAAAACTTACTTGCTGCAGTATCACAGGCACATAGCATTTAATAAGCAGCATTCACAAGAAAAAAAACATAAATTAAACATAAATTATCCACAATTTTTACAAAAAAGGTACATAACTCGTGCCAAAGGGTGCACATTTGACCCTCAACTGAGGGTGGGAAGGAGGTTGCATTTGATAACCTCTTCAATGCAGCAAGACCTGCACATTATCCAGACACAAACAGATAAATGACAAGTAACAACCATGAAACACAAGTGACAGGCACTCTTCATGCCCAAGGAGAGAGAACTAACCACCCACCCTTGACACTGAGAATATAATGCATACTCACTACAAAATAGACTGCCCACTCTCCCTGGCTACTGCAGCATGCACTCTTTCACCTAAAAGAACAAAGATAACATGGACAAGAGAGGTCTGGAGGGGTATGGGCTGGGGGCAGGTAAATGGGACTAGCAGAATAATGTTTCAGCACAGACTAGAATGGCTGAATGGCCTGTTTTCTGTGCTGTAGTTTTCTATTGTTCTATGGTTCTATGGTACATGGGAACACCATGCCTGTAGATCCCCATTCAATACTCACAACATGTCTAAATTGAAACTGCATCACTCTTTCTGTATTGTCATTGGGTCCAGGTCCTTGAACTTCCTAAGCAACAACACTGTGGGAGCAGCTTCTCCACAAGGACTGAAGTAGTTCACCCCTACCTTCTCCAGGGTGAACAGGGATGAGCAATAAATGCTGGTCTTGCTCATGATGCCTAGTCCTATAAACAGGTAAAAACAAATCTTATACTGTGCATTCTTTTCTTACCTTTACCCTTGGCATGTGGTGCTAATAATTAAATATTTTATTTATTCAGTGGAGGAGGGAGGAGGGGTTATTTATGATCAGTTGAGCTGATCAGATATCTTCCAAACATGAACCGCTGGTAGTTGTGAGTGCGGAAAGAAGCTACACTAACCACAAGAAGCCAGCTAAGTATTCACTAAGTGCTCTGAACACTGAGAATTGATGCATGCTTCAAATTTCCTCCCAGTTACACATATCTCAATATTTTTCAATTATTTAGAAATTAATTAAAATTAACCTTTGTCTATATTCGACAGCTTCAATGTATATAAGTTTCATACTTGTGTTTGTGGTTAACTGAGGAAAACATTAGACAGTGCCAGTTTTACTCTCCTGTTCTGCAGTGGGTGATTTGTAAGAATTGGAACTGCCTCCCACACACACTGTACCAATCCATTTTCAGTGAGGAACAGTCAATGCTTCATTCCTGTAACCTTCTGAAGAGCATTAATGTGATGTATTAAGTCACATATTACACTAAGACTGCATGTCTTCATGAAGATGAAGAGTTCATGTACAAGCCATAGAACTTCATTCATGAAGATGGGAAAATAGGAAGAAATGTTTTGAACAGCTCCCATCACACAAATGCACTGAATTACTACCAAATGGCTCCATGAGAATAATTTCTTCTTTTACTTGAAGAGGAAGTACACACACAGTGTAAGTGACCTGCGGAATATGGAGAGATTTGCAGAGTGTGGTGTGTGCTCTTCATTTTAAAGTAGACAGTGTGCTTGTTGACCTCATAGTGCACTAGAATTGTGCCTAAATAAACAAAAGAAGGAAGAATCTGCCTTTATAAAGAACCTTACACAACTCAATCGCAACCTTGATCTCGAGTGTAGCTTTAAAGAGCAAATCTGGAATTGATCAGGGCCCATATAAAATAAGTAGTGAGCAGGTGAATTTTTAAAGAATAGTACAACGCACTGAATTAACTATCGAGTTCATGTTACACCTGACTGGCAGTTACATGAATTAGCTGATTCATTCACTGACCTGACATGGGAACAAGAAGAAAGGGGTTTTGTTGCACTCCAGATGTAGCCAACTTGGTCAGAAGGGCTTGCACACTGGTGAGACAGACATTAGCTTGAGTGTTTGGAATAAAACTAAAGTCCTAAATGGATAAGTTAAATTAACAGATTGAGGGAACTCGGCCTTTTCTCCTTGGAGCGACAAAGGATGAGGGGTGACCTGATAGAGGTGTATATGATGAGAGGCATTGATTGGGTGGATAGTCAGAGGTTTTTCCTCAAGGCTGAAATGGTGGCCATAAGAGGACATAGGTTTAAGGTGCTGGGGAGTAGGTATAGAGGAGATGTCAGGGGTAAGTTTTTTACTCAGAGAGTGGTGAGTGCGTGGAATGGGCTGCCGGCAACGGTGGTGGAGGTAGATACGATAGGGTCTTTTAAGAGACTTTTGGATAGGTACACGGAGCTGAGAAAAATAGAGGGCTGTGGGTAAGCCTAATAATTTCTAGGGTAGGGATATATTCAGCACAGCTTTGTGGGCCAAAGGGACTGAATTGTGCTATAGATTTTTCTATGTTTTCTATGTTTCTAAAAACACTTCCTTTTTAATTGTATCCTAGAGGTTTGTAAGAATGCATCATTAGTTTTAAAGAGACATAGGCTATGGACTTAAGACAGGTGACAGGACGCCAGGATTTTGCCTGGGATATGGATTGTTGCAGTGACGAGGTGGGACTGGAGAGGGTGGGTTTGTATCCCTTGAAGTGAAGAAGGTTGAAGAGGGGACTGGACAAGTATACAAAATTATGAGGGTCATAGACAAGATGGACAGTGAGAAACTTTATCCCTCAGCAGAGGTGTTTATAACTCGAGAGCATAGGTTTAAGATGAGGGGTAGGAGATTTGAGGAAGAATATTTTTCGCCCAGAGGCTGGTTGACTTCTGGAACATACTCCTTGAGATGGTGGTGGAGGCAGGTACTCCAACAACATTTAAGAAGTATCTAAGTGAGCACTTGTATCACCAAGACTACAGGCCAAGTGCTGGCAAATAGAGTCATAGATTTGTACAGCACAGAAAAAGGGCCCTTTGGCCCATACTTGTCCATGCCGGCCAAAATGTATATTCAAGCTCATCCCATTTCTCAGCACTTGGCCCATATCCCTCTAAACGTTTGTCATCCATGTACCTGTCAACATATTTCTTAACTGTATCTAATGTACCTGCCTCAGCCACTTCCTCCTACAGCTGGTTCCATATATCAACCACCCGCTGTATAAAAAAGTTGCCCCTCAGGTTCTTATTAAACCGTTCCCTTCTGACCTTAAAACTATATCCTCTAGTTTTTGATTCCCCAACTCTGTAAAACAAAATGCTCACCTTATCTATGCCCCTCATCATTTTATATACCTCCATGGGATCTGCCCTCAGTCTCCTATACTCCAAGGATTAAAGGTCCAGCCTCTCTAACCTCTCCCTATAACTCAGTCCCTCGAATCCTGGCAACAACCTCGTAAATCTTTTGTGCACGTTTTCTAGTTTAATCTCATCCTTCCTCATCTTAATTCTCCAAGTGTCACCTTACCAACTTCTTGTACAATTGTGACATAACCTCTCACTTCTATATTCATTGAGAAACAAAGGACTGCAGGGAGTAAGAAGGAAGAAACAAAGGAAGTAGGGGAGATGGGGTAGGACAGGAGGGTTAGTGTCATGAATTTATTGGAATTGGAATTGGTTTATTATTGTCACTTGTACTGAGGTACAGTGAAAAACCTGTCTTGCATACTGTTCATACAGATCAATTCATTACACAGGGCATTGAGGTAGTACAAGGCAAAACAATACAGAATGCAGAATAAAGTGTCACAACTACAAGGAAAGTGCAGTGCAGGCAGACAATAAAGTGCAAGGTCATAACGAGGTAGATTGTGAGGTCAAGAGTCCATCTTATCGTTCTAGGGAACCGTTCAGTAGTCTTCTGACAGTGGGGCAGAAGATGTCCTTGAGCCTGGTGATATGTGCTTTCGGGCTTTTGTATCTCCTGCCGGATGGGAGGGGAGAAGAGAGAATGTCCAGTGTAGGTGGAGTCTTTGATTATGCTGGCTGCTTTACCAAGGCAACGAGCAGTATAGACAGAGTCCATGGAGGGGAGGCTGGTTTCCATGATGCACTGGGTTGTGTCCACAACTCTCTGCAGTTTCCTGCAGTCTCGGGCAGAGCAGTTACCATACCAAGCCATGATGCATCTAAATAGGATGCTTTCTGTGGTGCATCAGTTGGTGAGTGTCAAAGGGAACATGCCAAATTTCTTTAGCCTCCTGAGGCACTGGTGAGCTTTCTTAGCTGTGCCATCATGTGGTTGGACCAGGACAGGCTATTAATGATGTTTACTCCTGGGAACTTGAAGCTCTCAACTCTCTCGACCTCAGTACCATTGATGTAGACATGTGCAGGTACACTGCCCCCCTTCCTGAAGTTCATGACTAACTCTTTTGTTTTATTGACATTGAGGGAAAGGTTGTTGTCATGATACCATATCACAAAACTCTCTGTCTCCTTCTTGTACTCCAACTCATCATTATTTGAGATAAGGCCCACTACAGTGGTATCATCTGCAAGCTTATAGATGGAGTTAGAGCAGAATCTGGCTGTACAGTCGTGTGTGTATAGGGAGTAGAGTACAGGGCTGAGGACGCAGCCTTGTGGGGCACCAGTGTTGAGGATAATCGTGCTGGAGGTGTTGCTGCCTATCCTCACTGATTGAGGTCTGTTGGTCAGGAAGTCAAGGATCCATTTGCAAAGGGAGGTGTTAAGTCCCAGGTTTGGAAATGAGTTTGCTTAGAATTATAGTATTGAAGGCAGAGCTGTAGTCTAACTCTCCAAAGTGTAGGTGTCTTTACTGTCCGGATGCTCCAGAGCTGAGTGTAGGTCCAGGGAAATGGCGTCCACTGTAGACCTGTTTCTACGATAGGCGAATTGCAGTGGGTCGAGGTTTTCTGATGGTGGATGTCAGAGCCACTAGGTGGTAGTCATTAAAGTACGCTACCTTGTTTTTCTTAGGTACTGAGATGATAGTGATCTTCTTAAAGCATGTGGCAACTTCAAATGGAATCAGGTACTGCGTAAAAATGTCTGCAAATACCCCCAGCACAGGATCTGAGGACACGGCCAAGGATACCATCCGGGCCAGATGCTTTCCGTGGCTTCATTCCCCAGAAGACTAATCTTACGTCCTCAAGTGCATTGGAGGCTGTTGGGATGGGTGGTGACATTCTAATCCCCTTCTGTTCAAAACGTGCATAGAATACATTGAACTCACTGGGAAGGGACATTGAGGGAAAGGTTGCTGTCATGACACCCACCAGGACAAGTGAATATTTTCTCCCTGCGTTCCTTTGCAGTTCTAATCTGAGCACTAACATTGGCTCAGTTACATTCTGTGTCCTGTATCTGGTTGGTATGCTGGCAAATCCAGAATCCATCTGGTATCAGATCCCACTAAATAACAGAGGTGACACACAAAATGCTGGAAGAAATCAGCAGGCCAGGCAGCATCTATGGAGGGAAATAGACAGTTAACAGCCCGCAGCATTGACTGTCCATTACCCTCAATAGATGCTGCCTGGCCTGCTGAGTTCCACCAGTATCTTGTGTATTGCTCCAGATTTCCAGCATCTGCAGTCTCTCTTGTGTCTCCAAATAACAGAGGTGAGTCAGCTCATACATGTTGCCAACACAATTGGCCAACCTAATTTTTTCAGAGTAAGAAACAATACAAAGGGAAATGTAGGTTAACTGGAAATCTGAATTGTTGAGGAGGCCAGAACAATATTATTTGCATCCTAAACTACTTCTGCTAACGGTCTGATAAATAAAGCCATGACACTTGTCCACTGGAAACTCTGCTCTCCTCTGTATTTTCTGGATGAGGTGAAGTTTGTAATATTTTCACCTTGAGTCAGTCATCAACTACACTGTTTCAACACATTAACTGTGTGGCAGAGCACAATGAAGTGGTTCATTTGTGCAGCAAGTATTTAAAACCGGTTGTCCAGATCCCAAACTGCTCACAGATGATGCAGAAGGGACTCAATAGTCTGAGTTAAAATCAGTCATTTCTTTCTGACAATGAAAATGGAAACTGCTCAAACTTTGCAGCTGGGTCTATTTAAAGAAAGGTTGGTGCCTTTGTGTCTCAAAAGCTGAAAGGCCAGATGTGTTCTTTCAGTCTTCTATAGTTTTCAGACTGAAGAAAGTCTTCTTGTGAACTGATAGCCATTGGAACCCACTGGCAACAGATTAGGAAGGGTAGATGTTCAAAGGCACCTGAGTGTTCTTGCAGACAACTCACTGAAGACCAACATGCAGGTGCAGTAGCAGTTAGGAAGGAAAATGGTATGTTAGCCTTTATTACAAGCGGGTTAAGTGCAGATAACCTACATTAATTCTGTAGGGCCTTGGTGAGACAACACCCTGACTATTATGTACAGTTTTGATCCCCTTCCTACAAATGAATATACTTGTCATACAGGGATTGCAGTGAAGATTTACTGGACTGGTTTCTGGGATGGCAGGTTTACTGGATGAGCAGAGGTTGAGTAGATTAGTCTCAGGAAGAATGGCAGCTGATCTCATTGAGATTTCTGACAGGGTTTTACAAATGCAGGGACCCCTCAGAATTCTCAGAATCAGGTTCAATATCACTGACATATGTTATGAAATTTGTTGTTTTGTAGCAGCATTACAGTGCAAGACATAAAGGCATAAAGTTATTCTAAGTTACAAAAATAAACAAATAATGTAAAAGAGGAATAACGAGGTAGTGTTCATGGGTTCATGGACCATTCGGAAATCTGATGGCAGAGGGGAAGAAGCTGTTCCTGAAAGGCTGAATGTGGCGTCGGAAACCAGGCGTCACAGATTCAGAATGTGGGGTAGTCTTTTCAGAACTGAGATGAGGAGAAATTTTTCTTCACTTAGATGGTGGTGATCTTTGGGGTTCTTGACCCTGGAGGGCTGTTGAGAGTCAGTCACTAAACTCATTCTAAACAGAGGGTAGTAGATTTCTGGATGTTAAGGGAATCAAGGGTATGGGTGGCCATAATGTTGCTCTACTGAGGTAGTGATTAGGGTTGTGCAGATTGGTTCAAGAACTGAGTGGTTGAGCTGCTGCCTCAGAGCACAGCAACCGGGTTCAATCCTGACCACTGGATCTGTCTGTGTGGTGTCTGCACGTTCTCCTAGTGGCCATGTGGGTTTCTTCCAGGTGCTTCATTTTCCTCCCATATCACAAAGACAGCAGGTTCGTGGGTTAATTCGGTTAATTGCTCTGAGTGTGTAGGCATGTGGTAGAATCTGGATGGAGTTGATGGGAGTGGGGGGAGAATGAAATTAGATTGATGCAAGATTGGTGTAAATCAAGATTGTTGTGATCAGCATGGAACTTGGTGGGCCGAAGGGCCTGTTTCCATGCTGTATGTCTGTATGACTATCTTGATGGCTCAGGAAGTAACCCATGGGGGCTATGAAGGATTATGATTAATCACCCATCCAACGTTAAAGGCTTTGTAGTTAGGGAACTATGTAATATACAGAACAAGGTTTGGATGGGTTTGCTGCTTTGAACTGATGGATGTGTTGAAAAAACGTAGCTGAGAGAAAGGATCAGGTTTGATTGTGTTATCAGCTCCATGCTGAAACATCTTACTGATGTTTAATACCATTGTTGGTGTAAAAGAACTTAATTTATTCAAGAGTGCAGGGGCGGTCAGTCCCCGAGTAAGGAATTAATACACTTAAGAAAGGAACAGGGAAAAAAAAGGCTATATTATTTATAAAAGTAAAGAAACTCTGCTATAGTTTCAGGCCAAACAGCAGGCTGATGATAATTGTGACAAATGATGAAGGAACCTATGTTTCAAGAAATTATAGTGTGCATCTCAGGAGCAGCTTTAGGTGTTATTACAGATTCTGAGGGATAGCAAGTTGCAGAGAGTTGGCCAAAGGGAGTTATCTGGTTGGTTGGTGCTATTCATTGTGCTGTTCAAATTAACAATGTTACATCTCTCAAAACAAGACACTATCATTTAATCATTGTTACTCAGCTCAAACTATCAGTGCTCTCTGATAAAGTCTCAACTTCCAAAAGATCATTTACCCTCTTATTTCCCTGAAAAACATTGACAAATGGACTTGTCAGTACAAAACAAGAGAAAAAACAAGGAAAGAAATAAACGATTGAGGTAAGTAAACTGTAGGAAAGTGTGAAGCAAGAAACTGAAATTGTTTTTGTGCTACTGTGCCAGTTCCCAATATTCAAATATCTCTCCCTCCCTCCCATTCAAGTGAATTTGAATATGGATTTTCTTCCTGTGAAATCAGGAAATTGGAACTACCATAAGCAGTGCAGTTGTCTCACTGCTCCAGGGACCCAACCTCTGATTTGAACTCCGTGGTCTCCCCATACTGCATGGGTTGGCCTGGAGGTTCCAGTTCCCTCCCACATGCAAGAGATGTGCTCGTCATTGGATAAGTTGTTTGCTGTATATTGCCCCAGTATAGTAGATGGTAGGAGTATTCGGAGTGTATTAATGGGGAACAGGCTACAGGGCAATACATGGGGAAATAGGATAGATGCGATTGTACTGGGAGCTGGAAAAAAAACCAGGATGGGTTGAATGGTCTGGTCCTGAGACAACTCATCTCACTGAAGCAAGATGATGATCTTGTTGGTTTTCAACTCATAGATTATGGAATCAGTGCCAACCTGGATGAGCTCTTTGCTTTATTCATGAAAGTAATTGGTGGTTGGTTATTGGTTTATTATTGCCACATGTACATTTGTGCACAGATCATTTCACAACATCAGTACTTCGAGGTAGTACAGGGGAAAAGCAATAATAGAATGCAGAATAAAGTGTTACAGTTACAGAGAAAGAGCAGTGCAAGCAGACAACAATATGCAAAGCCATAATGACGTAGATTGTGAAGTCAAGAGTCCACCTTACTGTACTAGGGAACTGTTCAATAGTTTTATGGCAGCAGGATGGAAGCTGTCCTTGAGCCTGGTGGTACATGTTTTCAGGCTTTTGTATCTTCAGCCTGATGGGGGGATGGGGGAGAAGAGAGAATGTCTGGGGTAAGTGGGGTCTTTGATTATGTTGGTTGCTTTTCCAAGGCAGCAAGAAGTGTAGACACTTGGAGGGGAGGCTGGTTTTCATGATGTGCTGAGCTGTATCCACAACTCTCTCCAGTTTCTTGTGGTCACAGGCAGTTTCTTTCTATGGTGCATCTATAAAAATTGGTGAGGGTCATTGGGGACATGCCGAATTTCCTTAGCCTTCTGAAGAAGTCAAGGAACTGGTGCACATTCTTGGCCATGACATCTCTGTGGCTGGACCAGGACAGGCTGTTGATGATGTTAACACCTAGGAATTTGAAGCTTTCAAACATCTCCACCTCAGCACCATTGATGCAAACAGGGGCATTTGCACTGCTCTGCTTCCCGAAGTAAATGACCAGCTCTTTTGTTTTGCTGACATTGAGGGAAATCTTGTCAGAACACCATGAACCAGGCTATCTTCTTCCTGTACTGTGTCTCATTGTTATACACAAGAAATATAACAGAACAGTGCATGATTTTCTTTACATTCCTAGTATTGGTATTGGTTTATTATTGTCACTTGTAAAACCTTGTACAGTGGAAACCTTATCTTGTGTACCGTTCATACATATCAATTAATTACACAGTGCAGATACATTGAATTAGTGTAGAGTGCACTGAGGTAGTACAGCGTAAAAACAATAACAGTAAAGAGCAAAGTGTCACAGCAACAGGGAAGTGCATTGCAGGTAGATAATAAGGTGCAAGGTCAAACATGGCAGATTGTGAGGTCAAGAGTCCATCTCATCATATAAGGGAACCATTCAATAGTCTTATCCTCATGGGATAGAAGCTGTCCTTGAGCCTGGTGGTATGTGCCCTCAAGCTCCTGTATCTTCTGCCTGATGGGAGAGGAGAGAAGAGAGAATGACCCGGGTGGGTGGGGTCTTTGATTATGCTGGCTACTTCACCAAGGCAGCAAGAGGTATCGACAGAGTCCATGGAGGGGAAGCTGGTTTTCATGATGGGCTGGGCTGTGTCCACAACTATCTGCAGTTTCTTGCGGTCCTGGACAGAGCAGTTGCCATACCAAGCCATAATGCATCCAGATAGGATGCTTTCTATGGTGTGTTGATAAAAATTGGTGAGTATCAAAGGGGACATGCCAAATTTCTTCACTGGTGAGCTTTCTTGGCCGTGGTGTCTATGTGGTTGGATCAGCACAGGTTTTGGTGATGTTCACTCATAGGAACCTGAAGCTCTCAACCCTCTCGACCTCAGCACCATTGATGTAGACAGGTGCATGTACACTGCCCCCTTTTCTGAAGTCAATGACCAGCTCTTTTGTTTTGCTGACATTGAGGAAAAGGTTGTTGTCATGACAGTCTGTACGTTCACAGTGTTTTTGGTTCTATACATCAGTGGTGTTCACACGTTCTATGTAAAGAACACTATTGTGGCTTCCTGGAATGACACAAACTTTACATGCTACTTGACCCACAGAGTTCTTCCTGTAGGGTTGTTTGTTGTTTAAAATTCTTCATTTCAGTTTGAAGATGCCAGCAAAGTCACAATGCACCTCCCCTTTAAGAGGCTGGCTGGCTTCTGGCAGTGCTGTTCACTTCAGGTGATTCCATCCATTCATAATACTGAGCTTTAAATTCCTGGCCATTAACATATCGGATGACCTGTCCTGGGCCAAGCACACAGGTGCAATCACAAGGAAGGTGCACCAGCATCTTTACTTCCTGAGAAGATAGAGAAGATTCAGCTTGTCACCAAACACTCCAACAAATTTCTACAGATGTACTGTTGAAAGTATCCTGACTGGTTGCATCATGATCTGGTACGGCAATACGAATGTGCAGGAACGTAAGAAGCTGCAGAGAGTAGTGGACTCAGCCCAATAACTGATACACCACCACTGGTAGTATCTGCATGAGGCACTGCCTCAAGAAGGCAATATCCATCTTCAAAGATCCCCACCATCCGGGCTACCATCGGGCAGGAGGTACAGAAGCCTGAAGTCTCACATCACCAGGTTCAAGAACAGCTACTTCCCTTCAACCATTTGCTTCTTGAACCAAATGGCACAACCCAAATCATTTCCTCAGTTAGCAATACCATGACCACTTTGATCACTTTGCACTAAAATGGACTTTGATTTTTTTGTTCCAGTTGTGTTCTTTCTTGTATAATTTTGCTTAATTTATGTTTTTCTTGTGAATTTTGTGTATCTGATGCTATGTGCCTGTGCTGCTGCTGCAAGTAAGCTTTTCACTGCACCTGTACATACATGTACTTGTGCATCTGACAATAAACTCGATATTTTGACTTTTTTGTGTGGCAAGCAAACGATGAGGGCCATAAGGTCATAAGACAAAGGAGCAGAAGCCAGCCATTCGGCCCATCGAGTCTGCTTTGCCATTCTATCATGAGCTGATCCATTCTCCCCTTTAGCCCCACTCCCCCACCTTCTCACCATAACCTTTGATGCCCTGGCTACTCAGATACCTATCAATCTCTGCCTTAAATACACCCAACGACTTTGCCTCCACGGCCGTCCGTGGCAACAAATTCCACAGATTCATTATTCTCTGGCTAAAGAAATTTCTCCGCATCTCTGTTCTGAATGGGTGCTCTTCAATCCTGAAGTCATGCCCTCTTGTACGAGACTCCCCTATTATGGGAAACAACTTTGTCACATCTACTCTGTCCAGACCTTTTAATATTTGAAATGTTTCTATGAGGTCTCCCCTCATTCTTCTGAACTCCAAGGAGTACAGCCCAAGAGCCGTCAAACATTCCTCATATGTTAACCCGGACATTCCTGGAATCATTCCGGTGAATCTCTATATCAGGATTCATGGGGCTACCCAGTTTCAGCAGCCAATACTCAGGCTCTGTGGGGAAGGTCCACAGTCTGGGCTCCTTCCGCTACTGCACATGGAGGGGCTGAATGAAGAACAATGAAAGGGTGTATCACCCCAGGGGGCCACATGAGTGGCAATGTTGACTAAACTGAGCCACATGGAAGCTGTAACTTCTAAATTGAAAAGTCTTTATTTAAACAGCATATCGTCTGGAGAGAATCTAATTCATCTCCCGACACAATGTGTTGTACTTTTTAAACACAAAGACAACAATAAACCAATAACTACAGTTTCAACGGCTATAATTGGTGGCAATGGGTGGCATGGTAGTGTAGTGGTTAGTGTAAAGCTTTTACAGTGCCAGCGACCCAGGTTCAATTCCCGCTGCTGTCTGTAAAGAGTTTGTACGTTCTCCCCGTGTCTGCGTGGGTTTCCTCCGGGTGCTCCGGTTCCTCCCACATTCCAAAGACGTATGATTTAGGAGCTATGGGCATGCTATGTTGGCGCCGGAAGAGGGGCAACACTTGCGGGCTGCCCCCAGCACATTCTCAGTAACGCAAAAAGATGCATTTCACTGTGTGTTTCGATGTACATGTGACTAATAAATAATCTTATCTTAATCACCTACTTAACTTTAACATTTTGAATGTAGACGGGTAACTTTGCAGAATTACATATTTACAATGGCTACACATCCCAACCAGCAGAACGTCTTTGAATATTCAGTACTGGTGGCTGGTCCCAAAGCTTCTCAGCACGAACTCCAGACACCCAAAATGTAGCTCTTTTGTTAGAGGGTTGAGGGATGGCTCCCTGAATATACAGCTAGCCAGAAAAGTGACAAAACAGACCTGTCCTGAACTGTGCAGTAAGTGGCAGGGACACACCTTTAACAATGCATTAATATAGGTGATGGCCACTTAATGTCTTCCCTGATCTCATCCTGGAGTATTCAATGATGAACATGAACATTCATCTATTGTCTTCCCCTGCAGAGTTTCAATGGTACTGAATCAGAATGTCCTACACCCAATAATTAGTTTCAATGACCGTAAGGTATCAGTTGAAGTTATATTGTGAACAGGTTTATTTCCTGAAGACTTGTTCTTCAGTCTCTTGTGTCTTCATTTTAATTAATATCTGCTATCCATAATTTCATAATTCCAGAATAATCCCTAACAGATGCTACGTTTTTATCTTTAAAAAAGTTTACTGAATGCAACGGCCATGAATGTAAAAGTTTTGCACTGTTTCTCCTTTTTATATATTTTTCATTATGTATAAAGTCTATTTTTGTAATTTAAAAAAAGACAGAAATTAACGGAGAGCCTTTGAAGGAGAGGGGGTGTGAATAGAGTCTAACGACCTTTCTGTGAGTGAAGAGGAGAGGGAGGACAAGGCAGGAGCTTGGTGATGACACAGTGAGCCTGGTGAGGTGGATTGGGACTTGTGGCACATGTCACCTTGGGAATGTAAGGAATATTCAGGTTGCATGTAAATAATAGAGGGGAGAACAATGAAAAGAGATCAAGAGACCAGTGCAAGAAAAGATTGGTAGTTGAAAAGCACTCTGCAAAGTGTTTTTGCAAAGTGTTCTGCAAACTCCACCTTTCTCCACTAACAAATCTTGATTTTGTTCTCAATTGGCCTCCCCACACTTACTCATTTGTTTAACTGCTAATTTGCTGATAGAAGCCTTCCTGTTTACATTAACTAGCAATCTTTGAGAAATAAAGGACTGAAAATGCTGGCATCTAGATGAAAACCATGATGATGCTGGAGGAACTCAGCAGGCCAGGTAGCATCCACGGAAAAAAGCAGGCGGTCAACATTTTGGGTCAGGACCCTTCTTCAGGACTGAAGATAGAAAAAGGGGAAGGCCAATATATAGGAGGGAAAAGCAGAGCAGTGATAGGTGGACAAAAGAGGGGAGGCAGGGTGGGCACAAGGTGGTGATAGGTAGATGCAGGTAAGAGATAGTGATAGGCAGGTGCAGGGGAGGAGGGGAGAGCAGATCCACCAGGGGATGGGTCAAAGGTAGAGAGAAAGAGGGAAAAAAAGGGACTTGGAAAGGGAAGAAGAGAAGAAGCATGGTGTGTGTGGTGGGTGGGGCGGGGGGGAAGAATTACCTAAAGTGGGAGTGTTCAATATTCATGCCAACCTACTTTTCTCCACGGATGCTGCCTGGCCTACTGAGTTCCTCCAGCATAATCGTGTTTTTCATCTAGATTCCAGCATCTTCAGTCCTTTGTTTCTCAAAGGTTGCTCGTCAATGTAAACAGGAAGGCTTCTATCAGCAAATTAGCAGTTAAACAAATGAGTAAGTGTGGGGAGATCAATTTAGATCAAAGTCGAGATTTGTTAGTGGAGAAAGGCATGCTTGAGGTACTAAATGAGTGCTTTGCATTGGTGTTTACCAAAGAAAAGACCTTAACAAGGTTAAAAAGAGAGGCTGGTTGTAAAACTGGGCAGAGGGGAGGTGCTGGAGATACCAGTGACAAGTCATGTGAATAATCATCCATCCAGGTAGATGCAGCCCACGATGCTGAAGAGATGGCCTCAATTGTCCGACCTCAACCCTCACCTGACAGACTGAGGTGCTGAGGGCTGGGAATGCAACCATCACCTCTCCCCATTACGTGTGGCCTCAGATCACTTGTCCAATACTTGCTTTCTCAATTATGAGGCTGATAGTCAATAGGTGTCAGTTTCAAGCCTGATTCACCCTCCTCAATGCCAGTTCGAATCTCCCCACCCCAGTTCAATCCTCACTAGACCTGACTCAAACCTCACCACCCTGATTCATGAGGTTTGAGCCAGGCCTGACCCACAGCCAATTGCAAACCACTCCAACCTCTTATCCTGACCTTGCCCATCGAGGTCCCAGTCTCTCCTCCCCAGCCTCAACCCCAACCCTCCCAACGAAACTCTTCCCTATGAATCCCACCCCCTCCCCATCCTACCTTGATCCAGACTTGGACATACAATGTGCCTGTTTTCCTATCACACTTCAGTCAACAGAATGAGGAAATGTGTTTATGCAAGGCCCAATCTATAGCACACAGGCCTTGTGTCTTGTACAAGCAGCAAGCACTTGGAATAAACAATCCTTGGAATGCCACATATATTCTCATTGAATCAACAAAGATACTAAGGATTTTGAACTTCATCCTCAAGCACTTCAGTTCATTTTTTTGTGTGATGGTTGTCACTCTGTGTCAAGAGGACAAAAGGTCAAGTCCCCTTACCAGAGATTTGAGAAACAAAGCTGATATTCCATGTGGAGTGCTGAACTCTCAGGAGTACTGCTCTTTAGATGAAGCATTCACTCCAAAGCCCTATCTATCTTACAGATGTAAACTCCCTTTTACCTCAGAGTAACATGGCCAGCATTTATATTTCGCTTAAGCAGATTATCGACTGTTATTCGTTTGGTGTGGAACATAAAAGATCTCATTGCACTCTTTCAGAAAATTAGAAGAGTTTTCCCCAGTATAAAATATACCAGTCAACAATGTGTTGTCAGCCAGTGATTGCTTTTATTTCAGTGCTTGTGGGGGCTTGTTGTACAGAATTGAGCTGCATTTTCACATAATGAGAGTGGAAAACTTCAAAGGTATCACAACGACACATGGGGTGTCCTGAAGTTGTCAATGGTACCATATAAATGGAAATTTTACTCTCCCTTTCCCAGGATTGGTCCATTGGAGCTTTGTCTGGATTTGACCGACATGGTAAAGTGGAACCTTTCTCTTCCCACTGATTAATAACCTTGCTGATAAGTGCCCAGTCCATATAGAGCATTCTTATCAAGTAGCGAGCTGCATCTGTGTTTCTCTCCTTCCTGGTAAATCGACATGAGACTGACAATCACTCTAAATTTCTCATTTACAGGTCATCCCCAGGGAATGAATTGGTTCTGTTTTTATAGAGATCCGTAAGTTAATTTAGTCCGTAAGTTGGAAAATCACTCAAAATGGTAACTAACCCTCGACAACATTGTAATGAATGGTGCTGATGAGGACAAATTAACATGAACATTTATTTATTGTCTTCCCCTGCCTCATTACAATGGTACAGAATCAGGATGTCCCAAACTCAATGGCTGATTTCGATGGGCTTGAAGTTTCACTGAATCTTACATTGTTTAATAGAGTATCGTAACACAAGTATCAGTTGAAGCGATTGCTTGTTGACTTCCAAAGCGACTCTCTTAAGTGGTCTCCTGTGGTGAAACTAGCAGCCTGTGTTCTTAGGGGAAAATGGTGTCCAATTACTGTAGAGAGGTTGCATGTAACAGGTTTCTTTTCAAGGCTGGTTCTCATTTAAATGTAATAATATTTAGAGAGCTTGTTCATTTGTACAGGGTGTCCAAAGGTCAGGCATTTGTAACCTGGGGCGGGCTTGTACTGGGTAGGAAGACCATTGGCACAAATCTTTTTTGCCAGCTTTTAACAGTGGAACTGATGCCATGTCAACACCTGTATAAACAAGCAATCCATGGGAAAATATTCCATCCCCTAAAGCAATGGATCATGTCATACAGTTTCTCGAAAAATCAAATTAAAAAGCCTTGCAAGATTGCTTCAAATTAAGAACTGCTGGTTAAATTACTGAATAGGACTATTGAATCAAATACACCGGCAATATCCATCAGATTGTAAAGTATGAGCAGTGATTCAGTGATTTCAATATACAACAGTACAGCACAGGTACAGGCGCTTCAGCCCATAATGTCTGTGCCAAACCATGATGCCAAATTAAACTAAGTCTTTTCTATGTGTACATGGTCCATATCCCTTCATTCCCTGCATATTCATGTATCTAACTAACAGCCTCTTAAACAGCAGTATCACAACTGTTTCCACCTGGTAGCTCATTCCAGGCACCTGCCACTCTGCATAAAAACTCGCTCTACAGATCTCCTTTAAACCTTTCCCCTCTCAGCTTAAAGCTCTATCTTCTAGTATTTCATGCTCCAGAGAAAACAACCCAAGTTTGTCCAACCTCAGACCCTCTAATCCATGCAGCATCCTGGTGAACCTCTTCTACACCCTCTCCAAATCCTTCACATCCTTCCTGTAATGGAACCACCAAAATTTCACGGAATACGCCAAGTGTGGCCTAAGCAAAGTCCTAAAGGGCGGCATGGTAGTATAGTGGTTAGCGTAACGCTATTACAGCTCCAGCAACACGGGTTCAATTCCTGCTGCTGCCTGTAAAGAGTTTGTACATTCTCCCCGTGTCTGCATGGGTTTCCTCTGGGTGCTCTGGTTTCCTCCCACATTCCAAAAGAGTTGTGGGCATGCTATGTTGGCACATTCTCAGTATCGCCAAAAGATGCACTTCACTGTGTGTTTTGATATACATGTGACTAATAAATAAATATCTTACCTTATATAGTTACAACATGACTTCCTTACTCTAAAGTTCAATGCTCCGACCAATGAAGGCAAGCATGGCATATGCCTTCTTTACCACCCTACCTACTTGCATGGCCATTTTCAGTGAGATATGGAGTTGGACCCCAAGATCACTCTGTACGTCAATGCTGCCATTAACTGTATACTTTCTCCTTTCATTTGACCTCCCAAAGTGCAACACTTCACACTTGCTCGGATTAAACTCCATCTACCATAACTCCGCCATATCTGTAACTGATCTATATTCTGCCGTATCCTTTGACAGCCCTCTACACTGTCCACAGCTCCACCAATCTTTGTGTTCTCTGAGAATTTACTAACCCATCCATCTACATTTTCCTCCAAGTCAACAGTGGCCCCAGCACTGATCCCTGTGGAACACCACTGCTCACGGCCCTCCAGCCAGAATAACAGCCTTCACTGCTACCCTCTGTCATCTACGGGCAAACGAATTCTGACTCCAAACTACCAAGTCACAATGGTTTCTGTGCACATTTATCTTCTGGATCAGCTTACCATGAGGGACCTTGTCAAATGCCTTTCTAAAATCCATGTGGACAACATCCACTGCCCACCCTGATCAATCATCTTTGCCACCTCTTCAAAAAACTCAGTCAAATTTGTAAAACATGACCTTCCCTGCACAAAGCCATGCTGACTGCCCCTATGCTTTTCTATAGAACATAGAACAGTACAGCACAGGAACAGGCCCTTCAGCCCTCAATGTTGTGATAAACCAAACTAGTGACTAAATGGCTAATTATACTAACACCTTCTGCCTACACAAATATCCATATCCCTCCATTCTCTGCACATTCATGTGCCTATCTAAGATCCTCTAAAGTGCCTCTATCATCTTCTCCACCACCCCTGGCAGCACATTCCAGGCACCCACCACTCTGTGTAAAAAACTTGCCCCACACATTTCCTTTGAAATTACCACCTCTCACCTGAAGTGCATGCCCTCTAGTATTAGATATTTTGATCCTGGGAAAAAGATACCAGCTCTGTCTATGCCTCTCATAATCTTATAAACTTCTATCAGGTCTCCCCTCAGCCTCCACCGCTCCAAAGAAAACAACCCAAGTTTGTCCAACCTCTTCTTATAGTACATGCTCTCTAATCCAGGCAGCACTCTGGTAAGCATCTTCTGCACCCTTTTCCAGATGTGAATAGATCCTATCCCTAAGACTCCTCTCCAATAGCTTCCCTACTGCTGATGGGAGACTAGCTGGTTTATAGTTTCCTGGATTATCCCCATTTCCCTTCTTGAACAAAGGAACAACTTTGGCTACCCTCCACTCCTCCAGGATCTCGCCTGTTGCTAGTGAGGATGCAAAGATCTCCATCAATGCCCAAGCAATCCCCTCTCTTGCCCCTTTCAATAACTTCGGCTATATCCCACCAGGTCCTGGGGACTTATCTATCTTGATGCTCTTCAAAAGACCCAGCATCACCTCTTTCTTGATTTCAAAATGCCTGAGCACATTAGCACACCCCACACTGCTCTCACTATCCTCCATGTCCTTCTCCTTGGTGAATACCAACACAAAGGACTCATCTGGTACCTCACCCACATCCTCCGACTCCAAGCAAAATCTCAAAGTGAATTGCAACGATTTAGAAGATATCAATTTTAAAAGACTCGCATCAGCTTTTGACAACAGATTGACAATGCTTTATGAGTCACAATTATGTTTATAATTTCAGTTTAAAAAGCATTTTGTATATCGAGTGAACTGTTTGGTGGCTGCAAGGTGTTCACCTTGAACTTTGTTTACACATGCCAAACCATGTGTATGTGTATGTGTATAAAGGTGGATGCTTCCCTCTGGATGCAACTCAGTTCCTGAAATGGGTTTGAAATTTGGGATTCATTTCTAAGTGTATTCCTGAATATTGAAAGTCCAATAATGTGCATCCTTGAGGTTGCCATCTTCTTCAGACTTTTCCCTGTACTGAGATGGAGAAGCTGAGATGGAGAAGAGAGGACTTCAAGGGCCACTGCAGTTGGGACCTTGTGCAACAAAACACAGGAGAAGGTTGATGAGCAATTAATGTGAAGGCTGTGAGGAAGTAAAGGGTTAAGAAACTGTGACTGACTGTAACTGTACATATAACTGACGGAAAAATACCTCGCAAGCAAGAGCACGCAAGCTACTGACTCATGGATAGGTGATAATTACTGTGTCCGGAACCTTGGATGCAGACCAGTTATGCTGGACAATAAGGGTGGTGGGTGCAATAAACAATGAGTGGGAAGCTTGTCCTAAACAATGAGGGTGAGACCTGTCTTGAATCTCTTGATTATAAATCAATTATGTTGAATGCCTGTCTTTGGATCTCTGAGGCCTGACCAAAACTCGCGGCACCGCATTCATTAAGTGTGCGTGACAATATCTGTATAAATTTCTGTCTGCTCCTTTGTATGAGGGAGACCTCAGGAAGTGACTCTCAAAGAGTGCTGAAGAGACCCCTTCCTGGCAGTATACCGCCAATAAACGCGTTTTAACTGAATCAACCTGGTGACACTGTGTTACTTGCAGCGGACAGAAATGGGAACTTAAAATCGGGACGACAGCTGCTGCCAGATAAGGGAAATATGCAGACTTTTTCCTCAAGTGTGTAAAATATATTGGTAGACAGCATGGTTAGGAAGGCATATGGGACGCTGGCCTTCATTAGTCAGGGCATTGAATACAAGAGCAGGGAGGTTATGCACCAACTTTACAAAAAACTGGAATATTACAGGCAGTTCTAGTCACCACACTACTGGAAGGATGTGAGGATGCAGAAGTGATTCATCAGGATTTATCCTGGAAAGGAGCTGTTCAGTTATGGGGGAGACTGAAGAGGCTGGGTCTGTTTTCCCTGGAGTGGAAGAGGTTAAGAGGGGATGTGACTGAAGTACATAAAATTATGAGGGGAAGCCACTTTAATCTGCAACATGAACTCTGTTTCTCCCCCTACAGATGCTTCCTGACTTGCTAAGTGTTTCTAGCATTTATGTTTGCCTGTGCAAATCAGAAACATAATGGTCACTGTTTAAAATTAGCAACACAAATATTTGGGAAATAAGTGGGATTTGGAGTATCAAGAAGTAGTTTGTATCGTAATTTGTCAATGGTGAAACATCATTTACCACTTTAATGTTAGTTAATATCCTCAGGCACTTCAGGATATCTGGGTCCAGTCAAAGGTCCAAAGTCAGAGGTGAACAAGAGACTGCAAAAAAAAGTCGGGTCTCGTTGAGTTTTCGGACATGGAGTTAAAGAAGCAAAATAGTTTACATAGAGAGCTTCAAAGAGCGAGAGGATTGAACAGTACAGCACAGGAACAAGCCCTGATGCCAAATGGGCTGTGTAAAAAAATGCTTCACAAATCTCCTTTAAACTTCACCCCCCCTCTCCGCACCTTAAATCTATATGATATTTTCACACTGGGCAAAAGACTATCAACCTTATCTGTGCCCCTCATAACTTTATAAACTTCTACCAGGTCTCCCCTCAGCCTCTGATGCTGCAGAGAAAACAATCCAAGGTGTCCAGCCTCTCCTTATAGTTAATACTCTCTAATCCAGGCAGCATCCTGGTGAGCCTCTTCTGCACCCTCTCCAACGCCTCCACGTCCTTCCTGTAATGCAGAGACCAGAACTCCAAATAATACTTCAAATGTGGCCAAGCTGAAGTTTTATACAGCTCCAACATAACTTCCCAAATTTTATGTACTCAGTGCCCCAAATGATAAAGGCAAGTATGCCAGACACCTTCTTTATCATCCAATCTACCTTTGCCACTTTCAGAGAGCTATGGACTTGCACCCCAAGATCCCTCTGTATGTCAATGGAATTATTTTCCTCCATGGATGCTGCCTGATCTGCTGAGTTCCTCCAGCGCTTTGTGTATTGCTCCAGATTCCAATATCTGCAGAATTTGTTGTGTCTTCCTAAGGGTCCTGCCTTAATTCCTAAGAGTGTTCTCTTACATTTGACATCCCAAAATACACAGTCACAGGAGATGGAAGAAGGTAGGTCAACCATGAATGCAGGTTTTAGTGGAGGGTCAATGGCATTAAGATGTGCATCAATCCAGATGTTGTCTAAACCCACACGCAGCTGGCAGGGGGAAGGTGCCAAATAGGTCTCTGCTTCCAACAGAGTGCAGAAGCATGAACCGTCTACTGTGGCCAGGCCTGCAGCAAGATACATTCAGCTCAACATAAACCAACATTAAAGATGTCAGGCAGCTGTACTAGAAAGGTAAATTTGTAGCTCTCAGGCAAAAAAATTGATCAAGCTTAACATCCCAGCATACTGTAAAGAGCTGAGGAGTTTTAAAACTTTTAAAACAGTGAACAAATAGAACAGTGGAGGAGCTGCTCATACAGAGGCACCAACAGGATGAACCACACCAACCCAAGGAAACAGGCACAATGATTGGGGTGGTTTCAGTCTGACAGTCTGATTTCCTGTGGTCTGTCTGTCAATGAAACGTACAAATCCGCAGAGAAATTACAACCAAGTCTGGATTCCCCTCCAAAGCCTTTGGAAATGTCAATGCTCAGGTCATTGTTGGAGTGAACCCCTTTCACCATCTTTCCAAAATGCTGATAAACCCAGAAAAACACCTTGGCGCAATAATGGTCAAAGCATCAGACAGGATGACCTGGATAATAAAGACATCACATCAGAAAACTATTTATTGACTACAGCTCTACCTTCAATACCATAATTCCAAACAAACACACCTCCAAACTCCTGGACCTGGGATTCAGCACCTCCCTTTGAAACTGGACCCTTGACTTCCTGACCAAAAGACCGCAATCAATGAGGATAGGCAGCAACATCTCCACCACAATTATCCTCAACACCGGTGCCCTACAAGGCTGCATCACCAGCTGCCTATTTTACTCCCTACACACTCATGACTGTGTGGCCAAATTCATCTCTAACTCCATCTACAAGTGTTGTAAGAAAGGTTCTTTGGGGTCTCAAAGGGCAAAGGCTCTGGACACAATCTTTGGAATTTAAAAATTCACAAAGACAATGCGGGACAGAATGAATGGGAATGAATGCACACTTACAAACACACACACACACACACACACACACACACAACAAACTGGTTAAAAATGATCAGGGAAAGAAACAATACAATGCCTGACCCCTTGACTCAGTGCAAGCATTGGCTCTACGCTACTGGGAATCTACTCAGGACGCTCCTAACCCCTATGTAAGTGCACACTCTTACCAATGGTCCCCTTGGCATGGTTTTGATTCCTGGAGCAATCAAAAGAGACTGAACTACACACATGTGGCATTCTTTATAGAGCCGGAGAGCTGGGTGGAGCCAGCCCAGGTAATTCAAAAGATCCAACGGCTCATGGCCAGGTACAAAGGTGTGTACAGGAGCCAATGGTCAAGGGTGTGTACTAATGAGTGGACGGAGCCAGACCTTGATTGACAGTGGTGTCGCTTTCGACCATGTGCTCAATGGCGTCACGTAACAGCCATGACCTTTCACACTACAACAAGTTTGCAGATGACACCATCATCATGGGCCAAATCTCAACTAATGATGAGTCAGAATACTGAAGGAGATAGAGAGCCTAGTGGCATGTTGTCATGACAACAACCTTTCCTTCAACGTCAGCAAAACAAAAGAGCTGGTCATTGACTTCAGGAAGTAGGATGATGCACACGGTCCTGTTGATTTGTGCTGAGGTCGAGAGGGTTGAGAGCTTCAAGTTCCTGGGAGTGAACATCATCAATAGCCTGTCCTGGTCCAATCATGTAGAAGCCACGGCCAAGAAAGCTCACCAGCACCTCTACTTCCACAGGAGGCTAAAGGAATTCAGTTTGTCCCCATTGACCCTCAACAATTTTTACAGATGCATCAAAAGAAAGCATCCTACCTGAATACGTCATGGCTTAGTATGGAAACTGCTCTATCCGAGACCTCAAGAAACTGCAGAGATCTGTAGACACAGCTCTACCTCCCCTCCATGGACTCTGTCTGCCTCAGTAAAGCAGCCAACATAATCAAAGACCTCACCCACCCTGGACATTCTGTCTTCTCCCCTCTCCCATTGGGTAGAAGATACAAAAGCCTGAAAGCACGAACCATCAGGCTCAAGGACAGCTTCTATCCTGCTGTTATAAGACTATTGAATAGACCTCTTGTACGATAAGATGGACTCTTGACCCCACAATCTACTTCATCTTGGCCTCACACCTTATTGCCTGCACTGCATTTTGTCTGTAACTGTAACACTATATTCTTCATTCTGTTATTGCTTTTCCCTTGTACTACCTCAATGTACTTATGTTTGGAATGATCTGTATGGATGGCACACAAAACAAAGTTACATGGGACAATGTAATAAAGTTACATTGGTACATGGGACAATAATGGAACAATTTACTTCCAGAGAGACCAATGGACCAATTAATTGACACAGGACTGAGAAAGAAGCTCATTGGGCCGAAGGGTCTGTATCCATGTTATATTTCAGACTTAGAGCAAGAAAGATTAAGATTAAGATGGTATGGTCAAAACTGCATCAATCAAATTGTTATGGGTATGGCTTTTGCATCATGATAGAGGAGGGTTCAAGGCAAGGTCTGACAACTTGTGAAGTGTCTGTGTACAAGATTGATCATCTGCATACAGTGGAACAGACTCCTTGTTATTGCAGGGGTGAGTGGTGCTTCAAATCATCTTGAGTCAAAGAGAACTGTACATGTGAATAATACTTAAAGGCAAAACAGAAAAGGGAAAAGCAGATTATTATTGCAGATTAAAGCTGCACTGCTTTGTGAGCCCAGTCCATTTCAATCACACATAGATACCGAATATGTAACCCATAAATGTTTGGATTGCTACAACCATCTACTTCTCCCTTTTATACTTTGTAATGCGTTGAAAGCCTTTTGTACTTGTAGTTACAAGGGTAATTGAAAACAAACAGCAAAAAGAAAACAGAGGATGTTGGAAATCTGAAATAAAACTTGGCAATTTCTGTGCTTTGCTTTCTTCCACAAGGTCCATACTCTTCTCTTCCCTTCCTTGACAACTCTATCTGAGGCGATAGGTCGGTGACCAATTTCCATTGGAAGCCCACTAACTCCCACAGCTACCTCAATGACACCTCCTCACATCCTGCCTCTTGTAAGATGTACATTCCATTTTCCCAGTTTCTCCATTTCTGTCATATCACTCTGATGACGAAATGCCCCACACCAGTATCTTTAAAATGTCTCCCTTTCTTCTCAACCATGGCTTCATCCATTATCAGAGCACTCAATTGCATCTTGCCCATTTCCAGCACCTCTTACTCTCATTCCCTTTCCTCCCAGCCAGAACAAGGTCCACTAACACTCTCCTCCACCTGGCTGAACTTGTCCTCACCCTTAACAACTTTACTTTCAATTCCTCTGGCTTTGTACAGACCAAGGACGTAGCTGTGGGCACTAGCATGGGCCCCAGCCATGCCTGCCTCTTCGCTGGCTACGTTGAACAGTCTCTGTTCCAAACCTACTCTGGTCCCATTCCTCAACTCTTTCTTTGCTATCTTGATGATTGCATTGGTGCCACCTCATGTGAAACTCAACAGTTTCATAAATTTCGCCATTAATTTTCACCTAGCTCTCCAATTCACTTGGACTATCTCTGACACCTCTCTCTCCTTCCTCGATCTTTCCGTCTCCACATCATTCCTCATCCACTGACATCTTCTACAAACCCACTGATTCCCACAGCTACCTTGATTACAGCTCCTCCCATCCCGTCTCTTGCAAGGATGCTATCCCTAGTTCTCAATTTCTCCGCCTCCGCCGTATCTGCTCCCGTGATGAGGCTTTCCACTCCAGGACATCTGAGATATCCAACTTCTTTTCTAACCGGGGCTTCCCCCTGACTGTGGTCAAGAGAGCTCGCACCATATCTCTGCTATTTCTCGCACCTCCACTCTCACCCCCCCCTCTACCCCTCCTAGACCCAACAGGGATAGGGTCCCCCTTGTCCTCACATTTCATCCCACCAGCCCTCATATCCAACATATCATTCTTAGATGTGGCAAACCTCTCCAACAGGACCCCATCACCAAGCATATCTTCCTCTCCCCACTCCTTTCTGTCTTTTGCAGGGACTGCTCTCTCCGTGACTCTCTGGTTCACTCCTCCCCCAACCCATCCTGCTCCCACCCTGAGAACTTTTCACTGCCCCTGCCATAGGTGCAACACTTGCCCCGACACCACCTCCATCACCTCCATCCAGGAACCCAAACAGTCATTTCAGGTGAGACAAAGATTCACCTGCACCTCCCTTAATATCATCTACTGCATTCGGTGCTCCAAGCGTGGCCTCCTCTGCATTGGTGAGACCAAACGCAGACTAGATGACCATTTCACAGACCACCTGCACTCTGTCCGTAACCACAATCTGCATCTCCCCATTGCCCAGTCACTTCACCTCCCCCTCCCACACTATCACTGATATGTCAGTCCTCGGCCTCCTCCACTGCCAGGAGAATTCCAAGCGCAAACTGGAGGAACAGCACCTCATTTTCCGTCTTGGAACCTTGAAGCCTTGAAGCCTAATGGCATGAATATTGAACTCTCCCTCTTTAGGTAATCCCCACCCCCTTCCCTACAAACCACCCCCCACCACCCACCACGCTTCTTCTCTTCTTCCCTTTCATAGCCTCTTTTTACCTTTGACCCATCCCCCGGTGGATCTGCTCTCCCCTCCTCCCCTGCACCTGCCTATCATTATCTCTTACTGCATCTACCCATCACCACCCTGTGCCCACCCCATCTCCCATCTTTTGTCCACCTATCACTGCTCTGCTTTTCCCTCCTATATATTGGGCTTCCCCTTTTCCTATCTTCAATCCTGAGGAAGGGTCCTGACCTGAAACACTGACCACCTACTTTTCTCCATGGATGCTGCCTGGCCTGCTGAGTTCCTCCAGCATCATTGTATTTTTCATCAGAGCAAGGACTGAGTTCTCCATGTCCTCACCTTCCAGTTTATGGATGCTGCCTGAGGAGCTGAGTATTTACACAGATCTTCCACTGTAATTTAAAGGAGGCATATGGTATTCTTGCCTTTATTAGTTGAGGTAATGAGTTCAAGATTCAAAAAGTTATGCTGCAGCTTTATAAAACTCTGGTTAGACTGCATCTGGAGTATTGTATTCAATCCTGGTCACCCAATGATAGGAAGGATGTGAGGCTTTGGAAAGGGTGCAGAAGAGATTTACCAAGGGGCTGCCAAGATTAGAGGGAATGTGATATAAAGAGAGGTTGGACAAACTTGAGTTGTTTTCTCTGCAGTGGATTGGGCTGAGGGGAGACGTAATTGAAGTTTATAAGATTATAGGGGGCATACATAGAGTGGACAGCCAGTATCTTTTTCCTAGGGTTGAAATGTCTAATACTAGAGGGCATGCATTTAAGGTGAGAGGGGGAAAGTTCAAAGAGGATGTGTGGGGCAAGTTTTATTTTACACACAGTGGTGGGTGCCTGGAATGCGCTGCCAGGGGTGGTAGTGGAGACAAATACGATATAGGGATTTAAGAGGCTCTTAGATAGGCTCATGAATGTGCAGAGAATGGAGGGACATCAACATTGTACAGGCAGAAGGGGTTCGTTTAGTTGCGTGTTTCATTACTAGTTTAGTTAGTTGGGCACAACATTGTGGGCTGAAGGGCCTGTTCCTGTGCTGTACTGTTCTCTAAATTTCTGCCACATCCAACCGTGTACCATCACTAGGTATAAGTGTCCCTTCCCTCCATGTCCAACATCCTGAAGAGACTATTCCCTCATTTCTCCCTGGTTCCATTTCTACCGACCATTTACCTTTTCACAGCACTTTCTGATGTCACACCTGCAATTTTACCCCTTCCCATCCCACCGTCCAGGGCCCCAAACACTGTTGCCATGAGAAATCACAGAGAGTTGTGGATACGGCCCAGTCTAACGTGATTAGCAGCCTCCTCTCCATTGACTCTGTCTATACTTCGGGAAAGCAAGCCAACATAAGCAAAAACCCCTCCCACCCCGGTCATTTTCTTGTCCCCCCTTCTGTCAAGCTGAAGATATAAAAGCTTGAAAACACACACCATCAGGCTCATGGACAGCTTCTATCCTGCTGTTATAAGACTTTTGAACGAGCCTCTTATGCAATAAAGATGAACGCTTGACCTCTCAATCTATCTTGTTATGACCCTTGCACTTTATTTGTCTATCTGCACTGCAGTTTCTCTGTAACTGTCACACTATATTCTGCATTCTGTTTTCTTTCTCTTTAGCATGACCTTGATGAACTGATGTATGGAATGATCTGTCTGGATGGCACGCAAACAAAAACCTTTCACTGTACCTTGATACATGTGGCAATAATAAACCAATTACCAATTATCTTGCGCTTGAAGCATAGATTCACTTACACTTTCTGCCAATTTAATCTTCCTCTCTAGAAGTAGCTCTACCTCTCTATTTCAACTTGTTGCTTGTTTTTTTGCCTCTGTCTCTAACCATGAGTTTTTGAAATAATTGCTACCTTGACAGCATTGGTTTTCACCCATCTCAGATACTGCCTCTTGTGCTCTCCATCTCCCTTCTCTGCATCTTAATGCATACTTGTTTTCTCAGTTTTTCAGTTGAGTTGAAGGTTGACTCAGTTTCTCACCCCTCTGGCACTCCTGGCCTGCTAAGTACTCCCAACAACCCAGCCTTTGCTCCCAGACTAATACAAGTACTTTGTCAACTAACATCTATTGCCTGCACCAGTCAAACTTGTAAGAGAACCAGAGCCAATAGTTGAGTGTTTTTCCTGCACCAAAAGTAATTTCCCACCAAGGACATTGTCATCTCCCACTGGGACTACCAAGCTGGAAAAAAAGCACTTGTGGTCCACATTTGTTTAGTTTTCTCACAGTGTTCAAATTCCCAATACAATTCACAAGCAAACCCCGCTTCCAACAACAGCCAATGAAGAACATAGAACATGGAACAGTACAGCACAGGAATTGGCCCTTCAGCCCACAATGTTGTGCTGAATTAATTAATCAAATGCTCCTAATCCCTTCAGCCTGTACATGGTCCAAAGTCAAAGTCAAATTCGAGTTTACTGTCATATGCACAAGTCCATGTACGCACAGGTGCAATGAAAACTTACTTGCAGCAGCATCACAGGCACATTGCATCATGTAAGTAGCATTCAAAAGAAAAACATAAATTAGTTAGAAATTATATCCAAATTTTACAAGGAAGAACACAATTAGAACAAAAAAAACAAAGTCCTTTCTCGTGCAAAGTGATCGAAGTACTTATAGTGTTGCTAAACTGTAGTGATTGGGGTTATGCAGGTTGGTTCAAGAACTGAATTATTGAAGGGAAGCAGCTGTGCTTGAACCTGGTGGGGTGGGACTTCGGGCTTCTGTACCTACTGCCTGATGGTAGCTGCAAGAAAATGGCACGGCCCAGATGGTGGGGATGTTTGATGATGGATGTTGCTTTCTTGAGGCAGCGCCTCCTTTAAATGCTACTGATGGTGGGGAGGGATGAGGGATTGAGCTGAGCCCACTACTCTCTGCTGCTTCTTACGTTCCTGCACATTCGAATTGCTGTACCAGACCATGATGCAACCAGTCAGGATACTTTCAACAGTACATCTGTAGAAGTTTGTTAGAATGTTTGGTGACAAGCTGAACCTGCTTAATCTCCTAAGAAAGTAAAGCTGCTGGCACACCTGCCTTGTGATTGCATCTATGTGCTGGGTCCAGGGCAGGTCATCTGATAAGTTAACGCCCAGGAATTTAAAGCTACTGACTCTCCATTTCGATATCCCTCCATTCACTGCACATTCATGTGCCCACCGAAGAACCTTCATATCCTTCTTGTAATGCAGCGACTAGAATTGAATGCAATACTCCAGATGCAGCCTAACCAGAGTTTTATTCTGCTGCGGCATAACTTCCTGACTCTTGAACTGAATGCCTTAACTAATATAGGCAACCCTATCGACCTGTGCAGCCACTTTCAAGAGCTTTGGATTTGGACCCCAAGATCCCTCTGTATATCAACACTGTTGAAGCTCCTGCCATTAACTGTGTACTGTCCCTTCATTCACACCATTCACATTGCAGGAGTAAATGTGATTTTAGAGCCATCCAAGAGCTTTATCCTTCCTGACCCAGATGGAAACCTCAAACTTGTATTTATCATCTGCAGTCTACCCTCTGTTCCTCATTCGCCTTGTATCAGACTGATGTTACATTTTGCCTATCAAGGGGGCCCTTTTTCAAGACCTCCTGAGTGTGTGCTTTGAAATTGCTGATTACTCTGAAGGCCACCAGGTATTTAAAGAAGCATCTGCTTCCTCCCACAGTTTCACCAGGTTAGGACAATTAACATCAACAGAGATTCTATTCTGCAGGCAGTGTTTCTGTAGTGTAGTAGTTATCACATTTGCCTAACACATGAAAGGTCCCTGGTTCAAAACCAGGCAGAAACATTTTGAAATCCTTTGGGGCAGGCATGGTAGTGTAGTGGTTAGTGTAACACTTTACAGCGCCAGCGACCCGGGTTCAATTCCAGCCACTGTCTATAAGGAGTTTGTACGTTCTCGCCTTGTCTGTGTGGGTTTCCTTTGGGTGCTCCAGTTTTCTCCCACATTCCAAAAATATGTAGGGGTTAGGAAGTTGTCGGCATGCTATGTTGGCCCTGGAAGTGTGGCGACACTTGCGGGCTTCCCACAGAACACAACACAAAAGATGCATTTCACGTGTGACTAATAAAGATATCTTATCTTATCTTATGAAATTACATCTTGCTGGAGATAGAATATACCTGGGAAAAGAAGAAAGAACAAAGACAGAGGATATAAGAGTTGGGACATAATGTTGCAACTCGACGAAACACTGGTTAGGTTGAACTTGGATATTGTGTGCAGTTCTGGACCCCACGCTATCAGAAGGATGCGGCTGTGCTGGAGAGAGTGCAGAGGAGATTCACCAGGATGTTGCCTGGATTGGACTTCAGTTATGGAGAGAGATTGGATAGACTGGGCTTGTTTTCCCATTAGTGAAGGTAGCTGGGGGTGGTGGGGGGTGCGTCACCACCAGCTACCTTCACTCCAGGGAAAACAATTGCAAGAGGCATAGGGTAGATGGTCAGAAGCTTTTTCCCAAGGTAGGAGTATCAAAAACAAGAAGACACAAGTTGAAGGTGAGAGGAAGGAGGTTTTATGGGGATCTCAGGCTAAGGTTTCTTTCTTTTTACACAGAGAGTGGTTGATATCTGGAATGCACTACAAGAGGAGATAGTGGAATCAGTTGCTTTTACTGTGTCTAAAAGGCATTTATATAGACACTTCAATCATCAAGGCAGAGAAGGATATGGTCCTAATAAAGGCAAATGGGATTAATGTCGATGGACAAAGAAGTTGGCATGGACATGGTGGGCCGAAGGGCCTGTTTCTGTGCTGTATGACTCTATGACTTGAAGTACACAGTAACATGTCACCCTTCCACTGGCTCCGCTTGTCTGGAGACTGTGACAGATATCACCCAGCCTATACTGGGTGAGACAGGGCAGACGGTCAGGTATGCTGATAGGATTATCAACTCATGATGGAGCTGGCCACCTACCAGTGTTAGATGGTACACTGCAATGTAGGGGTAAATAGCAAACCGACTCATCGTTCATTTCCCAGTAGTTATTGTGTCCATCAGCAGTTACTTCTATTTATATACGAGATCCTAATGTCTCATAAAGCTACTTATAATGGGCCGACTCTTGAAAGCAGAAAAGAAGCATCTTTAACTTTGCTCAAAGCAAAGAACTGTGCATAATGGAAAACACTGAATCATAGAATTGTTACAGCACATCAATTCTATGCCAGAAACGTTACGGAGAGAGAAATGAAGTTGGTGCTTCAGGTAATTGGGATCCTTTGAGAAGTTGTCAGCCTGAAAGATTAACTCTGTGTCTCACACTATAGATGCTGCCTGACCTCCTGTGTATTCCCAGCATGTTTTAGTCAGTCCTTGTTGTGTCCCCAATGCCTTAAGGAGCCCAGAACAAGAGAAGTTCGATGCTGCTATCATTTTTTACCATTGTGGCCAGAAGAGTTTTCAGTGCCTGCAGACCCAACACCAGAAGAGTGTTCAAAGTCTGTAGACCCAGCACCAGAAGAGTGTTCAGTGTCTGCAGACCCAACACCAGAAGAGTGTTCAAAGCCTGCAGACCCAACACCAGAAGAGTGCTCAATGCCTGCAGACCCAACACCAGAAGAGTGTTCAAAGCCTGCAGACCCAGCACCAGAAGATTGCCAAATTCATCAACAAACTTCCAAATGAGATGATACCATGTCACATACCACATTTTACCAGGATGCTGCCTGGATTAGAGGGCAGGTGCTACAAGGAGAAGTTGGACAAAATAGGGTTGTTTTCTCTGGAACGGCGAAGGCTGACGGGAAACCTGACAGAATTTTTTTAAGTTATGATAGACATAGCAAAAGTGGACAGCTGGTATCTTTTTCCCAGGGTCAAAATGTCTGAAACTAGAGGCCATGTATTTAATGTGAGAAGTATAAGTTCAAAGGAGATGTGCAGGGTAAGCTTTTTCACACAGGGAATGGTGGGAGTCTGGAATGCACTGCCAGTGGCGGTGGTGGAGGGAGATACAAGAGAGACATTTAAGAGCCTCTTAGATAGACACATGAATATGTAGGGAATGGGGGGATATGGACCATGTGTAGGCATTAGGGATTGGGCATCATTAGCTTAATTAGTTCAGCACAACATCGTGGGCCAAAGGTCCTGTTCCCATGTTGTACTGTTCCATGTTCTATCTTCTATGTCACTCTTTAGAAAGGTCATGTTAGCTCCTTATTGTATACATTAGGTGCACTGCTTTGACCAGCCCTGTCAACGGGCCCTAAGCACTCCCTTCCTGTGATTTCAAACCTTATTGGCCTTCTGTTCTTCTCCTCCCTCCTCACCAACACGTTAAACACGGTGTGGATAACCCACGTTCAAGTGTCTGTTCAGCTACGTGGACCCAAAGTTATTCTCCTTCCCTCTCATGCTCGACCTCTGCTGACATTACACCAGCACCACTAAACAGTGTGGATGAAATCTGAAATGTTATTTAACAGCCCAAAAACTGACAATGTATGCTGGCAATGAATGCATGAAATTGTGCTCATTCCCTGTTCATCGCAGCACACAAGAGTAGTGTATGCCAGCCTCGGTCGATGGGTGGCTTGCTTGACTCTGAGCCCTTAGGTCATTGATCAAATTCCCTCGCCAGAGCCAAGTAAAGATCCTGCAGATTGCTGAGGGGCTGCTGCACATTCAGAAATGCCGTCAATCGGATGAGATAAGGTTCCATCTCCCCTCTCAAGTGGCACCACTTCTATGGATCAGGGGAATATTCCCAGTGACCCGGCCCAGACTTATCCTTAAAGGAACATTAACACATAAACTAAAGAGCAAACACAGCAGATGCTGGAAATCCAGAAAACAAGCAGAGAATGATAGGAACACCCAGCAGGTCAGTCAGTGTCTGTGGAGGAAGAAAAAGAGTTAATGTTTCAGTTCCATTACCTTTCATTCCCTACTAATACTGCTGACCTGCTGAGAACTTCCAGCATTCTTAATCGTTATCAATACAAGTGTATCTTCATATTACTGTTTATGGGAATGTAAGCAATTTGTACGCACATTATAACAGCGACTGCATTACAGAAGTAACTAGTTGGCTGTAAGGTCCTTTACGATGTCCTGACATTGAGAATAACACCTTATAAATGGGATTTTTTTTCTTCTTTATTTTCTCGTGTTAGTTTCTCTTGTGAACTAATACTCTCTAATCCACTGTGCAGCTTTCTACTTACGCTGCTATCTTCTGAAAGTAGACAATCAGTCATGGACATTGGAAGAATTACCTCCGTGTTCACTTGACAGATGGAATTAGCTAAAGCTCTTTCATCAGGCTGGCAAGGACAACTAATAAGAAGGCGTTATTTCTACTTGCCTTTGGATAAAAGCTGCAGATCAAACATGGCTCAAGAGACAAAGAATTACAGAAACAAGTGTGGAATTGCCTACAGGAACAAGCAGGGCAGTGAGAGTAATGGGAAAGTTGGACAGAAGTTCACAAAGGAAGTGGCTGAAGTTTCTGAAGTGTATTAATCTCACACAGTGTAAGCACCATAACCGTACATGCCATGCAGAGTATATGGATGCCAGAGGAGAACTTAGATTAGAGAATGTTTTAACTTTTTGAAACATCTTATCACAATTATAAAGTCTTACTATAATGATATAGGACCTTGATACCACACCTGGAGCCGACAACAAAAGGATACATGTGGCAGAGGAGTGCCACAAAGATTCACCTGACAGATTCCTGGGATATAGACAGAGACTGGGTTGTCTGGGCCTATATTGACTGCAGTTTAGAACAAAGAGAGGAGATCTCATTGAAACACACAAGATTCTGACAGGGTTTGCTGGGTTGGACTCAGGGAAGAGGTTTCCCTATATGAGGAATACAGAGCTGGGGAGAGAGAAAGAATGTGGCATTGAGGTAGAGAACCAGCCATGAGTGCGTCCAAGCCATGGAGCAGGTTTGAAGGGTGGAATGGTCGATTCTAATTCTTACTTTCCTGTTTCTACCAACATTTTCCTGGCTGGGTGGGGTAGGAATGGCTTGCTTCAAACCTATAGAGAGAGCCGTTTGTGGCTATCACTTGATGTGTGAGCATGGCGACACTTGTGGGCTGCCCCCAGAACACTCTACGCAAAAGATGCATTTCACTGTGTATTTCAATGTACATGTGACTAATAAAGAAATCGTATCTTATCTTATCTCTTTCTCCTCCGAGTACAAAGCTTCTCCTGGGCATTCCAGCTGGAGTGAGCAACTTTAAAGCTTATGTGTTGCATTACGATGCGATTTTTCTTCTGTCACAGACCCTCTCCTTACCCTGCTCCCCTTCGTCCCCCTGACATCCCCCCCCACCCCCACTCTGTTCTCTCTTCCTTGGCCCCACTCCACCCACACTTCCACCACCTATTTTCTTCTGGAGGAAACTGTCCCATTGACTCCATTTGATCATTTCTGGGCCAGTCGAGATTACTGGCATGTTGGAAATATGTGGTCCTGAGGCTCAAAGTCAAAGTCGAGTTTACTGTCATATGCACAAGTATATGTACGCACAGGTGCAATGACAAACTTACTTGCAGCAGCATCATAGGCACATAGCATCAGATAAGCAGCATTCACAAGAAAAACATAAACATAAATTATACACAATTCTTACAAGAAAGACCACAATGAGAAGAAATTTTAAAGAAGTCTATTTTGATGCAAAGTGATCAAAGTGGTCATAGTGTTGCAAACTGTAGTGATTATTAGTTTATCGGTTTGTTCAAGAACCAAGTGTTTGAAGGGAAGTAGCTGTTCTTGAACCTGGTAGTGTGGGACTTCAGGCTTCTGTTCCTCCTGCCCGATGGTAGCTGTGAGAAGATGGCATGGCCTGGATGGTGGGGATCTTTAATGATGGATGTTGCCTTCTTGAGGCAGCGCCTCATGTAGATACTACTGATGGTTGGGAGGGATGTGCCCATGATGTATTAGGCTAAGTCCACTAACTCTCCGCAGCTTCTTATATTCCTGTGCATTTGAATTGCCGTACCAGACCATGATACAACCAGTCAGGATCCTTTCAACAGTACATCTGTGGAAGTTAGTTAGGCTGTTTGGTGACATGCCAAATCTCCTTAACCTTTTAAGAAAGTAAAGGCACTGACGTGCCTTCCTTGTGATTGCCTCTATGTGCCGGGACAGCTCATACGATATATTAACGCCCAGGAATTTAAAGCTGCTGACTCTCTCCACTGCCAATCCCCTGATGTAGACTGGCGCATGTTCACCCTCCTTCCCCTTCCTGAAGTCAACAATCAACACTTTAGTTTTGCTGACGTTGAGCGAGAGGTTGTTGTTCCGGCACCACTTAACCAGGTGTCCTATCTCGCTTCAGTAAGCTGGCTCATCGCCACCTGCGATCCATCTAACAACAGTGGTGTCATTGCCGAATTTGAAGATGGCATTGGAGTTGTGATTAGCCACAGAGTCATGTGTGTATAGAGAGTAGATAGTATGTGTGTATAGAGGCTCAGAGATGACCTGAAACTGCATTGTTCCTGGTTACTGGGCTCCCTCTCTGGCCTAGTACAGTGGAGACCAGATGTGCTAGGAACAGTGTAGGATCAGAATCCTTGCTCAGTCATGGCCAGGGGAGGAGGATGAAAGGAGTAAAGTGCTTATTTCCACCTTTTCCAAAACCATATCACTGCCTGAATATGTTTCAAAAGACATTTTAAGCTTTTTGATTCTTTAAAGCGATTGATATTTTTGGGACATTTAAAAATGCCTTCTGGCCTTGACAGGAATCAATGGTTCTGCTCTGAACCAAAGCTGAGGTACACAAGGTACCTCAGTGAAGCGAACATCGATAACACAAGTGAGAGAGGCAGTTCTTTCACACTCATCGGTGTTTTTTCATACTGTAGACTGTCCCTGGGTTCTATGGTTCTATTCTTACAGTAGTCTTTAAGTCAATTTTTTCCAGAAGTCGGAAAAGACACAAAAATCACTTGAGATGGTAACCATACCTTCACTGCATTGTAATGAATGGCATCAAAAGCACATAAGACTGATAAGAAAAAAAACAATTATTAAAAGTTGGGGGGGGTGGGGGTGGGGGGGGGAGAGAGACAGAGAGTGTGTGAGAGAGAGAGAGAGAGAGAGAGAGAGAGAACTTGTTCTGCCATTTGTAGCATCCGTAGGAATGGATCTATGTACATACATCGGACTTTTGAATTTAATATTACTGGAGCACATTCATATGCATGGGTGTCCATAAGTCGGCCATTCATAAACCCAGGGATGGGTCTGTATTCTTCTTGTAATGGTCACCTAAAAGGGAACTGAGTGTTTACGATAAATTCAATACTTGCCCCTGTGATCGGGTAGCCTGTGGAAAGAGGAAAGATATGAGCTTCACTGTCTGAATGAGGAGATGGATTGCTCCTCTGTGATGTAGACCCACAGAGCTGCTCCTCCTGTCAATTAGAATATGGCTGCCCACCTTGAACACTATTCGTTGCAGATCTATCATAGGACAATTCCCCCAACAGAGAGTGAAAGGAGAAGTACAGGGGTTTTAATTTTTGAAAGAGCTTTGATGCCAGTAATCTTTGAACAGCGAAGGGCTATGCAATAAATTATAGGCACAGACCTGTTATCTCACAATATAAATCTTTTGACCATGTTACAAACCAGCAACAAAAGAAACACACTGAGACATGTATAAGCATTTAAAACTACTTTATTAATAACCTCTTATGATAATAAGAAGAATAAAAGTAAAAATGCTAGAATGTTAGAAGTAAAAATGTTAAATCTTAAACATTAACCCCAAAAACTAAACTCGTAGTGTGTGTGTGGCAAACTCCCAAACTCCAAGTCCAGGAATGGTTTTGAAAGTTCAAAGAGCAAAGGCTTCTTCAACAACCACCGTTGCCTGAAGATAAAATGTAGAGAGAAAATAGAGATATTATGAAATCCAAATGTTCCACAATGGAACCCAAACGACACCTCAGTGTCTACTCAGCAGTGACTACTTCACCGCATCTTCCTCACCCCGAGGGGCGCTTGAATTGTGGCCGTCCACACAAACACCTGTTTCCCATTACAGGTTAATGACAAAGTGGACTCCACTGCTTTGTCCTGAAGTATCTGCCACCCTGAAAGGCATCCGAGATGTGGCCATCCACATAAATACCTGTTTCCTTCTACAGGTTAACGACAAAGTTGACTCCACCGGATTATTCCAAATATCCATATGTGGATTGTAGTGACAGACACAGTTATTGTTTTTCATCCATCGATAGAGACTAGCAGGCTGGTGTCTCTCTCTCTCTCTCTTCTCACTGACTCTGACTGACTGCTTCAAAAACGTCATTACATCCTTTATTTTCTGTTGTCGTAAGCACGCCACACACACACACACACACACACACACACAAATATCTTAAAGGGACATTCACCAATAGTAACCTAGTCCATAACAACCAGAATAGCACCAGTTTATTCAGGCATGGTTAATCAAAGGCCAGTATTCACGCAAAGAAGATGCCTGTGGCAGGGTAATTACCTTGATCTGGGCAGTTTATAGCTACACACTCCCACGTGTGTAACACCTTGAAATAAGGAAGAAGGTTGCTCAACATGTCTGTTGGTTCAAATGAGAGCTTACAGTCCCCTACTAATCGATTAGATCATTTATTTATTCATCTGACGGAAGCAAATTAGTCACAAATAAACTTAACGGTGGGCTCTTCAATGGAATTGGATGAGCAATACTGTTGTGTCCAAATGCTGTATACTCATTGCAACAAGTGCTAAAGGCCCTCTCAATCATGGCACCCTCAGTATAAAGTTTAATAGCAGCTGAGGTCCAAGGTGTTGCATGCTTTTGGAGCTGGGCCAGTGGCTAGATGAATCAGTGAGGCAGAGGACTTTTGTGGACAACACATTTAAGGAAGTGATCACACTTCAGTTTAAGTGTATGCAAGTCGAGGGGGAATGGGTGACCATCAGGAGGACTAAGGGGAGTAGGCAGCTAGGGCAGGAGTCCCCTGGTTCCCTCTCACTCATCTGGGATGATGCATCCTCAGGTTCGGGAATGCGGCGCCACAAGTGGCTCAGCTGCACAGAAGGGGAAAAAGGAATGAAAAAGAGAAGGGAATGGGGATTCAGTGGTTGGCAATGACGGATAGCTGTTCCTGTGGCCATAGATGTGACTCCGACATGGTGCATTGCCTCCCTGGTGCCAGAGTCAAGGATGTCGCTGCACAGCTGTGGAACATCCTGAAGGTGATGAACCTGAAGCTGTGGTCCGCATTGGTACCAACAACAGTAAAGGGACGAGGTCTTGCAAGCAGATTTTAGGGAGCAAGGAAAGAGATTGAGAAGCAGGACTTCATTGTTTTAATCTCAAGATTATCCCCTATGCCACATAGAAATAAGTGCAGAGACGGGAGGAAAGAGTAGATGAGTGTGTGGCTTGAGGTGGAAGGGCTTTACATTTCTGAGCCAGGTGGGACCTGTACAAGGTGGATGGGTTATACCAAAATGGGACCAATACCACTGTAGGAAGCAGAGGCATGAGACATTGATGAGATGCAGTCAAGGTCTTCAGTGATGGTAGAGGGGAAGTCAAGATTCAGGATGAAAGAAGACATTTTGGAGGCACCAATACAAAAAATCAGAATCATCGGAACAAATATGACAGAGATGCAAGAACTGGGAGAGGGGAACAAAGTCTTATGATGCTGGAGGAACTCAGCAGGCCAGGCAGCAGAACACCTGAGCTCTGTCCGTAACCACGATCTGCATCTCATTGCCAGTCACTTCAATTCCCCCTCCCACACTATCACTGATATATCAGTCCTCAGCCTCCTCCACTGCCAGGAGAATTCCAAGCGCAAACTGGAAGAACAGCACCTCATTTTCCGTCTTGGAATCTTGCAACCTGACGGCATGAACATTGAATTCTCCCACTTTAGGTAATTCCCACACCCCCACACCCATCCCCAACCTTGCCTATCTCTCTTTTTTCTACCCTCCCTTTTTTCCTCCTTACATTTGACCCATCCCCCAGTGGATCTGGTCTCCCCTCCTCCCCTGCATCTACCTTTCACCAGCTTGTGCCCACCCAGCCTCCCCTCTTTTGTTCACCTATCAGTGCTCTGCTTTTCCCTCCCATATATTGAGCTTCCCCTTTTCCTATCTTCAGTCCTTCAGGACTCAAAACGTTGCTGCCTGATTTTCTCCACGGATGCTACCTGGTCTGCTGAGTTCCTCAACATCTGGATTCCAGCATCTGCAGTCCTCTGTTTCTCTGGAACAATGTCTTTATAGGGGGCACTGTGGGATGAAAAGTCATCAAGACAGCTGTGGGAGTTACCTCTACCATGGTTAACAAAGCCCTTGACCACATCTTGTCTATTTGCTGTTCCTTACAGGAAGGTTTTCTGGGGCTTAAGTTAGCTTGTCAGTGGGATGGGAAGCTGAGAGGAAATTTGGGAAGTAGAGAAACAAAGCAGGCACTGGAAATTGGGGATGTAGTAAACAAAATAAGTAAACAGGCTATGGAAACATGGCAGGAAGTAGGTGGGATCAGAGCATGGAAAAATGTTGGAAGGCCAGATTTAAAAATACTGTCTCAATGCATACTGCATCTTTAAGGTGGGTGAATTAGCACCACAAGTAGTCATTAATGACTAAATTCTAATCACCATTACAGAAATGTGTCTGCAGGGTGACCACAGCTGAAAACTGATATTTTGGAGTATTCAACGTGTGGAAAGCACAACCAAAAAGACAAAGAAGGTGGGGTAACACTGTGAATAAGGGATGACATCAGCCAAGTGGGCAGGGAGGATCTCACCTCCGCAGGTACTGGTGTAGAACTAGAATCAGTCTAGATGGAACTGTGAGACAGCAGGGGACAGGAAACATGCAGGAGTGGTTTATATGACATTAGAGGTGTATGTAACAGGGATAAAGCAGTTATCATTGGGGACTTTAATCTGCTAATAGAGTGGGAAAATCAAATTAGTACCAATGTGGAGAGTGAATTCGTGGAAAATGCATAAGATAGATTTCTGTTGAGTAACTGAATAGGGAACAGACTATTTTAAATTTAGTGCTGTTTAATAATTAATTAATAACCTTGTTGTAAAGGGGCCCCAAGGAAAGAGTAGCCATAATATGAAAGAATTTTACATTAAGGTGGAAAGGCATGAGGGGTAGGGGCACAGACTTCATGTGATACCATGAAGCCTCTATCTGTTGTACCTGATATACCTCCATTTAAACATAAATAATATTCTAACAGGATTAAAACATATTAATAAATAAACATATTGAAACAGAAAATACCTAAAAGGAAATCATAGTAGATAACAACTTACTTCAGTTGAATGTATGGAAACTTAGAAGCAATGATGGATTTTGAAATCACAAGGTGAAGCTGTGTAAACAAGGAATGCACTCTACTGGAAGGGTGCACAGCAGGGAGTCATTTGACACAAGTGTACTAGAAACTGATCACCGTACAGACAATGATTCAGTCTTCAATGCGCAGATGTACATAGATGTATTTGTTCAATAAAAACTGAAATGGAACCTGGGTCCGACCTCACAAGTACACAGATCTGTAGACAGCAAACTAGCAGATTATCGGGAATGAGTAACTCAGTTGGCGATCTTGTGGATGTGTCTGCTACAACAGTGAGGTGCAACCAGTGGAGGTGGTGTATTTAGATTTTCAGACAACTTTCTATAGGGTCCCATACAAGACTATGCTGATCAAGATTCGAGCATGTGAAATTGGAATGACATTTAAGAATGTATTGATAATTGGTTATTGGACAGGAAACAAAACTTAGGAATAAATGGGTCCTTCCCAAGTTGGCAAATTGTGACTGGTGGGTTCACACAAGGATTGTGTTTGGACTCCACTATTCACAATTTATATCAACAGGACTAAATATAGTTCTTCTAAGTTTGCTGATAGCACAAAACTGAGTGAGATGACGGGTAGTGATGAGATCCCGAGAAACTTCAAGGGATATAGACAAGTGGAACGAGTGGGTAACAGAAGAGCAGATGGAGTACAATGTGGAAAACTGTAAGGTCTTCCACTTTGGTAGAAAACGTTGAAAAGTGTTAATGTTCCAAAGACTCTGGGTGTCCTTGTACACAGTCACAGCACCAAGCAGTTAGGAAGGCAAATGGTACGTTGGCCTTTCTTCTTAGAGGATTTAAGTACAAGGATGAAGATAGCTTACCACAATTTTTACAGGTCTTGGTGAGACTGCATCTGGGCTTGTTACATGAAAAATGATGTACTGCTCTGGAGCAAGAGCAGCGAAGGTTCAGACAGGTTCCTTGGATGGTAGGTCTGACATGTGAGGACCAATTGAATAGGCTAAGTCTCTTCCCTGAAAAAAAATTTAAAAATGGGCAGTCACCTTTAGGAAGCATATAAAATTCTTCGGGGGCTCAGAGTAAATATGGGAATGCTGTTTCCCCTTGTTGAGAAGTTAGAAGCAGGTATCACATTGTTAACATAACTGTCAACCATTTAGTATTGATATGAGGAGAAATTTCTTCACTCAAAGGCTGGTAACTATTTAGAATTCTCTATCCCGAAGACCACTGGAGTTCAGTCACTGAGTTCATTCCAAACTGAGATCGGTAGATTTTTTAGATATTAGACGGATCGTGTGCTATGGGGATAGGGCAGGAACTTGGTGTAGAAGATGATCAGCTCTGATGTTGATGAATGGCAGAACAGGCTCAAATGGCCAGACTGCCCACTGTTGCTCCCATCTCTCACAGCCCTCATTTTTCTTTCACTTCAATTTTGTGGCATGTTGTGTAGCCGGACGCAACACACTATGAAGAACGACACGGAGGCAGTGAGTGTTGAACTCAAGACTCCTTACTTCCACACCAAAAGCGCGCCAAACTCTCTATACCAATAACCCTCGCGATCCGCGAGGCGGATGTGACGTCAGACCATTCCCGGATGGTCTGCCCCGAACAGGTATTTCAAAACACACTTCCACGCATGCGCCCGCTGCTCCCAATGGCGGTTTGAGCCCCGTGTGTGCAGGCCGCCACACAACACCCCCCCCCCCCAGAAGTGTCCATTGTGAGAGTGGCACCCCCAGTCCGTGTGGCTTGCCTGGGTGGTCGGCCACGCTGGCACGGTGCGGGTACCCTCACTGGCTGACCGATGTCTAAATATGCCGGTTTAGGGCGGTCCACCATAGAAGTCTCTTCCCAGCCACCCACCTCTACGACACACGTAGATCCGTTGTGCCGGATCACTTTGAAGGGTTCTTCGTACGGCCGCTGTAGAGGTGACTTGTGCATGCCACTGCAAATAAAAATGTACTCACAGTCCTGGAGGTCTTTAGGGGTGAAGGCCAGTGTGGTACCATGCCTGGAGGTCGGTCCCGGTGCCAGGGTCCCTACCTTGTCCTGCAGCCTCTTTAGCACTGCTGGAGTTTCCTCTAGACCTCAGACCCCTGATACGAACTCGCCCGGGACCATCAGGGGAGTGCCATAGACCAATTCCGCCGAGGAGGTGCCCAGGTCTTCCTTGGACGCTGTGCAGATGCCCAGTAAAACCCAGGGAAGCTTGTCCGTCCAGCTGGGACCCCTGAGGCGTGACATCAAGGCCGACTTGAGATGCCGGTGGAACCGCTCGACCAAACCATTGGACTGGGGATGGTACACTGTGGTGTGGAGCAGCTGGGTGCCCAGGAGCTGCACCAGTGCTGTCCACAAACCAGACGTGAACTGTGTTCCCCTGTCGGAGGTGATGTCCATAGGGAGGCCAAACCTGGCGATCCAGTTTGCGATGAGCGTCCTGGCGCAGCACTCAGTGGACGTGTCTGCAAGTGGTATGGCTTCCAGCCATCTGGTGAACCTGTCGACCATGGTAAAGATGTACCTGGCACCCTGGGAGACTGGCAGGGGGCCAACGATGACCACATGGATGTGTTGGAACCTCCTGTGCATCGGTTGGAACTGCTGGAGGGGAGCCTTCACATGCCGATGGACTTTGGCGGTCTGGCAGTGTATGCAGGTCCTGGCCCAGTGTCCGACCTGCTTGCGCAAACTGTGCTAGATGAATCTATCCGCTACTAGTTTGATGGATGCCCAGATGGACAGGTGGGCCAGGTTGTGCAACACGTCGAATACCTGGCATCTCCATGCTGCTGGTACCACGGGTCGGGGTCTGCCGGTAGACACACTGCACAGGAGTCGAATTGCTGCTGGGGCAATTGGGACATCCTCCAGCTGGAGTCCCGAAACAGTGGTGCGGTAAGCCAGGATCTCGGTGTCCGACCGTTGTGCTTCAGCCAGTGCTGCGTGGTCTATCCCTGAGGATGATATGCCAGCTGAGTGGAGGCAGGGGCAAGACAGTGTGTCGGCGATGATGTTGTTCTTCCCCGCAATGTGGCAGACGTCCATGGTGAACTCTGAAATAAAGGACAGGTGTCTCTGCTGCCAAGCTGACCATGGGTCCGATATCTTGGCCAGTGCGAAGGTGAGGGGCTTGTGGTCCGTGTAGACGGTGAAGTCCCTTCCCTTGAGGAAATACCAGAAATGCCGGACAGCCAGGTAGAGCACTAGCAACTCTTTGTGAAAAGCGCTGTACTTCACCTCTGGTGGCCGTAGGTGCCGGCTGAAGAAAGCGAGTGGTCGCCACTGGCCCTCGACGAGCTGCTCCAGGACCCCACCGACATAGTGTCAGAAGCATTGACTGTGAATGCTGTGGGTACGTCAACTCTCGGGTGTACTAGTAGGGTCACATTTGCCAGTGCCTCCTTGGCCAGCTCGAGCGCCTCCGTGGACTCAGCCATCAGGCTGAACAAGGGCCTCATGATTTGTGCCGCCACCGGCACGAACTGATGATAAAAGTTGACCATCCCTACAAACTCCTGCAGGCCCCTGACCATGCTGGGCTTAGGGAACTGGTGGATGGCTCGGACCTTGTCTGGTAGGGGAACTGCGCCTTGCTGGTTAACCCTGTGGCCCAAGAAGTCGATCTCCGTCAGCTCAAACTGGCACTTTGCCGGGTTGATTGCCAGGCTGTGGTCACTTAGGCGTTGGCAGAGCTGGTGTAAATGTGCCACGTGTTCTTGGCGTGAACTGCTGGCCACCAGGATATCATCCAAGAAAATGAAAACGAAATCCAGGCCGTGTCCCACCGAGTCCATGAGTTTTTGGAAAGTTTGGGCTGCATTCTTGAGGCTGAACGGCATCCTCAGGAATTCAAACAAGCCGAACGGGGTGATGAGGGCTGTCTTGGACATGTCGTCGGGGTGCACTGGGATCTGATGGTATCCCTGGACCAGGTCGATCTTCCAGAAGATGGTCACTCCATGCAGGTTTGCTGTGAAGTCCTGGATGTGGGGAAGTGGGTATCTGTCAGCGGTTGTGGCGTCATTGAACCGTCTGTAGTCTCCGCAGGGCCTCTACCCTCCTGCGGACTTGGGCACCATGTGCAGGGGGGATGCCCACGGGCTGTCTGAGCATGTCCCATCTCCTCCATCTTACGGAACTCCTCCTTGGCGAGGTGGAGCTTGTCGGGTGGGAGCCTGCTAGCTCGGGCATGCAGCGGCGGTCCTTACGTGAGGATGTGATGCTGCACGCCGTGCTTGGGGTTGGACGTGGAGAACTGCGGGGTGACTATGGAGGGGAATTCCACCAGCACCCTGGCAAATTCGTTGCCCGAGAGGGTCACGGAATCCAGTTGGAGGGCCGGTAACTTGACTTCTCCGAGGTGGAAAGTCTGGAATGTCTCGGCGTGGACCAAGCCTTTCAGGTTGACCAGGAGGCAGTCGGCTTGTAAGAAATCTGCCCCTAGCTGTGACACTGCTGCCAATGTGAAAGTCCATGTGAAACGGCTGGACCCGAAACGCAGTGGGATGGTTCGCGAGCCATACATTCGAATACTGGTGCCGTTTGCGGCAGTGAGCTCGGGACCTGAGACCGCATTGTGAGTGTCCATGTTCAAGAGGGGGAGAACACTGACTTCTGCTCCAGTGTCTACCAGGAAGTGCCGCCCAGAGTGTCAGTCCCAGAGGTACAGGAGGTTGTCTTGGTGGCCAGCCATCATAGCCACTAGCAACGGCTGGCCCCAGCGTTTCCTGGGAAGGCACATGGTGGACGGCAGCGGCACGCGCCTGAACCCCATCTTTGGTGATAGAAACACCATTATTCTGAAGCGTCGTCCTTTTCCCCTGTGGGTCTTGACGGCTTCGATTGTGGGGCCTGGGCTTTGGGCCGTGCAGTCGTGGCTAGGCCGATGGAGGCTGCACCACGTTGCTTGCTCTGCCAAAGGACGTCCGCTTTAGCCGCGACCGCCCCTTGGGTCGCAGAAATCCTCACCTGCGAGGAGGGGGCGAATGTCCTCTGGCATTTGCTCGAGGAACAACTGGTCTAATAACAGGCATGGCTTATGGCCGTCCATGAGCGCCAACATATCATTCATCAGCTCGGATGGCGTGTAGTCGCCCAGACCGTCCATGTGCAGGAGGCGTGTGGCTTGCTCGCAGCGGGAGAGACTGAAGGTACGGATCAGGAGCACCTTAATCTTGGGGTGCCTGTCCTCCATTGGTGGCTGGTGTAGGAAGTCGATGATCCGGCCTGCCGTGTCCTGGTCGAGCGCGCTGACCACATAGTAGTACCACGTGGCGTTGGCTGTGATGTCTCTGACATTGAACTGGGCCTCGGCCTGCTCGAACAAAACGTGGGGCTGAGCGGCCCAGAAAGTCGGGAGCTTCAGAGACACCACACTGTGCGAGTCGCTCAAATTCATTGCTGGTCGCTGAATCGTCGGTTCCAGATGCCATCTGGAACGTTGGGGTCACCAAAATGTAGCCCAACGCAACGCACTATGAAGAACGACACAGAGGCAGCAAGTGCTGAACTCAAGACTCTTTACTTCCACACCAAAAGCACACCAAACTCTCTGTACCAATAACCCTTGCGATCCACGGGGTGGACGTGACATCAGACCATTCCCGGAAGGTCCACCCTGAACAGGTAGTTTAAAACGCGCATCCGTGCGTGTGCCCGCAGTTCCCGATGGCAGTTCGAGCCCAGCGTGTGCGGGCCACCACAGTTTGGTACATATTATAATAAGTAGTGAACGTTGTTATGTGTGGGTACATCATCATAATACATAATCAGCACAGCTCAAACACCATCTACAAATTCGCCGATGCCACCACTGTTGTTGGTAGAATCTCAGATGGTGACAAGGAGATGTACAGGAGTGAGATAAGTCAGCTGGTTAAGTGGTGTTGCAACAACAGCCTTGCACTCAACATCCCACTTACACACTGGGGGCAATTTACAATGGCCAATTAACCTATCAAGCCACACATCTTGGGGATGTGGGAGGAAACCCATGAAGTCAGAGGGAGAACGTACAAACTCCACACAGACAGCAGCTGAGGTCAGGATTGAACCCAGGTCTCCGGCACTGTGAGGCAGCGGCTCTACCCGCTGCGCCACCATTCTGCCCTATTTCCTTTATGAGACCATTTAATGTTACAAACATGTGTAATGTCTGTAACATTAAATGGTCTCATAAAGGAAATAGGTTGATATGTTGTATAGAGTTTTTCAGATATTTAAATGTTGTGTGCAGATACTATTTTCCATTTATAGTCAATAGGTGTCCCCAGTTTGTTGATAATGGATGTGGTTTGAATGATTTCTGTGGAATCAATCCAACTTGATCCTTTTTTCCACTTTTGCGAATGGCTACCCATATTGTACGTGATTCCTGCATAAATGTGCATCACCCTCCACTTATCCACAACAATGTCACTGGAGCCTTCCTATATCAATCACCAGACCCTCAGTTCCAATCTCTCCAATGCCTTACATATGATAGGCAATACTTGCATTTCAGAAAGGCTGAATTATTACAAATCAAACGCTGTATTCGGCAATGGAAGATGAAAATAAAAGGACTTGCTTCCATTTAGTAACTTTTATCTCAAAGCACTTCACAATCAAGTGTTTTTGAAGCTATCACAGTTACAAAGAGAAGAACACAAAGTCAATGTGAACAGAGAAAACTCCCACAAACAGCAACAAAATAAATTGACTGCAAACAAAACTTTACACATTAGGTTTCCTGAGGTGAAATGATGCCACTATACTGAGATGGACATGGCTTCCTTTGTCAGATGATTATTGCAGAAGCTCCAGCTCTCAATGTTATTTGATGACAGTCAGATCAACAATACAAGTACTCAGGAAGACTTCATCAATCAATATACTGGATGTTTCAACAGCATTCAAGTCGGACTGTGCTCTGCTGAATGAATGAAGAGATGCCAAAGTGGCCATCGACCAACAAAGCTTGATCAGCTTCACATACAATATTTCCATGATCTTTGGGAATACAATTTGTAAGTTGTTGCTCCTCCATTTGTCACAATTTCCTTCATTACTGTACGCCACATTTCCTTTAGCCTTCCTTTAATTTTAATGCACTGGTTCGGAGTGTTGATTCCTAATGTATGTCAATGAACATCGTTACCCCATGATTCCACACACACCCTGCATCGACAATGATTGCTGTGTGTCTGCAGAGAGGCAGTTCTGTACTGTAAAGAGACTGCCTGCAGATGGCCAGCTTGTCAGTCACTTGTGCCATAAAGACTGTTACTGGTGACCACTCAAGTAAGAACAATCATAAAATAGAGTCATAGAGTCATACAGCACTGAAACAGGCCCTTTGGCCCAACTGGTCCCTGCCGACCACTATTACTGAATCTCAAACAAGATCAGAGAAGGGGAATAAAAACAGAAATTGCTGGAAATACTCAGTAGTTCAGGCAGCATCTGTGGCAAGAGAAACATTTCAGATCTGGGACCCTTCACTAAAACTGTTAACTGTTTCTCTCTCCACAGATGCTGCCTGACCTGCTGAACATTTCCAGCATTTCCTGTGTTTATTTCTGATTTCCACCATCTACAGCGCTTTTCGTGATTATAATCTAGAAAACAGTTTCCCTTGAAGTAACAGGTATGTGATGGGTGGGGTTCTTTAATGAATGGTTTATTGAAGCATAATCAAAGGCGTGGACATAATACTAATGGCATTTTATGCACTGTACATTCTATGTGAACTTGTTTTCCACAGCATGTTGCAATGTTAATTCATTGGCATGACACCGTGGAGAGCCAGAGAGGACACAAGCAGACAATTAGAGTGCCAAATATGCAGCTCCCCCTTCCCTTTTGTCTACTTCTCCCATGAACTCCTTTTTACCTTCCGTATTGCTAATGGACTGAGAGACAACTCTCACTGATGTTGGGGTGCAGAGTGTTTACTGCATTGGTCAACGAGTTGTGATCAATTCAAAATGCAGAAGAAACAAGAACAACACCAGCTACTCCAGAGCGGTGTGCTTCTTCCAGAAAACTGGAAGGTAGTTGCATGTAAGTTATGAACGTTAAATTAATCTGTCATTTACTGCATTAAATTTGACTGATGGTCAGCTTCTTTCTGACTGACCAGAGCAATGTTGCTAACAGTGGCCTTCAGGATATTTGTAACCCTACCTCTTAAATTTTATTTACCGGTTTACCTAGCTCCTCACAGCAATCTGCATTTGGATTTTTCATCCATGGAGAAAGTGTTATGGGCACATTCCCATCCTGATCTGATGAAGATCAACACACCTAGCACAACACACAAAGGCACAGGAGGAACTTTAGCGGGTCACGCAGCATCTGTGAAGGGAAATGGACAGTCAACATTTTGGGTTGAGACCCTTCATCAGGACTGGAAGGATAGAGGGGAGATTGTCAGCATGAAGAGGTGGAGGGAAGGGGTGGGGCAAGAGCTGGCAGGTGGTTCCAGGGGAGGGGGGGTGGGGCTGATAGGCAGATGAGGGTGGGGGGGAGAGAGTGGGAATGAAATACCTGGAATCCTTGCTGGGGCCAAACTAGGAAGCCTAGAAATGGAGCTGGAAGCCACATGGAACAAGATGGCAGCGGAGACAAGTGCCCAGGAAGAACATGTGGCTGCGGCAGTGAGTCTGAGAGAGCAAATGGTCGAAAAGCAGGACGGCAGCAGAGATCACAGAGGGGGAGCAGTGAGAAACATCTCACAGAACTCCCGTTGAAGAGTGGAGGAAAGCTTCTTCAAGGTAGGCATACCTTGAAGAGACCTCGCAGTGGAGCAGTAAAATGGAGACACAAGAGACTGCAGATGCTGGAAATCTGGTGCAAATATGTAGCATTGATTAACAGCAGAAAAATCATCCAGATTATCTGAATTAAAAACAGAGAGTGCCTGGAATCCTCAGCAGGTTCGTCAGCATCTACAGAGAGAGAATCCAAAAGAATGCTTCAGGTCACTGACCCTTCATCAAAAGGCTAAAAGTGTGAAAAAAAGTGTTCTTTAAATTACAGAAAGAGGGATGAAGAAAGCAGTGGAATCTCTGTGGTAGGGTGCAGAACCAGGTTGTCCAGGTGACAATTGCTTTTGATGCCATCTCATTAATGGACGAAGGGAGTGAGAGAGAGGAGAAAATATGCTGGAATCATGAGGTAAGAAACCCTGAAATCTGAAACAAAGGAGAATGCTGGGGCGACTCAGCAGGTTGGGCAACATCTATAGAAAGAACATAATAGAGTTAATGTTATAGGTGCTTGACCTTGGTCAGGTCTTTCACAAACAGGAAAAGTTGGCGATCTGAATCACAGTCGAATGAACAGATATCTCTGGGTCACCATTGTGGACAGAGCAGAGGTATTCTGCAAAGTAGACACCTAACCTGTGTTTGGTTTCTCCAGTGGAGAGGACACCACATTGAGAAGACAGAATGTAGTACACTAGATTGGAAGAAGCGCAAGTGATTCACCTGGACAGATTGTTTGGGTCTGTGGACAGTGGGAATGGAAAAGGTGGAATGATAAGTGTTTCATCTCCTGCAGTTGTGTGGGAAAGTGCCATGGGGGGTTGGTGCAGGTGAAAAATCCCATCAGGGAGTCACAGAGAGAATGGGCCCCTTCCGACAGTTGAAAGGGGAGGGGTGAAGAGGTGTGATCAATGGTGGCAACATGTTGAAGGTGGCAAGATCGTGGAAGCTTGTTGGGCAGGAGTTGAGAACGAGGGGAACCATGCTCCTTCTCTGGTTGGGAGGAGGGGGGATGGGAGCAGAACTGTGGGAAATAGAGGACACATGGTTGAGAGCCTGTGACAGAGGGAGAAGCCACGTGTAAGGAAACAGTGAAGAGATCTCAGAGGCACAGATGTAGAAAGTCTTATCATCAGCAGCAATGATGGGGCCAGAGAATGGGATGGGGTCCTTAAGGGAAGATCAGGAGTGATAATGAAAACACAGCAAGGACTGGGACTCAGGAGTAGAGGAGGGTCAGAGGAAACTGAAGGATGCAGACGAGCATTAACATTAAAAGGACACAGAACAGTACAGCACAGGAACAGGCTCTTCAGTCCAGTATGTTGTGCTGAACTAATTAAGCTAATGATGCCTATCACACTAATCCCATCTGCCTGTGTATGGTCCATGTCCTTTCATTCTCTGTATGTTTATGTGCCTATCTAAGAACTTCTTCAAAGCCTATATTGTATCTGCCTCCACCACCACCCCTGGCACCACATTCCAGGCACCCACCATTCTCTGTGTAAAAAATCTTGTGTCATACCTTTCCTTTAAACTTGCCCCCTCTCACCTTAAATGCATGCCCTCTAGTGTTAGACATTTCGACCCTGGGAAAAAGATACCGGCTGCCTACTGTATCCATGCTTCTCATAATTTTATAAACTTCTCTCAGGTCTCTCGTCAGCCTTCGCCGCTCCGGAGAAGACACCACAGGTTTGTCCAAACTGTCCTTATAGCACACATGCTCTCTCATCCAGGCAGCATCCTGGTAAACCTCTTCTGCACCCTCTCCAAAGCCTCCACATCCTTCCTGTAAAGGGGCTGCCAGAACTGAATGCAATACTCCAGATGGGGCCTAACCAGAGTTTTATAAAGGTGCAACATAACTTCCTGACTCTTGAACTCAATGTCTCGACTAATAAAGGCAAGCATGCTATACACCTTCTGTGCCACACTATCAACCTGTGCAACCACTTTCAGGGAGCTATGGACTGAGACCCCAAGATCCTTCTGTGCATCAACTGTTCAGATTTGCAATCTGTGGTGACTGCAAGGAAAGAGAAAGTTGCCTATTAGAGTACTAAATAAACGATGGACCACAAGAGGCTTGAGGTAGAGCAAGTTGGTGTTGTTGCACAGAGAGGCAATGAGCGTGCGTGTGTCTGCATGTGGGATAAAGCATGGATCTCAGAATGTGAGGGAAAGAGATCCAGAAGAAACACTGGACAGTTTGAAAATACCCGTGATCCCGATGGCTCCAAATGGTGACGGGTGGAATTTCAGCTGGAATTTACATGGAATAATTTGGAGCCAGAGATATTTGTTATGGAAGAATGTGCCTTTGGGGGTGAGTGTTGGGCAACATCTGATCAAATGCCAAGGGAAACAGAACAATCAAAAGACAGACAGAAATTCCATTGGAGAGAGGACCAGAGCTTCCTCAAGATAGGCACTCTGTGAAAAGGAGTGATCATGAATTCAACAATAAATGAATATCAAAACAACTAGAGATGCTGGAAATCTGAAATAAAAGGCTTTGGAGAGGGTGCAGAAGAGGTTTACCGGGATGCTGCCTGGATTAGAGGGTATTAGCTATAAGGAGAGGTTGGACAAACTTGGGTTGTTTTCTCTGGAGACCTAATGAAAGTTTATAAGATAATAAGATGCATAGGTAGACAGCTGGGATCTTTTTCCCAGGGCAGAAATGTCAAATACTAGAAGGCAATGCTTTAAGCTGAGAGGAGGAAAATTTAAAGGGGAAGTGTGGGACATGATTCTTTTACACAGAGAAAGGTGGGTGTCTGGAATGCACTACCTGGGGTAGTGATGGAATCAGATACGATAGTGGCATTCAAGAAGCTTTTAGATAGCACATGAATATGCAAGGAATGGAGGGATGTGGATCATGTGCAGGCAGAAGAGATTAGTTTAATTTGACATCATGCTCAGCACAGACATTGTGGGCTGAAGGGCCTGTTCCTGTGTTGTACTGTTTTATGTCCTGAAACAGGAAGTTCTGTAAATACTCTATAGGGCAGGCAGTATCTGTGTAGTGAGAAACAGATTCCAGACTGTCAGTTGGCTGAGAGATAAATTTTGGATAAGATACCTGGAGAAATGTTTGTCTGAACGGCAGATCATGGTGTCCAATGTAATCTCCAGGAACAGCGCCTCATCTTCCCTCTGAGCATGTTGCAACCTTCTGGACTTAATATTGAATTCTGCACCTTGAGATTACTTGATGTTTCTCCATATCAGTTGTCCCTCTGTGATATTGGCTAAACTTGTTTGTTCATTTTCCTTTTTTTCTTTATTTTTCTCTGGCATTAGAGGATATGTCTAACCTGACCTGCCAGACATGTCCTCCTGTTCTGCATTGCACAACTCTTTCATTTGTATGTCGATGTTCTCACTCTCTGACTGCTCCCATTTACTCATTGACCAGATAACCTTGTCTGCAGCTTATCCCATGGTCACCATAGTCAGAGAAATCTCTCCTCCCCACCACTCACTGCAGTTTAATGAGCTTCTTTAAGCTGTTTCGTTTTTATTTTCTATTGTCACAAATTCACTGATGACAAATCACAGGTGGCGATGAATCAGCGTACAGGAGCGAGGTAGGATACCTGGTTGAGTGATGCCACAACAACAGCCTCTCATTCGATGTTAGTTAAATAAACAAACTTCTACAGATATTCTGTTGAGTGTATCCTGACTGGTTGCATCATGGTCTGGTATGGCAATTCGAATGCACAGGACTGTAAGAAGCTGCAGAGAGCAGTGGACTCAGGCCAATACATCACAAGCACAGCCCTCCCCACCATTGGCAGTATCTACAGGAGGCGCTGCCTCAAGAAGGCAACATCCTTCATTAGATGTCCCCACCATCTGGGCCATGCCATCTTCTTGCAGCTACCATCAGGCAGTAGGTACAGAAGCCTGAAGTCCCACACCACCACCACACTGTTCAGGAACAGCTACTTCCCTTCAACCATTTGGTTCTTGAACCAACCCGCACAACCCCAATCACGACCTCAGTATAGCAACACTATGACCATTTTGATCACTTTGCATAACAATGGACTTCTTTTGTTCTAATTCTGTTCTTTCTTGTAAAAAAATTTGTATAATGTAAGCTTAATTTATTTTCTTGTGAATGCTGCTTATCTGATGTTATGTGCCTGTGATGCTGCTGCAAGTAAGTTTTTTATTACACCTGTGCGTGTGACAATAAACTTGACTTTGACATTGACTTTCCCACTTCTGACAAAGGGTCTTTGACCTGAAATATTAATCCTGCTTTTCTTCCCACAGATGTGGCCTGACCTGCTGAGCACTTCCTGTTCTTAACGATAGCAGATAGCAGTGGGGCTGAATGTTGCCAGCATCAGCACACCCTCCAAGCAGAGACCTCTCAGGATCTCAGTTTTCTACATTAGAGAGTTCAAGGAGCAAGGACAGAAAAGTTTCAGCTGAGGCATGTGTCTGCAGTGGGTTTGAGCTCCAAACAGTTCTATCCATAAATATATTTGAGAAAGTGGTGAAGCAGTTTTGTAAATTGGAACAGCTGATTTCACCTGCAGGGCATGTATCAGTGGAATCAAGGCAGCAAGAGTGTTTACCTTAAATCCTCCTGCCATTGATGAATTGCTCTGGTTTTTATATCATACATTGAACTGAACAGGCTTCTCAACACTTAGGTAAACTGGTAATCTTCGCAACTCTCAGTCTATTCTTGAGAATAGGTCCTCTTGTTCTGTGTACGTAGGTGTGTATTCATTTATCTGAATGATATTGCCGCATTGTAAAGTACAGGTGGCTGAGACGTACACAATCACGCATTGTGTTCACCTCAGACTCTATAGTCTTTGTAGCTGCATTTCATTCGCTGGATATTGCAACACCCTAACAAGCAGATTGCAGCTTTTTCTGAATATGACACTGCCCCTGAAAATAGTTGATAATGAATGAGACTTTGCCAGTTATGGAGACACAGGAAAGACTGCAGATGCTGGAAATCCAGACCAATGCACACAAAATGCTGGAGGAACTCAGCGGGCCAGGCAGCGTCTACAGAGGGAAATGAACAGTTGACATTTCGGGCTGAGAGCCTTCATTTGGAATGGAAAGAAAGAGGGCAGAAGCCAGAATCAAAGCCAAATTCTGGCTTCTGCCTCTTTCTTTCCAGCCCTGATGAAGGGTCTCGGCCCGAAACTTTGACTGTTCATTTACCTCCATAGATGCTGCCTGACCTGCTGAGTCCCTCCAGCATTTTTTGTGTGTTACTTTGCCAGTTATGATGCTCTGATGTGTGGGTGACATTTGATTAGCTTCCATGCTGCACTAGGCTTGTTCCCCAAGTTCACTTACAGTGCAGACATACCTGTAAACACCATTGCATTTTATTAACCTGAACCATGTTACATTCTGTTGGCAGCTTTAAAATGAATTTTATGCCGTTCCATGTTACAAATCAGGTGTAATTCTCGGGACTGTCATTCTTAATTGGGATATGACCATCAGTGAAGCCTCATAAAATGGTGTACCAAAATGTTCTGTTCATTGACAATGAATGAGCGACAAGTCTGACTGAGTGTGAAGGTCACTGTGGCAATAAATTGGTAATTGGTTTATTTTTGTCACGTGTACTGAGGTGCAATGAAAAACATTGTTTTGCATGCCATCCATACAGATCATTTCACCATATCAGTACATCAAGATAGTACAAGGGAAAAGCAATAACAGAACGCAGAATATAGTGTTACAATTGCAGAGAAAGTGCAGTGCGGCAGACAATAAGGTGCAAGGGCCATGATGAGGTAGATTGTGAGGGCAAGAGTTTATCTTTAACATACAAAAGGCCTATTCACCTATTCAAGATTCTTGTAACAGTGGGATAGAAGCTGTCCTTAAGCCTGATAGTTTATGATTTGAGGTTTTTGTATCTTCTGCCCAATGAAAGGGGGGAGAAGAGAGAATGTTTGGGGTGGGAGGGTTCTTTGATTATGTTGACCCCAAAACATACGTCAGGCTGCTGTTTATCGATTACAGCTCAGCACTATCATCGCCTCAGTACTAATCGACGAGCTTTAAAACTCCCTCTGTAACTGGATCTTTGACTTCCTCATCAGGAGACCACAATCAGTGTGGGTCAGTGATAACATCTCCTCCTCGCTGACAATTAGCACAGATGCACCTCAAGAATGTGTGCTTAGCTCACTGCTCTACTCTCTCTACATTCATGACGGTGTGGCTAGGCACAGCTCAAACGGAGGACCTATCCTGGGCTCAACACATTGATGCAATCACAAAGAAGGCACACCAGCAGCTCTGTTCCGTTAGGAGTTTGAGGAGATTTGGCATGTCACCAAAGACCATTACAAATTTTTATAAATGTACGGTGGAGAGCATTCTGACTGGTTGTATCACAGCCTAGTACAGAGGCTCTGATGCACAGGATGGCAAGAGGCTGCAGAGGGTTGTAGACTAAGCCAGCTCCATCACGGGTACATCCCTCCCCACCACCAAGGACATCTTTAAGAGGCGGCACCTCAAAAAGGTGGCATCCATCACTAAGGACACTCACCATCTGGGCCATGCCCTCTTCTCATTACTACCATCCGGGAGGAGGTACAGGAGCCTGAAGACCTACAATCAATGATTCAGAAATTGCTTCTACCCCTCTGCCATCAGATTTCTGAACGGTGCATGAACCCATGAACACGACTTCATTATTCCTTTTTTGCTGCACTGTTTATTTATTTTTGTAATGTATAGCAATTTTATGTCTTTTCACTATACTGCTACTGCAAAACAACACGTTTCATGTCATACAAGTCGGTGATAATAAATCTGATTCTGATTCTTTACCTACGCCCTGCTTCCTGAAGTCAATTACCAGCTCTTTTGTTTTGCTGACACTGAGGGAAAGCTTGTTGTCATGACACCATGTCACTAGGCTGTCTATCTCCTTCCTGCACTCCGACTCATTGTTAATAAAATGATATAACACCATGTGAAGAAACTTGAATCTTTTCACCAGTAAAGATTTTTAAAATAATCAAGAGCAGATTACTCTTTTGATGTAGTTATGATCATCAGGGTCAGGTGTCAGATCTCTCAGTGGGTGAACATTTTGGTGATAGTGATCATAATTCTACGTTAGCAATGGAACATAGGAACAGACAGAATAGAAAGGTGTTTACTTGGAGTAAAGGGAATTATGAGGCTCTCAGGTAGGAAATTGGAAGATTAAATTGGGAACAGATGTTCTCAGGGAGAAGTACGGAAGAAATATGGCAAATACTCAGGGGATATTTGTGTGGAGTTCTGCATAGGCATGTTCCAATGAGACAAGGGAGTCATGAGAGGATACAGGAACCGTGGTGTACAAAGGCTGTAATAAATCTAGTCAAAAGGAAAAGCTTACAAAAGGTACAGAGAACTAGGTAATGTTAGTGATCTGGAAGACTATAAGGCTAATAGGAAGGAGCTTAAGAAGAAGATTAGGAGAGCCAGAAGGGGACATGAGAAGGCCTTGGCAGGCAGGATTAAGGAAAACCCCAAGGCATTCTACAAGTATGTGAAGAGCAAGAGGATAAGACACGAAAGAATATGGCCTATCAAGTGCAGCAGTAGGAAAGTGTGTATGGATCCGGAAGAAATGGTGGAGGTACTTAATGAATACTTGACATCAGTATTCACTACGGAAAAGATCTGGGGGGATTGCAGTGGGGACTTGTAGTGGGCTGAAAAGCTTGAGCATGCAGATATTAGGAAAGAGGAGGTGCTGAAACTTTTGGAAAGCATCAAGTTGGATAAGTCGCCGGGACCGGATGAGATGTACCCCAGGCTGCTGTGGGAGGTGAGGGAAGAGATTTCAGAGCCTCTGACGATGATCTTTGCATCGTCAATGGAGACGGGAGAGGTTCCGGAAGATTGGAGGGTTGCAAATGTTGTTCCCTTATTCAAGAAAGAGAGTAGGGATACCCCAGGGAATTATAGACCTGTGAGTCTCACCTCAGTGGTTTGTAAGCTAATGGAGAAGATCCTGAGAGGCAGGATTTATGAACATTTGGAGAGGTATAATATGATTAGGAATAGTCAGCCTTTGCAGGTTCTGCCTTTCGAGCCTGATTGAATTTTTTGAGGGTGTGACTAACCATATCGATGAAGGGAGAGCAGTAGATGTAGTGTATATGGATTTCAGCAAAGCGTTTGATAAGGTACCCCATGCAAGTCTTATTGAGAAAGTAAGGAGGCATAGGATCCAAGGGGACATTGCAGTATGGATCCAGAACTGGCTGGTCCACAGAAGGCAAAGAGTGGTTGTTGAAGGGTCGTATTCTGCGTGGAGGTCGGTGACCAGTGATGTACCTCAGGGATCTGTACTGGGACACTTGCTCTTTGTGATTTTTATAAATGACCTGGATGAGGAAGTGGAGGGGTGGGTTAGTAAGTTTGCTGATGACACAAAGGTTGGGGGTGTTGTGGATAGTTTGGAGGGCTATCAGAGGTTACAGAGGGACATAGATAGGATGCAAAGTTGGGCTGAGAAGTGGAAGATGCAGTTCAACCCAGATAAGTGTGAAGTTGTTCATTTTGGTAGGTCAAATATGATGGCAGAATATAGTCTTAATGGTAGGACTCTTGGCAGAGTGGAGGATCAGAGGGATCTTGGGGTCTGAGTCCATAGGATGCTCAAAGTGGCTGCACAAGTTGACTCTGTGGTTAAGAAGGCATATGGTGTATTGTCCTTCATCAATCGTGGAGTTGAATTTAGGAGCCGAGAGGTATTGTTGCAATTATATAGGTCCCTGGTCAGACTCCACTTGGAGTACTGTGCTCAGTTCTGGTCGCCTCACTACGGGAAGGATGTGGAAGCCATAGAAAGGGTGCAGAGGAGATTTACAAGGATGCTGCCTGGAATGTGGAGCATGCCTTATGAAAGCAGGTTGAGGGAACTCAGCTTTTTCTCCTTGGAGCGACAGAGGATGAGGGGGGACCTGATAAAGGTATATAAGATGATGAGGGGTATTGATCGGGTGGATAGTCAGAGGCATTTCCCCAGGGTTGAAATGGTGGCCATAAGAGGACATAGGTTTAAGGTGCTGGGGAGTAGGTATAGAGGAGATGTCAGGGGTAAGTTTTTTACTCAGAGAGTGGTGAGTGCATGGAATGGGCTGCCAGCAATGGTGGTGGAGGCGGATACGATAGGGTCTTTTAAGAGACTGTTGCAGAGGTAAACGGAGCTGAGAAAAATAGAGGACTATGGGTAAGCCTAGTAATTTCTAGGGTAGGGACATGTTCGACACAGCTTTGTGGGCTGAAGGGCCTGAATTGTGCTGTCGTTTTTCTATGTTTCTATGTTTCTCTCTCGTTGTCTCCTGCATGTAAGTTTATTGCTTTACTTATATTAAGATAGACAATTAACAGTGCAAATTCATATAAACAGATATCCTCATGGAGTCATGACTGCAGAATGACCAAGGATAGGGGTCAAATATCCAAGGATATTCGATACTTAGGAAGGGTGTTTGAAAGGAAAGGGATACGGTGTGGCAAAATCAGAACAATAATGAAACATAGAAACATAGAAAAACTACAGCATATATTTGCAGTAGCTTACATTTAATGAACAAATACAGGAACTACAACAGTTATACAAAAAAAAACTGCTGGAGGAATTCAACGGGTCAGGCGGCATCTGTGGAGGGAAATGGACAGTCGTCCTTTTGGGTTGAGACCCTTCATTGGGACTGCTGAGATTTCCAGTCCAGATCTCAACCCAAAATGCCAACTCTCTATTTCCCTCTGCAGATGCTGCCTGACCCGTTGAGTTCATTTGGCAGATTGTTTTTTGGCTCCAGCTTCCAGCATTTGCAGTCTCTTGTGTCTGCAACAGTAATATATTAGTTTCTGGCACAGTAATGCAAATGGAAACGTGATCCAACCATGGCTAACGAAGGAAGTTAAAGATAGTATTAGTGGAATCACATAATTCATATAAAGTTGTTAGAAAAAGCAGCAAAGGCTGAGGATTGGGAGCAGTTAGAATTCAGCAAAAATAGACCAAGAGATTGATTAAGGGAGCAAAAAAATTAGCATTAGATAAATTGGAAAGAACATAAAAGCAGACTGTAAAGGTTTGTACAATTATCTTAAAGAATAGTGAAGGCTCTTTGTGGTCAGAAACTGGAGAATTTATAATGGGGAACACAAATATCAGAGCAGGTAAACTAAAATTTTGGTTCTGTGTTAAAGATCTTTTAACAGAGTCCCAAATAAGTGAGCAAAATTTAAGAACAGAGATTAGGGATAATGTTAGTATATTACTCCCCCTTCAATTATTGATAGACAGGAAACAGAAATGGAATAAATCAGTTATAATTGGTAAGTAGTGGTGATTTAGTGGGAGCTTGTAGGAAATCAACTGTAATACTTCCGGGTTTGCCAATGGGATGAAACTGGGTGGGATTGACTTAGGAGGAGGAGACAAAGAGACAGTGGTGATTTGGACAAGTTGAGTGAATACAAGGTGGATGCAGTATAATGTAGATAAATGTGTAAAACAGACAGACAGAACATTAAATAGTGATGGTTTATGAAATGCTGATGTACAAAGGGAGTTCGTCATTGAATGCAAACTTGCAGGTGCAGAAAGCAACTAAAAACTCAAATGACACATTGGCCTATCCAGTCTCTCTTTATAGCTCAAGCTCTCCTGTCCTGGTAACATCCTTGTGAATCTTTTCTGCACCCTTTCCAGCTTAATCACATCCTTCACACCCAGATGATGAGAATTGCACACAAAACTCCAAGCACAGTCTCACGTATGTCTGGTATAGCTGTAAAATGTCGTCCCAACCCTTGTACTCAATGTCCTGACCGATGAAGGCAAGCATACCAAATGCCTTCTTCACCATCCTGTCTACCTGCGTTTCCACTATCAGGGAACAATGCACCTGTGCCCCTGGGTCCCTTTGTTCTACAACACTCTCCAGGGCCCTACCATTTACTGTGCAAGTCCTGCCTTGGTTTAACTTAGCAAAGTCCAACACCTTGCACTTGTCCGAGTAAAATTCCATTTGCCATTCTTTGGCCCACTTCCCAAGTTGGTGTAGATCCCCTTGTAAACTTAGGTAATCATCTTCACTGTCCACTACACCACCAATTTTGGTGTCATCCGCAAACTTACTAACCATTGTTATCCAAATTGTTGATGTGGATGACAAAAAACAGGGGACCTAGCAGTGATCCCTGTGGCACATCACTGGTCACTGACCTCCTCTCTGGAAAACAAGCCTCCACTATCCTCTGCTGAGGTCAACAGTCTGGACGTAGGAAATTTGCCTTCGCTTGAGGGGTCTATAATCAGGGATCACACTTTCAGGATACAGGGTACGACACTTGGTACTGAGGTGAGAAGATGGCTTTTGATTCAGAAGGTGGTGATCCTGTGGAATTCTCCATCACTGAAGCCTATGGAGCCCAAGTCTCTGAATATATTTAAGGCAATGATAGATATCCAGACAAGTGTGAGGTAATGCATTTTGGGATGTCAAATACTAACCGGACATATACAGTAAATGGCAGGGACCTCAAGAGTGGTGATGTACAGACACACTTTGGGGTGCAAGTGTTTAACTCCCTGAAAATGGCAACACAAGTAGATAGGGCAGTGACAAAGGCATTTAGTAAGCTTGCCTTCATGGGTTGAGCACTGAGTGTAAGAGTTGGGATGTGCAAAATATTGGTCAGGCCGCACTTGGAGTATTGTGGACAGTCCTGGTCGCCACACTACAGGATGTGGTAGCAATAGAGAGAATGTGGAAGAGATTCACCAGGATATTCCCTGGAATGGAGTGCTGTAGTCATAAGGAGTGATTGGAGGGGCTGGGTTTGTTCTCACTGGAAAGTAGGAGGCTAATGGGTGACCTTACAGAGGTTTACAAAATTATGAGGGACATAGATAGGGGAAATAGTCAGTCTTTTTCCTGAGGTGGTGGAGCCTAGAACTGGAGGGCACAGGTTTAAGGTGAGAGGGGAGAAAAGTAAAGGAGATCCGAGGGGTAAGTTTTTCTACACAGAGGGTGGTGGTTATCTGAAATGAGCTGCCAGAGGAGGTGGTGGAGACAGAAACAATTACACCATTTAAAAGCCATTTGGGCAGGTACTTGTGCAGGGAAGGTGTAAAGGGATATCGACCTAATGCGGGCAAATGGGATGACTGTAGTTAGACATTGTGGTCAGCATGGACAAGTTGGGGCAAAGAACATGTTTCTGTGCTGTACAACTCTGTGACCCATGATAGCCCTATGGATTTCTTCACACAAATGGCATGAATGGCTGTGGGGAAAGTGCAGGACTAGTATTCAGATAGAGGATCAGCCATCAGCTGGGGAACTATTCTTTTAAAGTGTTTGTTAAACCGATAAATCAAAGTAATATCTTTCCCAATGGATGAGCATTGAATTATTACCACTGGATACAGAAGAATAGGTGGCAAATCACTGATGAGTTTCCTTTGCACTATAAGAGCAATATTGCTTGGCTAGTTTCTCTGCTCAGTAAACTTCTTCAGCTGATGTGATCTCCCTACACGATGTTACAGCTTGTTATGAGATTACTGCTGATTACACTAAACTTGTGCTGTTCAAGAGGCCAGAGGACACATCTTTTTCCATCCTGCAGCTTTCACCATTACAGACCAGCAGAACATCTATGGGTTGTGAAAATTACCTTGTATTAACTCTGCATGCACACTCAGACTCTGAAACACACTGAACAAACAGGTGTCCATTGAATGCACAGGAACTAACCTGGTCCCTCAGCCTCCTCCACTCCAAGGAAAACAAACCCAGCTGATCCACTCCCTCACCATAAATAAAACACTCTATCCCAGGCAGCCAATTTGAATGGCGATGATATCCAACAGTGGTGGTCGAATCCCGAAACTAAATGACAAATCACTAATGCATCTTTGAGGATGTAATGGCATGAATGAACATCTGGGGAATTCGGTCCAAGTTGCAGTTAATGCTTCCTCATTATAAGATGCTGATCAGTAAACCAGCACAGTTTTCATTATTGGGTTGTACATTCATCATCTGGCACCATAAGCTGAATTAACGTCCTCCAAATGAACTGGAAGGCAGCCAGTAGAGGAAAGAGGGAAACATTGAAAAAACCCTCACTTTCCCATCTTGCTACGGGTCTAGATCCTTTTATGTAAGGACTTTTGCACAGTCAGTTCTAGTTGTTAATGCTGAGATAACAACTGCCAATCATTTCCCTTGCTTAGAAGAATGGTGCCAACTTCTGCTTCACTGAAAATCAATGTTCATTCTGAATTACATCTTGTAGTACTTCCTCTATTTTCAAACTGTTCAAGACAGTTTAATATTTTATCAGCTTTATTCAACCTTTGAATTTTTTTCATCAATTTTAAAGATTTGTAACATGGAGGAATGACACACAATGAAGACCTTGAACGAGATTAAATTATTAGCACAGCACATATTTACCTTTGGAATTCCTGCAGTGAGATGCACATATTTTGAAGTATTTATCCATGTTGTTGTCATGAACCAAGTTGATATCTCTGCCCCTGTAAAGGAATGTTATACAGCCTTCTGAACAAGGTCACTTTCCTGGCATACTGCCGCTTGCATTTTGATGAATTGGTTCCTTCCAAAGAAGAGAGTTTTGTGGGATTGTAAATTACTTCAATTTTTTCACCAGGCCAGTCAGAAGTCATCCAGAAGTCTAAAATCATTCCAAGCAGAGTTAGAACATAGAACATTACAACACAGTACAGGCCCTTCAGCCATGATGTTGTGCTGACATTTTATCCTACTCTAATGTCTATTTAACCCTTCCCTCCTACATAGCCCTCCATTTATCTATCATTCATGTGGCTATCTCTCTTAAATGTCCCTAATGTACTGTATCTGCCCTCACCACCTCTGCTGGCAGTGCGTTCCATGCACCCACCACTCTTTGTGTGAAAAATTTACCTTTGACATCTCACCTATACCTTCCTCCAGTCACCTTAAAATTATGCCCCCTCATGTTAGCCATTTTCACCCTGGGAAATAGTCTCTGATTGTCTACTCGATCTATGCCTCCTATCATCTCGTACACCTCTATCAAGTCACCTCTTATTCTACTTCGTTCCAAAGAGAAAAGCCCTAGCTCGCTCAACCTATCTTCACAAGACGTGCACTCCAATCCAGGTAGCATCCCGGCAAATTTCTTGTACACCCCCTTTAAAGCTTCCACATCCTTCCTATAATGAGGCAACCAGAAATAAGCACAATAACCAGAGTTATTGGTTAAACCAGTGGTCTAACCAGAGCTCTATAGAGCTGCAACATTACCTCGCAGCTCTTGAACTCAATACCCCAACTACTGAAGGCCAACCCACCATACGCCTTCTTAACAACCCAATCAACCTGCGCAGTAACCTTGAGGGATCTACAGATGTGGACCCCAAGATCCCTCTGTTCCTCCACACTGCTAAGACTCTTGGTATTAACCTTGTATGCTGCCCTCAAATTCGATCGTTCAAAGTGTATCACTTCACACCTTTCTGGGTTGGACTCCATCTGCCACTTCTCAGCCTAGCTCTGCATCCTATCAATGTCCTGTTGATACCTACAGCAACCTTCTACACTATCCACAACACCATCAGCCTCTGTGTCATTTGCAAACTTACTAACCCACCCTCCCACATACTCATCCATAGAACAATACAGCACAATACAGGTCCTTCGGCCCACCATGTTGTGCCGATCTTTAAACCACTAAGACTATCTAACCCCTTCCTCCCATATATCCCCTTATTTCAAATTCCTCAATATGTTTATTTAACAATCTCTTGAACTTGACTAACTCCACCACCACCCCAGGTGTCTGCTGCTTTTGGGGGGTCTGTATAACACTCCCTGTAGAGTGCTCGCTCCCTTCCTGTTTCTGACTTCCACCCACGCTAACTCAGTAGATGATCCCTCCAGGACATCCTCCCTTTCTATAGCTGTGACACTGTCCCTGATCAGCAAAGCCACTCCCCAAATCTTTTACCTCCGTCCCTGTCCCTTTTGAAATATCCAAACCCTGGAATATCCAGCAGCCATTCCTGCCCTTGCGACAGCCAAATCTCTATAATGGCCACAACATCGTAGTTCCATGTACTTACCCACACTCTAAGTTCATCACCCCTGTTCCTGATACTTCTTGCATTAAAGTAGACGCACTTCAGCCCATCCAACTGACTGCAGTTTTGCTCTTTCAAATGCCTATCCTTCCTCACAGTCATTCTACACGTTGCATCTACTTGTACACTCAGTGCACCAACCTCTGACCTATCACTCGGGTTCCCATTCCCCTGCCAATCTAGTTTAAACCCTGCCCAACAGCTCTAGCAAACCTGCCCACAAGAATATTCGTCCCCCTCCAGTTCAGGTGTAACCCGTCCCTTTTTTACAGGTCGTGCATTCCCTAGAAGACATCCAATGATCCACAAATCTGAAACCCTGCCCCCTGCACCAACTCCTCAGCCACGCATTCATCTGCCAATTCAACCTATTCTTACCCTCACTGGTGCGTGGCACAGGCAGCAATCCAGAGATTGCTAGCCTTGATGTCCAGCTTTTCAGCTTCCTACCTAGCTCCTTATATTCCCTCTTCAGGACCTCATCTCTTTTCCTACCTATGTCATTGGTACCAACATACACCATGACTTCTGGCTGTTCACCCTCCCACTTCAGAATGCTGTGGACTTGATCCGAGATGTTCCAGACCCTGGCACCCAGGAGGCAACATACCATCTGGGAGTCTCTTTCACGTCCACAGAATCTCCTGTCTGCCCCCTTTACTATTGAATCCCCTAGAATCTCCTCTTCTTCCCCCTTCCTTTCTGCACCACACAACCAGGCTCGATGCCAGAGTCACTGTGGCTTTCCCTTGGTAGGTCCCCCTTCCCCAACTGTACCCAAAGCAGTATACCTGATATTGAGGGGAACGGCCACAGGAGTACTCTGCACTACCTGCCTATTCTCCTCCCTTCTCCTGACAGTCACCCAGCTACCTGCCTCCTGTAGCTGAGGAGTGACTGCTTCCCTGTAGCTCTTATCTATGAACTCCTCGTTCTCCCATGGGAGCCGAAGGTCATCCAGCTGCAGCTCCAGTTCCCTCACTGGAGTTGGTCAGAAAGGAGATAAATACATTGTTTTACACAAATAAATTACAGTGGGAGTCATTTAGTAATTTCCATCAAAGCTTCTTCAGCCTGCGGGGAGGGTGAGCCAGCATCCTTGCAATCCCAGTCACGTGGCAGCGCAAGTACTGCTCACAGGGCACTGAGCTAAACTTGTACAGGCCTGTGAGTTCAGCCCTTTTACACTGCACCACCAGGCTCCCAGTTTGTAAAGCCAATGGAGAAGACAGTGTCACCAAGATAGTTTAAAATTTCATTAACAGGTACACACCTCACTGGCGAAGCCATCCCGAAAGGCCATCTCCAACTGTTCTTGGGGAACTAACAGTAAGTTCCTATGTGAAAGTGCTCCCACAGTGCTCTCAGGGAGGAAATTGCAGGAGTTTAATTGGTTTATTATTGTCACGTATACCAAGGTAGAGTGAAAAATTTTGTCTTGCATGCCATCCATACAGATAATTTCATCACAGCAGTACATTGAAGTAGTACAAGAAAAAAGCAAAAACAAAATGCAGAATATAGTGTTACAGTTACAGAGAAAGTGCAGTGCACTAGACAATAAGATGCAAGGCCATGACGAGGTAGATTGTGAGATCAAGAGTCCATCCTATCAAATGGACTCTTGACCTCACAATTTGAGGTCCATTCAATAGCCTTATAACAGTGGGGTAGAAGCTGTCCTTGAGCCTGCTGGTACGTCCTTTCAGGCTTTATCTTCTGCCCAAAGGGAAAGGGGAAAAGAGAGATTGTCCAGAGAGGGAAGGGTATTTGATTATGATGGTTGCTTTTCCAAGGCAGCGGGAAATGTAGATGGAGTCCATGGAGGGGAGGCTGGTTTTCGTGATATGCTGAGCTGTGTTCACAAGAAACAGAATGTTTGGTGAATGGAGGCAAAGCTGTGGATGATGGAACTTATGAGCGCATGTTCCCCATCTTCCAAGGCAGAGGTCGCTTTGGGCAGGCACTGTCAGGAAGCCTGTGGCTGGTACACACTGGAGCTACATTGTGCCAGTGGTGGAGGGAATCAGAGCTGCACAGCACAGAACCAGACCCTTCGAGTCAACACATCCATGTTGACTGTGATGCCTGTCGACACTAATCCTACTTACCTGCATTAGGCCCATATCCCTCTACATCTTTCCTATCCATATACCTGTCCAGATGCCTTTTAAATACTGTAACGGCATCTGCCTCCACCACCTGCTCTGGCAGCTCGTTCCAGATAACCTCCCTCTTCTGTGTGAAAAACTTACCTGTCTGATCTCCTTCAAATTTCTCCCCCCGACCTTAAATCTGCACTCTTTGGTTTTGGACTCCCCTATCCTAAGAAAAGGACTATCTACCCACTCTATGCCCTTCGTTATCTTATAAGCCTCTATAGGGTCACCTCTAGCAGTCTAAGGCGCTGCATTCAGGCCGCAGTCTCCACTGGAGGCATAGGTTCGAATCCCACTCCTGACTCCAATGTATCATCTGCAGTATGTCATTGTCTCCGTCTCTTGAGGATATGTCCCCAGTATCAGAATTATAGCTCCAATCGGCAGGCACGGTAGTGTCGCGGTTGGCATAATGCTATAACAATGCCAGCGACCCGGGTTCAATTCTCACCACTGTCTGTAAGGAGTTTGTACGTTCTCCCCATGTCTGCGTGGGTTTCCTCCGGGTGCTCCAGTTCCCTCCCACGTTCCAAAGACATACGGGTTAGGAAGCTGTGGGCATGCTTGGTTGCCACTGGAAGCGGCGACACTTGCAGGCTGCCCCCAGAATGCTCTACACAAAAGATGCATTTCACTGTGCGTTTCAATGTACATGTGACTAATAAAGAAATCTTATTTTATCTCTTATGTTATAAAGGTAAGGAATGCACATGTTGTTGAAGCAGATGCTAATGTTTTACCCTGGATGGCCTTGATCTTCTTGATGGAGCTTCACAACTAATGCATCTTGCTGACAGTGGAAACGTTCAAGAGGCAAGTCCAAATGTAGTAAAATGTAGCCCCTAATGTGAGCTTATAGCTGACCTATTTGTGTAGCTGGTCCACATTGGCTTTCAGTCAAAGTTGAGTCCAAGGTGTTGATGTTGAGGAATTTGGCTATTGTGATGCTACTGAATATCAAGAAAAGGTGCTTACACTCTTTCTCCTTGTGTGATGCAAGTGTTATTTTCCACATATTGTCCCTAGACAGTTTTACCTAGGTCTTACCATATGAATCCCCAACAACAATTAAGAAACTTGATATCATCCAAGAGAAAGAAACGCACTCACCAACTTTTCACGTCACAAACTGGCGGGGACTGCTGTACATATCACTTGCCACATGACCTGTAGAAACTTGCCAAGGCTTCTCTGATAGCACCTCTCACCACAGGTCACACACTGTCCCTGTATGGTGGTATTCCTTTATTGTCACTTGGTCTAAAGTCCTGAACACCCAACTCTTTAACTTTAAGGGAGTACCTGAACCAAGGTCAACAGCAGTTCAGGAAGATGGCCCACCATGTCCTAGCTCAGGGGCAGAAGAATGTGAATAAATATTAACCTTGTTAATGACACCTGCATTGCGTTGACGAATGAAAATATTTGGTGAATGTAAAAGTTTTCATAGCTCTGTTTCAGAAAGAATGGGGACTTCTTGCTGGTGCCTTAGAGAACATTTATCCCTCACTGTAACACCTGAAGTAAATGAACAAATCATCTGTTTTATTGTTGTTTGTGGGGGCCATCTCTAGGGTAATTGACTGCTGAATGTCCTACTGTGCAGGACCACACTTCAAATCTACTTCATGGACTTCAAAGCACTTTGAAATGTACTATTTAAGTACAAAATCAATCGATCCAAATAATACAAATCACCCAAGCCCAAAATCAATCAGGTTTCTTTGAGTTCCACACATCAAGTTATCAACCTTTAATGTTGGTCATGGAACAAGCTCTTCAAAACAGCAAAATTTATACCATCAAGAACACGTTAATATTTGTCTGGAGGCAATATATCACCACAAATAGATGGAATTTGTGACTAAAACCTGCTGCAAACCACATTTCCTCATGTGAGATAATTGGTTCTTAATTATTCTGCTTGTAACTATTTCAGCTTTGAAATAGTCAGTTGAGTGTTCAACTATTTCACTAAATTTTGGACCACTTACAAACTATCTTGGGAAATTATCCATTACTAACAGTTCAATCTACCCAAATACTAACAATAAATATAGCTTGTTGGAAAAGGCAAACTAATTTCCTCAAAGACAGACATTTAGCAGACATCGAGTGAAGTTCCAGTCAAAAAAATGAAGCAATAAATGCCAGATCTGCGAAGTGAAAAGTAAAGCCACAGAAAGAACAACCAGGTTAGTAAAAAAATAAGCGAGGAATGATTAGATACTCTGCTTGAAATCCAAGCAGTGTAAGGGAACCTTTAAGAAATTTGTGCCCTGTGGTGTCACATTGATACATTGTTGGACCAGGTATGGATGTTTATTCAAGAGTCACTCTCTTCAAGAAAGAACATTCTATTTATATCTCTGCCTCTATCTAATTTTCTATGCTTGCATCAACATAAAGAAACCCACCGACACTGGTGTTGAGTCAGCAGTAACAGGACAGTGATCTAGTGTAAGGGTAGTGGAGAGGGGAGCAGTGATAACTACTGACTGCAGAGATGTGTGCAAGTGTCGGACATATCCGATGTGTCTTGGAGCTGGAGTGCATGAAATGTCCCTGAAGGCAAATGCCAGAGTCCAGGCCCTGGGTCACCGAGAAGTGGAAGGTTGGTGGCATGGCCGGAAAAAGGATGTGAATGAAGGCGTTTCTCCTCGTTACGTCCAAAAGGACCTCTCCCTTTCTTTGAACCTGTGAGCCCAAGTGCTAGACCCCTTAGCCAGGGGGGATATCATCTCTGCATCTATTCTGTTGAATCATTTGAAAATATGACTTTTGGGACCTTTAGCCAAATCATTGACAGAGACTGTGGATGACTGTGGCCCAAGCACTGAGTCCTGCTGGTCACTGCCTGCAGCCCAAGAATGGCCCATTTTATATATACCAGACTTAACCTTTGAGGAAGCATTTACCTCATCAGTACGGAGTTAGTGCAGAAGAATGTGAGGCAGTCTCTCTCGGTGTGATTCCGAAGTGTGAACCCAGGTAAACAAATAAAAGAAAAATTTGGTGATGTAGTGGCTAGCTACACACTACAAAATGAAGACACAGAGTCACTGGTTTGAAATCAGAAGTCGAATGAACGACAGGGGCACAGTGCGCCTTTAATATCCCAAAACTTCCCGTGCTACAGTTCCCACGCTGACGTCACGCGTGGGTCACCTGACCTTACCGCGCGCGTCTTAGATCAGGGCCTCCGACGACGTTTGCGATGTCGGGAGCCGGTTCGATGCCGGTGCGGTGAGTCGCTACATAACCGCTACCCTCCCCAGAACTGGCGATACCATCGCGAAAACCAGAATTAATTAAACTATAACTTGGGTGGCCTGCCCCTGCGCCGCGCTCACTGGACCACCACGGGTTGGTCCAAGTCTAAATGAACCGGCTTCAGCCAGTCAATCGTAAACACCTCCTCGCGCTCCCCAATGTCAAGCACGAACGTAGACCCATTGTTCCTGACGACCCGGAATGGCCCTTCGTACGGCCGTTGCAGCGGTGATCAGTGCGCGCCCCTCCTGATGAAGACAAACTTACAGTCTTGGAGAGAAGTTGGCATATGGGTGGGGGCCTGTCCATGTCGCGAGGTGGGAATCGGGGCCAGGTTTCCAAGCCACTCGTGCAGCTGGTTGAGCGCCGCGGCAGGTTCTTCCTCTGGCCCCTGAGGGGCTGGTAGGAACTCGCCCGGGACGACTAAGGGTGTTCCGTAGACCATCTCCACGGACGAGGCATGCAGGTCCTCTTTTGGCGCGGTGCGTATCCCCAGCAGGACCCAGGGGAGTTTGTCTACCCAGTTGGGCCCCTTAAAGTGGGCCATGAGTGCCGACTTCAGGTGGCGATGGAACCTCTCCACCAGCCCATTGGATTGCGGGTGATAGGCGGTGGTGAGGTGGAACGGGGAACCCCACAAGTCAGCGATGGCAGGTCATAGGCCGGAGGTGAATTGAGCTCCCCTGTCTGAGGTGATATGTGCTGGAACACCAAAACAGGCCACCCAAGTTGACAAAAGGGCCCGTGCGCAGGACTGGGTGGAGGTGTCTGCGAGGGGAATGGCTTCAGGCCAGCGGGTAAAACGGTTGACAATCATGAGGAGGTACTGCGCTCCTCAGGAGACTGGGAGGGGACCAACCAGGTCGACATGGATATGGTCGAACCTCCGGCAGCTAGGTTGAAAATCCTGCAAGGGGGCCTTGATGTGCTGCTGTACTTTCGAGGTCTGGCAGTGAGTGCAGGACCGGGCCCATTCGGAAACCTGTTTACGCAGGCCATGCCAGATGAACTTGTCTGACACCATCCGGACAGTAGTCCGGATGGATGGGTGTGCAAGGCCGTGGATGGCATCAAACACCCGTCTGCGCCAGGCAGCTGGGACGATGGGGCGGGTTCTACCTGTGGAGATATCGCAGAGCAGGGTGCACTCACCGAGGCCTACCAGAAGGTCTTGCAGTTGCAGGCCCGAGACTGCGGTGCGATAGCTGGGCATCTCCATGTCCGTTCGCTGTGCCTCTGCCAAGGCGCCGAAATCCACCCCCGGGACAAAACTTGGATGGTGGGCCGTGACAGTGCATCCGCAACCACGCTCTCTTTCCCAGACAGATGGCGGACGTCAGTGGTGAACTCTGAGATGTACGACAAGTGCCGTTGCTGCCGTGCTGACCAGGGATCTGAGACCTTGTTGAAGGCGAAGGTCAACGGCTTGTAGTCGGTGAAAGCTGTAAACGGCCTGCCCTCCAAGAAGTATCGTAAATGTCTGATGGACAGGTACAACGCCAACAGCTTGTGGTCGAAGGCGCTATATTTGAGCTCTGGTGGTCGAAGGTGCCTGCTGAAGAACGCCAGCGGTTGCCAACGGCCTTCGATAAGCTGTTCTAGAACGCCTCCGACCGCTGTGCTGGAGGCGTCGACCGTGAGGGCAGTCGGGATGTCCGTGCGAGGATACACCAACATGACCGCGTCCACCAAGGCCTGCTTGGTTTTGACGAACGCGGTATGAGCCTCTTCCGACCAAATGATGTCCTTGCTTCTGCCTGACAGGAGAGCAAACAACGGGCGCATGATGCGGGCCGCGGATGGTATGAATCAGTGATAAAAGTTTACCACACCGAGGAATTCCTGCAGGCCCTTGATGGAGGTGGGTCTGGCAAAATGGTGGATGGCGTCGACCTTCGCAGGCAGGGATGTGGCGCCGTGTTTGTCAATCCGATGGCCCAGGAAACCAATTGTCTCCAGCCGAATTGGCATTTGGCTGGGTTGATGGTCAGGCTGAAATCCCTCAGGCGAGAAAAGATTTGGCGGAGGTGCGTGAAATGTTCCTGGCGGCTGTTGCTGGCGATCAAGATGTCGTCGAGGTATATGAAGGCGTAGTCAAGGTTGCGCCCGACCGCGTCCATGAGTCGTTGGAAGGACTGAGCAGCGTTCTTGAGACCAAAGGGCATCGGGACAAATTCAAAGAAGCCGAAAGGTGTGATCAGCGCTGTCTTCGGAATGTCATCCGGATGCACCGGGATCTGGTGATACCCGCAGACGAGGTCGACCTTGGAAAAAATGGACCGCCCATGCAGGTTGGCAGCAAAGTCCTGAATATGCGGCATGGGGTATTCGGTCTGGGGTAGTAATGTCGTTGAGGCATCGGTAATCACCACAGGGTCGCCGCCCTCCGGCTGCCTTGGGGACCATGTGTAGCGGAGAGGCCCATGGGCTGTCTGACCTGCGGATGATCCCCAGGTCCTCCATATTTTTGAATTCCTCTTTCGCAAGGCGAAGCTTGTCTGGGGGTAGCCGCCGGGCGCGGGCATGGAGGGGAGGGCCCTGGGTGGGGATGTGATGCTGGATGCCGTGCTTTGGCAAGGTGGTGGAGAACTGGGGCGTTAGTACGGACGGGAACTCTGTCAGGACCCTGGCAAACTCGTTGGTTGACGTGGTGACGGAGTCAAGGTGTGGGGCCGGTAGCTTAGTCTCACCCAATGAGAACGTTTGGAGGGTCCTGGCATGTACCAAACGCTTACCCTGCAGGTCAACCAGCAGACTGTTGGCGCAAAGGAAGTCTGCTCCGAGGAGTGGTTGCACGACGGCGGCCAGGATGAACCTCCAAGTAAAGTTGCAGGTGCCGAACTGGAGGTATACCAAACGGGTGCCAAAGGTCCGAATGGTGCTGCCGTTGACAGCTCTGAGAGCGGGTCCTGGTGTGCATTTGCGAGTCTCATGGCTGTTGGGAGGCATGACGCTGACTTCGGCTCTGGTGTCCACTAGGAACCCACTTCCGGAATGCCTGTCCCACACATGCAAGAGGCTATCCGGGTGGCCAGCTACCGTAGCCATCAGCGGTGGCTGGCTCTGGCGTTTCCCAAAAACCTGCATGGTGGCTGGCATCTGTGGGCGTCAGCGCCCCACCGCTGGTGGTAGAAACACCATTGGTCGGTCGGTGTCTCAGACCTGGTGGCAGGTGGGGTGCGTTTGATTGTCGGGTCTGACCTGCTGGGCTGCTGGGTATGTGACGTGGCAACGCACTCGACGGACGCCCCGCTCTCCTTTATCGCCCACCAAAGGACATCCGCCTGGGCGGCCACCTTCCATGGGTCGCTGAAATCGGTATCCACCAGGAGCAGGAGGATGTCATCGGGTAACTGCTCCAGGAAGATCTGCTCAAACAGCAGGCAGGGTTTATGCCCGTCTGCCAGGGCCAACATCTCGTTCATGAGCGCGGAGGGGGGTCTGTCGCCCAACCCATCGAGGTGGAGGAGGCGGGAGGCCCGTTCGCGTCGTGAAAGGCTGAAAGTCTCGAGAAGGAGGGTCTTGAACTTATTGTACTTCTCCTCCTCCGGGGGCGCCTGGATGAAGTCCTCGACTTGGGCTGTGGTGTCTTGGTCGAGGGCGCTCACCACGTAATAGTACTTGGTGTTGTCCCTGGTGATCTGGCGAACCTGGAACTGGGCCTCGACCTGGTCGAACCAGACATGGGGCAGGAGGGTCCAGAAGGTGGGCAGTTTAAGGGCTACTGCCTGTACCTCTTGCTGTGCAGACATTGTGCGTCCAAAAATGTTTGGGCCCATCGGGGTCACCAATGTAGCGGCTAGCTACACACTATGAAATGAAGACACAGAGTCGTTGGTTCGAAATCAGAAGTCGAATGAACGACGGGCACAGTGCGCCTTTAATATCCCAAAACTTCCTGCATTACAGTTCCCGCGCTGACGTCACGCACGAGTCACCTGACCTTCCTGCGCGTGTGCTTCCCTAGCCCGACGATGAGGAAGAAGGAGGGCCCCGCGCCATCTTGGATCGGGGCCTCCGACAACGTTCGCGATGTTGGGAGCTGGTTCGATGCTGGTGTGGTGAGTCGCTACAGTGACATCTAATTTGGTAGACAGCATCAGGGCATGTGGTCAATCAGAACGACTTTGGCAGGACGTCCTTGCGTAACAAGGGGCTGGAAGATACAAAAGGCCACATTGACCATGGTGGGCATTAGAACCAGAGGGGCTTTCCTCAGTTTGAGGGGTTTCAAGCATGCTGATGGGCTTCAAGGGACCGTAGGAGACGTCAACTGTGAGCCAGATGCCAAGCCATTGAGATCTCTAAGTAGTCATATTGCGAATAATCGGAGCTTCACTGTACTTCTGTGATTCCAAAGTCACAGACATGGAAAATTGTGAAGCGGCAATAGACAGAGCTGCAGGTTGCTTGACAACGAGTTGTGATGTGCATGAGCTGTTGTTCCATGCAACTCCATTGGCTGAGCTGTGTAATGTGGCAATACCAAGAACCACATGGGGTCCAGCCAGTCAGTGGAGAATAAGAGTTTGCAAGGGATTCCATGTGTCCCTGAAATCAAGGCAATGTCATTGTTGCCTCACAGACTGAGCGGAAACACCGGAGGGTGCTGGGGTGGTACGGAGCAGATTACAGAAGCAAGTGTCTGATCAAAGTGGAACAGCATTGATTAGGCAGACTGGGGTAGACAGTCAGCATCTTTTCCCCAGGGTGGAAATGTCAAGGACTGGAGGACGTGCATTTAAGGTGAGACGGAAAGTTTAAAGGAGATGTGCGGGGTAAGTATTTTTTTACACAGAAAGTGATGGAGTGTACTGCCAGGAGTGGTGGTGGAGGCAGATACAGTAGTGGCATTTAAGAGGCTTTTAGATAGACTCATGAATACACAGGGAATGGAGGAATGGTTGGCAGGCACATCACTCTGCTCACTGACCATACATTGCTGGGGGTTATTCTTGGACATCAGTTAGCCATTCAACTATGGCAGCTACATGACTGTTTCTCACTGCCTGTCCCATCTATGCCCCGTGTAACTTTAACTTGACACCTTCAACTTCCTCTGCTCCAGGGAAACAAACCCAGCCTATCCAGCCTCTCACCATAACTATAACATCTTCCTGTGCTGCCATCTTCAGGGATCTTTGGATTGGCACATCAAGGTCCATTTGTTCCTCTGTACTCCCTCATGCCCTTCAAAATGCATCACCTCACACTGATCAGGACGTCCCATCCCAGACAGCATCCTGGGAACCTCCTCTGAACCCTCTCCAGTGCAATCGTGTCCTTCCTCTAGTGCAGTGACCAGAACTGTCCCTGGTACTCCAGCTGTAATAGAAGACTACCCTCCCACTATCAACAACACCAAGTAAAAATTTATGTAATTTTCTTGTTCTTATGTTTGATGCCCACAATTTACATTTGTGCAATTTCTAACTAGTTTATCAACTTGTCTTGCCACATTCAATGATTTGCAACTTTGCACTCCTGTGCAGGTCCTCAAAGTTGTTCTCTCCGTCCACATAGCTCCTCTCAAAGTGCACCACTTCACGCTTCCACATTAGACCACTTCATTCATATACACCCTCCTTTAGTCTGTTATGATCATGTTCACCTTTCAGTGGACCATTGACAAATGTGGCTATCACCTGTAAACGTCTAAACTATATTCCCCAGGCCCAATTCAAGGTTATTAATGATGAAGTTATCATATGTTAGAAAATCTCAAGAGACTCAATTAAGTGTTCTTCTTTATTTTTTTCCGTCATGCACTAACAGTGTTGCTAACCCTCTGCTATAGCTCCAGGAGATGAGCTTGTGTCCTGGTGGTATCCCTCCTGATGTAATGGGCAGCTTGTGGCATTATCATTGGATATAATGAGCAGAAATAGCCAACGAGTAGTTGCAATGGTAACAAAATGTCAATGACCTGAAAGATTAAATCAATTTGCCTTTGTAGAGAAGGCATTTGTCTCAACTAAAAGCTTGGCACATAATAAGCTGTCTGTATACATAAGAACAGTATTTCTTTAATTGTGCTGGATACATTGCTTATTACTTGCTGTCAGATTTGGCTCCATGTCCGAGCTCTCAGATCCGAGGCAGAGGACTAAATAACCAAGGTGAACTGTGGAAACTGGTTCACAGGGGTGATCCCACAGTGTAGAAATGTAACTGCAAATGTCAGGTTCCCAGGGGTAGTAATGGAAGCAGGCAGTTTGGTGGAATTTAAGGGGCTTTTAGATAGATACATAAATATGAAGGGAATGGAGGGCTATGGAGGAGAACATTTGGTATAAATTGGCATCAAGATCTGCACAGCATCGTGGGCCAAATGGCCTGTCCAGTGCTGTACTGTTCTATGTTCTATGTATAATGCATCTCCATAGAACTCTGGTTAGGCCACATTTAGAGTATTGAGTGCAGTTCTGGTCACCTCACTATAGGAAGGATGTCGAGGCTTCAGAGAGGGTGCAGAGGAGGTTTACGAGGGCATGGATGAGAGAGCATGTGCTGTCAAGGAGAGGTTGGACAAACTTGGGCTCTTTTCTATGGAGCGGCAGAGGCTGAGGGGTGATCTGTTGGAGGTGTATAAAATTATGAGGAGCATAGATAGGGTGGACGAGCAATATCTTTTTCCCCATTATTGAGCGATCCAATACCAGAGGGCATGCATTTATGTTGAGAAGGGGTAGGTTCAGAAGAGACATGAGGGGTACGTTTTTTACTGGGAGAGTGGTGGATGCCTGATAGGGTGGTGGAGGCAAACTCATTGGGGGCTTTCAAGAAAGGCTTGGATGGGCACATGAATGAGAGGAAAATAGAGGGATATGGACATTCTGTAGTTAGGAGGGAATAGCTATGTCGGCACAACGTTGTGAGCCGAAAGCACAGTTCTGTGACGTATTGTTCTATATTCTATGTTCTATGGTCTAAAGTTCAGCAGGTCAGGCGGCATCTGTGAAAAGTTGAATAGTTCAGGTCAGAGACCTCATGTTAGTACCTATTGAACTGTCTTTGAGCTGAAATATTAACTGTTTCTCTTTCCACGGATACTGCCTAATCTGCGGAGTGTTCCCAGCATTTTCTGTTTTTATTTCAGATTTCCAGCAGCTGCAGCATTTTTGATTATCTTACTCCATTATAACACTATTTATCTCCTTGCATAGCACTTTCTCTGTAACTGTAACACTATATCCAGCATCCTGTTTTCCTTGTTACTACCTCTATGTATTTATGTAAGGCATGATTTGTCTGGACGGCAGGCAAACAAAAGTTTTTCACTGTATCTCAGTTCATGTGACAGTAATAAACCAATACCAATATACCACTGTTGAATGCATTGCTGTATGGAAACATTTCAAAACCAAGGCATGGAAGGTTACAGACAAAGTGCTGGTAAATGGGATTGTATAGATAGGACTTGACGGTCGGTATGGACTTAGTGGGCTGAAGGGCCTGTTGCTATGCTGTGAGACTCTATGACAAAAGCCTATCTGTCCACTCAGGTGGATGTATCAATTAGGAAGTGCATGGGCTTCTGGTTAATATTTCCCTCAGCAAGGATGAAGATAAAGGCGGCACGGTAGCGTAGCGGTTAGCGTGACGCTATTACAGCGCCAGTGATCAGGGTTCGATTCCCGTCACTGTCCGTAAGGAGTTTGTACGTTCTCCCGTGTCAGCGTGGACTTCCTCCGGGTGCTCCAGTTTCTTCCCACATTGCAAAGACATACAGGTACATTAATTTGGGTTTAAAAAATGGGTGGAGCGGACTCGTTGGGCAGGAAGGGCCTGTTACCATGCTGTAAATAAATTTTTTTTAAAAATTTAAAATAATGGTGCTATTATATGTGTTCTATAAATACAAATCTTTCTTCTCACACAAAGAAAGTCAACTGCAGTACCAGGCTCAAGAGTGCTTGAAAAATACATCATATACAGGGAGAGGTAGAGAACAGTGACCCAGATATTAAATGCCAGCTCCCACCACTTTCCCGAGCCTAACTATACTTCAGTATTCCATAGGGTGCTGATGGTACACACCTGGATCACACAGGGGAGAATTTTAGAGGTACATTAGTCTTGAAAGCTGGAAAACTCACTGCTATTAGTACACATAATACCATTAATTACAAAGGAATTTCTGGTACATTTTTGTGCAAGAAAAATGTTCCACAAGCATCAGTGTTGCTACACAACTGTATGGGCAGAACCGAGCTCACGGTAGGGAGCAGTCCAGAGTGGCCCACTTCCACAATTTAGTACTGTGTCCAAAGCTGGTCTCAGGATGTTGATAATGAGCTCTCAGATGTATTCTAAATTGGACTGAGAGCTGATTAAAACATATGGGAGAGTTTAATGTTTTAATCCACTCAAGGTTGGCTCCTCCAGGGGCCAAGGTACTACATCATTCATTATTAGTAATATTACATTGCCAAAAGAATTATTTGAGTTATGCCTTATAATTATGTTAGTTCTGAACAAAGCCACATAAGAACCTTAACAAGATATTGAGTGGTTGCTGAAGGAAACAGGTTTTTTTAATTTATTCATTTCTGGGACCTGGGTGCTGTGCCAACTTCTCAACCCACTGCAATCCTGCTCCACCATTTAATAAGGTCACAGCCAATTTGACTGTAACCTCAACTCTGCATTCAACACATGCATCCCATCACATCCATTACCTTGCTTCTGCCTGTTCTTCCTTACAGACTTACTGGTCTACTTTCCTCTGCCTACCTCTCAGTCTTTCCATTTTCTCATTTGGAACTCTGGTTTCCAACCCCCTGTCAAACTAGTTTAAACTCTTCCGAGTAGCACGGGTGAACCTCACGGCCAGGATATTGGTTCCGCTCCATTTAAGGTTCAACCCCTCCCTCTTGTACAGCGTGTCTTCCGTGGGCTTTCCCCTTACAGGACAGCCTGGGAACCGTTAGAGCAGCATGTCCCTCTCAGGTAGGGGTTGAGTATTTAAAAAGTTAGCGTGTTTTCTGCGGGCTTTTCCCTTACAGGATTGGCCCGGGAGCCATTAGAGCAATGGATCCCTCTCAGGTAGGGGCTGAGTATTTAAAACAGAGTGTTGATTGGTTGATTAGAGGGAGTGAGTACTTGAGATAATTGGCAGGGACAAATATAAGGAGGGGTAACTGAAGAGGAGAGGCCAGTGTGTGAGTGGCTCAGGGTAGGAGTGGAGCTTTGAGGCTTTGGCTTGAGAGGCTTCGGTGAGCAGAGGATGAGGATGAGGATGAGGATGAGGATGAGGATGAGCTTGCTCCCAGTGAGGTAAGGCCGGGTAAGTTCCCTCAATTAATTTAATTAATGTAGGAGTAAGAAATGAAGGCAGCAGTTAGGGCAGTAGAGTGCTCCATATGCAGCATATGGGAAGTCAGGGATGGCACTCTTGTCCCTGATGACTACACCTGTAAAAGGTACATCCAGCTGCAGCTCCTGACAAACCAAGTTAGGGAACTGGAGCTGGATGAACTTCAGAGCATTCGTGAGGCAGAGGCAGAAATAGACAGGAGTTCCAAGGAGATAGTCACCCCTAAAACTCATAAGGCAGGTAGCTGGGTGACTGCCAAGAAAGGGAAGGGGTATAGACAGAAAGAGCAGAGCACCCCTGTGGCCATTCCCATCAACAATAAGTATACCGTTTTGGATACTGTTGGTGGGGACAGCCTACGAGGGACAAGTTGCAGTGGTCGCATCTCTGGCACCAAGACGGGACCCTCCGCTCAAGGGAAAGAGGTAAAAGAAGAGAGCAGTAGTGATAGGGGATTTGATAGTTAGGGGGACAGATAGGAGGTTCTGTGGGAGAGATCGAGAATCCCGGATGGTCTGTTGCCTCCCTGGTGCCAGGGTCCGCGATATCTCAGATCAAATTTTCGATATTCTCAGGAGGGAGGGTGAGCAGCCAGAAGTCGTGGTCCATGTAGGGACCAATGACATGGATAGGAAGGAGGAGGAGATCCTGCAAAGAGAGTTTAGAGAATTAGGTGCAAAGTTGAAGGACAGGACCTCCAAGGTTGCAATCTCATGATTACTACCTGTGCCACGTGCGAGTGAGGCTAGAAATAGGAGGATAATGAAGCTAAATATGTGGCTAAGGAGATGGTGCAGGAGGGAGGGCTTCATGTTTTTGGACAATTGGGCTTTGTTCCAGGGGAGGTGGGACCTGTTCCAACGGGACAGTTTGCACCTGAACTGGAGAGGGACTAACATACTTGTAGGTAGGTTTGCTAGTGCTGCTCAGTGGGAGGGTTTAAACTAGATTTGCAGGGGGAGGGGAACCAGAGTGTTAGAGCAGATAGTGAGGTGGAGGAGGTTAAAAGTCATGGGAGGACGCATGTTTTGACAGAAATCAAAGGTTTGTACATGACAGAAATGTTCTCAGGTGCATCTATTTCAATGCAAGGAGTATTGTAGGTAAGGCAGATGAGCTTAGGGCGTGGATTGGCACGTGGTATTACAACATTATTGCTATTAGTGAGACATGGTTGCAGGAGGGGCAGGACTGGCAGCTCAATGTTCCGGGGTTCTGTTGTTTCAGACGTGATAGAGGGGGAGGGATGAAAAGGGAAGGAGTGGCATTACTAGTCAGGGAAAATATCACAGCTGTGCATAGACAGAACAGCCTGGAGGGCTTGTCTACAGAGGCCACATGGGTGGAGCTGAGGAACAGGAAATGCGTGACCACACTAATAGGGTTGTATTATAGACCACCCAATAGTCAGAGAGAATTAGAGAAACAAGTCTGTAGTGAGAGAGCAGACCGATGTAAGAAACAGAAAGATGAAATAGTAGGGGATTTTAACTTTCCACATATTGACTGGGATTCCCACACTGTGAAAGGGCTGGATGGTTTGGAGTTTGTCAAATGTGTTCAGGAGAGTTTTCTAAATCAATATATAGAGGTATCAACAAGAGAGAATGCAATACTTGATCTCCTATTGGGGAACCAGACAGGTCAGGTGACAGAAGTATGTGTAGGTGAACATTTTGGGTCCACTGACCATAATGTCATTAGTTTCAAGTTCCTTATGGATAAGGATAGATCTGGTCCTTGAGTTGAGGTTCTAAACTGGAGAAAGGCCAATTTTTGTGGAAATGAGAAGGATCTAGGAAGAGTGGATTGGGATAAGTTGTTTTCTGGCAAGGATGCGTTCAGTAAGTGGAAAGCCTTCAAAGATGAAATTTTGAGAGTGCAGAGTTTGCATGTTCCTGTCAAGATTAAAGGCAAAGTTAACAGGCATGGGGAACCTTGGTTTTCAAGGGATATTGGCGATCTGGTCAAGAAAAAGAGAGAGGTGTATAGCAGGTATAGGCAACTAGGAACAAATGAGGTACTTGAAGAGTATAGGAATTGTAAGAAAAAGGAAATCAGGAAGGCAAAAAGGAGACATGAGATTGCTTTGACAGATAATGTGAAGGTAAACCTGAAGGGTTTCTACAAGTATATTAAGAGTAAAAGGATAGTAAAGGACACAATTGGTCCCCTAGAAGATCAGAGTGCTCATCTATGTGTGGAGCCTCAGGAGATGGGGGAGATCTTAAACAGTTTTTTTGCATCAGTATTTACTCAGGAAACTGGCATAGTGGATATGGAAGGAAGGAAAACAAGCAGTAGTGTCATGGAACATATAGAGATTAAAGAGGAGGAGGTGCTTGCTGCCTTACAGTGAATAAAGGTAGATAAATCCCCCGGGCCTGACAAGATACTACTTCGGACCTTGAGAGACACTAGTGTAGAAATTGCAGGGGTCCTGGCAGATATATTTAAAATGTCTTTAGCCACGGGTGCGGTGCAGGAGGACTGGAGGGCAGCTCACGTTGTTCTGTTGTTTAAAAATGACTCTAAAAGTAAACCAGGTAATTACAGGCCAGTGAGCCTGACACCAGGAGTAGGGAAATTATTGGAAGATGTTCTGAGAGATTGGATTTTCAAGTATTTGGACAGCCAAGGGCTGATTAAGGATAGTTAGCATGACCTTGTGCGTGGTAGATCATGTTTAACGAATCTTGTAGGGTTTTTCGAGGAGGTTACCAAGAAGGTATATGAAGGAAAGGCTGTGGATGTTGTCTGCATGGACTTTAGTGAGGCCCCACATGGGAGGTTAGTTCAGAAGGTTCAGACACGGGGTATCCATGGAAAAATTGTAAACTGGATGCCATATTGGCTGTATGGGAGAAGACAGAGTGGTAGTGGATGATTGTTTCTCAGACTGGAGGCCTCTGACTAGTGATGTGCTCAGAGATCTGTGCTGGGACTATTGTTGTTTGTTGTCTATATAAAAGATCTAGATGATAATGTGGTAAATTGGATCAGCAAGTTTGCTGATGTCACTAGGATTGGAGGCGTTGTGGACAGCGAGGAAGGCTTTCAAAGCTTGCAGAGGGATCTGGACCAACTGGAAAGATGGGCCAGAAAATGGCAGATGGAATTTAATGCAGATAAGTGTGAGGTGTTGCATTTTGGAAGGACAAATCAAGGTAGGACATACACAGTAAGTAGTAGGCCACTGAGGAGTGCGGAGGAACAAAGGGATCTGGGAGCTTAGATACATAATTCCCTAAAAGTAGTGTCACAGGTAGACAGGATTGCAAAGAAAGCTTTTGACATTCTGGCATTCATAAATCAAAGTACTGAGTATAGGAGTTGGGGTGTTATGGTGAGGTTGTATAAGACATTGGTGAGGCCAAATTTGGAGTATTGTGTGCAGTTCTGGTCACCTAACTATAGGCAGGATTGAAAGAGTGCAGAGGAGATTTACTAGAATGTTGCTGGGTTTTCAGGCATTCAGTTACAGGGAAAGATTGAAAAGGTTAGGACTTTATTCCTTGGATTGTAGAAGAATGAGGGGAGATTAGATGGAAGTTTACAAAATTATGAGGGGTACAGACAGAGTTAATGCGAGTAGACTCTTTCGAGAGGATGTAGCTTTAGGGTGAAGGGGGAAAAGTTTAGGGGGAACTTCTTCACTCAAAGAGTGGTGGGAGTGTGGAATGGGCTGCCATCTGATGTGGTAAATGCAGGCTCACTCTTAAGTTTTAAGAATAAATTGGATAGATACATGGACAGGAGAGGTCTGGAGGGTTATGGTCTGAGTGCAGGCAAATGGGACTAGCGGAATAAAGTTTTGGCACAGATTAGAAGGGCTGAATGGCCTGTTTTCTGTGCTGTAGTGTTCTACTGTACAGGCCTCCCCTGCCCCAGAAGAGTTTCCAATGATCCAGGAATCTGAAACCCTGCCTCCTGCACCAGTTCCTCAGCCACACATTAATCTGTTCTATCTTCCTATTCCTGCCCTAACCAGCACATGGCACCAGGAGTAATCCAGAAATTATTAACTTTGAGGTCCTGCCTTTCAGCCTCTTTCCTAACTCCCTATACTCACTGCACAGGACTTCTTCGTCCTTTCTACCTATGTCATTGGTGCCAATGTGCACCACGACCTCTGGCTGCTTACGTTCTCCCTTGAGAATGTTCTGCAGCCGTTCTGAGACATCCTCGACCCTGGCACCAGGCAGACAACACAGCATCCTGGTATCACTTTTGTGGCTACAGAATCTCCTGTCTGTCCTCCTGACTATCGAATCTCCTAGCACTATTGCTCTGCCTGACTTTAACCTTCTACAGAACCATTGAACCATAGAAAACTACAGCACAGAAAACAGGCCTTTTGGCCCTTCTAGTCTGTGCCAAGACATTATTCCGCTAGTCCCATTTACCTGCCCCCAGCCCATACCCCTCCAGACCTCTCTCGTCCATGTATATATCCAATTTACTCTGAAAAGTTAAGAGCGAGCCAGCATTTACCACATCACATGGCAGCACATTCCACACTCCCACCACTCTTTGAGTGAAGAAGTTCCCTCTAATGTTCCCCCTAAACCTTTGCCCTTTCACCCTAAAGCCATGTCCTCTCGTACTTATCTCTTCTAATCGAGGTGGAAAGAGCCTACTTGCATTAACTTTGTCTATACCCCTCATCATTTTGTAAACATCGATCATATCTCCCCTCATTCTTCTCTGCTCCAAGGAATAAAGTCCTAACATGCTCAATCTTTCCCTGTAACTCAACTCCTGAAGACGCAGCAACATTCTAGTAAATCTCCTCTGCACTCTTTCAATCTTACTGACATCCTTTCTGTAGTTCGGTGACCAGAACTGCACACAATATTCCAAATTTGGTCTCACCAATGACTTATACAACCTCAACAAAACATTCCAACTCCTATACTCAGTACTTTGATTTATAAATGCCAGGATGCCAAAAGCCTTTTTTACCACCCTGTCTACCTGTGACAGGGAATTATGTATCTGAACTCCCAGATCCCTTTGTTCCTCTGCACTCCTCAGTGCCCTACCATTTACTGCGCATGTCCTCCCTTGATTTGTCCTTCACCACACTCGTCTGCATTAATTTCCATCTGCCATTTTCTGGACCATTTTTCCATTTGGTCCAGATCCCTCTGCAAGCTTTGAAAGCCTTCCTCACTGTCCACTACACCTCCAATCTTAGTGTCATCTGCAAATTTACTAATCCAATTTACCACATTATTGTCTAGATCATTGATATAGACAACAAACAACAATGGCTCCAACACAGATCCCTGAGGCACACCACTAGTCACAGGCTTCCAATCTGAGAAACAACCATCCACAACCACTCTCTGTCTTCTCCCACTCAGCCAATTTCAAATCCAGTTTACCACCTTTCCATGGATACCCATTGATTGAACCTTCTGAACTAATGTCCCATGTGGGACCTTGTCAAAGGCCTTACTAAAGTCCATGTAGACAACATCCACAGCCTTACCTTCATCTACTTTCTTAGTGACCTCCTCAAAAAAACTCCACAAGATTCGTTAAACACGATCTACCACGTACAAAGACATGCTGACTATCCTTAATCAACCCTTGGCTGTCCAAATACTTATGTTCTATCTCTCAGAACACCTTCCAATAATCTACCCACTACTGGTGTCAGGCTCACTGGCCTGTAATTACCTGATTTACTCTTTGAGACTTTCTTAAACAATGGAACAACATGAGCTATCCTCCAGTCCTCTGGCACTGCACCTGTGGCTAAGGACATTTTAAATATATCTGCCAGGGCCCCTGCAATTTCTACAGTAGTCTCTCTCAAGGTCTGAGGAAATATCATGTCAGGCCCTGGGGATTTATCTACCTTTATTTGCTGTAAAGCATCAAGTACCTCCTCCTTTTTAATCTCTATATGTTCCTTGACACTAGTGATTGTTTCCCTTCCTTCCATATCCACTATGCCAGTTTCCTGAGTAAATACTGATGCAAAAAAACTGTTTAAGACCTCCCCCATCTCCTGAGGCTCCACACATATACGACCACTCTGATCTTCTAGGGGACCAATTCTGTCTCTTACTATCCTTTTGCTCTTAATACACCTGTAGAAACCCTTTGGGTTTACCTTCAGATTATCTGCCAAAGCAGCCTCATGTCGTCTTTTTGCCTTTCTGATTTCCTTTTTTAGTATTTTCTTACATTTCCTATGCTCTTCAAGTACCTCATTTATTCCTCATTGCCTATACCTGCTATACACCTCTCTCTTTTTCTTGACCAGCTCACCAATATCCCTTGAAAACCAAGGTTCCCTATGCTTGTTACCTTTGCCTTTAATCCTGACAGGAACATACATACTCTGCACTCTCAATTTCGTCTTTAAAGGCTTTCCATTTACTGAGCACATCCTTCCCAGAAAATAACTTCTCCCAATCCACCCTACCTAGATCCTTTCTCATTTCCACAATATTGGCCTTTCTCCAATTTAGAACCTCCACTCGAGGACCAGACCTATCCTTATCCATAATTATCTTGAAACTAATGACATTATGGTCACTGGACCCAAAATGCTCACCTACACATACTTATGTCACCTGACCTGCCTGGTTCCCTAATAGGAGATCAAGTATTTCATTCTCTCTCGTTGGTACCTTTATATATTGATTTAGAAAACTTTCCTGAACACATTTGACAAATTCCAAGCCATCCAACCCTTTCGCAGTGTGGGAGTCCCAGTCAATATGTGGAAAGTTAAAATCCCCTACTATTACAACTTTCTGTTTCTTACATTGGTCTGCTATCTCCCGACAGATTTGTTCCTCCAATTCACTCTGACTATTGGGTGGTCTATAATACAACCCTATTAGTGCGGTCACACCTTTCCTGTTCCTCAGCTCCACCCATATGGCCTCTGTAGACGAGCCCTCCGGGCTGTCCTGTCTACGCACAGCTGTGATCTGTTCTCTGACCAGTAATGCCACTCCTCCCCCTTTCATCCCTCCCCCTCTATCACGTCTGAAACAATGGAAGCCTGGAACATTAAGCTGCCAGTCCTGCCCCTCCTGCAACCATGTCTCACTAATAGCAATAATGTTGTTATCCCATGTGCCAATCCACACCCTAAACTCATCCACCTTACCTACAATACTCCTATTGAGCCTCAGAGCCAGCCACAGTACCACTGACCTGGCTGCTGCTACTGTGCCCTGATAGATCATCTTCACAGCAGTGTCCAAAGGGGTATACTTGTTGCTAAGGGAATGGCCACAGGGGCATCCAGCACTGTCTGCCCTCTTGCTCTCTCTCTCCCAATTATCTGCTGCCTGCACCTTGGGTGGGACCACCTCACTGAACTCTTGTCTATGATGCACCTGGCATCCTGAATGATCCAAAGTACATCCAAATCCAGCTCCAGTTCCTTCACACTGTCAGTCAGGAGCTGCAGCTGGGGTGCACTTCTGGCAGGTGAAGTCATAGCAGTGTCCCAGATCTCCCACATCCTGCAGGAGGAGCATGCCACTGCCCGAACTGCCACCCCAGCTACTCTAATAGGGAGAGTAACTCCACGGAAAACTTGTCCTGCTCTTACCTGATTCTGCTTTGCCTCCTCTCACCGAAGCCTCCTGAACCAAAGCCTCCAACCACTGCACTGACACCTCAAACACTGTCACCCCTCCACTCGAGTCTTTGATAACTGCAAAAACAACTTCAAAAAAGCTGCTGGCTCCTCCCCTCTGCTCCACTGGCTGCTGGAACTGGAAACCAAATCATTTAGATATGTAACAAAAAGCTGAGGTCCCAGTACCAATCCTGATTTCTCACTATTCTTTACATCTTGGCAACCAGAAAAAAAAGATCTATTAATGCCTCCTGGCTGTCTCCTGTTGGCCAGCCAATCTTCTAATCACACAAACGTATAACACCCAATGCTTTCCAGATGCCCAAGCTTAGCACATCAACTGATTTCCCTTCATTCACAACACGTCACTTCTTCAAAAAGTTCCAATGATTTTGTCAAACAAAATTTCCCTTTCACAAAATCATATTGACTTTACCTGATTACCATGATTTGTTTTTCTAAGTGTCCTGCTAAGATGTCTTTAATAAAAGTATCTAATTTTTAATTCTACCCCTTCCATTATTGTCACTTCAGCAATTCTTTTTGCACTACTTCAGTTTGCACTCCATTATTTTGCACTCATCATTGTACTTATCGTTGTATTTAGTATTACCATGTATATCATTTACTCTGTAAGCTTCATGCAGGAAAGCAAGGAAATTCATTGCACCCTGATGTATATGACAGTAAACTAATCCAAGTCTGTATCGGAATTTAAATCTGTCACAAAGCAAATGTTAAGCTAACTGGCTTGTCTGCTTTCTCTACATTTTTGAATCAAGAAGCCACTTACCAGATACTTCATTTCTTTCCCCAAACCCCAGCACTCTTTTGAAAGCCACACTTATCTTTATTGATAGCTTAATAAGCAGAAATTTATCAGAAAGTATTCAACAGCCACTCACCAATCAGCTGCCAGCCTTTCATCAGCATCACACGTTTAAACCGCTGCCAGTTACTTCAGCTGTCACTCCCATCTCACCAAGGACTGTACCTCCCAGGGGCTGTTGGCAGGCCCAGAGTACGGAATAGAGCTTCAACATGAAATAAATAGAACATATTCTGGGCACTCGATGGAGCAACACATCGAGCCTTTGTTGAGAAATCTGTAACTTTAATGTGATTTCATGATTATCACAGATACATGGCAGCCAGCTGAACAATCCAATCACTTGATTTGATTTGATTTATCCATCTTTTAAAACTGAAACGAAATTTTCTTTTATTTCACTGACATTAAACTCTGGGGAGAACACAATTTGGCTTTGGGGCAACATTGAATTAATCTCTGCTGAAGGTTCTTTGAGATTTCATTGTGTTGTGATAACAGTGTCAGCCAGTCCAATCCAGCTAAGGAATTCAACTCTGGACCAGAAGCTGTGACCACAGACAGGAGCTTAGTGCAGTTGAAAAGGTGCTTGGACAGGTACTTGGATCAGAAAGGCTTAGAGGGATATGGACCAAACGCGGGCAAATGGGACTAGCTTAGATGGGAATCTTGGTTGGCAAGGACCAGATGGACCGAAGGGCCTGTTTCTGCTGTAAGACTCCATTGTCAAGGAATAAGATTACAACGAGTAAAGGTATAAAATGAGTGTTTGCAACTTCTGACAATCCTGAATCTCACAGGAGACTTAATGCTCTGACCACCCCTCAAGCTTTCCAATAAACTACTTTCCCATTAGCCCTTCTGCTTTCTCTTCACAGACTATTTACACAATTCCCTTTGGAAAATTAATATTACATCTAATTTCATGATTACTGCTCACAACCAACATGCTGTTTTACATTTTTTCTGGCTTCCATGTCTGGAGATTCATAATTACCCTTAAATCCCAATCTCTCAAAGGTTTTTTTCATTAATGTTTTATCAGTTGGTAAAAGATTATAAATTCTGTGTGATTCAAGTTACACAGGAATTTTAGCAATATACGATAAGAAGCAGATATTACGCAGGAACTCAAAACAATCTTGTTTACAATATTGCTTCAGAGTTACCTCACATACAGCCTGAACAATCTTTCACTTGCCTCCAAAAGAGATAATATTGAGTGTTAGGAGTTCATGGTTTCAGGAAAGTTTGAGGAAGGGCAGCTTCTTTTTATTGGAAAGAAAGATAGCATGGGAATGTGGTGAATCCGAGAGGAAAATATCTGGGCTAAACTCCATCTGAGAATTCTTCTCTAAAGTATTTACATCAAGAGGACATGAGTAAGTGAGAAAGGGACTTAGAGGGGGATCAGAGTCAAAACTACTTCACTCAGGCGGCGGACACCATCTGTAACACACTGCCTGATGGGGTGGTGGAGGCAGGTGACTCTCATATTTGAGAAGAATCTGGATGAGCACTTGAATCACCAAGGCATAGAAGGCTGTGAAGCAAGTGCTGATAAATAAACCTGACCTCAGGTGATGTCTGTGTGGAGTTTGCACATTCTTCCTGTTACGGTGTGGTTTTCCCCAGGGTCCTTCAGTTTCCTGTGTGGCTTGGTCGGTTTAATGGCCACTGTAAACTGCCGCTTGTGTGTAGATGAGTGGTAACAATTGATGAGAATGTGGTGAGAATAAAAAAAGGGATTAATGTGGAATTTGTGTAAATACGTACTTAATGCTTGGCACAGACTCCGTGGTCTGAAGGTCTGTTTGTTCTATTCAAGTGCACTGCCTGTGACCACAAGAAACTGCAGGGAGTTGTGGACACAGTTCAGCACATCACGAAACCAGCCTCCCCTCCATGGACTCTGTCTACACTTCCTGCTGCCTTGCTAAAGCAACCAGCAGAATCAAAGACCCCACCCACCCCAGACATTCTTTCTGTCCCCCCTCCCATCAGGCTGAAGATACAAATGCCTGAAAGTACATGCCACCAGGCTCAAGGACAGCTTCCATCCCACTGTAATAAGACGATTGAATGGTTTCCTTGTGCATTAAGATGAACTCTTGACCTCACAATCTACCTCATTATGACCTTGCATCTTATTGTCTGCCTGCACTGCATTTTCTCTGTAACTGTAACACTTTGTTCTGCACTCTGTTATTGTTTTACTGCACTCTGTTATTGTACTACCTCAATGCACTGATGTAATGAATTGATCTGTATGAATGGTATGCAAGACAAGTTTTTCTCTGTACCTTGGTACATGTGACAATAATAAACCAATTTGCCAACTTACCAACTCTTAAACTGCCAATGCACTTTCAATCACTGAACTTCTGTCTCTTGGTTGTAGATATTGTTTATGTACCAAGTGATTTATTAGGATAATAGACTCATGAAATACGGGTATGTAGATAGGAAAGGTTTTGAGAGATACTGTATGGGCCAAACGCATGCAATTGGGACCAGCTTAGATAGGCATCTTAGTCAGCATGGACGAGTTGGGGCGAAAGGGCCTGTTTCCATGTTATGTTGTTCTGTTGTTCAGCAAGGGAAATAGGGATAATCCTGTAATCTATAGACTGGTGAGTCTCATGTCAGTGCAGGGAAGCTATTGAAGTTTAATTTGTTCAGCACAGCATCGTGGGCCGAAGGGTCTCTTCTTGTGCTGACTGTTCTATCTAGGGAGGAGGAGTGAATACCTTGGGGGAGGGGTGATTATCATGCCTGGAGGGTGAGTAATTCAGTGTGAAGGTGATGATTGCATTATGTCAGATAATGGTTGCTGCTGGTTATCCAAGTGTGGTATATTCCCATTTCCATATCTCATTCCCACACAGAAGTAGGCCCTATGGCCCATGAACTCAATTCCACCCCTCTGACCAATCTCATTCCCCCACTAACTTTCAGTGTAAGGTGTTCTCCTCACTTCATCCATATGGATCATTTCATCACATCAGTGCATCGAGGTAGTACAAGGGAAAACAATAACAGAATGCAGAATATAGTGTTACAGTTACAGAGAAAGTGTAGTACAGGCAGACAATAAGGTGCAAGGCCATGACGAGGTAGTCGATGAGGTCAAGAGTCCATCTTATCATACAAGGGGACCATTCAATAGTCTTATAACAGCTGGGTAGAAGCTGTCCTTGAGCTTGGTGGTACGTGCTTTCAGGCTTTTGTATTTTCTGCCCCATGGGAGGGGGGAGAAAGGAGAATGTCTGGGGTGGGTGGGGTCTTTGATTATGTTGGCTGCTTTACCGAAGCAGAGAGAAGTGTAGACAGAGTCCGGGGAAGGAAGGATGATTTTTGTGATGTGCTGAGCTGTGTCCACAACTCTCTGCAGTTTCTTGTGGTCAGTTGCACTACTAACCCATGATGCATCCAGACCAGGATGCTTTTTATGGTGGATCTGTAAAAATTGGTAAGGGTCAGCAGGGACATGCCGAATTTCCTTAGCTTTCTGAGAAAGTAAAGGCTCTGGGGACCTTTCTTTGCCGTGGCATCCACGTGGTTGGACCATGACAGGCTATTGGTGATGTTCACACCTTGGAACTTTAAACTCTCAATCCTCTCGACCTCAGCACCGTTGATGTAAACAGGAGCATGTGCACCACCCTGAAGTCAATAACAAGCTCTTTTGTTTTGCTGACATTGAGGGAAAGGTTGTTGTCATTATACCATATCACTAGGCTCTCTATCTCCTTCCTGTACTCCAACATATCATTATTTGAGATTTGATCTCCTACAGTGGTGTCATCTGCGAACTGGTAGATGGAGTTTGAGCAGAATCTGGCTATGCAGTCATGAGTGTATAGAGAGTAAAGTAGTGGGCTGAGAGTACAGTCTTGTGGGGCACTGGTGTTGAAGGCACTTGTGCCAGAGTTGTTGCTGCCTATCCTTCCTGATTGTGGTCTGTTGCTCAGGAAGTTGAGTACCAGATCGATGAGTTTGCTTGGAGTTACAGTATTGAAGACAGAGCTATTTTTGATGAATAATAGTATGATGTCAGTGTCTTTGCTATCCAGATGCTCCAGAGGTGAGTGTAAGGCCAGGATGCTGGCAACTGTCGTGGACCTATTTCGGCATAGGTGAATTGTGTGGGTCAACCCTGCCTGGGAGACTGGAGTTAATGAGTGTCACGACCAGCCCCTCAAAGCACTTTATGATGGTGGATGTCAGAGCCACCGGGTGGTAGTCATTAAGGCACATTACCTTGTTTTTCTTAGGTACCAGGATGATAGTGGTCTTCTTAAAGCAGGTGGGAACCGCAGATTGAAGTAGGAAGAAGTTAAACATGCCTGCATGTACCACCACCAGCTCATCTGCATCGGATCTAAGAACATGGCTGAGGAATATATCCAGCCCAGATGCTTTCCGCGGGTTCACTCTCTAGAAGACTGATCTGGCACCTGCAACTGTGACCATGGGTTCAGGTGCATTGGAGGCTGTCAGGGTAGGTGGTGACAATCCATTCTCCTTCTGCTCAAAACGCGCTCAGAATGTGTTAAGCTCATCAGGAAGGGACGCACTGTTGACGGTGATGCTGCCTGACTTTGTCTTGTATCCCGTTATAGCTTGTAAGCCCTGCCACAACTGGCAGCTGCGCTGGGACTCAGTTTTGGACTGATATTGTCCCTTGACATCCCTGATTGCTTTACTCAGGTTGTATCTCGATTTCTTGTATGGGTCAGGGTCACCCAATTTGAATGCAGCAGTCCTAGACTTCAGTAGGGAGTGGATCTCCCAGTTCATCCATGGTTTCTGGTTTGGTAACACCCAGATTGACCTCTGTGGTACACAGTCCTCGACACATTTGCTGATAAAGTCTGTGGTAGAGGTTGGCTGCTGAGTCTTTGAACGTGGACCAGTCTACTGATTTAAAGCAGTTGCATAGAAGCTCCTCTATTTCCACCAACCAGCGCTGTGTGACGTTCTGTGCCTCATGTTTTATTTTCTGTTTGCACTTATGGCAATTTAAAGACCCCCATCTACACATCCCCCCCACATGTCCTCACGATGAGGGAGGAAACCCGAGCACTCGGAGGAATCCCGAGGCCACAGGGAAAACGTGCAAACTCCACAGACAGCACCTGACGTCAGGATTGAATCTGGGTCACTGGAGCTGTGAGGCAACAGCTCTACAGGATGCACCACTCTGCTGATTATAATTGGGGGTTGGAGATCATCACAGGTGTGGGTGATTGACATGGGGAGGGGTTGTGATTTTCCCATCGGAGTTGGTAATTATCCATCCGGGTTACGTTTGATGGTTATTGGCCGATCATTTTCAAACAGGGACAGCGTTTGCCAGTGGCAAAATGTTCATCACACAGTGTGGGTGGAAGGATCATTGACTTGGGAGCCGATGATTCTCACAGGAGGGGCATCGATCATTATCACAATGTTTATCAGAGACAGTTTATCATTATCAGAGGAGGATCAGTGATTATCACAGAGGCTGATTATTACCCAAGGTGATTTGGCCATGAGCATTGGCTAATTAATCATTATCTCAGGGATTGATCATCACCATGAGGTTAAATCATTATCAGAAGCACTTCAAACATCATCATAGTATTGATCATTATCAGAAAGAGTTAATGTTTATCACTCTCCCTATTGCACAGGACAATCGTGGCTTGTCTTACAGGTCAATCGATCTTCCTTTGCATCGATGATCTTTGTCATTGAGGGTTCATCACTGTTTCTGGTGGATCTGTCAGTAACACAGAGTCCTGATCACTGTTACATCATGAAGATTCACCATTTCTCCAGGAATCAATCATCTCACAGGACCAATCCAGCACAATCTCAGGGTGCAGATTTTTATCACAACTTTATCACAGATATGTTGATCCTTGACCTCATCCTCACCAATCTATCTGTGGCATATAAAGCTGTTCGTGACAGCATTGGTAGCAGTGACCATCACACAGCCCATGTGGAGGCCATAAGAAGCCTGCTCCACCATTCAATAAGATCATGGCTGATCAGGCCATGGACTCAGATCCACCTACCTGCCTTTTCCCCATAACCCCCCTTAATTCCCCTGCTATGCAAAAATCTATCTAACTGTGTCTTAAATATATTTAATGACATAGCCTCTACTGCTACCCTGGGCAGAGGATTCCACAAATTCACTACTCGCTGGAAAAGCAGTTTCTCCTCATCTCCATCCTAAATCTATTCCTCCAATTCTTGAGGCTATGTCCCCAAGTTCTAGTCTCACCTACCAGTGGAAACAGCCTTCTTGCATCGATCTTATCCATCCCTTTTATAATTTTATATGTTTCTATAAGATCCCCTCTCATTCTTCTGCCTTAAGTATGCCCAATGACTTGGCCTCCACAGGCCTCTGTGGCAATGAATTCCACAGACTCACCATCCCCGGCCGAAGAAATCCTTCCTCATCTCAGTTTTAAAGAGACGTCTCTTCATTCTGAGGCTGTGCCCTCGGATCCTAGACTCTCCTTCTAATGGAAACATCCTGTCCACACCCACTCTATCCCGGCCTTTCAGTATCCAATAGGTTTCAATGAGATCCTCCCCTCATCCTTCTGAACTCCCATCGAGTACAGGCCCAGAGACATCAAACGCTCCTCATATGTTAAGCCTTTCATTCCTGCGATTATTCTTATGAACCTCCTCTGGACACATTTCCTACAGGTATTAGGTCACTGATAGTGTCCCTGATCTCCCACATCTTACAGGAGGAGCATGCCACACAAATGTCAGCATGCTCACGGGCAAGGAGTTTCAATCCATCAGGGGACGGCTGGTGTGCACAGGACACAGTTTGTGCCAGATTACCTCAGAACTCTTCTGATGCTTGCATGCTGCAATGTGGTGCTCCATGGACAGCTACATGACTAACAGTGACATCAAGAAACCCAACAGTATCACTGAAGTTGTTTCAGATCTAATTGGAGCACAATGTAACAATTCAACTCTCTGTGACACAATGGATTAGATAATAATTGTCTTGTCTGTAACAATGATCAATGTGATAGTGGCCAGAGTGAGTGTTCAGAGTGAGAGTGGTCCCCTCCTGTGTTGTTATAAGGTGGTGATATGCTTAGTTGTGCAAAACCTTGCACAACAGAGTTGCAAATGGGAAGGAGCTCATCACTCAAGTTCTGATGACGAGAAGATTGGAGGAGATGAGGCAGAGGATGAGGTGCTCCTCCAGCCTACCTCACACATCTCTCTCATCTGTTAACATTCACTGTGAAGTGACAAGTTGGCACTCAGGATGCAATAATATGCAAGATATGAAAGTAATCATTACATTTTATGTGCCACCATGAAAAAAAAGGAAAATTAACAGCCTTAAAACATTGTCAAACATCCAACCACATACCCGTAGTGTATGTCGATAGCTTTGTCTCCTACTTTCCACTTCTTCAACGTGGAGTGTCTCTTGTTCCTTGTGGCTTCAGCAAACGTGGAGGCAGGCGATCTGGTCACCCCATTACAGGAAGGATGTGGAGGCTTTGGTTGGGGTATAGAAGAGGTTTACCAGGATGCTGCCTGGATTAGAGGGCATGTGCTACAAGGAGAGGTTGGACAAACTTACTTTTTCTTCTCTGGAGTTGTAGAAGCTGAGGGGAGACCTGATAAAAGCTTATAAAGATTATGAGAGGCATAGATAGGAGAGACAGCTGGTATCTTTTTCCCAGAGTCAAAGCGTCTAATACTAGAGGGCATGCATTTAAGGTGAGAGGGAGTAAGTTCAAAGAGAATGTGCAGGTCAAGTTTTTACACAAAGAGCGGTTGGTGCCTGGAATGCACTGCCAGGGGTGGTGGTGGAGGCTGATAAGATAGAGGCGTTGAAGAGGCTCTTAGATCAGCACATGAATGTGCAGAGAACGAAGGGATATGGAACTTATGTAGGCAGAAAGGATTAGTTTAGTTAGGTGTTTAATTTCTGGTATAATTAGTTTGGAACAACATCGTGGGCCAAAGGATCTGTTCGTGTGCTGCACTGTTCTATGCTTTATGTTCTATCAGACCCTGGGCCTTAATGCTGAGATTTGTGGGGCCGATACTGTCTGGACTTGGACTAATGACACCATTAAAAGTTGTTCCAGGTACTTACTGAATACAGGGTTGGCCAGTACTTACTTTGACTGAGACATGAGACAGAATGCCGGATTTCTGATGGGACCAGGGAATGAGTGAGAAGTGGGAGAATTTTGAATAGATTTCCAATCACTTTCAATCCCTGACCAGGCTTTAACTTGCATCATGCCCAGAGCACTGTTGCAGACAAGATTGGTGGAGAGAAGTGTCACCAAAAGACCCTGATTCAGTGTCTAAAATGGCCCTGGTCAAGTCTTGTTTACAGTTGGGAACCGTGCAAGAAGCACAGGCTGCTAGACTCTGACAGATTTCCCCACAACTACCCGTTACTTCAGTGCATACTATTGAAAATGGATTCCTCCAGCTCCTCTACCACTCTGTGTGTGTGTGTGGCCTGTCAGCGGCCCCCGTGGTGCTGATCTTCTCTTTCCCAAGTATTACCTCACAGTTCAGCAAGGGGCTACATAACCTGCTCCAGCACAGACTGGAGTGCATTATGCCATCCCAAGCTCCATTCCTCCACCTCATAGCCCTCCAACTTCCTCCCCGCACTATTCCTTCATGCACTGTGGTTGTTCCATTGCTGTTCCTACCAGCATTATAGAGTCATAGAATCAACAGCACAGAAGCAAGGCCCTGCAGCCCAGCCTGTCTGTGCCAACCATCAATTACCCACCCACACTAATCCCATTTACCAGCAGTTGATTCATAGCCTTCTGGGCCCTGGTGATTCAAGTGTTTGACCAAATGCTTCACATGTTAGGACATAGAACAGTATAGCACAGGAACAGGCCCTTCGGCCCAAGATGTTGGGACGAATTAATTAAGCTAATTACACCAATCCTTTCTGCCTGCACATGGTCTATATCCCCCCATTCTCTGCGCATTCATGTGCCTATCTCACAGCCTCTTAAATGCCTCTATTATATCTGCCTCTATGCCCCCTGGTAGTGCAGTCCAGGCACCCACAACTCTCTGTGTAAGAAAAGAAGCTTGACCCACACATCTCCTTTTAACTTTCCCCCTCTCACTTCTATCAGGTCTCCCATCAGCCTCTGCCTGTTGTGGGAGTACTTACCTCACCACCTTCTCAGACAGCATGTTCCAGATTACAATCACCCTCTGGTCTTCTGCAGATCTCCCCTAATCTCTCACCTTAAAACTCTGGTCTTAGACACCTCTTCCATTTGGAAAAGTTTCTCTCTATCTACTCTGTCTCTGCCTCTCAAAACTTTGCATTCCTCATAGAAACATAGAAACAAAGAAAAATGACAGCACAATTCAGGCCCTTCAGCCCACAAAGCTGTGCCAAACATGTCCCTACCCTAGAGATTCCTAGGCTTACCCAGAGCCCTCTTTTTTTCTCAGCTCCATGTACCTATCCAACAGTCTCTTAAAAGACCCTATTGTATCCACCTCCATCACCGTTGCCGGCAGCCCATTCCACGCACTCACCACTCTCTGAGTAAAAAACTTACCCCTGACATCTCCTCTATATCTACTCCCCAGCACCTTAAACCTATGTCTTCTTGTGGCCACCATTTCAGCCCTGGGGAAAAGCATCTGATTATCCACATGATCAATGCCTCTCATCATCTTATACACCTCTGTCAGGTCCGCCGTCATCCTCCGTCACTCCAAGGAGAAAAGGCTGAGTTCCCTCAACCTGCTTTCATAAGGCAGGCTCCACATTCTTTATACTTCCACATCCTTCCTGTAGTGAGGCGACCAGAACTGAGCGCAGTACTCCAAGTGGGGTCTGACCAGGGACCTATATAGCTGCAACAATACCTCTCAGCTCCTAAATTCAAATCCCCGATTGATGAAGGACAATACACCATATGCCTTCTTAACCATAGAGTCAACCTGCACAGCCGCTTTGAGCGTCCTATGGACTCAGACCCCAAGATCCCTCTGATCCTCCACATTACCAAGGGCCCTACCATTAAGACTATATTCTGCCATCATATTTGACCTACCAAAATGAACAATTTCACACTTCTCTGGGTTGAACTGCATCTGCCACTTCTCAGCCCAACTCTGCATCCTATCTATGTCCTTCTGTAACCTCTGACAGCCCTCCAAACTATCCACAACACCCCCAACCTTCGTGTCATCCGCAAACTTACTAACCCACCCCTCCACTTCCTCATCCAGGTCATTTATAAAAATCACAAAGAGCAAGGGTCCCAGTACAGATCCCTGAGGTACACCGCTGGTCACCGACCTTCACATAGAATATGATCCTTCAACAACCACTCTTTGCCTTCTGTGGGCCAGCCAGTTCTGGATCCACACTGTAATGTCCCCTTGGATCCCATGCCTCCTTACTTTCTCAATAAGACTTGCATGGGGTACCTTATCAGATGCCTTGCTGAAATCCACATACACTACATCTACTGCTCTCCCTTCATCGATGTGTTTAGTCACATCCTCAAAAAATTCAATCAGGCTCGTAAGGCAGGACCTGCCCTTGACAAAACCATGCTGACTATTCCTAATCATATTATACCTCTCCAAATGTTCATAAATCCTGCCTCTCAGGATCTTCTCCATTAGCTTACCAACCACTGAGGTGAGACTCACTGGTCTATAATTCCCTGGGGTATCCCTACTCTCTTTCTTGAATAAGGGAAAAACATCCGCAACCCTCCAATCTTCCAGAACCTCTCCCGTCTCCATCGACGATGCAAAGATCATCATCAGAGGCTCTGCAATCTCTTCCCTCGCCTCCCACAGCAACCTGGGGTACATCTCATCCGGTCCCGGCGACTTATCCAACTTGATACTTTCCAAAAGTTTCAGCACCTCCTCTTTCCTAATATCTACATGCTCAAGCTTTTCAGCCTACTGCAAGTCCCCATTACATTCCCCCAGATTTTTCTCCGTAGTGAATACTGATGTCAAGTATTCATTAAGTACCTCCGCCATTTCTTCCGGATCCATACACACTTTCCTACTCCTGCACTTGATAGGCCATATTCTTTCGTGTCTTATCCTCTTGCTCTTCACATACTTGTAGAATGCCTTGGGGTTTTCCTTAATCCTGCCCGCCAAGGCCTTCCCATGCCCCCTTCTGGCTCTCCTAATCTCTTTCTTAAGCTCCTTCCTATTAGCCTTATACTCTTCCAGATCTCTATCATTACCTAGCTCTCTGTACCTTTTGTAAGCTTTTCTTTTCCTTTTGACTAGATTTATTATAGCCTTTGTCCACCACGGTTCCTATATCCTCTCGTGACTCCCCTGCCTCATTGGAACATGCCTATGCAGAACTCCACACAAATACCCCCGGAATATTTGCCACATTTCTTCCGTACTTTTCCCTGAGAACATCTGTTCCCAATTTAATCTTCCAATTTCCTGCCTGAGAGCCCCATAATTCCCTTTACTCCAAGTAAACGCCTTTCCAGTCTGTCTGTTCCTATCTCTCTCCAGTGCTAACGTAAAGGAGATAGAATTATGATCGCTATCACCAAAATGTTCACCCACTGAGAGATCTGACACCTGACCGGGTTCATTTCACAATACCAAATCAAGCACAGCCTCTCCTCTTGTAGGCTTATCTACATATTGTGTCTAGAATCCTTCCCAAACACACTTAACAAACTCCTCCCCATCTAAACCCTTCACTGTCTGGAGATGTCAATCGATGTTTGGGAAATTAAAATCCCCCATCACAACAACTCTGTTATGCTCTAGTCCACCCTCAGCCTCCTCACGGAAAACAAACACAGCCTTACTTAAGGATGAGGTGTCGGGGTACTTGGAAGCACATGATAAGATAAGATATCTTTATTAGTCACACATGCATCGAAACACACAGTGAAATGCATCTTTTGCATAGAGTGTTATGGGGCAGCCCACAAGTGTCACCACGCTTCCTAGGCCAACATAGCATGCCCATAACTTCCTAACCCATATGTCTTTGGAATGTGGGAAGAAATGGAGCACCCGGAGGAAACCCACGCAGACACGGGGAGAATGTACAAACTCCTTACAGACAGTGGCTGGAATTGAACCCAGGTCACTGGCACTGTAATAGCATTACGCTAACCGCTACACTACTGTGCCAAAGTCAGCACGGTTTCCTAAAGGGGAAATCTTGCCTGACAAACCTTTCGGAATTCTTTGAGGAAGCAACAGGCAGGATAGACAAAGGAGAGTCAAGCAGCTTCTGGATTCTGTAGGAGCTGTGTCTTTACTGGAATCAGAACCTTGAATCCTGAATTGTGTGTTAGAGTCCAAGCAGAAATTACATTCACACTAATCTTGCATCCACTCCACATGCAAGGAGCAATTTACAGTGGTCAATTCCCCTACTAACCTGCACATCTGCAGGACGTGGGAGGAAACTGGAGCACCCAGGGGGAAGCCCATGTGGTCACAGGGAGGACGTGCAAACTCCTCACAGACAGCACCCATGGACAGGATTGAACTCGAGTCGCTGGAGCTGTGAGGCAGCGGCTCTACAAGAGGTAGACAGAAAGATATGACTAAGAACAGAGAAGCAGAGGGAAAGAAAATAATGCTCAGACTGTCAGTTACAGAACACTGGAGATGCTGAAAACTGAAATAAAAATGGAGAGTGGTGAGGCAGCATCCACAGAGAGAGAAACCTTACAGGTTGGAAACCTTTCAGCAGAACAAGTCAAAAGATAAGATGCTGGACTTTGTTGGAGCCATGTAAAAGGCAAAGGCAGAGGCAGAGAGGGAGTGAAATAGAGAACTATAGTGACAGGCACTGGAAGATCAGAGCCATCCTTGCAGACTGAACAAAGGTGTTCTTGTTATGGAATGGTTCTTACTTCATATGACCCTGGACAGTGGAAATTACCAGGGAATTTATCATGGAGGACATCTGTTTTTTTCCGGTGGTACACCAGCAGTGGCTGTGATGTAAGCCTGGCTGGTTCCTCCATTCCCTGATCTGTGGTCACTGTTGTTACTTGTGTGGTCTCAGTTGTTGCCCTATGGAGGATAACTAATTTAATCCAGGTTACAAATTAAAAATAGAGGTACATTCACAGAAATTATCAACAACTTTAATTAAAGTCAGTCATTTCTTATCCAGAGATCTTATAATCAGTTATCATTCTGTTAACTTAGAAAATCTATCCCAATAAATGAATACTTCTGACAGAAAAGATAATGTCTATGTTTGTGTGGAGCTGGTCATTAAAGGATAATGGTCAGTCCTAGCAATGGATAATAAATCCACTACAGGAAAGCACGGACTAAACTCCTCATGTTGTGCAAAGTGTTCCCTGAGGAACTCTTTTATTGGACATAACTATTAATTGAGAGCCTATTAACTGGCATGTAGTATAAAAACATAAATGAGTAAATTCTGCTGTTAACATGTCACAAACACAGTCTGCAGTCTTTTGGACTGTACCTTTTATCACACAGCTCTTTGCAATTCTGGCTTTGAAATAAAGCTTGTGATACAAATTATAATCGAGCTTCCTCGAGATGCATCTATGAGCACGTCACATAACTGAGGGACTGTGCCATTAAATAAATTAGAATCGAACGATCACAATTCATTTAGCATCATGCTTATGTGTCCCTCATTCGCTGGAAAATGGTTACATGCAGGTTACAAATCTGCTCAACATGTATTCGATTCACTTGCAAGTAACAATACAATGGCGCTTGTTCATTGATGCATATTACTCTTAGTGTTAACTTGGATTTTACCATTCCATTTGATTGCAATAGAATAACTAGTCTAATTTACTCCTAATTTCTTGCTTTTTTAGGTGATAATTAAATCTGCTGTTGTAATTTTTCTTCATTATGCCATGTAAATAGAAAGTGACAGTGACAAGGTTGCTGGATAATTATACTTGTTTGGCAATTATACTCATCTAAGTATGCAGCAAGCTTGAAGCAAGCTTTGATGGGCAGTAATAATTTTTTGGAAAACATTTTTTTCTGGCCAAGTCTCTTCCCTCATTCCTTGCTCATTTATTTATTGGCAAGTAATAGGTTGTCAGTTAGGCAGGACTTCACCAAATGATAATGGATGGTGAGTGTCTGACACAAGCTCGCCAAGTGACAGTGACAAACACAGTCTTTTGTACATTCGGTGATGATAAGGGCGGGGATGGACAATCCATCAGCGGATCAATAAGCCAATCCAAACATCCTTCTTCTTATCTCCTTCTGGAGAAGTAATCCCAACAGGAATCTGCACAGTGGAGACACAAGAGACTGAGATGCTGGAATTTGGAGCAACAAAAAATCTGCTGGAGGAGCTCAGCAGGTCGAACAACATCTTAGGAGGAAATGGAATTGTCGACAATTCAGCTCGAAACCCTGCAGCAGGACTCTAAGCTCAGTGATCTGTCCCTTCTTCAGCAAATGAGTATGTGCCTTCCCCTCATGTCGATACCTCTCGCAGCCTTGGTGAAGCAGCCAGCATAATCAAAGACCCCACCCACCTGGGCCATTCTCTCTTCTCCCCTCTCCCATCCGACAGAAGATACAGGAGCCTGAGGGCACATACCACCAGGCTCAAGGACAACTTCTATCCCACAGTGATAAGACTATTGAATGGTTCCCTTATACGATGAGATGGACTCTTGACCTCAGAATCTACCTTGTTTGACCTTGCACCTTATTGTCTACCCTGCGCTGTACTTCCCTGTATCTGTGACACTTTACTTTGTATTCTGTTATTGTTTTTACCCTATACTACCTCGATGCACTCTGTACTAACTCAATGTATCTGCACTGTGTAATGAATTGATCTGTACAAATGGTATGCAAGACAAGATTTTCACTGCACCTCAGTACAAGTGACAATAAAAAAACTAATTCCAATACCATTACCAATACCAAAACCATCAACTTCTGCACCAGAGGTTGATATAAAGCTGGAATAAAATATCCTGAGTATCTCTGTGTTTGATGTCTGGCTCCTGGCTCACTATTCAGCTTGTGTTACCAACCATTAGCTTGTATGCCTTCTCTCCAGAGCCATGAAGGGGCCAGACTACCACTAAACAGTACATAAGGGTGCCAGCTCAATATGCTGGATTCAGTGGATCCCGTCATCAAGAAGTTTAAAGAGAATAAGACATGATTGTCAGATCCAATGTCCAAGGCAGAATAAAACACAAGATATCAGACTGTTTGACTCCACCAGAAGATGCAACGCTTGTCCTTCATTAACATTTTCTCCCAATCTTCTTTCACAAACTTCACCATATAATTTCTCCCTTTTCATCAATAACTTGTGGCAGCAAGTTCAACCGTCTCACTGAAGAAATTTCTGCTGAACTCCCTGGTTGTCTTATCTAATTTCATTATGTCCAGGTGAATTCAGTGGAAGGGAATGTCAGAAGTTGGTTTTAATGCATTGGTAAATTGGTAAACCAGTAAACTGGTAACCGGTTTATTATTGTCACATGTACCGAGTCACAGTGAAAATCTTTGTTTTGCATGTCATCCATACAGATCATTTCATCACATCTGTGCATTGAGGTAGTACAAGGGAAAAGTAATAACAGAATGCAGAATAGAGTGTTACAGTTATGAAGGAAGTGCAGTGCAGGCAGACAATAAACTGCGAGACCATGACGAGGGAGATTGTGAGGTCAAGAGTCCATCTTATTGTACAAGGGGACCGTTCAATAGCTTTATAACAGCAGGATAGAAGCTGTCCTTGAGCATGGTGGTATGTATTTTCAGCCTTTTGTATGTTCTGCCCGACAGGAGAGGGGAGAAGAGAGAATGTCCGGGGTGGGTGGGGTCTTTGATTATGTTGGCTGCCTTACGGAGGTAGTGAGAAGTATAGACAGAGTCTATGGAGGGGAGGCCGGTTTCCATGTTGTGCTGAGCTGTGTCCTTTTTTGCGGTCTTAGGCAGAGCAGTTACCATACCAAGCCATGATGCATCTGGATAGGATGCCTTCTGTGATGCATCTATAAACATTGGTGAGGATCAATCGGGACATGCTGAATTTCTTTAGCCTTCTGAGGAAGCAGAGGTGCTGGTGAGCATTCTTGGCCATGGCGTCAATGTGGTTGGACCAGGACAGGCTATTGGTGATGTTCACTCCTAGGAACTCGAAGCTCTCAACCGTCTCGACCTCAGCACTGTTGATGTAAACAGGAGCATGTGCACTGCCCCCACTTCCTGAAGTCAATGACCAGCTTTTTTGTTTGCTGATATTGAGGGAAAGGTTGTTGTCATGATACCATGTCACTAGGCTCTCTATCTCCTTCCTGTACTTCAACTTATCGGCCCACTACGATTGTGTTATCTACGAATTGTAGATGGAGTTAGAGCAGAATCTGGCCATGAAGTGGTGATTGTATAGGGAATAGAGTAGGGGGCTGAGAACACAGCCTTGTCTAGCCCCAGTGTTGAGGATAATCGTGGCGGAGGTGTTGCTGCCTATCCTCAGTGATTACATTCTGTTGGACAGGAAGTCAAGGATCCAGTTGCAATGGGAGGTCCTACTATATTGCACATTCAGTACAAACAGGAGTATTTTCTGTCCCACTCCCTGCACAATCAAACACATAAAGCCCTCTGTAAGGTCAGCTTTCAGCTTTCTGCTTTTTTAAACAGCAATCAGCATAACTAAAAATTTCAAAATCATGTAAATATTTCCTCATTTATAATTAGATAAATTTAGAAAGAAAGTACAAGTCACTGTTGCAGAAGTAGATGCTCGAATCACTCACTTCACTTTTACAGCACGAATCATTTCACTCCTACAGCATCTGCCATCATTGTTATGCCAGTCAATAGATACATCAGTGAGTTGGTTGGTAACAAATCCCGGGAAGGCAGATTGGTGGATATGGGCAACAATGGACTTGAAAATCAATGCACAGAAAAGTGGTGGGATACATTTTGATAGCATGCGTGAGGAGATATTCGGAATGACTTCAAAGCATTGAAGAAGAGACCTACTGGAATAGTACAAGTGATGATGAACTTCAGTTCTGTACAGAGATGGAGAAATTGGGGCTGTTCTCCTTAAAACAAGGGAAATTAAGTGAAGATTTTAAGAGGTATTTAAAATTCTGAATGATTTCATTGGACAGTTAAAGATGGTGACATGCTAGCACAGAGGTTAGTACTGCTACTTCACAACGCCAGTTCGATCCTGTCCTCTGGTGCTGTCTGTATGAAGTTTGTAACTTGTCTCTGTGACCACGAGGGTTTTCTCAGGTACTCCAGTCTCCTCCCAACCACCAAAGACATGTGGTTTGGTAAATTACCCCTTGGTGTAGATGAGTGGGAAAAGAATCTTGGTCAGGTGAGACCTGAACAAGAGGGACGGGGCAGCTAAACCAGAACGGGACCAACATCCTTGTGGGGATGCATCCTTCCCTCCCATTCCCACACCGAACTGTCTGACCCTGGCTACCTCCACCCCCAAGATAATGTGAAATGCAAACTAGAGGAACAGCACCTCAGCCTACAACCCGATGGCATGAATATTGAATTCTCCAACTTCCAGTAAGTTGATCCCCTCTCTCCCTTTTCTCTCCCCTCTTGATCGACCTGGCCCTCATCGCCAGGTTTCTTTCCCCTCCTCCCCTCCCTTTCCATCTGCCCGTCACCCAATACAGCCCTCCCACTGGTTCCCCTCCCCCACTGCTCCCATCTGTCCTTCCCACCTCCCTCCTTTTATTCCAGGCTCCACCTTCCTTTCCTATCAGATTCCATCATCTTCAGCCCTTTGTCACCTCCACCTCTCTCCTACCAGCTTCTGGCATCATTCCCGCTCTCCCCTCCCCCATCCGCCGATCACCTCCCTCACCCGGATCCACCTATCACCTGCCAGCTCTCACCCCACCCCTTCCTTCCACCTCTTTACACTAGCTATCTCCCCTCTATCCTTCAGTTCAGATGAAGGGTCTCCACCCAAAATGTCGGCTGTCCATTTCCCTCCACAGATGCTGCCTGACCCGTTGTGTTCCTCCAGTGTTTTGTGTGTTGATCCCTGCCGGGAGGTTTGCTAGCACTGTTGATGCAGGTTAAAACTGAGTTGGCAGGAGAATGGGGTTCAGAGTAGATGTTTAGATGGAGAGGTGCAGTCACCTCGTGCAGAAATAGTAAGCCCAGTTGGCTGTTTGCCTTAAAGCAGGGGACATTAAATGGAGATTTGAAGAGGTGTTTAAAATTCTGAATGATTTCAATAGATTGATCGGTTGGAGATCAGCAGACACTGATTTCTGATGGCATGGTAGTGCAGAGGTTAGTGTTACTGCCTTAAAGCTCCAGCAACCCAGGTTTGATCCCGATCTCTGTGTCAAGTCAATGCACATAAAGTGATTATAAAGCTAAATTGCATCTATTTTACTGTAAGGTCTAACTGGTGGGGTTGATAAACTCAAAGCATTAATTAACATGTTTTAGAGGTCACAGGTTTGGGAGGTGCTGTTTAAGTAGAATTTAGACACCAGCCTCAGCTGTTTGTGAGGAGGACTTTACAATGCCGACTGAGCTAGAAGAGACTTAACATCAGAATTCAGTGCCTCTGAGACTAGGCTGTCACTTCTTAATCCAACTCCCATATTATCAACTCGATTTAAATTCCACAGTTGATGTGGTGAGATTTGAATTCAGGCCTTTGGATTATTGGTCCAGGTCTCTGGATTACTAGTCTGCTAACTTCAAAGCTGCACTCCCACTATACACAATGAAAATTTCCCTTTGATGAGTCCATGTTAACTTTGCCTCATCCTGTTATTATATCCCAAGTGCCCACTTCCAAAATAATAGGTTCTATCACTTTTCCCATTACTGTTGTCAGGCCATCAATCAATTAGCTTCATTGCAGCTTTCCAACCTGTGGGCACTGTTCCAAAATCTGTGGAAATCTGGAAGGTGACAGGCGGCATCCTTTAGAAGCCCAGGCTGTTGGTCACCAGATCTGGGCATTCACTGCCTTTCAATCCCATTGAGTTCTCCAGTACAGGTGACCCCCATGTTACGGTGGTGGTGGGGAGTTGTGTTCCTAGAAAATGGTCCATCAACATATTGATTTAAGAACCCCTCCTGGATATACCTAACAAATTCTGCCCCATTTAACCCCCTTGCACTAAAAAGGTCCCAATCTATACTTGGGAAGTTGAAGTCCTCCATGACCACAACACTGTAATTTTTACACATTTCCGTAATCTGTTTGCATATCCATTCCTCAGTGTCCCAGTGGCTATTGGGAGGTCTATAGTACACCCCAAAGAGAGTGATTGCACCCTTCCTATTCCTGAGTCCTACCCATATAGACTCTGTGTCTGAGCCCTCTATTATGTCTCCTGGAGTGCAGTTGATATATTATCTCCAATTATTATTGCAACTCTTCCTCCTCTTTTACCCCCCTCTCTATTCTTCTTAAAACTTCGAAACCCTGGTATATCGATCACCCATTCCTGTCCCTCCTTCAACCAAGTCTCTGTAATGGCCACAACATCATGGTTCCATGTACTGATCCATGCTCTAAGTTCATCACTCTTGCCCATAATACTCCAAGCATTAAATTACAAACACTTCAAACCATTCGTTCCATCACATCTGTTATTAGGAATCTGCCTAATACTACATTCCCTGACATCAGCCCTCCTGCCCGTTCCCTCACTTACTGACCTGTTGTTCCGGTTCCCATCCCCCTGCGAAGCTAGCTTAAACTTTCCTCAGTAGCATTAGCAAACCTCCCTGCCAGGATATTGGTTCCTCTCTAGTTCAGGTGCAACCTGTCCCTCTTGTACAGGTCACCCCTTCCCCAGAAAAGGTTCCAATGATCCAAGAACTTGAAACCCTGCCCCCTGCACCATCTCCCCAGCCACTCATTTGTCGGTGCTACCATCCTGTTCTTTCCTTCACTAGCGTGTGGCACCGGGAGTAATCCGGAGATTACTACCTTGGAGGTCCTGCTCGTCAGCCTCCTTCCTAACTCCTTATACTCATTGCACAGGACCTCTACCCCTCTCCTGCCTATGTCATTGGTACCAATATGCACCACGACCTCTGGCTCTGGTTATGTGTTTCATGCCAACCTACTCTTGTATTCCCAATCCTCTAAAGGCCCCTTAACTCTCAGGTCATCAGCCTTTCCTCACTACTCTAGTCCAGATGTCAAGTAGCCTGTCTCCTCATTCGTTCCTCGACATACTGATCTAGGAAAAAGATTTCTCACATTATCCTGCACATTATTACTTTGGTTTGCCCAGTTTATACATAGATTAATGATCCCATGATTATTTTATTATATTCCCTTGTTAGGTACACATTTACTTGCCCTTCATTGGGGTCCGAAATATAACACCCACTAATGTTCTGGCATCTTTGTTGTTTCTAAGCTCTGCCCGAGTTGATCCTACTTCATTTTCTGAGCAATGATTTTTCCTTCCCTTTACCCAATCTTTAATATCAGGACAATCCCTCTTTCTTTTCCATTCTGCTCCACTTGTCCATAAGTATCCTGAAATATTCCAGTCCTAGTCACTTTGCAACCATGGCTCTGTAATAGCTATTAGATTGTGTGCATTTACTTTTATTGTGCCTTTATTTACCAAACTTGTTAAAATTGGCATGTGCATTCAGGTAAGGAGTGCTCAGTTTTGTCTGTGTACCATTTTTGTCTGGGAAGTTCTGATGAAGGGTCTTCAACCTGAAATGTTAACCCTGTTCATTTCTCCATGGATGCTGCCTCATCTACTGGGTATTTTCCAGTTTTTTCTGTTTTTATTTCAGATTTCCAGTGTCTGCAGTTTTTTTTTAATTTTCATTATTTGGTTTGAAGTCAGCATCAAAGAATTACCTGTTATAATGTCAGAACCTGTCCTCACACATTATGTCTGAGGACCTGAGGGTTTAGCCTAATACCCCTCTCGTTTCTTCAATTCATCTTGCACGGTGATGTTATCAGCATGAAAGCATCAACAGATACTGGGTCTCAGAAAACTAGAGGTTTTCTGAATATATTACACAGTCACTAAAGTTTATGACAAGAGGTTAGCAAAATCACAAAGAAGGAAGCACAGCACTAAGATTTGCTTCTAGACAGGGAATACTAAAAAGTAGGGAAGTTCTGCTCAACCTGCATTGAGCACTGGTTGGACTTCACTTGGTGAAATCCATGCAGTTTTGGTTGGTATTTCAGTATTAAGATACTGAAGAGGCTGCAGAGGAGATTTACAAAGCTGTCAGCAGAAATGCAAAGTTAGACAGATCAGGAAAGAATGAACAGACAGGCTTCTTTTATTTGGAGATAAAGAGGCTGAGAAGTGAACAATAGACATCTTTAAAATGCTGAAAGGGTTTGATAAATTGTACACAGAGGGGTTGGTTTCACTTGAGCACTGGAGTTGGGGCATTATGTTGCAGCTGTATGAGTAGACGTGACAGTTATTTGTTATTTATGTAAGTGATTTGGACACGAGTGCACAGGGCTTGATCAGTAGGTTAGCAGGTGACATGAAATTAGGAGGTTTTGGTGATAGTGAAGAAGGTTATCGTAGATCAGTTAGGGAAGTGGGTGAGGAGTGGCAAATGGATTTAAAAAGTGTGAGGTGATGCACTTTTGAAAGTCAAACCAGCGTAGGACTTATACTATGAATGGTAGGGCACTATGGAGTGTAATGGAGCACAGGAAGTTGTTGAAGTCTTTTGTTGAAAGCAGCATCACAGGTAGACAGGGAGGTGAGAATGTTTCCTGCCTCATTTACTTTGGTTCCTGTCTCATTTTCTATTCACTAACTATCTGTTCTCACTCTTCTGATCACTCACTATGGCTAAATCTGATTTTTTGTAACCTCCATGTGATATTTCATTCTGACCTGAGCTTTCCACCTTATATTCCATCCATCAGCAGACAGAACCATAGAACCATAGAACAATACAGCACAACACAGGCCTTTCAGCCCACCATGTTATGCCGACCTTTAAACCACGCCTAAGACTATCTAACCCCTTCCTCCCACATATCACTCTATTTTAAATTCCTCCATATGCTTATCTAACAATCTCTTGAACTTGACCAACGTACCTGCCTCCACAACCACCCCAGGCAGCGCATTCCATGTACCAACCACTCTCTGGGTGAAAAACCTCCCTCTGACATCTCCCTTGAACTTCCCACCCATTACCTTAAAGCCATGCCCTCTTGTATTGAGCATTGGCACCCTGGGAAAGAGGTGCTGGCTGTCTACTCTATCTATTCCTCTTAATATCTTGTACACCTCTATCATGTCTCCCCTCATCCTCGTTCTCTCCAATGAGTAAAGCCCTAGCTCATTTAGTCTCTCCTCATAATCCATACTCTCCAATCCAGGCAGCATCCTGGTAAATCTCCTCTGCACCCCTTCCAATGCTTCCACATCCTTCCTATAATGAGGCGACCAGAATTGGACACGGTATTCCAAGTGTGGCCTAACCAGAGTTTTGTAGAGCTGCATCATTACCTCGCGGTTCTTAAACTCAATCCCACGATTTATGAAGGCTAACATTCCATAAGCTTTCTTAACTACCCTATGCACATGTGAGGCAACTTTCAGTGATCTGTGGATATGAACCCCCAGGTCCCTCTGCTCCTCCACACTTCCCAGAATCCTGCCATTAACCTTGTACTCCGCCTTGGAGTTAGTCCTTCCACAGTGTACCATCGCACACTTCTCCGGATTGAACTCCATCTGCCACTTCTCAGCCCAGCTCTGCATCCTATCAATATCCCTCTGTAAGCTTCGACAGCCCTCCACACTATCCACAACACCAGCGACCTTTGTGTCATCTGCAAACTTGCTAACCCACCCAGCCCACTTCTAACTCCACAACTGTGGCCATCTCTGCCTCTGCTCCGGCTTTCACCCATGCCTCTGTTGTTCTCAGCTTGGCCCTTCCAGTGCTGAGTTGGCTGCTCTTGCTCTACTCTCCATTCTCCAACATTCTGCAGCCATGCACTGGCCACTCATCATCCCTGTGTTCACTGACTGACTGCTCTTCAGTCTGACAGTGTCTTAGTTTTAGATTCCTGCTTCTGAATTTCCTTTATGGCCTTGCTTGCTTTCTCTGGAAAACTCTCTGCAATCTCTGCATTCCTCCGGTTCTGTTCAGAAACAGGCCCTTCAGCCCAGCATGTCCATGCCATTCGTTGAACCTACCTACACAGATCCTATTTACCAACTCTTGGTCCATAGTGTCCTATGCCTTCCATGCCTTGGCAAGTCAAGTGCTTCAGGTATTTCTTAACTTTGTCGACAGGCTGTCATAAGCTCTGAAATTCTCTCCCTAAACTTCTTCACTTCCCTCTGCTCCTTAAATCTACATCTCCCTGAATCTACATCTTTGAGAAAGCTTTTAGTTACTTGTCCTAATATCTCTTGACATGGATCGGTGTGAATCTTGGTCTGATTCTGCTTCCGTGAAGGGCGGAGTTTGTTAAGTGTGTCCAGGACAGATTCTTGACACAGTATGTCGACAGACCGACTAGAGGGAATGTCACATTAGATCTAGTTTTAGGTAATGAACCGGGACAGGTGACAGATCTATCGGTGGGTGAGCAGTTGGGGGACAGTGACCATTGCTCCATAACCTTTAGAATTGCCATGGACAGGGATAGGAGCAAAGAGGACAGGAAGATATTTAATTGGGGGAAGGCAAATTATGAGGCTATAAGGCAAGAACTTGGGAGTGTAAATTGGGATGACATTTTTGAAGGGAAATGTACTATGGAGATGCGGTCGATGTTCAGGGATCTCTTGCAGGATGTTAGGGATAAATTTGTCCCAGTGAGGCAGAGAAGGAATGGCAGGGTGAAGGAACCATGGGTGACAAGGGAGGTGGAACAGCTTGTTAAGAAGAAGAAGGCAGCATACATAAGGTGTAAGCAGCAAGGATCAGACAGGGCTCATGACGAATATAGAGTAGCAAGGAAGGAACTTAGGAAGGTGCTGAGGAGATCAAGAAGGGGACATGTAAAGGCTTTGGCGAGTAGGGTTAAGGAGAATCCCAAGGCTTTTTTCTCATACGTGAAGAGCAGAAGGATGGCTAGAGTAAAGGAAGGTCTGATTAAGGACAAAGCTGGGAGGATGTGCCTGGAAGCTGTGGAAGTGGGTGAAGTTCTCAATGAATACTTCTCTTCAGTATTCACCAAGGAGAGGGGTCTTGATGATGCTGAGGACAGTGTTGGTAAGGGTAATGTTCTACAGTATGTAGATATGAAGAGAGAGGATGTGTTGGAGCTGTTAGAAAACATTAGGACAGATAAGTCCCCGGGCCCTGACGGAATATTCCCCAGGCTGCTTCATGAGGCGAGGGAGGAGATTGCTAAACCGTTGGTTAGGATCTTTGAGTCCTCGTTGTCCACGGGGATGGTACCGGAGGATTGGAGGGTGGCAAGTGTTGTCCCCTTATTCAAAAAAGGTAGTAGGGATAGTCCAGGGAATTACAGACCAGTGAGCTTTACGTCTGTGGTGGGCAAGCTGTTAGAAAGGATTCCAAGAGATAGGATCTATGAGCATTTAGAGAATCATGTACTGATTAGGTATAGCCAGCATGGTTTTGTGAAGGGAAGATCTTGCTTCACAAGCCTGATAGGGTTCTTTGAGGAGGTGACCAGGAAGATTGATGAGAGCAGTACAGTGGATGTGGTCTACATGGATTTTAGTAAGGCATTTGATAATGTTCTGCATGGAAGGCTTCTTCAGAAGGTCAGAGGGCAAGGGATCCAGGGAGGCTTGGCAGTGTGGATTCAGAATTGGCTTTCCTGTAGAAAGCAGAGGGTTGTGGTGGAGGGAGTGCATTCAGATTGGAGGGCTGTGACTAGTGGTGTCCCACAGGGATCGGTTCTGGGACCTCTATTTTTGTGATATTTATTAATGACTTAGATGAGGGGGTGGAAGGGTCGGTAGCAAGTTTGCAGATGACGCAAAGATCGGTGGTGTTGTGAATAGTGTGGAGGGCTGTCGAAGCTTGCAGAGGGATATTGACAGGATGCAGAGCTGGGCTGAGAAGTGGCAGATGGAGTTCAATCCAGAGAAGTGTGAGGTGGTACACTTTGGAAGGACTAACTCCAAGGTGGAGTACAAGGTAAATGGCAGGATTCTGGGCAGTGTAGAGGAGCAGAGGGACCTGGGGGATCATATCCACAGATCACTGAAAGTCACCTCACAGGTGGATAGGGTAGTTAAGAAAGCATATGGGATGTTAGCTTTCATAAGTCGTGGGATCGAGTTTAAGAGCCGCAAGGTAATGATGCAGCTCTACAAAACTCTGGTTAGGCCACACTTGGAATACCATGTCCAATTCTGGTCGCCTCATTATAGGAAGGATGTGGAAGCGTTGAAAGGGGGGCAAAGGAGATTTACCAGGGTGCTGTCTGGATTGGAGAGTATGGATTATGAGGAGAGACTAAATGAGCTAGGGCTTTACTCATTGGAGAGAAGGAGGATAAGGGGAGACATGATAGAGGTGTACAAGATATTAAGAGGAATAGATAGAGTGGACAGCCAGCGCCCCTTTCCCAAGGCACCAATGCTCAAAACAAGAGGACATGGCTTTAAGGTAATGGGTGGGAAGTTCAAGGGAGATGTCAGAGGGAGGTTTTTCACCCAGAGAGTGGTTGGTGCATGGAATTCATTGCCTGGGGTGGTGGTGGAGGCTGATACATTGGTCAAGTTCAAGAGATTGTTAGATAAGCATATAGAGGAATTTAAAATAGAGTGATATGTGGGAGGAAGGGGTTAGATAGTCTTAGGTGTGGTTTGAAGGGCGGCACAACATGGTGGGCCGAAAGGCCTGTATTGTGCTGTATTGTTTTATGGTTCTATGGTTCTAAGTGCCTTGTGACAATCTTATTACCACAGTCCTGCCTTTTGCTACAGCCAGAAGTGTTGAAAGTGTCAAATGAACTTCAAGAGGAACTCCTTTCATTTCTGCCATCAAACTTTTATGCAGATCAAACTGGACAAGATAAGAAGCGGCTGAGGAGCTGTGTCCTGCTCAGCTATCAAAATGGAAATGATCGGTAGCACAGTCCAAAAAGCATCTTGGGCACATCCTTGGTTGTCATGAAAGAATGGCTCTTGAATGAAACCCTGAGGCCACTAGTTGAGTTAACCTATGCTGGATCCTGCTTTGATTTGTAAATGTGGAAATTTGTTGATAAAAGTGTTTGAGATTGAACCTGAGATCACCTGTCACTAAGCATTCCAACAACACATCAGCATATTAACAAAATGGAGGATAATGCTTTAGCCCAATAGGTTGTCTATTTTCTGAATTGTTAAATCTGGCCCTTCAGCACAGAGACAGGCTGTGCAAAACTCAAGTGTGAGACATCTTTTATTTGAATTACTTTTATGCAAATTTGCATTGTCTTTCTTTTCATGTCACTATTCAAAGAAGTCCATGTGAGTTCTCCCTGGTGCCTTGGCCAATATGTTTCCTTTAATGTTTTCTGCTCATGAGACCTCACTCTCCATGAATATTTGAACCTATTTTTACATTTCAGAAGTATCCAATATAACCACTCAAGCATGAAAGATCCTTAATTTGAATTATTTTTATGCAGATTTCAATGTCGTTCTCCATTGTTCTTTTTGTCATACATAGAAAGACAGAAGTATGTATTCAAGCGTGTTCTTCATATCTTTTCTGAGTCCAAATCTTCAATTCACTCTTTCCTTACCTTCTACAGTGAACCCTAAGGTAAAATTCATGTTCCTGGGGCAGAGAATGGATTTTTGACAGGCATCAAAATTATTTTGCTTTATTTCAACCTGTTTCAAATGTGCTTCTTTCAGAGAGGAAAGGCTAAGAGGGAGAAAGAAGATTCTCCACTATATTTACCATTTTAAGTCCAGTTAATCTTCTCTTACTGTTGTCATGGAGTCATAGAGTCATGGAGACAGGCCCTTTAGCCCAGCTGGTCCATGCAGACCAAGATGCCCATCCAACCTAGTCCCCTTTGCCAACATTTGGCCCTTAGTCTTCTGAGCCTTCCCTATCCATGTACCTGACCAACTGTTTTTTAAATGTTGTTATTTTACCTGCCTCAACCACTTCTTCTGGCAGCTTATTCCACGTCTGTAGAAAAATGTTGCCCCTCAGGTTCCTATTAAATCTCTCCCCTCTCACTTTAAACCTCTGCCCTCTAGTTCTTGATTCTGCAACCCTGGGAAAAAAGACCAAATGCATTCACCCTATCTATGCCCCTCATGATTTTATACACCTCTGTAAGATCACATCTCAGTCTCCTCCGCTCCAAGGAGAAATGTCCGAGCCTGTCCAAACTCTTCCTATAAGTCAGTCCTTCAGGTCTTGGCAGCATCCTCTTCTGCACTTATTCCAGCTTAATGGCATCTTTCCTACAGCAAGGTGACCAAATCTGAACACAATACTCCAAGTGTGACCTCACTAGCATCTTGTACAACTGCCCCATGAGCTATACTTCTATACTCAATGCTCTGACTGATGATGCCCAGCATGCCAAAACCTTCTTCACTACCTGTGACACCACTTTCAGGGAACTATATACTTGTACTCCAAGGTCTCTCTGTTCTACAACAGTCTCCAGGGCCCTACCTTCTCACTGTAAAATTATCCTGATTGGTTGCATCATGGCCCGATACAGCAATTCCAATGCACAGGAATGCAAGAGGCTACAGAGAGTATTGGATGCAGCCTGGTCCATCACAGGCACAGCCCTCCCCACCACTGACAGCATCTACAGGAGGCGCTGCCTCAAGAAAGTGGCATCTATCATCAAGGATCCCAACCATCCAGATCATGCCCTCTTCTTGTTGTAACCATCAGGCAGGAGGTACAGAAGCCTGAAGTCCCACATCACCAGGTTCAGGAACAGCTACTTTTCTACAACTGTCGGGTTCTTGAACCAACCTGCACAACCCTAACCCTACATCAGCAATGGGACACTACAGACCACCTCTTGCACTTCCATGGACTTGTCTCTGATTGTGCCTTTTTTACACCAATGTCTTGTCTTGCAGTCTTTTTTTCACTATCTTACAATTTAGGTTTAATTCATGTTCTGTGTGTTGTCTCAATCTATGTGCCTGTGATGCTGCTGCAAGCAAGTTTTTCATTGTACTTGTACCTCAATGTACTTGTGCACATGACAATAAACTTGGCTTGACTTGACTTGACATATTGGAAATAGGAAAGCCAGGCTGGGGAACAGTAGGCCCTTGGAAGACAAAGTATTACAAACATCATCATGTCTACCTTATAACTCTGTGGAATTTTGTGTGGATGCTGGCAGACGCATCTCCCCATGTTGTAACTGGTGCTTGGTCATATCAAACAGATAAAATTTAAGGGATTTAGTTACTTCCAAAATCTCCAGAAGCAGCTGTGGACAAGCAACTCCTCAGAACAGGGAGCTGGGATCATAGGAAGGTTAGCCAAACTGACCTTAGACAAATGGAAGATCTGAATCCTCAAAACCAGCTGGGCCAGACATTCAGTTTGAGCTCACAGGTTAGTGATACCATGGCAAGAATTCGTGTTACTGACCACATGCAAGTCCATTGATCAGTGATCAAATATTTAACATTAGTGTTGGCCCTGAGAAAGAGAAACAACAGAGAGGCAGAGTCAATGGGCCCTTGGTGTCCTGCCTTATTTGGAGGGTTGCATTCAGAGCTTCCCCCAAACTCATTACCCTCTGACGAGACTAGCAATGGCCGTCCCACCTCGCCATCCAATTGGTCAAGCCGAGAGAAGTTTCTGGAAGGCCATAGCAAAGGTATAACTAACCCCAACAGCAAACCAGGGAAGCAATAACTCTGCCTGGTAGTGGGTGATAACTCCCTATGGTGGTCAACAGTGCAGAACTTCAACAGCAGCCAGCAATGCCAGCGAGGACACAGAACTACTTAATGGCTCCAACCGAGGGAGCAAAGATGGCACAAGCATCACCTGAGGCAGGAGACCAACCTTTGTGAAAAGTAGAGAACCCTGGATTCCGGGAGCCCAGAGAAGACCACCCCATGTGTAACGGATAGTGCTTGGGACTCGGGCAGATAGTTAGTGCCTAAGTTAAGTATTGCATGATTAACTGTGTGTGTGAATGTGTGAATAAAGCTATGTTTGCATCGGGATATGACTTGTCTCGTTTTGCTTGCCTGGAATGTATAAAGCACCTGAGTAAAACACACTTCAAGGGATATTGGTCGAAGTGCTCAGAAAGTCTCGGAGCAACACAGCTGTTATAATGGATCAAATATGGAATTGAGTGATCTCAGGGATTCTGACCCTAACTCCTAGGGTGCAGGAATTGCAGCTGCATGCCCTCAAAGAAAACGTAGCAAGGGCACAGGACTTCACTCTGGACATCGGGTTGACTACTGCTTTTCGAAGGGACACAAATTATTTGCAGTGAGCACGTGCTTTGCTTCTGTTGGCAATCACTCTATACAGACTGCTAATAAAACTTTACAGCCATAAGAAGGAAAATATTCATCACATTTCCTCTTCTGAACCATTCAAAAGTCCATCAAAAGGAGATCTTCATTGATGAATGTTACAAAAAATAACCCTTCACCTTTCCCAGATAGTCAGCTTTATACATCTGTGCTTTTCATTTGCTGCTTTTTAATTTACCATCATTTCCCTCAAACCTTTAAACATATTCCATCATTATTTGCCCAATAGAAAATTGACCAAAGCTCATTTCATGTCCTGGATTGACTTGCTTTTAATCAGTATTAAGCCTTTGGCAAAGAATTCCTGTAACAATTTCTGCCTTTATTTGATCATATCTAAATGTTAATTTTATTAACTCTTATAAATCTTGCTGTCTCTTTTGCCCAACGAGGAGATGGATCTAATTCTCTTGAGAGATGACCCCTGGCTTATTGGTGAGCACTTCATTATTTGAATCAGTCAAAGTCCATTAACCGTACAGGAGTGTTGAAGTACGGCTGGAGAGGATTATCCTGTTCCTCTGAATGGTTCATGGCCATCTGCTGTGTTGCTGTTGATGAGCCCTTGCCCTGTGTAAATCCATTACTGCCACTCCCTCTGTTTACAGCAGTAACCTATTCCAGATATTCCTATCACCCTCAAGTACATCACAACCCATCCATAAATGCATCTACATTCCTCATCGGTGAACTGTATGGAAGAAGGTGTTAATAAAATAGTCTCAAATGAATTTTTCCCCTCAAAGTAAGGTCAGTGCAGTGGGTCAGCTGGTAGAGCTGCTGCCTCAGAGCTCCAGTGACCCAGATTCAATCCTGACCTCCAGTGCTGTCGGTGTGGTGTTTTCATGTTCCCCCTGTGGCTGCATGAGTTTCTTCCAGGTGCTCCAGTTTCCTTCCACAATTCAAAAATGTACCAGTTAATTGGCCACTGTAAATCGCCCCTAGTGTGTAGATGAGTGATAGAATCGGTGGGGGGGGGGGGGGGGGCGGGCGGTGGTGGGGGGGGAATGATGGGAACTTGGGGAGAATAAAATGGTTAGGGTAGGATTAGTATAGAAATAGCTACTTGATGACTGGAACAAACTTGATGGGCTGAAGTAATGTTTCTTACTATATCTTTCAGTGACTATGTGACTCTCTATGACCTTTTGATTCTATGGCTCCCTGACAATGACTCTATGACTCTATGACTTTATCTTTATGTGCCCCTGCTACTATATGACTCTCTATGACACAATAGCTATGACAATAACTATGACACTCTATAACTGGATATGACTCTATAAGACCATGAGATATAGGAGCAGAATTAGGCCTTTCGGCCCATCGAGTTTGATCCACCATTCAATCACGGTTGATTTTTTCAACACCATTCTCCCACCTTCTCCCCATAGCTCTTAAACCCCTTACCAGTCAAAACCCTGTCAATCTTTGCCCTAAATACATCCATGGCCTCCACAGCACTCCGTGGCAACAAATTCCACAGATTCACCACCTTTTGTCTGAAGAAATTCCTCCTCATCTCAGTTTTAAAGAGACATCTCTTTATTCTGAGGCTGTGCCCTCAGATCCTCAACTCTCCCACTAATGGAAACACCTTCCCCACGTCCACTCTATCCAGGCCTTTCAGTACCCAGTAGGTTTCAATGAGATCCTCCCTCATCCTTCTGAATACAGGCCCAAAGACATCAAATGCTCCTCATTCATTAAGCCTTTAATTCCTGGGATCATACTTGTGAACCTCCTCTGGACCCTCTCCGGGACCAGCACATCTTTCCTTAGATACGGGGCCCAATATTGTTCACAATATTCAAAATAAGGTCTGACCAATGTGACTCTATGACTCCCTATGACTCTATGATTCATTATGATTCGATTACTCTCTATGTCTCTACGGCCCTCAAAGTCAAAGTCAAATTCGAGTTTATTGTCAGATGCACAAGTACATGTATGCACAGATGAAAAACGTACTTGCAGAAGCATCACAGACACATCATCAGATACATAACATTCACAAGAAAAACATAAATTAAACATGAATTATACACAATTTTGAAAAGAAAGAACACAATTAGAACAAAAAAACCAAGTCCATTGCAGTGCAAAGTAGTCAAAGTGGTCATAGTGTTGCTATACTGAGGTAGTGATTAGGGTTGTGCCGGTTGGTTCAAGAACCAAATGGTTGAAGGGAAGTAGCTGTTCTTGAACCTGGTGGTGTGGGACTTCAAGCTCCTGTACCTCCTGCACGATGGTAGCTGCAAGAAGATGGCATGGCCCTAATGGGGGGTTCTAAGAAAGCAAAGATGCTGGTGCACCTTCCTTGTGATTGCATCAATGTGCTAGGCCCAGGACAGGTCACCTGATATGTTAACGCCCAGGAATTTAAAACCCCTGACCCTCTCCACCGCCGATCCCCCAACATAGACTGGTGTATGTTTGCACTCCTTCCCCTTCCTGAAGTCAACAACCAGTTCTTTAGTTTTACTGACATTGAAGAGATGTTGTTGGTTCAGCACCACTTATCCAGCTGTTCTATCTCACTCCTGTACGCTGACTCATCACCACCAGTGATTCATCCAACAAGAGTAGTGTCATCAGTGAATTTGTGTATAGCATTGGAGCTGTGCTTAGTCACACAGTCATGTGTGTATAGAAAGTAGAGCAGTAGAGAGCAGAGCCATCTTCTCGCAGCTACCATTGGGCAGGAGGTACGGAAACCTGAAGTCCCACACCACCAGGTTCAAGAACAGCTACTTCCCTTCAACCATTCGGTTCTTGAACTAACCTGCACACAGCCTTGAGGTGCACCTGTGTTGAGGAGATGTTGCTACCAATCCTCACTGATTGAGGTCTGCTGATGGGGAAGTCTGGTATCTATTTGCAGAGAGAGGTACAGAGACCCAGGTCTTGAAGCTTGATGATGTTTAGATGAGATGATTATGTTGAACTCTGAGCTGTAGTCAATGAATGGCAGCCTGATGAACAAGTTCCTGTTGTCCAGATGGTCCATAGCAGAGTGAAGAGCCAGAGAAATTACATCTGCTGTTGACTTGTTGTGGTGGTAGGCAAAATGAAGTGGATCTAGGTCATCTCTGAGGCAGGAGTTCATTTTTGCCAAAACCACCTCTTGAAGCACTTCATTATGGTTGCTGTAAACGCTACCGGATGGTAGTCATTGAGGCAGGTCACCACATTCTTCTTGGGCACCAATACAATAGATGCCTTTTTGAAGCAGGTGGGAACCTCAGACCACAGAATGAGAGGTTGAAAGTGTCCATAAATATTTCAGCTAGTTGGTCCACAAAGATCTTTAGATCTGGACCAGAAACCTTTCGTAGGTTCACACTCTTGAAGGATGCCCCGACTTCGGCCTCAGAGACTGAGATTACAGGGTCATCCAGAGATGTGGGGGCTCATGTGGGTGTGTCATAGTTCTCCCTATCAAGGTATGCCTAAAAAGGCACTTTCATCCAGGAGTGAGGGGTCATTCCACTTATGCTAACTGATCTCGCTTTATAGGATGTTATATTGAGCAAGCCCTGCCACAGCTGTCGAGCACCTGTCCGTTTATTTCCAAATTGCCTCTTTGCGCTTGCAATGGCCTTCTGGAGGTTATATCTGGACTTCTTATATGACTCTGGATTGTCAGTCTTAATCACCACAGATCTATGACTCTATGACACCCTATGACTTCATGACTCTCTATATCTCTATGACTCTCTATGACTATCTATGACTCCTTTTCACTCTATGATTATGACTCCTTGACTCTCTGTGACTCGATGCACAGGACTGCAATGATATTCTACTTCAAACATCCAGAAGAAGAGATTCCTTTCACCATCTGGGAAACAAGAAACATATCTGCACACAGGACTGTAGGTTTGATGACAATTTAAGTCAAATTTCATTTCTCTAAGTGGGATTCTGGGACTATCACATTGTTGATCTGACTTCTTCCTTGTAGCCTTTGGGTGCAGTGATCATGAAGTGAAAGACTAGCCCCATGAGATTTTGCCTGCTGCTCCTTGATTTATGTTCTCCTCAGCTGAATCCTTGCAGTTTGAGGGTAGCTTTGGTGAACAATCCATTCCTGTATCTTTATTCCTCACAATCCATTCCTGTATCTTTATTCCACCTGAACCATCAGTCAGCAAGCTCACACATCCTGGACCCTGTGTTATGGATGTACATTCAACCAGAATGTCTTTATTGTGCATGGAAGAATGCAATAAAGCTATGCTTTGAATTTTCTGAAATGAATAACCATAATATCGTCCCTTATATAGGCATGATTGGCTGCTTCCACTGAACTAATGCTTTTATGGAAAATTGCTGACCAACATCTAAGTTAATAACTGCCAATCCCTTTCATAACCACCACTTCTTTATTTAAATGTGTTAATTGGTGCTTCAGGTAACTGTTCCAGCCTGAGTATGTTCCAAATTCAAAACAAAAATGAAATTCGAATGTCAGCGTGCTCGCAACACTTGGTAACCCTTTGTGGGGCTGACGGAGTAACAGACTCTGCAAGTCATTTTGACTGGGAATACAAAATATGCAGTGTGTGAAATGTTGTCCATGGATAATGGAATATCTCCCAGTTTACTTTGCTGCAGGAAAAGATTAATTTCTGCCATGACATTGTGTACTCCAAGTGCAAGTGTCAAGTAACTCAGCTGCTTCACACCTTGAGTCCCAGACAAGGATTTGTTCAGGTTAAGTATAAACCTTTAGCAATCTTGAAGGGGTAGGTGGTTGGAATTTTCTTTCAGTGCTAATTACAACCAGTGGAATAGATTTAGTAATAACATAGCAAGTCTCAAGCATGGTGCCAACCAACAGAATGTCTGTAGCTCTGCACTGAGCTGTCCTCTAACATCTGAAAAAAACAGCCTGCACATTCTCTCTCTCTGTAATGTATTACACAGTGCAACTCTCTCATGACTTAATAATGTGTAATAGCGTAGAGCAGTGCCACTAATATACTGGAAGTGGTTCCCACAATCTTGAGCATGTTCGACAGATCTGCTCTGTCCTTAAAATTCGTTAGTGCATTAACAGGTGTGTTTAAGTGGCTCTGTGTGGGAGACTAGTGCCAGTTTTATTTGCTGCCTCGAGCCTAAGCCAATGGAACAAATCATCTGGGCTTCAGATCACATTGGTTGGGTTTTTGAATCTATGGGTGATGTCATTCTTTAAAAACTCTTTAAGTGGAATTATTCATTTATCAAACAAAATATTGTTTCTGTCCAACAGCACACTGGACCAATCTTTGGGGAATTGTCATAAGTCACAATAACTCCTGCAATTCATTCAGTGTTTTTTTTTGGTTAACAAACGTTACAGTGTTTAATGTATTAATTAACAGATGTATTCTTGGATTGGTTTGAGGAAAAGCAGTCTCTGGAGCCCAGTGTTGATGAATTGCCATTTAGAAATTAGGCTTTTACTCTCAAAAAGAGTTGTTTTCCAAGATGAGAAGATACTGGAAAAATAAAACTATCCCTGAGGGTCACACAGCACTGTTTCAACCTCTGCCAGTGCAGGACAAATCCCCAAAAGGAAGTTCACATTGGATACAGAACAGTTGCAAGTTTGCAATTCAAGAAGGTCTATTGTGACCTACTAAATGTACTAAGTGTTTTCTAAGTGAGCAGCACTTGTCTCTTTCGATGTGTGCACAGATACCCTGCAACTTCAAACAAATCTTTGCTTATTTGGTGTTTTGGCAAACACTTCATCAAAGCGTTGTTAAATAATACTGATGGTGTGATTCCAGATGTGCTGTGAAGAGGCAGGAGAACTTGCCCTGGAATGGGTCAACAGATCACATCAACAGTTAAAAACAGGATAAGAATCTGGCAAGAGCAAATCCACTAGCCAAGCTAGCTTTTCAATTTTCTGGATGAGCCTACAGATACTAAAATGTATCATCTGCAGTATGTCATTGTCTGTGTGTCTTGAGGATATGTCCTCAGTGTCAGAATTATAGCTCCAATCAGCAGGCGCGGTAGTGTAGCGGTTAGCATAACGCTATTACAGCGCCAGCGACCTGGGTTCAATTCCGGCCACTGTCTGTAAGGAGTTTGTACGTTCTCCCCGTGTCTGCGTGGGTTTCCTCCAAGTGATCCGGTTTCTTCCCACATTCCAAAGATGTACGGGTTAGGAAGTTGTGGGCATGCTATTTTGGTGCCAGAAGTGTGGCGACACGCTGGCTACCCCCAGAATACTTTACGCAAAACATGCATTGCACTGTGTGTTTCAATGTACATGTGACTCATAAAGATATCTTATCCATGTGTCAATGGTCCTACTCTTGGGACAAGGAGTGGAGAAAATGGGAGTGCAGTGGAACGTGGGAAGAGCAAGATAGTGGAACCTGGTGAGTGTCTGCTTCCAGACTTTTTTATTTCAAAAAATAAACTTTATCCATAATAAAAATATATTTATAGAAGAATAAGCTTGCAAAACTTTTTACATTCATGGTCAATACATTCAGTAGTGTTAACTTATTTTTTAAGGCCATAGCATCATTGACATTCATGTGGCCCTCTGGGGTGATACAACATTTCAATGTTTGAGGGACTTCCCCACCTGACTCAGCTCACCTATGTGCGGTAGCAGAAGGAGCCGAGACTGTGGTCCTTTCCCACAGAGCTTTTGCATCGGCTGCACCGAACTTCAGTGCGTCCCTCAGCACTGCACTGCACTGCAGGATCCAAACTGCAAAGTGCCAGTAGAATAACAAAGAAAACCTCTCTGCCCAGAAAGTGTTCCTTTCTTATTCATTATGTGCCTCTGTCATAGGCAAACACACAAATGAAGAGAAGGAAAGATTGGATTTCCATAGCGCCTTTCTTGATTGGAATGTTGTCTTAAACCTCATGACAATGAGGGATGCATTTGATAAGTGGTCACTATGGTAATATGAAGAAAAGCAGCCACTTAGCTGTACCTAACAAATTCCCAAAGACAGCAATCATTGCTTTATTTGGAGGGCTTCCTGAACTTATTCAGAAGAAACACGGGGATTTTTGCAGCTTCCTGTACCAGAGAAGAGGTCTGAAATACACTTCTTCAAAAAACTGTTGAGATTAGATAGTTTAAAAACAAAGCTAATTGACAATTTTGGCTGAATCAATCAATCAATTAATCAGTACCAGGTGGCTGGTCAGTCAACTCAATTCAACACAGGATGTAGGGAGCTGAAAATCAAGAAAAGGACGTGCAGCAGGTAGCTCCGCAGCTACACAGCTCCACTCCGAGAAAAAGAGTCAATGCTGACCTCTGGCACTGTCTGTGTGGTCTCAGTATTCTCCCTGTGACCACAGTGGGTTTCCCCTGGTGCTCCACCTGCCACTTGCTGGTAGTGAAGTTAATTGGCCACTGTAAGTTGCCAGTTGTCTAGGTGAACGTCAGGACAATTAGAGTGGACAGTGGGCACATGAAAGAGAATAGGTTACAGGGAAGTTAGTTGGGGAATGGGATTGATGGGATCAATCTGAGAGTTAGCATTCACTTGATGGGCTTAATAGCCTGTTTCTATGGAGAAAAAATGAAAAATACTTTTTGAAGAAGCATCATGACTTGATTGAGCAGCAGCTGGGTCGAATAGTTGGCTCTCCTACCCATTTCATCCATACTTAAGCATAACTGAGTCTTTATTGTGAAGCATTGAGAATATTCTGCCACTGACAATTTTTGTGCACTTCACAGCTGAATCCATGGTCTTTAACTAATTGACTTCATTAAACTTTGTTCTTATTTGTTAAGGATGTGGTAGCAATGGAGAGAGTGCAGAAGCAGTTCACCAGAATGTTCCTGTGATGGTGGGTTGTAGTTATAAGGAGAAGTTGGGTAGGATGGGTTTGTTCTCACTGGCATGTAGGAGGCTGAAGGGTGACCTTAAGATTTATAAAATTATGAGGGGCATAGTTGGGTAGATAGAGTCTTTTTCCCAGAGGAGGGGAGTCTAGAACTATGGTGAGAGGGGAGAAATTTATGGGAGATCTGAGGGTAACATTTTTCAAACTGAGGAGGGTGAATACCAGAGGAGGTGGTGGAGGGGGACACAATTACAACAGTTGAAAGGTGTTTTGGGCAGGTACTTAGATCGGAAAGAAATAGAGGGATACCAGCCTAATGCAGGCAAATGGGATTAGTGTGGACTGGCATCGTGGTCGGTGAGGCTGAGGTGGGCTGAAAGGGCCCATTTCTGTACTGGACAATTTTATCATTCTATGACAAGTCTTAAATTCTCTTCTTCGTACACATGGGAATGACATTTGATTGATGAATTTCCTTAATCCAAAACAATGCACAGTTGCAAGCTTAACAGCTGTCTGGTATGAAATAGATAACTACTCCACACTGAAGTATCTAATAAACTGTTGCTCTCTGCATACCCCTCCCCATGACAATGCATACCCAGCTCCCTCTCATGTGCCTGCAGATGATTAGAAGTCCAGGCCTTTGAGTTTTGGGGCATTTGCAGGAAAACATTGCTACAGTAATGTTTCTTCATATACATACAGCATGGAAACAAGCCCTTCGGCCTAACTTGTCTATGCCGACCATGGTGCCCAACAAGCTAGTCCCATTTGCCCTTGGTGATGTTTATCCCTCTAAACCTCTCCTAGCCATGTACTTATCCAAATGTCTTTTCAATGTTGTTATTAAAATACTGTATGCATCATAAATCATGTCAAATAATGAACTGTGACCCTCTGATGTCCAATTCCTTCCATGGAAGTCTTTTCAAACATTGGAATTCAGTGTTCAAAAAGTTGGTAGCAACTCCAGGATTGAAAATGAGGGGTAGGAATGCTGTACAGATTGTTAGTTTAAAAGTTGGACATTAAGAGGAGTTTGGAAAGGAAAAATAAAATCTAAATTGAAAAGACCAAAACAATAATGGGGTAAGTGTGTCATTTATAAATCCAAGACTGATATTTTGAAGTGCATCGATACTGTAGTAATAATTGCGTTCGTGACTGTCTCTTAATTCTGGAAATGCATATGTTAGAATGGAAACCATCCACTGGGTTCAGTCATGCCTCCAGCAATGGTAATTACAAAGTCTTTTCATCAGTTAACAAGTACTACTCCAATACCTTTCCCACATTTTGTATCTTCATAGATGAGGGTTCTGATTGGATATACAGTATAATCATAAAACAAACTAGATGAGCTCCAGGATGGTTCCAAGTATTTGTCCTGATCGGATACAAATTATTTAAAGAATTAATACAAAATTAGGATAGAAAGACAGAACAAGACTTGGGAGAGTGGTGGAGAAAAAGGTGGACATAAGGAACCAGTGTAGAACAGAGTGAAGCTGGGACCAGGCGGGTTAAAGCTGACACTGAGGACATTGCTGACCTCAAGGCATGGAAGGAGCTGAAGTTTGAAAAAATAGGAAGTAAAACTGGTGGAAAGTATGTGAATCACAGTGGGGAGCTCATCGTACAAGAGTGGAACATTACAAGCAGTAAACAAGACAAGATTAAAGTTTGAAACAAGTGATTACAGTTGGGTAGAAGCTGGATGTATCCTGCTCAATGGTCAATGTTGAGGACATGGATGAAAATTGTCTAAGGTAATGGATTGAAAACTATTACTTCTGTCCTATTTTTACATCATCACAGTACATCCCTAACACAAAAAATGTCAGATTAAAGAGTTAATGTGAAGATAATTCAGTTTTTTTTGTAATGGTTATCTGCAGTGAGGTCTTTCAAGAACAGCCACTGTGTTAGTTCATTAATGAATACTCACTCTTCCAATCTAATTACTTCTTAAGTGGTTATAATACTGTGCCCAAGGCTTACTCAAACATTTGTCTGCACAACATCCAGCATGCAGAAAAAATAAAGGCAAGTCATTAAATGTACGCAACAGAACATGTCAAAATAAATTAGAGAATCAATCAATATTAATAAAGCCCTAAATTAATTCAGCATTAAATAATTCAGGTGTTATACTGATATTAATACAGGAGACCTTAGACTCACTAATTAGATCTAGGAGTAGTTTATGCAAAGCCCAATGACCAATTTACTGCATCAGCTAATATCTGTGGAGGTGGATCCAGCACAGAGATGCTGGGGTTAATACTCATCCACAAGCAAAGGAAAAAGAAACAAAAATCAATAGCCCAGATTATTGAACCTCTGCAAGCAGACAACCAAAAAGTGAGTCATTCAGGGGCACGCTAATGTGTTAATACATGTAGCAGAGTGCTGCTCCAGTCTGTCAATCAGTACAACATGGGACATGAAAATCCAGAAATGAATGCAATTAAAATTAAAGCTCAAAATCAATACAAGTAAACAGCTTCAGTAAAAAAGTAAGCCAAGGTAAATGTACAGTAACTGTTGCCGATACTATAGTAAGGACATGTACAATTTATTTTTTATGCAAATTAATTTGGCAGAGAGAGGGACTTGCATTCAACTAATGCATGGATGATGAATAATGGCTGATGGTCAATCATCACCCGATAAAGGTCATGGAATGACCTGGTCATTTTCTTATTGCTGTTTATGGGAGCTTGTTCTTTTAATTGAAGAGTCATGCCTTAAATACCGCTGTAGTGGACCGAATCTCAAATAACGATGAGTCGGAGTACAGGAAGGAGATAGAGAGCCTAGTGACATGGTGTCATGAAAACAACCTTTCCCTCAATGTCAGCAAAACAACAGAGCTGGTCATTGACTTCAGGAAGGGGGGTGGAGCACACACTCCTGTTTACATCAATGGTGCTCAGGTGAAAATGGTTAAGAGCTTCAAGTACCTAGGAGTGAGCATCACCAGTAGCCTGTCCTGGTCCAACTACGTAGACGCCATGGCCCAGAGAGTGCACCAGTGCCTCTACTTTCTCAGAAGGCTAAGGAAATTTGGCATGTCCCCATTGACCCTAAATTTTTATAGATGAACCACAGCAAACATCCCATCCAGATGCATCATGGTTTTGCATGGCAACTGCTCTGCCCAAGGCCGCAAGAAATTGCAGGGTGTTGTGGACAAAACTTAGCACATAACGGAAACCAGCCTCCCCTCCATGGACTCTGTCTATACTTCTCGCTGCCTCGGTAAAGCAGCCAACGTAATCAAAGACCCCACCCAAGGCCGCAAGAAATTGCAGGGTGTTGTGGACAAAACTTAGCACATAACGGAAACCAGCCTCCCCTCCATGGACTCTGTCTATACTTCTCGCTGCCTCGGTAAAGCAGCCAACGTAATCAAAGACCCCACCCAAAGACCCCACCCACCCCGGGCATTCTCTCTTCTCTTCTCTCCTCTCCCATCGGGCAGAAGATACAAAAGCCTGAAAGCCCATACCACCAGGCTCAAGGACAGTTGTTATAAGACTATTGAACGGTTCCCTAGTACAATAAGATGGACTCTTGACCTCACAATCTACCTCATTATGACCTTGCACCTTATTATCTACCTACACTGCCCTTCCTCTGTAACTGTTACACTTTATTCTGCCTTCTGTTATTGTTTTACTCTGTATTACCTCAATGCATTGTGTAATGTATTGATTTGTATGAATGGTATGCAAGACAAGTTTTTCACTGTACCTTGGTACATCTGGCAATATTAAACCAATTCCAATTCCAAATTTCAAACCAATTTACCAATTTACTCTTTAAGTAATATCTACTAGGCTGTAAAATTCTGAGATTGCAAAGTTCATGATGTAAATGCAAGCATTTCTTGCTTTTTCTGAACTGTACAGCAGCAATGTTACTGTTTGCCTGAATCAGGCAGCAAGATCTTATATTTAGACAGCATCAGCCTTTTAGTTAGCCCTCTTCTCACTATTGATTGAGAAGGATGAAGGGGGGTGGGGGAGTGGTGTCTGGACAGGGGAATTACCAATACTTATGAAGAGACACATCTCACCCTCAACTTGATGAGGACACACGTCACTTTCTCATTGCTTTTCTACTTCCACCGCTCCCCATCATTGGCTTGTGATGTGAGCACATCCAGAGATAACAATCACCCAGTCCGGCAGTTTACACAAGCCAAAAGATCATTTTTTTCCTCTGTATTATATAAAAGAAATCACTGTTGCCAGCCGTTCTGGGAAACTCACAGCTGAGAAGAGCGAAAGCCCCAGGCAGTCTTGGCCTCCTTACAACCCAGTCTGGGCTGCATTTCCAAACAAAACAATGATTAAATCCTGATTGCTGATTCAGCAGCATTTGCTGACATTAAGCAGAGTGAGAGAGTGTGTGGGGCCATCAAGATTAAACACTGAATCAGATTTTGACCATCCTTTTCACCAGAAATTTAGTTGATTGTTTGTGCTCCCAATATTAGAGGATATGAACCCTGTGTGAATGCTGTACCTTGCAGGTACATGACTTTCAATACAGCAATGTCAAACAATAGAAGATAGAACAGTACAGCACAGGAACAGGCCCTTCAGCCCACAATGTTGTGCCAAACTAGTTAAACTAGTCATTAAACACCAAACTAAACTAATTCCTGTATATTGGTATATTTATAAAAATGTTCCATGAGGTTGCATGAAACGATACCAATGGAGGATAATTTGTGAAGAGAAATACTTACAATCGCTAAATTTTGTTTCTGCAGTAGCTATTGATGTGAGTTTTAAATCACTTTAAACCTACCACCCTTGTACATGTTGACTTGTAAGGTTTCCAAGTATCCTGGGGTCTTGTACATCCCTACCCCGACAACTTTCTCCAGCCCCTCGACCTCCAGAGTCTCCGCACTCCTCCAGTTCTGGTTTCTTGGATGTCTCTCCACTTCATTTGTCCATCATTGGAGGCCATGCCTTCACTGCTCTGGCCACTCCCAAACACTGGAATTCCCAACCTTCCTCTCTCTGATTCCTCAAAACTTTTTTTTTGCCAAGAGTTCACCAAATGTAACCAATAGCATCTCTGCAGATGTTTCACTGTGTACTGGTGCTAGGGCATTTGACGTCATTTTCATTGTTATTCACATCACACAGCAGCAGCAGAGGAAAGTGTTGTGTGTGTGTGTGTGTGTGTGTGTGTGTGTGTGTGTGTGTGTGTGTGTGTGTGTGTGTGAGAGAGGGGGAGGTATTAAAGTATCTCTGACATAGAGGGATAGAGTAATCCTGAAAATCATAAGAGGAGAATTACTCTATTTGGGATTGAATGTCAATTTTAATCAGGAATTATGTGGATAGCAGCCAGTAAGACAAATTGGAACAAGTCTTCAAAAAAAGACACATTTTCACGTGTAACTTACAAGCAGTAATCAAGCAGACATCATGATGCAAAGATGGTAGGCAGCCAGGTTCACAGTGGAAGACCACTTAAGAGATATACTTTGGAACCTGACAAGGCAATTTCTTCTACTGACACTTGTACAAAGGCACATTGAACAATGTAACATCTGTCGATACTTTAGGGACACTGAAACCTGCCATCGGGTGTCTATCATTCTGGTTTTGCACTTTTTTGAATTACATAGAACACAGAACATAGAACAGTACAGCACAGGAACAGGCCTTTCAGCCCATGATAGTTGTGCCAAACACAATGCCAAATTAAACTACATTACTTCTGCCTGCACATGATCCATATCCTTCCATTCCCAGCATATTCATGTGCCTATCTCAGAGCCTCTTAAACACCACGATTGTGTCTGCTTCCACCACCACCACCCTGGCAGCCCAGTCCAGAAAGCCACCACTCTCTGTATAAAAAACTTGCCCTGCACATCTCCTTTACAATTCTTCCTCCCCACCTTAAATGCATAGGGCACAAACAATTGATGAATGTTTATGTTAATTGGCCACATTGAATCTCCCAGGAGGAGATCAGGAAAGTCATTAAGTGGCCATCCTATCACTTAGTGCATAATTAAAGACATATTTATTCTGTCAATCAATACATGAGGTGTCCGTATTTCCAAGGAGCCATCCCTCAACACTTTGATAAGAGAACTATGTCTTGAAAGTCAAGGGTTTTGTGCTTCAAACCCTTTGGACCATCCACGGGTGTTTGAATGTTCAAAGGTGTCTTGTGAGCTGAGACATGCTCCCATTGTAAATCTGTAATTCTACAAATGTACCTGTCTAGACCCAATATGTTGAAGTTAACTATGCAATTATTACTATTGAAACTGTATTTAATCACCTGCTATTATTTTTTGTGCTTAAAGAGTATTAAACTTCCATGTACTTTGTGTCCAAGAGCTCCTTCCAGAACATCTGCTTGACATGCTGAATAAAGACTCTACATCTCTGTGGGGCTCTTTTTCAAAATTAAACTTTTTTTCATAATAAAATATATGTGCAAAAAGAAAAACACAGTGCAAAAATGTTTTACATTCTTAGTGTTATTTGGTTAATACATTCAATAGTGTAACACTTTTTTTAAACCACAGCACCATTGCCATTCATGTGGCCCCCTGGGGTGATACACCCTTTCACTGCTGAAGGGGCTTCCCCACTCATCTCAGCCCCTTCACATGCGGTAGCAGAAAGAGCCCAGACTGTGGTCCTTCCCCACAGAGCCTTTGTATCGGCTGCACCCAGCTTCAGTGCGTCCCTCAGCATGTACTCCCGCAGCCTGGAGTGCAGCAGTCAGCAGCATTCCCCTACAGACATCTCACTGTGCTGGAAAACCAAAAGTTTCAGGCAGACCAAAGTGTCTCTTTGACTGAGTTGATGATCATCCAGTAGCACATGATGTCTGCCTCGGTGTATTTCCCTGAGAACAGCCCATAGATCAGAGGGTCCTCTGTCATGCAGCTGCTGGGGGTGAAGTGGGTCATGGACCCTTGCATTCGTCTCCACACCCTCTTAGCAAATCCACAGTCTGCAAAGAAGTGGGTGACCGTCTCCTCACCACCACAGCTGTCCCAAGGGCAGCGTACATTGGAGGTGATGTGTCATCTGTAGAGGAAGGCTCTGATGAGGAGGACACCTCTCACCGCCAGCCTAGCATGGTCTTTGTGCTTGTTGGTCAGAACTGGTGATGAGGCATTCTGCAGATGGTTTGGACAGTTTGTTCAGGGAACCACCCCACAGTATCCACAGTGTCCCCATCCAGCAGCATCTGTAAGATGTTCCGTGCTGACAACTGCCTGATGGACTTGTGGTCAAAGGTGTTTGGTTGGAAGAACTCCTCCACAAAGGACCAGTAGCCCAGCCTCACTGTCACAACAGTGCATTTCCTCTGGCCATAATTGCTCAGCAACTTGGTACCATGAAGACCCAACATAACATCCAAACCCTTTTATGTGCAAATGGACACCTGATTTGCAAATATTTTAGAAGTAGACCTGAACTTGAGAACTAAAATGACATCCTTTGGTCATCTTCAGAAATATGTCTACCTAACTAAACATGGTCTTGTGCAGTTCAATGTTACAGGGACCAAATGGAAAATTCATACTTTCAAGACATTTTGTTGTTTGTCCTGATAAATACCATCTGATTAATTTGATCACCGTAGTAACTGGGAATCTCTTCCCTCAATGTTGTGCCTCCTTATTGAAGGGAAGGGAAATGTGGAAGAGTGAGTAACAATTCCAAGGATCCAGATTGTTGCTGGCAGCTAAAAGCATGTGTGTGATTTTTTTTGTTAAATTAAGAAAGCAGGATGAAAGTCCAGCTCACATACTGCATGCATTTGAAAGTGGATTGGAACCAGTGTTTTGTCATGACTCTGTGAGGTATAATAGCAATCTGTCAACATTCTTGGTCTGGTTTGTCACTGATGTGTGACACACGCCATTTATCTCTGCTCTAACTGAAGAACAGTGACTGTACTTCAGAAGCATTTCATTGGCCATAAGGTGTCTTGGGAAGACACAAAAGGAGTATGAAAGGTGTTGTGTAACTGCAAGTCTTTCTTTCCTTTTTGGGTGGTGCTGATGTCTTACAGCTTTTGGTAACAGAGTTCAAAACTAACCTCCAGTCCTGTCTGACCAGATCTCTCCGTGACTGTGTGGGTTTCCCACAGGTTCTTCAGTTTCCTCCCATATCCCAAAGAACTGCTAGTAGGTTAATTGAGTGCTGTAAATTACCCCTGGGGTAGATAGGAAGTTGTGGGCACGCTATGTTGGTGCCAGAAGCGTGGCAACACTTGCGGGCTGCCCCCAGAACACCACACAAAAAGATATATTTCACTGTGTGTTTTGATGTACTGTACATGTGACTAATAAAGATATCATATCTTATCTTAAAGGCCAAAAAAATCTCAAGAGAAGTCGATGGATATGTGTAAGAAAGTTGCAGAATAACAGGGAAATAGGGGGACGGGGAAGTGGGACTGATGGAATTGATCTCCTGGGAGCCAACATGGACTTTGTGGTTTGAATGGCCTCCTTCCGTGCCATTATAAGAATGGGTTCCAGGCCGCCAATTGTGCATCATTTTTAAATGTAGCTGTTAACATGAAGCTGGTATTTTGAAGGGAGGAGCTGCTTAACAGATTAAGCATAAACAAGTATACTTAAGGAAAAGAAGGGAATCCAGTTGCTCACCCACATGAGGATAACACATGCGCTGCTGATAAAGTAGCTGAAATCTGCCACTGACCAGCAGACAGCCTCATTGTGAGACTGAAGGGTCTTGACCTGAAACGTCAACTGTCCATTTCCCTCCATGGATGCTGCCTGACCCACTGAGTTCCTCTAGCATCTTGTGTGCTGTTGTCAACGTATCCACAGCTACTGCCTGACCTCAGACTTGCCTGCTGAGTGTTTCCAGCATTTTCTGGTTTTATTCCAGATTTCCAGCATCTGCAGTTTCTATTGGATTTCCCCTGTCCACAGTTGCTGTCTGAAAAAGTGGAAGCAATGGTTATGATCTAAAATGTTTAGTAACTTTTGAGTCAAGGAAGCCAAAACTACAGGCACCCTTCCTCAGTTTGACACTGGACTTCACTGGAAGAGTTTTGGAGGCTGATTGCAGAGGTGAGACCGCTAGTGGGATGGAGAATGGAAGTGAGAAGTTCACAGAGGCTTGGTGTGCAGGCTGCATGATAAGTACAGGTTTTGAGCGAAGTGGTCATGAAATCTGAGATAAAGGGAGATAATGGTGGACCCAACACGTCAGGTAGCAGCTGTGGGGAGATGAGCTAGCTGCTGTGTGTTAATGTTTTAGTGCAATTTTTTCTATATTTTCTGTATTTGGAGATTTCCAATAGCCACAGTTAGTTTCAGGCCCATTCTGCATTTAATCTCACCATCTTGCCAGGAAAGATGTTATTAAACTTAAGAGAGTGCAGAAAAGATTTACAAGGATGTTGCCAGGACTTGAGGGCCTGAGCTAGAGGGAGAGGTTTGACAGTGTAGGACTTTATTCCCTGGAGTGCAGGAGACTGAGAGGTGATCTTATGGAGGTGTATAAAATCATGAGGAGCATAGATAGGGTGAATGCCCACAGTCTTATTCCCAGGGCTGGAGAATCAAGAACTAGAGGGCATAGGTTCAAGATGAGAGGGGAGAGATTTAATAGGAACTTGAGGGGCAACTTTTTTACACAAAGGGTGGTATCTATGTGGAATGAGCTGCCAGAGGAAGTGGTTGAGGCAGGTACAATAGCAACTTTTAAAAGACAGTTGGACAGGTAAACGGACAGGAAAGGTTTAGAAGGCTTGGGCCAAATGCTGGCAAAGGGGACTAGCTTGGATGGGGCATTTTGGTCAGCATGGACCTGTTGGGCTGAAGGGACTGCTTCCATGCTGTGTAACTTTATGACTATGCCTCTATGCAAGAGAATGGCACTGTGAGTGGTGAATGCAATACATACAGTTGACAAAATTCTTTATCTGGATGAGGATTTGTGTCCTAGCAGATGGGAAGGGAGGAGTTTGGTATCCTGCCCTTGCAGAGGAAGGGAGCAGAGGGAAGGATATTGAACCATGCAGGGAAACTCCCTTCAGAATGGTGTGAGGGGAATGGGGGGGTGGGGGGAAGGTCTGTGTACAGAAGTGTTGGAAATGACAGATCAGTGCAGGTCAATAGGATGGAAGGGAAGGATAAATCCTCACAGCTCCAGAAGAAAGGGGTTAGGGCAGAGGAGTGGGACAGACACAAGTGAAAATTAAAAGGTTTCCATTGTGTCATTTTCAAATAATGCATCAAAGGTAGCAGCTGTGGGAACGGGATGGTGTGCTTAGAGGGGGCAGAGTGGGAGGGCGAGTACTCAGCATGTCTCAACAACAACAAGCATTAGTGACAGTGTTCACCCCTGCACCCAGTGCATGACTGTCTGGAATCCACTACAGTCTCCATGTATCAGCCCCACTGTCTCCAGTGTATCAGCCCCACTGTCTCCAGTGCACCAGTCCCACTGTCTCCAGTGTATCAGCCCCATTGTCTCCAGTGCACCAGAACAAACTTCATAGAACATAGGACAATTAAAGCACAATTCAGGCCCTTCAGCCCACAAAGCTGTGCTGATCATGTCCCTACTCTAGAAATTACGAGGCTTACCCATAGCCCTCTATTTTACTCAGGTCCATGTACCTATCCAACAGTCTCTTGAAAGATCCTATCGTATCCGCCTCCACCACTGTTTCCGGCAGCCCATTCCATGCACTCACCACTCTCTGAGTAAAATATGTACCCCTGACATCTCCTCTATATCTACTCCCCAGCACCTTAAACCTATGTCCTCTTGTGGCCACCAATTCAGCCCTGGGGAAAAGCCTCTGACTATCTACCTCATCATCTTATACATCTCTATCAAGTCCCCCCTCATCTTCCGTCGCTCCAGGGAGAAAAGGCCGAGTTCCCTCAACTTGCTTTCATAAGGCATGCTCTGCATTCCAGGTAGCATCCTTGTAAATCTCCTCTGCACCTTCTCTATGGCTTCCACATCTTTTCTGTAGCGAGGCGACCAGAACTGAGCACAATACCCCAAGTGGGGTCTGACCAGGGACCTATACAACTGCAACAATACTTCTCGGCTCCTAAATTCAATTCCCCGATTGATGAAGGACAATACACCATATGCCTTCTTAACCACAGAGTCAACCTGAGCAGCCGCTTTGAGCGTCCTATAGACTCGGACCCCAAGATCCCTCTGATCCTCCACATTGCCAAGAGTCCTACCATTAATACTATATTCTGCCAACATATTAAACCTACCAAAATGAACCACTTCACACTTATCTGGGTTGAACTGCATCTGCCACTTCTCAGCCCAACTCTGCACCCTATCTATGTCCTTCTGTAACCTCTGACAGCCCTCCAAACTATCCACAACACCCCCAACCTTCGTGTCATCCGCAAACTTACTAACCCAACCCTCCACTTCCTCATCCAGGTCATTTATAAAAATCACAAATAGTAAGGGTCCCAGTACAGATCCCTGAGGTACACCACTGGTCACCGAACTCCACTCAGAATATGACCCTTCAACAACCACTCTTTGCCTTCTGTGGGCCAGCCAGTTCTGGATCCACACTGCAATGTCCCCTTGGATCCCATGTCTCCTCACCTTCTCCATAAGCCTCACGTGGGGTACCTTATCAAAGGCCTTGCTGAAATCCATATACACTACATCTACTGCTCTCCCTTCATCGATGTCCTTGGTCACATCCTCAAAAAATTCAATCAGGCTCGTAAGGCAGTACATGCCCTTGACAAAGCCAATGAAGAAGAGTGTTTGAAAGCCAAGACCTCCCATGCAGCAGCTAGCTCATGGTCTGTTAGGCAGCAGAGACACCTGCCCTCCTGCATGTTTCACAAGTGGAACGAGTAGAATGGAGCAGGTACCATCTCCCACTCCTGTCTCAGCTGGAAATCTCACTAACCCTGCTTTACAATTTCTGACTCTCTCCATCTCTGAATCTTTAGATCATCTACCTCCATTTTCAGGATAGATTTTCAACCAATACCCACTTTCAACTCACTTATTCTGTCTTTTATATTGTCTTGTGTTTGTAGATGTTGCTGATATTTGTTGTTCCTACCAATTGCCTCTGAACTAATAAGGTTATGAAGAGTCAACCACATTGGTCAAAGTTCAGAGATATTAACCCAAAACCAAGTATCTGTTCAGGGATAAGGAGGGTATGAAACAGAAAGCATTAAATGTTACTGTTGGAAAGAATGGATGTGGAGAAGACATTTCCATTCATAGGAGAGTCCAGGATCCGAGGGCACAGCCTCAGAATAAAGGGATGTCCCTTTAAAACTGAGATGAGGAGGAATTTCTTCGGCCAGAGGGTGGTGAATCTGTCAAATTCGTTGGCACAGAGGTCTGTGGAGGCCAAGTCATTGGGTAGAGATTGATAGGTTATTTTTGGTTGTAAGGAGGTTAAGGTTACAGGAAGAAGACAGGAAAATGGGGTTGAAAAAATAATCAACCATGAGTGAATGACAGATTCTGCCATTCGACAATTCTGCTCGTCTATCTTATGGTCTCACCTTAAAAGCAGGTCCTGTTCAAGGACAAGAAGGGTATGAAACAGAAAGCATTAAAGGTGAACACTGGAAAAGAGGCAAACAGAAAGGTTGTTCCAAGGGTGCATCATAGTCAAACTCAAAACCAATACTAACATAAACAGTGTTGGTGCCTGAAGTTTAAAGTTGAGCAGGCAGGGCAGCACCTGCAGATACAGAAACTAAGTTAGCATTTTAAACAGTTATCTTCCGTCAAAACTAGAAGATGTTAGAGAATGGCAGCTTTAAGTTTAAAGTGGCAAGAAATCAAAAAGTGGAAAGTCTGCAAACAATCAAATGAGAAAAAAGGATCAAATTTATTGCATTTAAGGCAACTTGGAATAAAGGCCTTCCTCCACCTTTCCTCCAACCAAATAAGCCAATGCTTTTCATGAAAATCCTATTTTAAGAAGTGAGTAGATGTTTTTCTGTGTTAAATGTGGCAAAAAGATGACAATAAATTCAGAACACATGCAGGGAAGTGTTTGGAGTTTTTTGAAAGGTTGTTAGGAAAGGCTAGCAATATGAAAGAGTGAGCATTTTTCAGACAAAGGCTTGGCAAAGAATGGATAACCAGGTATTGGTATTACTCGTCAAGAAGTCTGCTTTTCCCAGGATGGTGTGGAGCTTTTTGACACGAATGATTTAGAGACAGGAGACAGATGGAAAAGGGTGATGGTGGGATGGAGCTGGGTACTTTCAACAACATTTGTAGGCCAGACGTCTGCTTACAAAGAAGGTTACTAAGGAGCAGTGTGCGTGACAGAACAGAGGAAAACCAATGATACATCCTTGGGAGTCATCAGATTCAAAGCTTGATGGCCAATTGTAAAGCCGTTCCAGTTGATTTTCTGCCCACAACAGGATGGGTGAGAGTGAAACTTGATGATTGATGCCTTCCGTGCTCAAAATCCCACACCAGTTCAGTAAAGCAGGGAGCTCTTCCAGTCCAAGCCAGAAGGCAGTTTAAACACCTTTCACCCAAGCCGTAAGTGCTGTGTCCACTTAAACCATAGAACCATAGAACACTACAGAACAGAAAACAGGCCATTCGGCCCTTCTAGTCTGTGCCAAAACTTTATTCCGCTAGTCCCATTAATCTGCACTCAGTCCATAACCCTTCAGACCTCTCCCATCCATGTATCTATCCAATTTATTCTTAAAACTTATGAGTGAGCCCGCATTTACCAGATCAGCTGGCAGCTCGTTCCACATTCCACCACTCTCTGAGTGAAGAAGTTCCCTCTAATGTACCCCCTAAATCTTTCCCCTGTCACCCTAAAGCCATGTCCTCTCGTACTTATCTCTCCTAATCTAGGTGGAAAGAGCCTACTCGCATTTATTCTGTCTATACCCCTCATAATTTTGTAAACCACTATCAAATCTCCCCTCATACTTCTGCGCTCCAAGGAATAAAGCCCTAACCTGTTCAATCTTTCCCTGTAACTCAACTCCTGAAGACCCAGCAACATTCCAGTAAATCTCCTTTGCACTCTTTCAATCTTACTGATATCCTGTCTATCGTTAGGTGACCAGAACTGCACACAATACTCTAAATTTGGCCTCACCAATGTCTTATACAACCTCACCATAACATCCCAACTCCTATACTCAGTACTTTGATTTATGAATGCCAGGATGCCAAAAGCCTTCTTTACAACCCTGTCTACCTGTGACGCCACTTTCAGGGAATTATGTATCTGAACTCCCAGATCCCTTTGTTCCTCCGCACTCCTCAGTACCCTACCATTTACTGTGTATGTCCTACCTTGATTTGTCCTTCCAAAATGCAACACCTCACACTTGTCAGCATTAAATTCCATCTGCCATTTTCTGGCCCATTTTTCCAGTTGGTTCAGATCCCTCTGCAAGCTTTGAAAGCCTTCCTCACTGTCCACAACGCCTCCAATCTTAGTGTCATCAGCAAACTTGCTGATCCAATTTACCACATTATCATCTAGATCATTGATATAGACAACAAACAACAATGGCCCCAACACAGATGCCTGAGGCACACCACTAGTCACAGGCCTCCAGTCTGAGAAACAATCATCCACTACCACTCTCTGTTTTCTCCCACACAGCCAATTTTGAATCCAGTTTACAACCTCTCCATGGATACCTAATGTCTGAACCTTCTGAACTAACCTCCTACGTGGGACCTTGTCAAAGGCCTTACTAAAGTCCACGTAGACAACATCCACAGCAGCCTTTCTTTCATCTACTTTCTTGGTAACCTCCTCGAAAAACTCTACAAGATTCGTTAAACACGATCTACCATGCACGAAGCCATGCTGACTATCCTTAATCAGCCCTTGGCTGTCCAAATACTTGTATATCCGATCTCTCAGAACACCTTCCAATAATTTCCCTACTACTGATGTCAGGCTCACTGGCCTGTAATTACCTCGTTTACTTTTAGAGCCTTTTTTAAACAAGGGAACAACATGAGCTACCCTCCAGTCCTCCTGTACCGCACCTGTGGCTGAGGACATTTTAAAGATACCTGCCAGGGCCCCTGCAGTTTTTACACTAGTCTCTCCCAAGGTCAGAGGAAATATCCTGTCAGGCCCGGGGGATTTATCTACCTTTATTCGCTGTAAGGCAGCAAGCACCTCCTCCTCTTTAATCTCTATATGTTCCATGACACTACTGCTTGTTTCCCTTCCTTCCATATCCACTATGCCAGTTTCCTGAGTAAATACTGATGCAAAAAACCTGTTTAAGATCCCCCCCATCTCCTGAGGCTCCACACATAGCCCACCACTCTGATCTTCTAGGGGCCCAATTTTGTCCCTTACTATCCTTTTACTCTTAATATACTTGTAGAAACCCTTTGAGTTTATCTTCATATTATCTGCCAGAGCAACCTCATGTCATCTTTTTGCTTTCCTGATTTCCTTCTTCAGTATTTTCTTACATTTTCTATACTCTTCAAGTACCTCATTTGTTCCTAGTTACCTATACCTGCTATACACCTCTCTCTTTTTCTTAACCAGATCGCCAATATCCCTTCAAAACCAAGGTTCTCTATGCCTGTTAACTTTGCCTTTGATCCTGGCAGGAACATGCAAACTCTGCACTCTCAAAATTTCACCTTTGAAGGCCTTCCACTTACTGAACACATCCTTGCCAGAAAACAACTTATCCCAATCCTCTCTTCCTAGATCCTTTCTCATTTCCACAATATTGGCCTTTCTCCAATTTAGAACCTCAACCCGAGGACCAGACCTGTCCTTATCCATAATTAACTTGAAACTAATGACATTATGGTCATTGGACCCAAAATGTTCACCTACACATACTTCTGTCACCTGACCTGTCTGGTTCCCTAATAGGAGATCAAGTATTACATTCTCTCTCATTGGTACCTCTACATATTGATTTAGTAAACTTTCCTGAACACATTTGACAAACTCCAAGCCATCCAGCCCTTTCACAGTGTGGGACTCCCAGTCAATATGTGGAAAGTTAAAGTCCCTTACTATTACATCTTTCTGTTTCTTACATCGGTCTGCTATCTCACTACAGATTTGTTCCTCCAATTCTCTCTGACTATTGGGTGGTCTATAATACAACCTTATTAGTGTGGTCACACTTTTCCCATTCCTCAGCTCCACCCAAAATGGGGATAAAGCTTGGTATTTTCTTTCCATATCAATAAGCTATTTATTTTTTTATGGTATGATTGGTGAGGACGCCTGCATTTATGGCAAGTCCCTAAGTGACCTGGGACTGGGTGGCGATGACTATTTCATGGGCCAGTTGAACTTAGCCATATCAGTCTACCTGATCATCAATCACACATACACCAGGCCAGGTAAGGACACCACATTTCCTTCCCTGAATGTTAATATTCCAAGATTGGTTTTGCAATTATCCACTAGTTCTCTGGTCACCACTGCTGATTATTTCATTAACTGAATCTAAATTCTCCAGTCGTTATTTGACCTCAGGTCACGCATTGTCAGCCTTGGCTCCTGGCTTAGCAGTTGAACAACATAATCACTTTGCTGCTATATGCCCTGGTAAATTAATAGCAACCTTTTGAGTGCTGCTGGGTGATAAGAGACAGGGAAAGTTATTATCCCAGAAAACAGTGTAATTACTGCACCCTACTGTTGCTAAAAAATTTAGCATGGCACCATTCCAGCTATTAAAAATAAAGTCAGAGAATGCTGGAAACACACAGCAGTTCAGGCAGCATCTGTGGAGAGAGAAACAGAAATAATGTTTAAGAACAGAGATCCTGCATCAGAACACAGATCTTCAACCTCAAACATTAACACTGTTTCTCTCTTCACAGATGCAGCCTGACCTGTTGAGTGTTACCTGTATTTTCTGTTTTATTTCATTTCCAGAACTTCTATTTTATTTATTCTCACATATGATTAGAATGCATGTATCCTTTCCCCCAAACTCCAACGTTATCCTGAAGCAAACCCAAAATCACTTTTTCTTGTGGCTGTTTTGAAAATTAGCTCTGAGGGAGACACAAGTCCCCTGGGCCAGCACACAAGTACATGATAGGTCTCGGCATTGCTGTCCGAGATGCACTGTGGATGTGGCAAACCACATACTGGCAAATTGAGGCTGTTCACCATGAGTTGTTTGACAGAACTCTTGCCCTGAATCGGACAGTCTGAGTTGATACCCTCCTCTAGAGACACAGCAGAGGAAACCAGACTGACACATCAGTACAGCACCAAGCACCAATGTCAGAGGTGGTGTCTTATCAGAAGAGGAACAGGAGTTGACCAGACTGCCCCTCAAACCTGTCAGCTGTTCATTAAGATGGGGGCTGATTCTTTCCTTCCCCTACCCTCCAGGTTGAGCCCAGGGTTTCTCGATTCCTTTACATTCCTTCAGCATCTGAAGTCAATCATCCGTGCCCTTGAATATGAACAATAAGTGAGGACCTCCAGCTGTGGGTACCCTCTGAGCAAAGTTATTTACAATGGAGGCTGAGGGGAGACCTGATAGAAGTTTATAAAAGTACAAAAGGCACAGATAGAGCAGGCAGCCAGTATCTTTTTCCCAGGTTCAAATGTCTAATACTGGAGGGCATTCATTTAAAATGAGAGGGAGTAAGTTCAAAGGAGCAAATTTTTTTATGCAGAGAGTGGTGGGTGCCTGGAATGTGCTGCCAGGGGTGGTGGTGGTGAAAATATGACAGAGCTGTTTAAGAGGCGCTTTAGTTAGGCATACGAATGTGCAGGGAATAGGAGGATATGAACCTTGCATAGGCAGAAGGATTTAGTTTAGTTTGACGTCTAGTTTAATTAGTTCAGCCCAACATGGTGGACCAAAGGGCTTGTTCCTGTGCTGTACTGTTCTTTGTTCTATGTTCTATATTCCTTCTCATCTGTGTTCCTGGGTTCCAGGTAGACCAACCAGAAAAAAATGGGGCAGCACAGCAGCACAGCTCGTCGAGCCTCTGCCTCACAGTGCCAGCAACTGGGATTCAATCCTAACCTCGGGTGCTGTCTGCAAGTGGAGTTTACATGTTCTCCCTGTGACCACATGGGTTTCCCTTGGGTGTTCTGGTTTGCTCCCACATCCCAAAGACCAGTGGGTCAGTAGTTAATTGGCCACTGTAAATTGTTCCCAGGGGTAGGTGAGTGGTAGAATCTGAGGGAAGTTGATGAGAGTGTGGGGAGAATAAATGGTATTGGTATTGGAATTGGTTTATTGAGGTGCATGAAAAACTTGTCTTGCATACCGATCATACACATCAGTTACATTGAGTTAATACAGAGTGCATTGATGTAGTACAGGGTAAAAACAATAACAGTACAGAGTAAAGTGTCACAGCTACAGAGAAAGTGCAGTGCAATAAGGTGCAAGGTCACAACAAGGTAGGTCGTGAGGTCAGAGTCCATCTCAACGTATAAGGGAACCATTCAATAGTCTTATCACAGTGGGGTAGAAGCTGTCCTTAAGTCTGGTGGTATGTGTCCTCAGGCTCCTGTATCTTCTACCTGATGGAAGAGGAGAATGACCCTGGTGGGTGGGGTCTTTGATCATACTGGCTGCTTTGCCAAGACAACGAGAGGTAAAGACAGAGTCCAAGGAGGGGAGGATGGTGTCTGTGACGCACTGGGCTGTGTCCACAACTTTCTGCCATTTCTTGCAGTATCTGCGTCAATGCTGCACTGATGCGAAGGTGGGTCTTTTCTCCTTTGTGTACAGGGACCAAAGCTGCTCCCAGTGCAGCCCATGTGGTCTCACAACTGTATCCGGATTCCTTAAATTAAATTCTATCCCCTTGCCTTCCTTATTGCATTTCAGATGAAGAATTTCAGGTGCTGTATAACTCTGTGATTCTATGATTCTGTTCTCCCTGTGGACATATGGATTTTTCCCTGGTGCACTGGTTTCTGTCCACACGCTAAAAATGTCCAATTTAGTGCGTTAATTGGCCTATGTGCATTGACCCCTACAAGATAGAGTGGTGGAGTGTGGGGGCACTGAAGGGGAGAAGACGTTACAGGGAAAATTGGTTCGGCATGGGATTGCTCTGTGAGCTGACATCAACTCAATGGGCTGAAGTATCTCCTTCTATGTCATAAAGAAATCCAGAAATATTTATATTTGTTGCCCGTGTCTAACTAGCCTTGAAACGATGGTGCTGAGCTATGTTCTTAAACCATTCCTAACTATGTGGTGAAGATATTCCCACAGTACGGTGAGGGTGTGTTCTTAAACCGCTCTTATCCATATGTTCTCTCTCTCTCTCTCTCTCTCTCTTTATTCCATTCAGTGTCACTTGGTCAATACAATCAGTAGTGTTAACACTTACTTTTAAATCATAGCACCACAACCACTCATGTGACGATACACCATTTCAGTGTTTGAGGGGCTTCCCCACCCGACTCAGCCCCTCCATGTGTGGAAGCAGAAGGACCTTGGACTGTGGTTCTTCCCCACAGAGCCTTTGCATTGGCTGCACTGAGCTGCAGTGTGGCCAGTCGGCACCATTCCTTTACAGACATCTCATTGTCCTGGAAGACCAACAAGCAGCTGCATAACAGAGGATTCTCTGTTCTACGGCTGTTCCCAGCATCACACACCGAGACAGCCTTTGGAGCAGGCAGTGGAGTGAGATGTAGCAGAGTGATTGGGCTTTAGCTCAACGGGCTTAAGCGGTAAAGGGGCAAGGTGAGATCCACTTATCTATTATTCCCTTCGGCATCAAGAGGCAGAGGCCATCTGCAACAACACTTATGAGTAGCTGGTAAGTAAAGGTAAGGTTTACTGTTATTGTTATAGCTGCTAAGTAGACCACAAGTTCAGATGGAGGGCATGGTGATATGCTGCAGCTGCTTGATGTGGGAGCTAGTGGACCCTGCTGGGGTGCATGGTGACCACATCTGCAGTAGGTGCTTGAGGTTGGAGGATCTTCAGCTCAGAATTGATGAGCTGGAGTCACAGCTTCAAACACTGTGAAGCATCAGGGAGGGAGAGAGATATGTAGATGATGTGCATCGGAACATGTCACCCCCCCCCCCCTTAGAGAAGGTACTTCTAGGGTCCAGGAGGCAGAGAGATGGGTGACTGTCAGGGGAGAGAAAGAGAAAGGGTACAGGCAGCCAGTGCAGAGGACCCCAGAGCTGTTCCCCTCAGTAACAGGTTTTCCACTTTGGATGCTGTTGAGGGGGATGACCTACAGGGATCAAGCAGTAGAAGCCAGGTCTCTGGCACTGGTACTGGTCCTGCTGCTCAGAAGGGAAGGGAGGAGAAGAGGAGGGCAATAGTGATAGGGGACTCGATAGTCAGGGGAACAGACAGGAGGTTCTGTGGACATGAGCGAGAATCCTGGATGGTATGTTTCCTCCCAGGTGCTAGGGTCCGGGATGTCTCTGATCGGGTCCACAGCATTCTTGAGCGGGAGGGAAAGCAGCCAGAAGTCGTGGTACATGTGGGTACCAACAACATAGGTAGAAACAGGGATGAAGTTCTGCTGAGCAAGATTAGGGAGCTAGGCAGAAGGCTGAAGAATAGAACCTCAAGGGTAGCAATCTCAGGATTGCTGCCAGTGCCACGTGATAGTGAAGATAAGAATAGGAGGAGATGGCAGATAAATGTGTGGCTGAGGAGTTGGTGCAGGGGACAAGGTTTCAGATTTTTGGACCATTAGGATCTCTTCTGGGGAGGGTGGGACCTGTACAGAATGGATGGGTTACACCTGAACTCAAGGGGGACCAATATCTTTGCAGGCAGGTTTGCTAGTGTGGTTCAGGAGGGTTTAAACTAGTTTGAGAGGGGGATGGGAACCGGAGGGATAGGTCAGTGGAAGGAGTGCATGGAGTAAAGTCGGATCTAACATATAGAGAGGCTTTGAGGAAGGAGAAGCAGAGTATAGGGTATAAAAGTAGAAAGGTGGATGGGCTAAAGTGCATTTACTTAAGTGCAAGAAGTATCAGGAATAAGGGTGATGAACTGAGAGCTTGGATAAATATGCGGAACTATGATATCGTGGCTCTTGCAGAGAATTGGCTGCCACCAGAACAGGAATGGACACCGAATATTCCTGGATTTCACTGTTTTAAAAGGGATAGGGAGAGGGGGAGAAGAGGAGGAGGGGTGGCGTTACTGGTCAGGGATACTATTACAGCTGCAGAAAGAGTGGATAATGTAGAAGGATCCTCTCTAGAGTCAATATGCGTGGAAGTTAGGAATAAGAAAGGAGCAGTTACTCTACTGGGAGTATTCTATAGTCCCCCGGTAGCAGCAGGGATACTGAGGAGCAGATTGGGAGGCAAATTTTGGAAAGATGAAAGAATAAAGGGGTTGTTATCATGGGAGACTTCAACTTCCCAAATATTGATTGGCACCTGCTTAATACCAAAAGTTTAGACGGGGCAGAGTTTGTTAAGTGTGTCCAGGATGGATTCCTGTCACAGTATGTTGACAGGCTGACTAGAGGGAATGCCATATTAGATCTAGTATTAAGTAATGAACCGGGTCAGGTGACAGATCTCTCAGTAGGTGAGCATTTAGGCACAGTGACCACCGCTCCCTAACCTTCAGCATTGTCATGGACAAGGATAGGAGCAAAGAGGACGGGAAGATATTTAATTGGGGAAAGGCGAATTATGAGGCGATAAGGCTAGAACTTGAGAGTGTAAATTGGGATGACATTTTTGAAGGGAAATGTACTATGGAGATGTGGTCGATGTTCAGGGATCTTTTGCAGGATGTCAGGGATAAATTTGTCCCTGTGAGGCAGAGAAGGAATGGTAGGGTGAAGGAACCGTGGGTGACAAGAGGGGTGGAACAACTAGTTAGGAGGAAGAAAGCAGCATGCGTAAGGTGTAGGAAGCAAGGATCAGATAGGGGTCATGAGGAATATAGGGAAGCAAGGAAGGAACTTAAGAAGGGGCTGAGGAGAGCAAGAAGGAGACATGAAAAGGCCTTGGCAAGTAGGGTTAAGGAAAATCCCAAGGCTCTTTTCACTTATGTGAAGAACAGAAGGATGGCTCAAGTAAAGGTAGGTCCGATTAGAGACAAAGGTGGGAAGATGTGCCTGGAAGCTGTGGAAGTGGGTGAGGTTCTCAATGAATACTTCTCTTCAGTATAAACCAAGGAAAGGGGTCTTGATGATGCTGAGAACAGTGTAGGTGAGGGTGATGTTCTAGAGTATGCAGGTATCAAGAGAGAGGAAGTGTTGGATCTGTTAGAAAATATTAGGACAGATAAGTCCCTGGGGCCTGACGGAATATTCCCCAGGCTGCTCTGTGAGATGAGGGCGGAGATTGCTGAACCGTTGGCTAGGATCTTTGATTCCTCGTTGTCCGTGGGAATGGTACTGGAGGATTGGAGGGTGGCAAATGTTGTCCCCTTATTCAAAAAAGGTAGTAGGGATAGTCCAGTGAATTACAGACCAGTGAGCCTTACGTCTGTGGTGGGCAAGCTGTTGGAAAGGTTTCTTAGAGATAGGATCTATGGGCATTTAGAGAATCATGGTCTGATCAGGGACAGCCAGCACGACTTTGTGAAGGGCAGATCATGTCTCACAAGCCTGATAGGGTTCTTTGAGGAGTTGAGCAGGCAGATTGATGAGGGTAGTGCAGTAGATGTGGTCTACATGGATTTTAGTAAGGCGTTTGACAAGGTTCCACATGGTAGGCTTCTTCAGAAGGTCAGAGGGCATGGGATCTAGGGAAGCTTGGCCATGTGGATTCAGAATTGGCTTGCCTGTAGAAAGCAGAGGGTTGTGGTGGAGGGAGTGCATTCAGATTGGAGGGCTGTAACTAGTGGTGTCCCATAGGGATCGGTTCTGGGACCTCTACTTTTCGTGATTTTTATTAATGACTTGGATGAGGGGGTAGAAGGGTGGGTTGGCAAGTTTGCAGATGACACAAAGTTTGGTGGTGTTGTGGATAGTGTGGAGGACTGTCAAAGATTGCAAAGGGACATTGATAGGATGCAGAGCTGGGCTGAGAAGTGGCAGATGGAGTTCAATCCGGAGAAGTGTGAGGTGGTACACTTTGGAAGGACAAACTCCAAGGTGGAGTACAAGGTTAATGGCAGGATTCTGGGGAGTATGGAGGAGCAGAGGGATCTGGGGGTTCATATCCACAGATCCATGAAAGTTGCCTCAGAAGTGGATAGGATAGTTAAGAAAGCTTATGGGATGTTAGCTTGCATAAGTCGTAGGACTGAGTGTGAAAGCCGCGAGGTAATGATGCAGCTTTACAAAACTCTGGTTAGACCACACTTAGAGTACTGTGTCCAGTTCTGGTTGCCTCATTATAGGAAGGATGTGAAAGTGTTGGAAAGGGTGCAGTGGAGATTTACCAGGATTCTGCCTGGTTTAGAGAGTATGGATTACGAGGAGAGACTAAAGGATCTAGGGCTTTACTCTTTGGAGAGAAGGAGGATGAGAGGAGACATGTTAGAGGTATACAAAATATTGAGAGGAATAGACAGAGTAGGCAGCCAGCGCCTCTTTCCCAGGGCACCAATGCTCAATACAAGAGGACATGGCTTTAAGGTAATGGGTGGGAAGTTCAAGGGAGATATCAGAGGGAGGTGTTTTACCCAGAGAGTGGTTGGGGCATGGAATGTGCTGCCTGGCGTGGTAGTAGAGGCAGGTACATTGGTCAAATTCAAGAGATTGCTAGATAACCATATGGAGGAATTTAACATAGAGGGATATGTGGGAGGAAGAGGTTAGATAGTCTCAGGTGTGGTTTAAAGTTTGGCACAACATTGTGGGCCAAAGGGCCTGTATTGTGCTGTACTGTTCTATGATTCTAAGATAGACCTCAAGTGCTGCTAGAAAATCATCAACTCCATCAAAGACACTCTTAAACTGCTCTTCTCCATATGGTGAAGACATCCCACAGTACTATGGCACAGGGACTTCCGAGATTTAACCCAGACACCTGGAGGAACATTAGGACGGTATATAACTGGCTGGAGGCACAACTCCTGGAAACTCCTGCAGCATGGCTGCAGCCTGTGCCTCCTGCACTGTCCATGGGACCTCTCTGACTCGTCCCCATCCCTAAACCCAACTGGCCCCTATCTCCCACTCAGGCCTTAAACTCAGTCTCCTGTGATGTCCACAAAGCCTTGGGACACACTGACACTAATCCCACAGGGATAATATTTGCCAATCACACATTCTCCCTGAACCCACAAGGCCTCCATCTCCCACTGTCCCAAAATCCATGGGGCATTATCTGCTTGATATCCTTTGCGTGATGCCTCTGTCTCTCATGGTCTCCCACCCCTGGACTTCTACCTTCCACACAGTCCCACCCATGTAACACTCTGTCTCCCATGCACTGCCACCTATGGGAGCTTTGTCTCCTGTGCTTTTCCCACCCATGAGACCTCTGTCTCACCTACTCTCCCACCCATGGACCTCCATCTCCTGCATTGTCTCCATCTCTTTTGTCAACCGACCAGTAAACTCATGGGTCACAACCTGTCAGGCCCAGGTCTGGTTGGGGAAAAGGTCTAGAAGTTCAGAGGTTTCATCTGTAAACTCCTGAAGATGAAAACTTTTTGTTATGTGACTGAAGAGTGGAGAGGCCAAAAGTTCAAAACTGAGTAACATCAACTGTTGGGTTTATGTGGTGGGGGCAGAACAGTTGTAGAATTTTGTTTTATAATTAAAGTTTAGGTTATAATGCAGTGCATATTTTAAAATAACAAGGAGATTTTATGATATAGAGCCAGACCACTGTTGAGAATCTGGAATTGATGAATGCTAAAAATAATTTCAAGCAAAACACACTGACAATCACACAAAACCACAAACCATAAATCTCTGCTGTTCAGTAAAGAAACCCTGATTCGTTGTTGTCAGTAAATTTGTCTTCATATATTGCTGCATTTTGGGAGGTTAAACCAGGGCAGGACTCACACTGTAAATGATAGGGCCCTGGGGAATGTTGTCGAACAGCGAGACCTAGGGTTACAAGTACATAGTTCTCTGAAAGTGGCGACACAGGTGGTGAAGAAGGTGCTTCACACGCTTGCCTTCATTGCTCAAGGCTTTGAGTACAAGAGTTGGGACGTCATGTTACAACTGTAAAAGACCATACTTGGAGTATTGAGTGCAGTTCTAATCACCCGGTTGTAATCACTAAGCTGGAAAGAGTGCAGAAACCAGTCACAAGGATGTCACAGTGGTGAGCTTATAAAGGTATATAAAATCATGAGGATTGTAGAGCAGGTGAATGGTTACAGTCTTTTTCCAAGAGCAAGGAAGACTAAAATTAGAGGGCACTGGCTTAAGGTGAAAGAGGAAAGGTTTACCTGAGGGACGAGTTTTCAGACAGAGGGTGGTGAGTATATGGAACGAGCTGCCAGAAGTAGTTGTCAAGGTGTGTACAATTACAATGTTGAAAAGGTATTTGCACAGGTACATGGATCAGAAAGGTTTCGAGTGATTTGGGCCAAATTCAGGCACCTGGTACCAGCTCAGGTAGACATCTTGGTTGGCATGGATGAGTTGGGCCAAAGGTCCTGTTTCTGTGTTGTATAACTCTATGACTTTATATCTGTGCCAAACACTTCAGGGGCTGGTTTTATTTGGCTAAAAGCAAACACAAGAGTCAGAGTCTTACAGCATAGAAACACCACCATGTCCATGCCAACCACCCTACCCCATCTATATTAATCCCATTTGCCAGCACTTGGCCTATTGCTGACTTTGCCATGGTGATTCAAGAGCTGGTAAGTTTCCTACCCGTGTCCTATCTACGTCTCTCAGAAGTCACCTGCTTTGACAATCAGGCTCTCCCTCCCCCTTGTGCACCGTGGGGATGTCTGTTGGTCCTCCTCCTCTTGGCTCCTTGCTGCTCTGATTCTGAAGGCCTGAGAAACCGAGCCATGGGTTTAAGACAGATCGTTAACATGGAAGATAATTAGTCCAGTGCACATATACCTTGTGTTGGTCATTTCTAGAGCCTCATGGCTGGTAAAGCAGGCTTCCTAAAGCATATGAAAACTCATCTGGCTGCCTGTCCATCCATCGCTGACATTCCTGTGTTAGGGTTTTTGAACTTTAACTTCTGACCCTGAATGATATGGGTGTTGGGATTCAACCCTATGGATAAGTTTTAGACTCTTTGTCAGCTGTGCAGTCCTTGAATTTTCTGTGTTATTCCCAGTATTCACACAGTATTTTGTTTTCAATCTTATCACTGTGCTTTTTACATAAAACATTGTCTAAAGTGCAGATGAATTGAAAATTTGTGCATTTTAGTTTAATGGAAATTCTATTTCCTGAGGTTCTAAAGTGGTTTAGTAACCCTGACACAATGCCCCAGGGTTAATTTCCCAGTGTGTACACTGTTGAGGCTGTGATAACAGAACATACTGAAAATTCAAGGGGATGTTCCTGGGAGAGTAAACTCAGCCCTCCAACTACTCTCTCTGTTTACCCATTTGGTCAAACAGCTTGATGTTAAATGATAGTTAAATGCCAAACAATAGATAACCAAATACCTGATATTCTGCATCATATTAGTGAGGCCTGATACAAATTTTCTAATCCCCATTGATTTCTAGTTTGTTAATCCACATGTATTTAATATCTTGCAAATTTAATTACAGAGCTAGAATCTAAAATTCTGCAAAACCATTTGATAAAGGAGCTGCAATTTAATAAGGTTCCTTAAATCCCCATTGCTTCTCACCTCAAAGGGAAGGTACAAGGATAAATATTGTCTCAGAAACCATGGATCACCTGCATCCACTGCATCCCCTCCCACTGCATCCCCTCACAGAATTTCTCCACCATATCCCGCCTCCATGCCCTCAATGCACCCCTACTGCTTCCTCCCACTGCATCCTCCCACCACTACCCCCCACTCCATCCCCCCACTGAATCTCCCCACACAACCCCCCCCAGTGAATCTCCCCATCACAGCCCCCTCCCTCCACTGTATCCCCCTCCACCACCACCCCCCTCCAATCCCCAATTCTTCCAAACATACTGTGGGATTTTCTTGAATTCTGCTGGAAAGACTATCAGTGCCTCAGTTAACACCTGATCCAGAAGGTGTTACCTCATCACACCCTCAGTAGTATCAGCGACACCTGACTACATTACTCCGAATTGGGTCCATGTCACCACAGTGATACATCATGTGTGACTTCGGTACCAGGCATTAATGTGAATAAAATTCCACTGAGAAGAACAAACAAGCAGAACAATCCCTGAGCTCTGACAGCAGGTGCTGGAGTCTGCAGGGATTCCTGCCCTACTTTGTGCTTCTGAGACTTGGACTACTAACAGTAGCTCAAGGCATTGTCTCTGCAAATTCCTCCAAACTCACTCAAAGGACAAGCAAACCAACATCAGTCTCCTCTCCCAGCCCAGCTCCCCAGCACTAAGACCTGAGTTAACCCCGTCACCAGATTCCCACAACAGACACTCTATTCCAAACTTTGTCAAAGAAAAAGATTACCCGATGGACAGAGGAAAAGCTTCAAGAATGTGCTCAAAGCCTTCATTAAAACATTGCAACATTCCCACTATCACCTGGGAATTTCTGGTCTATATTGGCTCAAAGTGGAGAAGAAGCATTCAGGAAGACACTGAGAACCTCAATGCCATACATCAGGAGCACAGTGATGGAGTCATGGAGGCAGACAGCACGAAATGGCCCTTTGACCCAACTAGTCCATGCCAACCGAGATGCTCATCCAATGGTGTTCTGGATAAGTGGCAGAAGCAGTACACACCTCACAAACTACTCATCCACCCACCCACCTCCCCCTACCTGTCGGGGAGTCTGAAGGCCCCCACACTGGTTTCATCAGCCACCTTAGAACCCACAGAACCAGAACCAGAACCAGAACCAGAATGGAAGCAAGTACAAATTAGTTATTGCATTTCAATATGAAGAAAGTTGAGACTGTGAAAGCCACTGTACACATGATATGACTGATGAAGTTGAAAATATCCAGAATACCGGGCTCCTTGCCCACCTTAAAAGATCATGGGCCAAGGATTCCCAGGTGTCAGTAGGAATATTGGAAATGTTCACGAGGGCTTTCAGCATATCCTTGAATCTTATCCTCTGTTCACCTGCTAATCTTTTCTTGTAACGGAGTTTGGAACAGAGTCTATTACTGGAATCTGGTGTTGGGCATGAAAAAAATGTGCCTGCACAACAGAGCTGAATAATGTAACTGGGGCCTCAGTGCTGGGGAGATGGTCTGGGAGAGGACACTGATGTTGGTTTATTTGTCCTTAGAGTGAGTTTGGAAGAGCTTGCAGAGACAATCCTGGTGGTTACCAATGCATTGAGATGTTGCTGTTGATAATCCAAGTACTAGAAGCATATAAGAGGGCAGGAATAATTACAGGCTCCAGTATCTGTTGTCAGATCTTGGGGATTTTTCTGCTTAGTGTGCTGAATATGTTCAACTTCATCGTGTACAGCCAGAAGTCTACACAGATTGACTGTGCTACAGCTGCACTCACCAGCAATCCGAGGAATGTTGAGTGACGATGGGCAGTGCATGGCCATCACTATTAGAGGTGTAGTCCAAAAGCTAACAGCTGTGTTCAGAATCAGAATCAGATTTATTTCACTGACTTATGTGATGTGAAATTTGTTGTTTTGCAGCAGTAGTACAGTGCAAAGATATAACATTATTATGAATTACAAAAATAAATAGTGAAAAAAATGAACAATGAGGTAGTGTTCACGTGTTCATGGACTGTTCAAAAATCTGATGGCGGAGAGAAAGAAGCTGTTTCTGAATCATTGAGTGTAGGTCTTCAGGCTCCTGTACCTCTTCCCTGATGGTAGTAACGAGAAGAGGGCATGTCCTGGATGGTGAGGGTTCCTTAATGATGGATGCCACTTTCTTGAAGCACCATCTCTTGAAGATGTCCTCGATGGTGGGGAGGGTTGTGCCCATGATGGAGCTGGCTGAGTCTACAACCCTCTGCAGCCTCTTGCGATCCTGTGCCTTTGAGCCTCTATACCAGGTAGTGATGAAACCAGTCATGCTCTACTATACATCTGTAGAAATTTGTAACAGTCTTTGGTGACATACCGATCTTCTCAAACTCCTAACGAAGTGGAGCTACTGACATGCCTTTTTTGTGATTGCATCAATGTGTTGGGCCCAGGATAGGACCTCCGATATGTTGATGTCCAGGAACTTGAAGCTGCTCACTCTTTCCACCGCTGACCCCTCAATGAGGACTGGTGTGTGTTCTCACGACTCCCCCTTCCTGAAGTCCACAATCAATTCCTTGGTCTTGCTGACATTGAATGTGAAGTTGTTATTGCAACCCCACTTGACCAACTGATCCATCTCACTCCTGTATACCTGCTTGTTGCCATCTGAGATTCTGCCAACAACAGTGGTGTCATCAGCGAATTTATAGACGGCATCTGAGCTGTGCTTAACCTCACATAGAAAAGAAATGGCACTGGACAGGGGTGACGTTTTGTGTGCAGCGAGGGAATCATCAAATATTCCCGTTTGGAACTATTACAGCTGAAATCTGCAGCCACAGAAACTGTAATAAATAATATTGTTTCAACCTACTTAAGTCAACTAACGATCTTAACTGGTGACTTACCTTAACTCACTTAACTTAAGTGAACTCGCAATCACCAGCAGACTCGGAAATCCATGCCACCCAGGGAGTGAGTGCATCTCTACTGTTTATCTTGGAATGCATCCAGACATTGGAGAAGCCAGTAGTTCCTGCCTTCTACTGAAAATGATATAAAAGTTAACAGCAAATATTGTTGCTCGAGAAGGACTGTATAAAAATAACGCTCTAAGTGTACCTACCTCAGTCCTGGTTAGATCCATTCTAATGGGGAAGGAATGACAGGTCTGTAAAGGAGTCAATAAGGCCTCAAATGAGAGCAGAAAGGAATTCAAAAGCGAGATGACTGGGAATGTTTTCCTGGACTTCCCATGGTGTGTGAAGTATCAACGAAAATTCATAATTTTCAGAAATGTTCGCAAACTCATTTCTCAAGTTGAGCACATCCCTTCCCTCCATTGGAAGCATCTACAGGAGGCTCTGCCTTAAGAAGGCAACATCCATCATCAAAGATCCCCACCATCCGGGCCATGCCATCTTCTCACAGCTGCCATCGGGCAGGAGGTACAGAAGGCTGAAGTCCCACACCACCAGGTTCAAGAACAGCTACTTCCCTTCAACCATTCAGTTCTTGAACCAACCTGCACAACTCTAATCACTACAACACTATGACCACTTTGATCACTTTGCATTAAAATTGACTTTTTTTTGTTCTAATTGTTGTCCTTCTTGTAAACATTTGTGTTTAATTTATGTTTACCCTCACCACCCGGGACATACCCTCCTCTTGTTGCCACCATCAGGGAGGAGGTACAGGAGCCTGAAGACCCACACTCAATGATTCAGGAAAGGCTTCTTCTCCTCCACCGTCAGATTTATGAACGGTCCATGAACTTATGCACACTACCTTGTTATTCCTTTTTTGCACAATTTATTTATTTTGTAATTTATAGTAATTTTTTGTCTTTGCACTGTACTGCTGCTGCAAAACAACTAATTTCACATCATATAAGACAGTGATAATAAACCTGATTCGGATTCGGGTTTTTGACTTCTGCCTGCCCTGTCAACTCGTCATTGAAGGCAACTGTGTGTTCTCAGGAATCCCTACTTACATCTCCTGCGGAAGTCCTATCACAAAAGACAGTATTCACTGCATTTGATATCAGGAAATAGCTGAAGGCAAAGGGTACAGCAAGGGCTCTGGGACCAGACAACACTCCATCTGGAGTACTGAGACCTGTGCTCCAGAACGAGCTGTGTCTCTAGCCAAGCTGTGCCAGTCCAGTTACAACACTGCACACAGACTTTTTCTGAACACACACTGTCTCTTTCCTTGAATGCACACTGTCTTTTTCCCAGGGTCGGGGAATCAAGAACCAGAGGGCAAAGTGAGAGGGGAAAGATTTAATAGGAACCCAAGGGTCAACTTTTTCACCCAGAGAGTGGTCAGTATATGTATCTGTCAGTATATGGCAGGTACATTAACAACATTTAAAAGACACTTGGACAGGTACATGGATAGGAAAAGTTTAGAAGGATATGGGCCAAATGCAGGCAAATGAGACTAGCTTAAATGGGAATCTTGGTCAGCCAAAGGACCTGCTTCTGTGTTGTGTCACTCTATGACTTCATGACACTAGCATCCCTCCGACAATATAGGAAATTGCCCAGGTATGTTCTGTCCACAAAAAGCAGGACAAATCCAATCCTGCTAATTACTGCCCAATCAACCTACTCTCAATTACCAGCAAAGTAATGGAAGCTGTCATTGATAGATCGATCAAGTGGTACCAATAACCTGCCCAGTTTGGAATTCATCTGACTTACATTTGGCTCCAGCCTTAGGCCAAACATGAACTGAAGAGCTGAATTGCAGAGGTGAGGTGAGAGTGATTCTTTGCAACATCAAGGCAACATTTGTCTGAGTGTGGCATCAAGGCACAGATAAAACTGAAGTCAAGGGACATTAAAGGGAAAGGACTTCACTGGTTGCTGTCCTATCTCAAGCAAAGGCAGATAGTTGTGGTCATTGACAATCCTAGATCCAGGACATCCTGGGCCCAAACATCTTAGGATATAGAACTTAGAACAGTACATTACTGGACAGGCCATTCAGCCCATGATGTGCCGATCTTGATGCCGATTTAAACTAAATGTCCTCCTCCTTTGGATGGATACATGAATATGAAGGTAATGGAGGGATACATCCCTCCATTACCTTCATATTCATGTGTCTATGTAACAGCCTCTTAAACTCAACCAAACTGCCTGATTCCACTACTACCCTGATACTCATTCCAGGCACCTACCACTCTGCGTAAAAAACTTGCCCCTCGCATTGCCTTTAAATTCCCCCCACTAACCTTAAAAGCATGTCCTCTGACGTTTGACATTTCTACCCTGGGGAAAAGATTCTAACCGTCAACCTTATTTATGCCTCTCATAATTTTAAAAACCTCCATCAGCCTCCGACGCTCCAAGGAGAACAACACAAGTTTATCCAACCTTTCCCTACACCTCATTCCCTCTAATCCTGGCAGTATCCTGGTAAACCTCTTCTGCATCCTTTCCACAATTTCCACACCCTTCCTGTAATGGGGTGACCAGAATTGCACACAATACCCCAAGTGTGACCTGACTAAAGTTTTGCAGGCTGCCCCCAGAACACTCTACACAAAAAAGATGTATTTCACTGTGTGTTTCAATGTACATGTGACAAATAAAGATATCTCATCTCATATAGCTGCAGCATGACTTCCTTAGTCTTATACTCAGTGCCCTGACCAATGAAGGCAAGCATTCCATATGACTTCTTTACCACCTTATCCACTTGCGTAGCCACTTTCAGTGAACTTGGGACCTGGACTCCAAGATCCCTCTGCACCTCAATGCTATTATAGAGCCTACCATTAACTGTACACTTTCTCCTTTCATTTGACCTCCCAAAGTACAACACCTCACACTTGCCCAGATTAAACTCCATCTGCCATTTCTCTGCCCATATCTGTAATTGATCTATATCCTGCTGTATTCTTTGATAGTCCTTTACACTGTCCACAACTTCACCAATCTTGGTGTCATCCGCAAACTTGCTAATCCACCCATTTCCATTTTCATCCAAATCATTGATCTATATCACAAACAACAGAGGTCCCTGCACTGACCTTGTGGACCACCACTGGTCACGGACCTCCAGGCAGAATAGCAGCCTTCCACCCCAACTCTCTCTCTTCTATGGGCAAGCCAGTTCTGAATCCAAACTTGCAATTTACCCTGAATCCCATGCATTTTGATCTTCTGAATCAACCTACCATGTGGGACCTTGTCAAATGCCTTACTAAGGTCCATGTAGGTAACATCCACTGCCCTAGCCTCATCAAGCACCTTTGTCACCTTCTCAAAAAAATCAATCGAGTTTGTAAGACATGATGTACCCCGTACAAAGCCATGTGCTGACTGTCCCTAAGCAGGCTGTGCCTTTCCAAATGTGCATAAACCCTATCCCTCAGTATCCTCTTCAACAGCTTCCCCACCACTGATGTGAAGCTCACTAGCCTATAATTACCTGGATTATCCCTATTTTACTAAACAAAGGCACAACATTTGTTACTCTCCAATCTTCTGGGACCTTGCCTGTTGCTCGTGCAAAGATCCCTGTCAAAGCCCCAGCAATCTCCTCACTTGCTTTGTTCAATATTCTGGGATATATGCCATCAGGCCCTGGGAACTTATCCACCTCAATGCTTTTCAGAAAACCCAACACTACCTCCTCCTTAATCTCAAAATGTCCCAGCACTCTGTCTTCACTATCCTCCAAATCCTTCTCCTTGGTAAACACTGATACAAGATAATCATTTAATAAATCAGTCATTTGCTCTGACTCCAAGCACAAATTCCCTCCTTTATCCTTGAGTGGACCTACCCTCTTCTTAGTTATCCTCTTTTACTCAATATAAATATAAAGTCCCTTGGGATTCTCCTTGACCCTGCTCACTGAGGCCATTTCATGGTCCCTTTTTGGCTTTCCTAATTGCCTGCTTGAGCACTTTCCTGCTATCTTTATATCCCACAAGGCCCAGTATGATTTTATCTTCCTAAACCTTACATACGCTTCATTTTCCTTCCTGAGTAAATAGAGAATCCCTTGGGTCATCCAAGGTTCCCTCCTTGTCTCTACTCCATTCTGGAACATGCTGATCCTGAACTCTGCTCAGTTGGTCTTTAAACAACTCCCACATGTCAGACGTTGACTTGTCTGACAGCAGCCGCTCCCAATCAACACCCCTTAGCTCCTGTCTTATCCTGTCGTAATTTGCCCTTCCTGCAAGATCCAATTTTATCCTTACTCCTAACTATCTTAAAACATAATGAGTTGTGGTCACTATTTCCAAAATGTTCACCCACTATCAGGTCTGTCACCTGGCCTGGCTCATTTCTCAAAACTAAGCCCAGTATATTCTCTCCTCTAGTTGGACTCTCCACACACTGTTTCAAGAATCCCTCTTGGATGCACTGAAGAAATCCCACCCCATCTAAGCATCTTGTATTAAGTTCCAGTCAATACTGGGGAAGTTGAAGGCCCCCACTGTAACAACCCTGTTGTTTCTGCACCTTTCCATAATCTGTCTACATATCTGTTCCTCCACCTCTCAGTGTCTATTGAGGGGGCCTATAGTATAATCCCATCGGTTTAATTGCACCTATCCTGTTTCTAAACTCCACCCAAAATTGCCTCTGCAGATGAGCTCTCCATTGTGTCCTCTCTGAGTACTGCTGTGACATTCTCCCTTATCAGTAGTGTGACCCCTCCACTTCTTTTACCTCCTCTCTATCACACCTAAAACAATGAAACCCAGGGACGTTGAGCAACCAGTCTTGTCCCTCATGCATCCAGGTCCCTGTAAATGGCAACAACATCATAATTCCATGTACCGATCTAGGCTCTAAGTTCATCCTCCTTATCCATAGTACTCCTAGCGTTGAAATAAACACATTTCAGTCCATCAGTCCCACCATGATTATTCCCCTGACCCTTGCTCTCCTTCCTTTCAATCTTACTTGTCATACCATCTTTCTTGCCCTCAACTCTACCACCTGTTGCCCTGCCGCTGCAGGTCCCATCCCCCTGCCACTCGAGTTTAAACCCTCCTGAGTAGCATGAGCAAACCTCCTGGCAAGGATATTGGTTCCCCTCCAGTTCAGATGCAAACTATCTTGTTTGTACAGGTCCCACCTGCCCTGGAAGAGAGACCAATAATCCATAAATCTGAAACCTCCTTCCTGCACTAGCAATTTAGCCACATATTCAACTGCATGATGTATCTATTTCTCACCTCACTTGCATGTGCCATGGGTAGTAATCTTCTACTGCTTCATCAATGACCTTCCTTCCACCATAAGGTCAGAGGTGGGGATGTTTGCTGATGATCACACAACGTTCAATTTCATTGACAACTCCTCAGCAAATGACACAGCCAGGGTTTGCATGCAGCAAGACCCAGACAACATTCAGCTGCGGACTGATCAATGGTAAGCAATACTTGTGCCACCAAAGTGCCAGGCAATGACCATCTCGAACAGGAGAGAGACTAACCACTTGTCCTTAACCTTCAAAGGCGGTGCCATCACCAAGTCCCCAACCATCATCATCAACATCCTGGGAGAGTCAGAAACATAAATGGACCAGCCACATAAACAACGCGGCTGCAAGATCTAACCACAAGTCAGGAGCATGATGGAATACTTTCCGCTTGCCTGGATGAGTGCAGCACCAACAACTCTCAAGAAGTCAAGAGAAACAACCCACTTGATTAGTGCTCCATCCATCACCTTAAACATTTACTGCTTCCACTATTGGCAGACAGTGGCCGCAGTGTGTACCTTCTACGAAATGTCCTGTAGTACTCATCCAGCCTACTCTGACAGCACCTCAGGACCCCCACCACCAAGGTCAAGGGCGGCAGGTGCATGAGAACACCACTGCCTGCAGGTTCCCCCCTGAGTCACACACCATCCTGACAAAGAACTGTATGGCACATCTATCATCGTTGCTGGGTTGAAACCAGTTATCTGGCTCACTATGTAAAAGAAGGTGCATTAAAATCATGAGGCACGGTAGTGTAGCAGTTAGCATAACGCTTTGCAGTGCCAGTGACCCAGGTTGAATTCTGGCCGCCGTCTGTAAGGAGTTTGTACGTTCTCCCTGTGTCTGCGTGGGTTTCCTCCAGGTGCACCAGTTTCCTCCCACGTTCCAAAGACGTACGGGTTTGGAAGTTGTGGGCACATTATGTTCGCGCCGGAAGCGTGGCGACACGTGCAGGCTGCCCCCAGAATACTACACAAAAAGATGCATTTCACTGTGTGTTTCGATTATCATGTGATCAATAAAGATATATTATCTTATCTTAGGGGCAGAGATAAGGTGAATACACATTGTCTTTTTCCCAGTATTGGGAATCAAGAACTAGAGGACATAGGTTTAAGGTGAGAGTGGAAAGATTTAATAGGAACCTAAGGGAAAACTTTTTCACCCAGAGGGCAGTCAGTTTATGGAATGAGCTGCCAGAGAAAGTGGTTGAGGCAACTACATTAATATTTAAAAAGTACTTGGACAAGTACATGGATAGGAAAGGTTTAGAGAGATATGGGCCAAACACATACAAATGGGACTAGCTTAGATGGGAATCTTTGTCAGCATGGACCAGTTGGGCTGAAGGGCCCATTTCCGTGCTGTATGACTCTGTGACTCTGTGGCTTTAAGTCAATAGCACCTGAGAAAATAACACACAGGGTAACAATCTGAAACGTTAGCTCTGCTTCTCTCCATACAGATGCTATCTGACCCTGCTGAGTGTTTCCTGCATTTTCAGGTTCTAAAACAAAATCTAATGTTGTTTCAATCAGCTGATAATCCCTTCAATTCCACAAACAGATTTGGCTGAGTTGCAGAATTTGAAACACTCACATGCCAATTTTAAACACATTCATTAAATCATAACACAATATTACGAAACAGAACCTAATTTACCAAGGTAACAAAATGCCTATAAATCTCCCAGTAGGTAACGAGTCATCTCCTGCACTTTTACTCAAAGAATAATAAACTGAATTGCTGATAGATCCTTTGCATTCATTAATCAGAGTGCTCTGTGACAGCAGTGATAAACATGAAATTATTGCAGCAAATTTTTGGATACCATTGATTGAAATGAAGGTGCAACTCTTTCTCTTTGAAGCAGCAACTTCTATTTCCCAGATAGAAGAGTGCAAAAAACCCCAGTCACTAAAACTCCACAGGCTTCTCCTTTCTTTTTTCTTTTCCTTATCAATCTTTTTATTGAATTTCAAATTAATTCAATTGATGTACATAACATTAATAATTGTACATATGATACAGAGAGATCGGGATAACAACAATAACAGTTAATATTTATACTCACAAGGAGTAAAATATGTAATCTAGACCTCCCGCTCTCTTGCTAAGTGTACATGATGGGAAAAAAATTGAAAAGAAATTTAATTATATGAAGACAAAACCCCCAAATCAAAAAAAAGTATAATATTAAACAAAAGCAAACCAAAAACTTCAAAGAAAAAAAAAATGGACTGATATATCTTCGATTAAAAAAAACACATTCTTATGTCGTCAACTCCGCTCCTTTATATTCAAAGGTTATCGAAGAGGATTTAAAAAAGGTCTGCTCATATCAAATGGAAATACTGAATAAATGGATTCCAAACTTGCTCAAATTTAAGCGAAGGGTCAACAGTACCACTCCTATTTTTTTCTAAGTTTAAACATGTTATAGTTTGAAAAAAACATTGAAATGTAGTAGGGGGTACAGGGTCCTTCCATTTAAATAGAATGGATCTCTTGGCCGTTAATGTAACAAAAGCAATCATATGACAAGCAGAAATGGATAAATGGCTAGAATCCATCATTGGTAACCCAAAAATTGCAGTAATAGGATGGGGTTGTAGATCAATATTCAATACAGTTGAAATAATATTAAAAATGTCTTTCCAATATTTTTCCAAAAGAGGACAGGACCAAAACATATTTGTCAGGGAAGCCACCTCCAAATTACATCTGTCACATATAGGGTTTATATGGTGATAAAAACGGGCTAACTTTTCCTTCAACATATGGGTCCTGTGGACCACCTTAAACTGTATCAAAAAGTGTCTGGCACACATTGAAGATGTATTAACCAATTGGACAATTTTCTTCCATGTCTCTGTAGGTAAAAGTATCTGGAGTTCTCTTTCCCATTCATTCTTAATTTTATCAAGTGTCTCTAGATGTATTTTCATAATCAGATCATAAATTATTGCTATCAAGCCCTTCTGATAAGGATTAAAACCTGAGATTTTTCCCATAATTTCAGTTTTATGTAGGATCGGAGAAGATGGTAACGTGACTTTTAAAAACTTTCTAATCTGTAAATTTCAAACAAAATGTGATCTAGGCAAATTGTATTTATAAGACAACTGTTCAAAGGACATGAAACAGTTATCAATGAATAAGTCATGAAAGCATATTATTCCTTTCATTTTCCATAAAGAAAAAGCTAAGTCAATTCTAGATGGTTGAAAGAAAAAAATAGATTGGATAGGACTTGATGAAATGAATTTATTCAATCCAAAAAATTTATGAAATTGAAACCATATTCATATTGTATATTTAACTATTGGGTTAATCATTTGTTTACTCAATTTGGTAAATGCAAAAGGGAGTGAGGCTCCTAAAATAGAAGCTAATGAAAATCCTTGCACTGATTCATACTCAAGATGCACCCATCGAGGACATTGAATGCCATCTAAATCTTGTGCCCAGAAAATTAAGTATCTAAGATTAATTGCCCAGTAGTAAAATCTAAAGTTAGGCAAAGCCATACCACCATCCTTTTTTAATTTTTGTACATATTTCTTACTTAACCTTGGATTTTTATTCTGCCATATATATGAAAGAATTTTAGAATCAATAGAATCGAAAAAGGACTTCAAAATGAAAGTTGGAACCGCCTGAAATAAATACAAAAATTTTGGTAAAATATTCATCTTAACTGAGTTAATTCGACCAATCAATGATAGAGACAATGGGGTCTATCTAGTAAACAATTGTTTAACATGATCAATTAAAGGTAGAAAGTTAAGTTTGAATAAGTCCTTATGCTTCTTGGTAATTCTAACACTCAGATACGTAAAATAATCAGTCACTAATCTAAATGGTAGTTGCCTATAAATTGGGACTTGCATATTTAGTGGGAAAAGTTCACTCTTATTAAGATTTAATCTATAACCAGAGAAAACACTAAACTGAGCAAGCAATGATAATGCTGCAGGGTTAGATTTCTCCAGGTTAGAGATATAGAGTAATAGGTCATCTGCATATAGTGATATCTTATGGATCCCCTTTCCATGAGTAATATCAAATATGTTAAAAGAGCCCCAAAGGGCAATTGCCAAGGGTTCCAAGGCAATGTCAAATAATAAAGTGCAACCCTGCCTAGTGCCTCAAAAAAGCCTGAAAAAGGGGGATCTCTGATTATTAGTAAGTATTGAAGCCATAGGTGTATGATATATCAATTTAATTGCGGATATAAAATTTGGACTAAAATTAAATTTCTCAAGCGTGTTGAATAAATATTCCCATTCAACTCTATCAAACATCTTCTCAGCATCTAGCGAGATAACACATTCTGGGATTATGGATGAAGGGGTATATACAATATTCATTAACCTCCTAATATTAAAATGTAAATAACAATTCTTAATAAATCCTGTCTGGTCATCAGAAATAATTTGTGGGAGTACCCTTTCCAGTCTAGAAACCAATATTTTGGAAAAAATTTTGGAATCCACATTCAATAAAGAAATAGGTCTGTAAGATACACATTCAGTTGGAACTTTATCCTTTTTCAAAATTAAAGAGATAGTTGCTTCATAAAAAGATTGTGGTAATTTACCTACTGATAGGGCATCTTTAAAAATTTTACCTAACCAGGGAGAGAGAAGATCAGAAAAGCATTTAAAAAATTCAACTGTATATCCATCGGGACCAGGTGTTTTACCTGAATTCATTGAAGAAATTGCTTTCTTTATTTCTTCCTTCGAAATGGGTGCATCTGATATTGAACGTTCATTAAGTGATAATTTCGGAGTCTTCAAATTCCTTAAAAATTCATGCACTAATGTAGGGTCCTCAGGAAATTCTGATTGATATAAAGAAGTATAAAATTCTTGAAAAGATTTATTAACTTGATCATGGTCCACCATGAAATTACCATCTCGTTTACGAACTTCAATAATCTGACGTTTAGTTGAAGCAGCTTTCAGTTGGTTGGCCAACAATTTACCAGATTTATCACCATGTATATAAAACTGACTCCTGGTTTTGAGTAATTAATTTTCAATTGGAGATGTTAATAATAAACTGTGTTGTAATTGAAGTTCTGTTCTCTTTTTATAAAGCTCCAAATTAGGAGCATCAGAGTATTTTTATCGATTTCTTTGATCTTATCAGCCAATATACGTATTTCATTATTAGTTCGTTTTTTCAATCCAACAGAGTATGAAATAATTTGACCCCGATATAAGCTTTAAAGGTATCCCATAATATCCCACTGGAAATTTCTTCCATAGAATTAGTTGAAAAGGAAAAGGAAATCTGTTCTTTAATAAAATGAAGAAAGTCTAAATCCTGCAATAGAGAAGAATTGAATCGCCATTGTCTGACACCAGAGGGTACGTCTGCTAATTTAATTGTTAGTTTCAATGGCGTATCATCAGAAATGGCAATTGCATCGTACTTACAGTCAATAACAGATGGAGCTAATCGCGAGTCAATAAAAAAGTAATCAATCCTAGAGTAGTTGTGATAAACACGAGAAAAGAATGAAAATTATTTATCATATGGGTGTAGAAATCTCCAAACTTCTAAAATTCTGGCATCTACTAAAAAGGAATTAATAAAGACAGTGGATTTGTTTGGAAGTAAGTGATTCAACACAGATCTATCCATCAAAGGGTTTAAACAGCAATTGAAATCTCCACCCATAATCAGCAATTCGTTTAAATTAGGAAAAGATGCAAATAAATGTTTAAAAGACTCAGGATGATCAACATTAGGTGCATAGATATTAACCATAACCATATTTTTATTATGAAGTAAGCCAGTAATTAATAGAAATCTACCATTCGGGTCTGAAATTGTTTCATAATGAACAAATGAAACTGAGGAGTCTATAAAAACAGAGACTCCTTTCACCTTTGCTTGTGAATTAGAATGGAACTGTTGACCCCTCCAAAATCTAAAAAAGCGTTGATTATCCTCTCTCCTCACATGAGTCTCCTGTGCAAAAATAATCTGAGCGTTCAGTCTATGAAAAACTTTAAAGATCTTCTTGTACTTCCATGAAACAAAATTAATCATCTTATCCATTTTAACAGACTAAAAACATATGGTATGTAAAGGGTTAACCTTATTGCAGAGGAGACTCCTAAACAGGAAGAGGAGAGAAAGTTCAAAGAGGAGCTGGATATGGCGACAATTCAGGCATACTTGTAGTTTATCAGTCCAGAGGATAAAACAACTAACCTAAAAACAGCCCCACCTCCCACCCACAAAAGCCCGAAAACTGGCCAATAGACAGCCAGAATGCTACCCTCTACGTAATTTAACCCCAGCTCTTTTGGAGGCAAATCTCCAAGTTAAGAGGAATGCCAAACACCACCATTAGTCAAAACATGAGGTAACAAGTCTCCAAAACAAAAATTTTGAAATGTAGACAGACTTGCTAACAGGGTTCTACAGAAACAAGAATAACAACAATTGACGTTTGAAGAATACAATCTTACTATTATTTCAAAAGGAAAAAAAAGCGATCAGTCACTCAATCAGATTCTTAATTATTACCAAAACTATTAAAAATATTAAAGTAAAATTTAAAAAAAAATGTTAAGTACAGATATGATAAGTATCCATGTTCCAGAACCAAGCACCAAAGTGTTAAAAGAGGCCAGGAAAAATATCTCCGAGCTTAAAAAGCTCTCAAGTCTGTAAGTTAATTATTACCTAATAGACCAAATAGATATAAAAATCAAAGAATAGCATGTTTCTTAACCATGTTGAAGGAATTCTTCAGCTTCCTCGATGGAATTAAACCATCAGTGTGATTTATCGGAGAGTACAATTCTCAAACGTGCAGGGAACACTAATGCAGGTTGATAGTTCTCTTGATAGAGTCGCGGCATAATGGGTTTATAAGGCAGTCTCTCTCTCATAACTTCTGGGCTGTAATCTTCAACCAGACAAAACTTCCAATCTTTCTATTGGATCATTCCTCGATGACGTGCGATTTGAATCAAATGATCTTTGGTACTCACATAGTGAAATCTCAGTATTACTGGCTGTGGTTTTTGCTCTGCACTCGATGAGCACGATCAAGTATGGGACGTACAGAAAAAACTTCAGAGCCAAGCACATCCATCAGAAGTTTAGAAAAGAATTCAGTAGGATTACCAGCTTCAGCGTCTTCGGGAAAACCAATCACCCTCAAATTATTTCTCCAACTGCAGTTTTCTAGATCAGTAATCCTCTGTCTTTGCTGTTCCAGCCTCTGGACTGTCGCAGTTAAATCTTTTTCCAGTAAGCTCAGTCTGCGATCCCTCTCTTTGCCAGCTTCATCCAGTTGAGTTATTAATTGTTGTTGTCGAGCATTCTCCTGTATGAGTGTAGTTTGTTTGTCTTCAACGTCCTTTAACAACATTTCCAAAGTGGCAAATCCCTGGCCAAGCTTTTTATCCAGTTTAGAAATAGCTTCCAAAGTAATTTGAGGGTGTCCATTACCCTTACCATTAGCTGCAGCTTTAGCTTTGGTGTTCATTTCTGGCAATTAAAAATCAAGTTCAGTCTTGTAAAAGAGTTATAAAAGTCTTATTAAAGGGTCGTGTACAAGAAATTAAAAGGTGAGTGGAGCAGAGCCAAGATATGACCTACTCCATCTAGCGCCACCAAAAGAGTCCCCAGGATTCTCCAACATCACCTCCCAAACCACACTTGGAGTATTGTGTTCAGTTCTGGTCGCCTCATTATAGAAAAGATGTGGAAGCTTTAGAGAGGGTGCAGAGGAGATATACCAGGATACTGCCTGGATTGGAGACCATGTCTTATGAGGATAGGTTGAGTGAGCTAGGGCTTTTCTCTTTGGAGAGAAGGAGGATGAGAGGTGACTTGATAGAGGTGTACAAGATGATAAGAGGCATAGATTGAGTGGTCAGTCAGAGACTTTTTCCCAGAGCGACAATGGCTAACATGAGGAGACATAATTTTAAGGTGATTGGAGGAAGGTATAAGGGGGATGTCAGGGGTAAGTTTTTTACACAGGGAGTGGTGGGTGCATGGAACGCACTGCCTGCAGAGGTTTGTGGGGGCAGATGCATTAGGGACATCTAAGAGACTCTTAGATAGACACATGAATGATAGAAAAATAGGGGGCTATGTGGGAGGGAAGGGTTAGATAGATCTTAGAGCAGGATAAAATGTCGGCACAATATTGTGGGCTGAAGGGCCTGTACTGTGCTGTAGTGTTCTAACCCGTAACCTCTCCCACCAAGGAGAACGAAGCTGGCAGGTGCAGGGGATCACTGCCACCCGCAGACCCCCTTCCAAGTCGTGCACCTTCCTGACCCAGAAACACATCGCCGGTTTTTCATCATAGAGTTATGAGTCATACAGTACAGAAGCAGGCCCTTCGCCTCTGCTTGTCCATGTTGACCAAGATGTCCATTGACGCTAATCCCGTTTGCCTGCATTTGGCCCATGTCCCTCTAGACTTTTCCTATCCATGAACCTGTCTAAATGTCTTTTAAATGTTGTAATTATACCTGCCTCTATCACTTCCTTTGGCAGCTTGTTCCATATACTCAGCACCCTCTGTATGAAATATTTGCCCCTCAACTCCGCTCCGTATCTTTCCCCTCTCACTTAAACCAGTGCCCTTTAGTTTTACACTCTCCCACCTTGGGAAAAAGACTGTGACCATCCATCTTATAAAATCATCCACCCTCAGCCTCCTTTGCTCCAGAGAAAACAGTCCCAGTCTGTCCAGTCTCTCCTTATAACTCAAGCCCTCCAGTCCAGGTAACATTCCTGTGAATCTTTTCTGCACCCTTTTTACCTTAATCACATCCTTCCTATAGTCGGTGACCAGAACTGCACACTATTCTCCAAATGCAGCCTAACCAACGATTTGTACAGCTGTAATGTGATGTCCCAACTCCTAAACTCAATCCATCAACCGATGAAGGCAAGCATACCAAATGCCTTCTTCATCAGTCTGTCTACCTGTGTCGCCACTTTCAGGGAACTATGTACTTGTACCCCAACACCTCACTGTTCAACAACATTCCCCAGGGCCCTGCAATTCACTGTGTATGTTCTGGCTTGATTTATCTTCCCAAAATCCATCACATTGCACTTATCCGAGTTAAATTCCAACCGCCCTTCCCTTTTCACTTTCCCAGTAGATCTAAATCCCGAGGGAACCTTCTTCACTGCCCACTATGCCACCAATTTTGTTGTCATCTGGAAACTTATGAATCATGCCACCTACATTCTCATGCAAATCATGGATATATATTACAAACAAAAGTGGACCCAGTACTGATCCCTGTGGCACATCACTCTTTACAGGTCTCCAAACTGACAGACAACCCTCCACTACCACTCTATCTCCACCACCAAACCAATTTTGTATCCAATTTGCCATCTCACCCTGGATCGCATGATTCCCAACCTTCCAGACGAGCCTACCGTCTGGGACTTTGTTGTAATTCTTGCAACATTAATGGCCCTCTTCTCATCAATTCTCTTGGTCACCTCTTCAAAATCTCATTCAAATTTGTGTGATATGATTTCCCACGCACAAAGCCATGCTGACTATCAGTTCTTGCCCTTCCAAATGCAGGTAGATCCTATCTCTCAGAATCCCCATCGCTGATGTTAGTCCCACTAGCCTGTAGTTCCCTGGCTTGTCCTTGCAGTCCTTCTTAAATAAAGGCATAACATCAGCCATCCTCCAGCCTTCTGGTACCTCAACTGTGGCGAAGGAAGATACTAAAATCTCTGCCAGAACCCCGGCAGTCTCTTTCCTTATTTCCCACAGCATCCTAGAGTACACCTGGTCAGGCCCTGGGAATTTATCCATTTTTAAGTTCTTCAAGACCACCAGCACCTCATTCTGCATGATGTTTACATGTTTCAGGACACCACTCTGCTCTTCCCTGAATTTCTTAGCTTCCATGTCCTTTTCCACCGTAAATATAGATAAGATCCTTACCCACCTCCTGCAGCTCCACAAATAGATGGCTACACTGATCCTTAAGGGGACCTACTTTCTCCCTAGTTACCCTTTTACTCTTAATATACTTGTAGAATCTTCTGAATTCTCCTTTACCTAAGCTGTCAAGGATATATCACGTCCCCTTTTCACCCTCCGAAATTCCTTAGGTGTACTCCTCAATATCCTTTGTCAGCCAGGTTCCCCCTTCTCCTTCCAGCCTTGCCCTGAACATACTGGTCCTGAACTCTCCTTATTTCATGTTTAGAAGCCTCCAACTTGCCAGACGTCCCTTTACCGTAAAACAGCCTCTCTCAATCAAGTCTTGCATTGTGCAAATTCCACGCAGACATCGCCAGAGGTCGGGATCGAACCCAGGGTTGCTGGAGCTGTGAGTTGGCGGTTCCACTGGCTGCACCTCTGCCCTATCCCTTGAACAAATGAAAATTGAAACTGCCTGAAATGTTCAGCATTCTGCATGGTTTCTGATGATGTGATGAGAATAAAGAGTTGATCAAGGCCTGACCTGTCACACAATAATCCTTCTCATGCCGAGGGGCTGAGATGAGTTGGCGGTTGATGTAATGGTTCTTGGTTATTCCTCGAGAAACATGGTCAGCTCCATTACCCACACTTCTGCTCTCAGCTTATGTCCTCCCATCTAACCTTAAGCTAGTGCAGTGTCCAAAGGTTGTTTTGTATTACTGTTCACTGAGGTAAGTAACAAAGAAAGAGCATCAAACAAACATCATTTACTGAATATTGCAAACACTCACCTAACTGCAGTGGAATGTACAGTATCAAAAGAAAACCCACATGGTACACAACTGTGAAAGACATACTCACACTCAACTGACACAACAGAAAGGTTCCCTTAGTGCTCACCTTCCATCCCATCAGCCTCCATAGATCATTGTCGTAATTTTCAACACCTCCAAATGTGATACCACTACTCTTCCCTTTGAGACTGTCTCATTCACTCTTCCATCTCCACAAGACCCATTCTCAGCCTTACCATGCCTTTCCACCTGCTCTTTTACCTCTTACCTCTCACTGTCCCAAGGCCCAAATGGCACTCCATTTCCTCCATATCCCACACTTCCGCACTCACCTCACCACCCTCCCCCTAACCCCACTGAAGCCAGAACAGGGATCGAGTTCCCCTGGTCTTCAACTTTCACCCTACCAACCTATGCATCCAGCATATCATTTCTGCCAGCTAAAACGTGATACCATTGCCAGCCACATCTTCCCCTCCCCGCCCCTTTCTGTAGGGACCACTCCCTCCTTGACTCCCTAGTCTACTCATCCCTCCCGTCCCATCCCTTCACCTCCTCAGGCACTTTCCCTGTGACTGCAGGAGGTGTTACACCTGCCCCTAAACCTCCTCCCTCACTACCATCCATGGCCCTAAACAGCCCTTCTGGGTGAGACAGAGGTTCACATGCACCTCTTCCTACCTTGTCCACTGCTCTTGACGTAGCCTCCTCTACATCAATGAGACCAGGCACAGACCAGGTGACCACTTTGCCGAGCAGCTTCGCTCCGTCCGCCGTGGCCGTCTGGATCTCCCGGTGGCCAGCCATTTTAATTCCCCTCCCCATTCCCACACTGACATGCCTGCTCCACTGCCAAGGTGAAGCTGCACGCAAACTAGAGGAACATGCACTTCATATTCCGCCCGGGTACTCTGCAACCTGAAGGCATGGATGTTGAATTCTCCAATTTCTGTCCCTTTCTCTCTCCTGATCAACTCAGGCCTCTCATAATGCAATCTCCTCTACAACAGGACATTGGATGCTGATTGGGTTTTCTAGAACACCTCCATTCAGTCTGTGGTTCTGGTCACCTGTCACTTTAGTTCTCCATCCCCTCCCACTCTGCACTTTCTACCAAGGGCCATCCACATGGTTCCAATGAAGTCCAGGAACACCTTTTGTGATTCAGTATCTATTGGTCCCTCTCCTTCAGTCAGCTCAACTATTAGCATCATTTGTGTCAATCTCCCTTGATCTCACCACCTCTCTGGAATTCTTATTTTCTTTCTAACTTTTCCAAATCCTGATGAAAAATCATTGAACTGATGCAATAACTCCGTTTTCCTCTCTCTGCAGAAGCTGCATGACCTGCTGAGTGCTCACAGCATCTTCAGTTTTTATTTTAGATCTCCAGCATCGCCTTTCAAATTTCGACTCTATTATGTCACACAAAAACCTGGTGAACATGTTTCTGCAACAACACTGCATTTGCACAGATTGTGCATTAACAAGGCCCACACACTGAATGTAATCAGCATTTCTCCAATTGCTGTACTTTTGGCTGCCCACCAGTGAGAATCAGTGCCCAATGAAGTTAACAGTTGCAAAGAGATTTTTTGCAAAATTAAGTTGTGTGATGCTGTTAATGTACAAAGAATTAAATGAACACCTATTGAGTGACACTAGATAAACAAAGGCCGAGGGCTGACATATCTGTGATGGAGTGGGAGTGGGAGGTGAAGTGACTGGCAATGGGGAGATGCAGATCGCGGTTACGGATGGAGTGCAGGTTTTCTATGAAATGGTCACCTAGTCTGCATTTGTTCTCACCAATGTAGAGGAGGCCTCACTTGGAGCACCAAATGCAGTAGATGATATTAAGGGAGGTGCAAGTGAATCTCTGTCTCACCTGACAGGATTGTTTGGGTCCCTGGATGGAGGTGATGGAGGTGGTGGGGGCAGTGGAGAATTCCCGGGTGGGAGCGGGATGGGTGGGGGGTGGAGTGAACTAGGGAGTCATGGAGAGTGTGGTCCCTGTGAAAGGCAGAAAGGGGTGAGGAGGGGAGATATGCTCGGTCCCATTGGAGATGGCAGAAGTGGCGGAGAATGATGTGTTGGATATGAGGGCTGGTGAGATGAAATGTGAGGACAAAGGGGACCCTGTTGGGTCTGAGAGGGATGGGGGTGAGAATGGAGGTGCGGGAAATGGCAAAGTGGCAAATATTGAGTGACAAATATTTTCAGAGTAGTTTGCATCCATTGAGCAAAATCAATGCATGTTCTACATTGTCACTTAATGAATCTTGACCTGATGTATTAAGAACATTTTTGAACAGCTAAACCTGGATTTAGCTGCACTTATGCCTGCAGCTGCACCAACTGCTACACCTGTCCCTACACCTCCTCCCTCATCACCATTCCGGGGACAGACAACCCTTCCAGGTGAGGCAGCGCTTCACCTGTGAGTCCGAGGGTGTCATTTATTGCATCCAGTGCTCCCGGTGCAGCCTCCTGTACATCGGTGAGACCCAACGCAGATCGGGTGACCGCTTCATCGAGCACCTTCGCTCCGTCTGCTGCAACTGCCAGGACCTCCCAGTGGCCACCCACTTCAATTCCACATCCCACTCCCATACTGACATGTCTGTCCATGGCCAGGTGCGGGTTGGAGCAACAACACCTCATATTCCGCCTTGGGAGTCTCCAACCTGACGGCCTCAACAACGATTTCTCCAACTTCCAGTAACCCCTCCCTTTCTTCTTCTTTTCCCCCCACTCCTTTGTCTTCCATTATTCCTGTGACTCCCTTCCCCCACTTTGATGACCTGCCCATCTCCTCTCCTCCCCTCCTCTATCCCGTATTCCGTGGTCCACTGCCCTCTCCTACCAGATTCCTTCTTCTTCAGCCCTTTGCTTCTTCGACCTATCACCTCTCAGCGTATTGCATCTTCTCCCCGTCCCCCACCCACCTAGCATCCCCCTCTCACCTGCACTTGCCTCTCACCTGAACTCACCTGTCCCCTACCTGCGTGTGCTCCTCCCCCTCCCCCCACCTTCTTATTCTGGCTTCTACCCTCTTCCTTTCCAGTCCAGATGAAGGGTCTCAGCCCGAAATGTTAACTCTTTATTTCCCTCCATAGCTGATGCCTGACCTGCTGAGTTCCTCCAGCACCTTTTGTGTATTGAATCTGGATTTATTGCTATGATTGCCCTTGTCTATTTTCTGTGGAGAAATTACTTATTTTGATGGTATGTGCATCATTTCACAATGAAATAAACAGATAATTGAGTTTAGAGAAACAAAGGACTGCAGATGCTGGAATCTACATGAAAATCACGATGATACTGGAGGAACTCAGCAGGCCAGACAGCATCCGTGGAGAAAAGCAGGTGGTCAACGTTTCGGGTCAGGACCTTTCTTCAGGACTGAAGATAGGAAAAGGGGAAGCCCAATATATAGGAGGGAAAAGCAGAGCAGTGATAGGTGGACAAAAGAGGGGAGGCGTGGTGGGCACAGGGTGGTGATAGGTAGATGCAGGTAAGACATAGTGATAGGCAGGTGAGGGGGAGGAGGGGAGAGCAGATCCACTGGGGGATGGGTCAAAGGTAAGGAGAGAAAGGAAAAAAAAGGTAGAAAAAAGAAATCGGCTGGGGAAGGGAAGAAGGGAAGAAGTGTGGTGGGGGGGGTGGGGTTGTGGGAAAGTGGGGTGGGGATTACTTAAAGTGGGATAATATCATCTTCTGCATTCGGTGCTCCAAACGTGGCCTCCTCTACACTGGCGAGACCAAATGCAAACTAGGTGACTGTTTCGCAGAACACCTGTGTTCTGTCCGTAACCGCGATCTGCATCTCCCCGTTGCCAGTCACTTCAACTCCCCCTCCCACACTATCACTGATATGTCAGTCCTCGGCCTCCTCCACTGCCAGGAGGATTCCAAGTGCAAATTTGAGGAACAGGACCTCATTTTCCATCTTGGAACCTTGCAGCCTAACACATGAACATTGAATTCTCCCACTCTCCTATCTCTCAGGTCCAGATACCAAGGGGCAGAAGTAGACCAGACATAAAAGGATGGTTGGAAGCCAATGAGAAACAGAATGGTGTTCCTGGATAGGGAAAATTGAGGATAGCAAAGAGAATGCCTAGTAGAGGAAACACATCAGGGACAAAGATGGTGGATTGTGCTGATCCCAGCTACCACTCACACTTGTTTCTTTCAGTCATGTGACATTGGTCAGTCATGTGACTCCCAATGCACTCCTGCCATCACCACCGCAGCCCTGCAGCAGCGTGAGACTGTGGGCACGGAGAAGAAGTGGCACTGCAGTGGGATGGGAGAGCCAGGCGCAGTATTCAACCTGTTCACTGAAGCTCAGTCCCGTGAACTGTGTGATGACAAATGAATTCAGAGATAAGGTACCACGCCTCACAGAAGGGTAGTTCAAAGGGAAAGCAATAACAGAACGCAGAATATAGTGTTCCATTGATCCAAAACGCCTTTGATGACCAAAGAGATTTGGAAGCAGCTAAAAACATTTAAAATACTTTAATTATTAAAAAATATGAATTTAAATATAAGATAGATGAAGTGCTGTTAATTAATTAAAGATTGAACTACATTGTGAAGAGAAGAAAGAGGAACAAGTATGTTTGCCCAGGAAGTATTCTTAAAGAACAAGTGACTGCTATAATGTCAGATGCCACAGCCAATATATTCACAGCAAGCTCCCAATGGTAGTAAATAACCAGCCCATCTGTCAGTGATACGTGCTGAAAGATGGGTGTGGGCCTGGACATGAGACAAAGTGCTCCTTCCCATCAGCAGAACTGTGCATTGGGACATCATAGAACATAGAACATAGAATGGTACAGCGTAGGAACAGACTCTTAAATGCCTCTGTCATATCTGCTTCCACCACTGTGTGAAAAACCTGTTCGCATATCTCCTTTAAAATTTCCCCCTCGCACCTCAAATGCATTTCCTCTTGTACTTGACATTTGTAGCCTGGAGAAAAATATCTCACTTGTCTCCATCTATTGAGATGCATTATGAAATATTTTTCCCAAATTCAGCTCACTTTGTCTCCTTATCCCTGCTTCAAAATGGCATGCAAGCCAAAAGCTTTCTTGAAGATGGCCATAATTGCAGCATCGGTGAGCTCGCCCAGGACATTCTCTTCTTCCCTGATGTTGGAGATGAGGTTGTGAATTCGTGCCAATTTCCAGAAGCACAACAGGGATACCGTCTGCTCCTATGTGGATGGGTCAGGGTAGGCAGTGTGGTTGGGACGGAGGGAGGGCAGTGTGGATGGGAAAGAGCGGTGATGCAGTGTGGATGGGACGGGGATGGGCAGTGTGGATGGGGGGGGCAGAGTGGATGGGACAGGCGTGGGCAGAGTGGATGGGACAGGGGTGGGGCAGAGCAGATGGGACAGGGGTGGGGCAGAGTGGATGAGACGGGGGTGGGGCAGTGTGGATGGGACAGGGTGGGGCAGTGTGGATGGGACAGGGGTGGGGCAGAGCGGATGGGACAGGGGTGGGGCAGTGTGGATGGGACAGGGTGGGGCAGTGTGGATGGGACGGGGGTGGGGCAGTGTGGATGGGACGGGGTGGGGCAGAGTGGATGGGACGGGGGTGGGGCAGAGTGGATGGGACGGGGTGGGGCAGAGTGGATGGGACGGGGTGGGGCAGTGTGGATGGGACGGGGGTGAGCAGTGTGGATGGGACAGGGTGGGGCAGTGTGGATGGGACGGGGGTGAGCAGTGTGGATGGGACAGGGTGGGGCAGTGTGGATGGGACGGGGTGGGGCAGAGTGGATGGGACAGGGTGGGGCAGAGGGGATGGGACAGGGGTGAGCAGTGTGGATGGGACGGGGTGGGGCAGTGTGGATGGGACAGGGTGGGGCAGTGTGGATGGGATGGGGGTGGGGCAGTGTGGATGGGACGGGGTGGGGCAGTGTGGATGGGATGGGGGTGGGGCAGTGTGGATGGGACGGGGTGGGGCAGTGTGGATGGGACAGGGTAGGGCAGTGTGGATGGGATGGGGGTGGGGCACTGTGGATTCTCTCAGGTGATTGCCAGGGCAGAGGTACGTGGTTTGCCCCACAACTGAGCCAAATGGAACAGTTCTAGAGAACCTCGCACCCTTGACTCTGGTCTTTCCCGTCCTTGAGAGGGAAAGCCGCTCCCACAGTCCCAATTTTCCTTTAACCTTGCCTGTTGACTCCAGTCAATTCTTGTTACACGCCTTGGCCTCTCCCAACCAGAGCCCCTGCACCAGATCTGATGGTGAAAGTGACCTTGAATCAGTCGGGCCAGTTGCCAGACAGCATGGCCTCGCTCTTCCTGCACTCAAGTCTGGCCCCCGATGCCAACTTGAACTGGTCACAGATGCTCATCGATCTGTGGACCGACCGTGGATCCAAGCAGAAGACGCTGACATCATCCATGTCGAGGGGGGTTTTGATGACCACTGCCTGGGATCATTATCCCGCTGGAGTCACAGGAGACTGCAGATGCTGGGATCTGGAGCAACATACAAGGTGCTGGAGGAACTCATCAGTTCAGCCAGCATCAGTGGAGGGAAATGAACAGATAAAGAGTCTCGATCCGAAACATCAGCTGTCCATTTCCCTCCAGTGATGCTGCCTGACCTGCTGATAGGCTCTTGTCCTTCCTGATGGATTGAGCTAAGGGTTCTATATAGCATTTAAATGCAGGGGAGGGTGGGATATCCTGCCTTACTCCAGACTTGATCTGTTTCCCACCCATTGACTTGAACTGCGCGATGGATATCTGTGTAGAGCAGTTGGATCCAATTCCTGATTCCCTCCCCAAGGCCCATTTTGGAGACCATGCCCATCATGTACATGTGCAATATCCTATCGAAGGCCTTCTCTTGGACCAAGCTGACCAAGCAAGTGTCTGCCCCTCTGTCCTGCATGTAGGCGATGGTATCCTTGAGCAGCACAATATTGTTAGAGATTTACCTGAAGGTTTGGTTCGGGTGGATCACCTGGCCCAGAGGAGACTTGATCCATCTGGTGATGACTTTGGACAAGATCTTGTAATCCACATTCAATATTGAGATGGTTCTCCAATTCCTGATGTCCTCCCCCTTACCCTTCTGCTTGTAGATGAGGTTGATAGACAATAGACAATAGGAGCAGAAGTAAACCATTCGTCCCTTCGAGTCTGCACCGCCATTTTGAGATCATGGCTGATCCTCAACAATCAATATCCTGTTCCTGCCTTGTCCCTATATCCCTTGATTCCCCTATCTATAAGAAACCTATCTAGCTCCTTCTTGAAAGTGCCCAGAGAATTGGCCTCCGCTGCCCTCTGAGACAGTGCATTCCACAAATTCACAACCCTCTGGGAGAAGAAGTTTTTCCTCACCTCTGTCCTAAATGGCCTAGCCCTTATTCTTAAATCATGCCCCCTGGTCCTGGACTTCCCCAACATCTGGAACATATTTCCTGTCTCTATCTTGTCCAATCCCTTAATAATCCTGTATGTTTCAATCAGATCCCCTCTCAATCTTCTCAATTCCAGCATGTACAATCCCAGTCTCTCCAACCTCTCAGCATAAGACAGTCCCGACATCCCCGGAATTAACCTCGTAAATCTACGCTGCACGCCCTCTATAGCCAGGATATCCTTCCTTAACCCTGGAGACCAAAACTGTGCACAATACTCCAGGAGTGGTCTCACCAGGGCCCTGTACAAATGCAAAAGAATCTCTTTGCTTTTGTACTCAATTCCCCTTGTAATACAGGCCAACATTCCATTAGCCTTCATCACTGCCTGCTGCACTTGCTCATTCACTTTCAGTGACTGATGAACAAGGACTCCTAGACTCCTTTGTATTTCCCCCTCACCTAACTCCACACCATTCAGATAATAATCCGCCTTCCTGTTCCTGCTCCCAAGGTGGATAACCTCACACTTATCCACATTAAACTTCATCTGCCAAGTATCTGCCCACTTACCCAACCTATCCAAATCACCTTGAATTCTCCTAACTTCTACACATGTCAAGCATTGTACAATTCCAGCAGGTCTGGGCCCATCCAGTCCCACAGAGCTGAGTACAACTCCACCAGTAAGCCATTGTTTCTGGAAGTTTTATTCAGCTCAAAGGCACAGATGGAGCCAGTCAGCTCCTCCATAGGCAGTGGTTGGTCCAGACTCATGTTTGCTGTCATATGAGACCTCCAAGCTAGAGGACAGGAAGTTCTGGGAGGCTGTGCTGTCTGGAGCCTTTCTGTCATACAGACCGGCATTGAAGGATCTGCAGATCCTCAGTATGTCTGTCTGTGAGGATAGTACTGACCTATCTTCTTCCTTAAGGCTGTGGATCACAGAGCTCCCCCGGGAACCTTTTGGAAAAAGAAGCGTGAACACACCTCACCCTGCTCCACAGAGTGTTCACGGAACAGATGATGATCTTGGAGCATTCCAAGACAAAGAGCGCAGCTTGGCGGCTCCTCACCTCTCGGAGATCCTCTCTCACATCCTCCCCACTCGACTGCAGAAGGAAAAGTTGCTGCATCTTTGACACAATTCTCTCTGACTCTGTCTTGCTTTCTGAAGACTTTTGAGGATGGAGGACCTCTTGATGTTCTCCTTTGTCACTTCCTACCAGTGCATTGGGGAGTCAAAGGTTCCCCAACCTGCTTAGTTCCTCTTTCATTCCTAAATGTTCTTTTGAGTCAGCAGCTTGACGTTCAACTTCCCCACCCCCTGCCTGCCTTCTGGTCCTCCTGTAGGTGACAGTCAGCCAGAAGGTGGCAGTGGTCAGAGAAGAACACCGGCCTGACGTTGGTGGATCTGACTGTGACTGCCTTGGAAATAAAGAGGAGGCTGAGCCATCCAATCTTGTCCAGGTGGATTATGCTGTGCTCCATCTGAAGGTTGCTGAAGACATCACAGCGGTTATCGCGACGCTATTACAGCCCCAGCGATTGGGGTTTGATTCCCGTCGCTGTCTGTAAGGAGTTTGTACGTTCTCCCGTGTCTGCGTGGGTTTCCTCCGGGTGCTCCGGTTTCCTCCCACATTCTAAAGACGTACGGGTAGGTTAATTTGGGTGGCGCGGACTCATTGGGCTGGAAGGGCCCGTTACCACGCTGTAAATAAAATTTAAATTAAAAATTAAATTAAACTGTTCTCACCAGGAGTCTGGAGGTGCTGTCCAGTTCTCCGTTGGCACTGCTGGACCGTCCAGTTTCATCAGTGATGCAGTTGAAGTCACCAGCCAGAACAACTAGCTGGGACATCGCCAGCAGCAGTAGGAGCTGGTGGGAGAATGGCCAGCCGCCTGTCTAAAGCATTGTGGAGAATCAGGGTAACGAGAACCCAGCTGTATTCCCAGAGTGATGTTTAATTATCCGGAAGTGATAGTTACTACTTTTCACATGTAGTCAGATGCCTACAGCAAGAATGCATAATGCATGGGGAACTGAAAATTGACTGTAATACCTGGCAATGTCAATGCTGAACTTTTCACACTGGCTGGGAGCTTGAAAGAGAAATCTGTCGTATTTGTTTCTGCAAAGTCAGGCTTTTCTTCCAACCCCCGCGATGTGACAATGTCTCCATAATAACAAGCCATCGCCCAAATAGCAAGAGGGTTCTGGAGTGTCTGAATCTCTCCTCAGTAGGTGTTTGCAAGTGTGAATATCAGAAGAATATTCATCAGCAAGTTTTAGACTGGTGATAACTCAAACTTTTCTTCATCAAAGCATCCAAGACAAATCAGGATAGGATATTCACAGTCAACGGTAGGGCCCTGGGGAGTGTTGTAGAACAGAGGAACCAAGGAGTACAACACGTGGTTCCCTGAAAGTGGTGTCACAAGTAGATGGGGTGGTGAAGAAGGCTTTTGGCATGTGGGTCTTCATCAGTCAGGGCACTGAGTATAGAAGTTGGGATGTTCAGTTGCAGTTGTACAAGATGTTGGTGAGGCTACATTTGGAACATTGTGTTCAGTTTCAGTCACCCTGCTTTAGGAAAGATGCCATTAAGCTGAAAGAGTGCAGAGGAGACTTATGAGGACATTACCAGGACTCGAGGGACTGAGCTACAGAGAGAGGTTGAGCAGGTTGGGACTTTTTCATTGGAGCATAGGAGAACGAGGGGTGATCTTATAAAGGTGTATAAAATTATGAGGGGCATAGATAGGGTGAATGTGCACAGTCTTTTTCCCAGGGTTGGGAAATCAAGAACTAGAGGGCATAGGTTTAAGGTGAGAGGGGAGAGATTTAAGAGGAACCTGAGGGGTAACTTTTTCACCCAGAGTGTGGTCAGTATATGGAATGAGCTGCCAGAGGAAGTGGTTGAGGCAGGTGTACATTAACAACATTTAAGAGGTTCTTGGACAGGTACATGGATAGGAAAGGTTTTGAGGGATATGAGCCAAATGCAGGCAAATGGGATGAGCTTAGATGGGAATGTTGTTCGGCATGGTTGGGCCAAAGGGCCTGCTTCTGTGCTGTGTGACTCTGTGCCTCTATCGAGGTTGTGTGAATGGTTGGGCATCAAGCATCACCATATCAGACATAGTGGTACAAACAAAAGGGAAGTTTGTATAAATTGAATTGTTACAGGTGTGATTCTTGGATTGTAAGTAGAGAGCTCAGAGAGAGTGGGGGTAACTTGTAGAAGGCAGAACATCCTGAATGGTCATCATGGTGAGTTCTGGCTAAAATCATCAAGAGTTAAAGGGTAAGTTATATTCAGAATTAAGTGGTGGCTTGCAAGGAAACTGCAGGGTGAGAGATACCAGGAGTTTCAGTTCAGGGTTAGGTTGGTGCAAGGTACAGAATACACAGGTCATAATAAAGTATGGTATTAACCTACAGTAATCTCATATAACATTGGATGTAATATTGTTTGTAGTGTTTGTATTAACTCCATGTTACTTTATTTGTGCATTTGCTCAGGTTGTACCATACTTTCTCAATGAGTTCTGTGTTGTGCTGCTCTTTGAGCCTTAACTGGATTCCCACCCATATAGGAGCAGGCCATCCTCAGAGAATGGTCTACAGTGGTCTCGCCCACACTGCCCCCCACCCTGACTCCAGTAAAAGCTCCATTCCATGCCCAGTTCCTTCATTGTATTCCCTTTGACAATGAGACATTCCACACAGGTGCCTCTAAAAATTGTTCCTTCTTCCCTCAATGCCACAGTGGACAGAGCCTTGACGACTTCTCATCTATTTCCCACATGTCTGTTCTAGCCCCTTCTCCTCCTGGATGGAGCAAGACAGGGTTGCCCCCGGTCCTCACCTTCCACCCTAACAGCCTCCACATTCACTGGGTCAGACTTCACAATTCCCACCAGTTCCAACAAGATTCCACCACCAGACACATCTTCCTCTCCCCTCCACACCTCTTTCAGTATTTTGAAGGGATCATGCCCTTTGTGACGCCCTGCTCCACTCTGCTGTCCCCAACTCAACTCCTCATCTTACGTCACTTTTCCAGGCAACTGCAGACGTTGCAAAAACCTGTCTTTTACCCCTTCCCTTCCCACCATTCAAGGACCCAAACAGTCTTTCCAAGTGAAGCAGTGATTCGTTTGCACCTCTTCCAATTTAGTGTACTGCATTCTGTGTTCACACTGTGATCTCCTCTATACTGGAGAAACTAAATGCAGATTGGGAGACCACTTTGTGGACCACCTGCATTCAGTCTGCAGTGATGACCCTGAGCTCCCTATGGCCTGCCACTTTAATTCTCCATCCCACTCCTACTTTGATCCTTAGGTCTGTGGCCTCCAGTACTGCCACAATGAGGTCCAACACAAATCTGAGGAACACCTCATCTTCCACCTGGGCAAAATGCAGATTTCTAGATTTGGTTCTGAATTCTTTCTTTTCGTATCAGAAGTGGCCATTTCTGCCTGTCATTATTTTGACTCAGTTTTTCTTTTCCTATTTCCATGGTTTGGTCTGCTGGGCATGTTCTACAGCCTTGCTGTTAGTAACATACAACACAGTCAATGAAACATTCTCTGATCCCAACAGCTGCTTAACTGCTACATTAACCCATTTGGTCTCACCATGTCTAAGATATTTCAGAATCAGAGTCAGGTTTATAATTACTGATGTATGTTGTAAAATTTGTTGTTTTGTGGCATCAGTACAGTGCAAGACATAAAGGCATAAAATGACTATAAGTTACAAAAGTAAATAAACAGTGAAAAAGAGGTAGTGTTAACCATAGAACCATACGACACAAAACAGGCCCTTTGGCCCACCATGTTGTACCATCCATCAAACCACCCTCACACTATCTAACCCTTTCCTCCCACATATCCCTCTATCTCACATTCCTCCATATGCCTATCCAACAAACTCTTGAACCTCTCCAATGTATCTGCCTCCACCACCACCCCAGGCAGTGCATTCCATGCACCAACCACTCTCTGGGTGAAAAACCTCCCCCTGACATCACCCCTGAACCTCCCACCCATAACCTTAAAGCCATGCCCTCTTGTCTTGAGCATTGGTGCCCTGGGAAGGAGGTGCTGACTGTCTACTCTATCTATTCCTCTCAATATTTTATATACCTCTATCATGTCTCCTCTCATCCTCCTCCTTTCCAGTGAATAAAGCCCTAGCATCTTAAGTTTCTCCTCATATTCCATACGCTCTAATCCAGGCAGCATCCTGGTAAATCACCTCTGCACCCTCTCCAACGCCTCCACATCCTTCCTATAATGCGGCGACCAGAACAGAACACAGTAATGGGTTCATGGACCATTCAGAAATTTGATGTTAGAAGGGAAGAAGCTGTTCCTGAAACATTGAGTGTGGGTCTTCAGGCTCCTGATGGTAGTAACGTAAAGGGACCATGACCCGGATGGTGAGGGTCCTTAATGATGGATGCTGCCTTCTTGAGGCAACCCCTCTTGAAGATGTTCTCAATGGTGGGGAGGGTTGTGCCCATGATGGAGCTGGCTGAGTCTACAACCCTCTGCAGCCTCTTTTGATCCTGTGCATTGGAACCTCTGTACTAGGTGTGTCACACTCCCCACCTTCTCTGTTACTGAAAGCTCACTTGTTTTCTCTTACCCAAATTTGATGAGGCATCTTTGACCTGAAACTTTAACTCTGTTTCGCTGTTCACACTTGCTGCCATACCTGCTAAGTGTTTCAAACAGGATCTGTTTTTATATCAGATTTCCAGCTTCTGCAGCTTTTTTGATTTTCAGAGAATAGCTCTCAGACAAACTACTTACAGTAGGACAAAAGAAATGCAATCACTTAACAATGATTTCTAATTGAATATCTTGTCCACTGTGCGATGAGATGTTGGATTCCCCCAGCTCTCAGTGTCAGGCTTCAGGAAATCATGTCTACAAATTCCGAGTGATATTTCATCTCCCTTCCCAACCTGTGATCTTTCACGTGGTTATTTTAATAGATAGAGTACCCAATTTGTACAGTTCTGGTATAAGCCCATACCATGGTGAGTTTTTTATCACTTTATTTTCCAAAGCACCTACAGAGTGAAAGTGAAGGCATACAGGAGATGAGAACAACATATCACAAACCTCTCAAATTGAGTGTAAGTGGACTGGATCATATTTGACTGCAAAACTGCAGGCTTTGATCACATACTCCCTGCTGCTTCCCTAATGTAATAACATCATACAGGTATCTGGTAGCTCCATTCCATTGATAATAGACTTCTCACTGGCATTTTAAATGCTGCAGAAAGCCTTTCTGTGCAGTGGGTCACTAGTCAGCTCCCTTGACATTTTCTCATACCTCAAAGGCAATTGGAAGCAGAGGCAAGTCATAACTTTTTCAGCAACTCTTGCATTTTGAAGCCTGTTTAATATTTGGCTTATTTTCTTTCTAAGAATAAAAAAAGTTATCTCAATCCAAGGACTGCTCACCTGGGACAAAATTCTACATCTATCTTGTAATAGCTTAAGATTATCCAAATGCTGGTGCTGTATATCATATCAAGTCCAGTTTACCCATTACCCCAGTGGTCACTGGTTAACATCGACTCCAAGTCTGACAATTCCTTTCTTTGAAAATTCTCATCTGTTTGTTGTAACCCCCTGTCTCTCCTGATATTTCCCAAGAACCCTCCTTTCTCTGTATCTCCCAGATAACATCACTGTTTCTTGAGCCTTGTCCTAGTATTCTGCATTTCTTCTGTCCATTATCCTCGCAAGGCGTCAGGTCCCAAAGGTGTATCTGGCAGGGTACTGAAAATCTGTGCTGACCAACTGGCTGGAGTGTTCAAGGACATCTTCAACCTCTCACTGCTGCAGTAGGAGGTTCCCACCTCCTTCAAAAGGGAAGCAATCATACTGGTGCCCAAGAAGGGCAGGGTGAGCTAATGTAGTGTGAAAGGTCATGGCTGTCGTGTGACACCATCGAGTACTGGTTGAAGGTGACACCACTGTCAATCAAGGTCTAGCTCCACTCACCCATTAACACACACCCTTGACCACTGGTCTCCATGCACACCTCTCGTACCTGGCTATGACTCATTGGACCTGTTGAATTACCTGAGCTAACTCCACCCAGCTCTCCAGCACCATAAATGATGCCACACGTGCGTGGCTTTTTCTCTTTTTGATTGCTGCTGGGGTCAAAACCATGCCGAGGGACCACTGGTAAGAGTGTGCGCTTCCACAGGGGTTTAAGAGCGTCTTAAGTAGATTCCCAGTAGCGTAGAGCCCATGTTTTCCAGAGTCAGGGGGTTCAGGCACCGTCTTGCGTTTTCCCTAATCATTTTTAACTAGTTTACTCTGTGTGTGTGTGTGTGTGTGTGTGTGTGTGTGTGTGTGTGTGTGTGTGTGTGTGTGTGTGTGTGTGTGTGTGTGTGTGTGTTTTCGGGTGTGTGCACTTCACCCCCTGTTGCGACTCCCCTCACGTTTCACGATCACCCAAGTGCGCGTGTGTGAATGTGCATCAGTTCCCGTTCATTCTGTTCCCGTATTTGTCTTTGTAAATAAATTCCTTTTTAAAATCCTAAGACTGTGTCTGGAGTCCTTTACCTCTGAGACCCGAAAAAACCTTTTCCGAAAACAATTGGCGCTGCGAGCAGGGTCTTAAAGGTTTTGGCTAGACACAGACATGAGTAGGATGTTCTGGAACAAGGGAAAGAAGGAAAGTGTAGACACTGAGGAAAGGATTCCCGGGTGGACAGATGAGATCAAGGGATTTGGGAGCTTGGCCAGTCTGCTGGCAGACCATGGTAAGCCAGTGGACTGGGCTGAGCAGTTAGATCCCCAGAGCCAAAGGGAGTCAAAGGGGTGCCTTCTGGCTCCTGGCATCCCTCCTGAGGTGCTGGGTTAAGATTACTGGCCAGTTGCAGAATACATGTCTACAGACGGTAAAGGAGATAGAGACACTCCGGCAGCGATGCTGCACGCTGCAGGAGGCAGTTCAGACTGCCCAGACCTGGGCCAATGACCTCAAGGCCAGGGGTACTGATCACCTGCCGGCTGATTCAAGCACAGCAGGCACAAGCTGCCCATAGGTCGGGCTGGCAACCGGACCCGTTTAAAATCCAAGCATTGGTCCAGCACGGCGACAAGCTGGACTCATGGCTGGGGGATGGGGACATGTGGATGGACGAGGATGAGGAGGGGGTACCCGAAGAGCCCGAGCCCCATCACATTCGGTCCCCGCCCTATGCATGGTCCCATGTGGTCCCAGGTCCGCCACTGAAGGGAAGGGAGTCAGGATGGGACCCCCGCAGGGGAAAGTGCCCGCGGTCTCTCCGAGACCACGGAGACCTGGGACTTCTCCGTTAAGGAGCTCACCCAGCTGGCGGATTGGTACCGACAGCGGTCGGGCGAACAGCTGGCTACGTGGCTGCTCCGGCTGTGGGATGAGGGGGCCCCCAACGTGGGACTCTCTCATCAGGAAGCGAGCGCAGTGGGGAGCTTGTCGGATCAACAGGGTATTAATAACGGCCTGCGGGCGCCACCGGGAGGGATCGGGGACACTGCTTCCCTGTGGGATCGGGTAGTGGCTGCCGTGAGGGTCCGGTATCCCACCCCGCTCAAGTGGGATCTATACAGATGACCACAGTGGAGCACTGTCAGCAAGGGCACCAGAGTCATCTGGAAATGGGCACTCGTGACTAGCATTTACTCAGGGACAGGCGACCTCGAGCTGTTAGAAAACACCACCGCGACCAATGCGCTAGCGGGGTACCTGGTCGCCACCGCGCGCCCCGACCTGAGGCCAGTGGTCCTGCCCCTCATGGGACCAGCCAGCGGGAGGACAGTAGGGGAAGCCATCACTCTCCTGGAGGGGTTAGAAAGCCATGCAGCGGAGGGTGCCCACACAGGTCCGTAGAGCGGAGACAAGGGCTGGGGACACCACTTCTCGTCTCACGCATAAGCAGCTGCACCTGGACCTGTAGCGCGCAGGGGTGGACCGCACTACCATAGATGGGGTTCCGACCTCCGCTCTACACACGATGGAAGGATCTCTGTGGGGGAAAGCCTGGCCGTGGGCCAACCCGCGACCACCCCGGGGCCAAGTCCGACACAGGGGGTGCCTCCAACTGCAGGACCACGTGGGCTGCTCCTGCAGATAACGATACTGCCTCCGCACCTCCCCCACCTGAAACAGCCTTCCCTGCCCTCCGGGCTCAGCTCTGAGACCTGCTGCGACAGGAAATGTCTCACTTCCGTCAGCAGGAACCCTCACCCACAGGGTGGCAGCCCCCCACTCCACTCCCATAGGATGAAGGCCAGGGTTCCCAGCGCATCTGCTCCATCGCCCTTCCATGCTCAGGGGACCTGAGGCCAGAAATAACCGTAGTGGTACACTGGGGAAAGGGGAATGTGCAGAGGTGGATGGCACTCGTCGACACGGGTGCCCAGCACACCATTATCCCGGGGAACCCCGCTGTGTAGAAGGGGGCACAAATGCAGATAGGGGGATTGGAGGGGGTTCCCTTCTGGCCACAAAGGAAGTCAGGGTCCGCATGACCATCGGGAACCAACCTCCCCGAACTGTGACTGTTTTAATCGCAGATGCTACGGAATGCATACTGGGGATTAATGTCTTAAAGGGACAGTCCCTGAACACCCACCAGGGCAAGTTCACCTTTGGAATTGCCCAGGCTACGGCGGTAGTTGGGGCGGCCAAGTGGGAACCGGTCGTTGACCTCCTCCCTCCAAGGTCGTTTGCAGTCGGCAGTATAGGGTGTCGGGGGGACACCAAGATATCACAGAGACCATCCAAGCCCTGCTGCAGGAGGGAGTCATTAGACCCACAGCCTCCCCTTTTGGTAGCCCCGTCTGGCCTGTCCGCAAAAAGAACAGGACATGGCGCATGACAGTGGACTACCGGCACTTAAACAAGGCTGCCCCCCACCCTCCTCGTGTCTGTGGTGCCCGACATCGTCACATTGGTGGAAAATATCGCAGGGTGCCTAGACAAACCGTGGTATGCTGTGGTAGACCTGGCTAATGCATTTTTCTCCATCCCCCTCCACCAGACCTCCTAGGACCAATTTGCATTCACCTGGGATGGGAGACAATATACATTACAATGTCTACCACAAGGTTACATCCACAGTTTTTTTTAACATAAACATTTATTCACTAAAAGCACTACAAAAAGACACCAGTGTCAATACACTACATCTAATACAGAAAAGAAGAAACTAAGCAACGACATACTACAGTAGAGAATGCAAACTAATACTAACGAAACACACATGCAACACTACTCCCGTTAACGCAACATGCAACACTTCAAATAAGAATTGCGTTTGTACGGTCCATGACACACGCGATCCTCTGAGGGGCCCACCGAGCACGAAACTCAGCTAGGGTGCCCGCGGAAACCATGTCCTCTCTCTCTAAACACACACGCATGTGCACTTAAGCGCAGAAGACGGGCAGGCAGGCAGACCGGCCAGTACCCTCGGCTGCCCGCCGCTGTGGCCAGGCCCAGCAGGAGACCCACCAGGAGATCCTCTGCACGCCCCGCCCCGATTACATCCACAGTCCCACAGTATGCCATGGATTAATCTCCCGGGACTTGCAAACCATTCACCTTCCCCCAGGGGTGTCAGTCACCCATTATATTGATGATGTGCTTAACAGGGGCCTTCAGAGGCTATTGTCTCAGATATGTTAATATCCCTCCTCAGAGAGCGGGGCCGGGCCATTAATATGGAAAAGGTACTAGGCCCAGCCCATTCCTTGGAATCCAATGGCACGCAGGCAGGAGGGACATCCCTGGAACCGTGATGAACAAAATTTTAAATTTTGCAGTCCCCACTAACAAGACGGACATCCAGAATTTCTTGGGTCTCCTTGGCCACATACCTCATCTCACCATACTCCTGAGACCCCTTTATAAGATCTCCTGCAAGAAAGCCACTTTCTCGTGGGGGCCTGAACAGCAGGCCGCCTTTGAAGCAGCCAAACAGGTGGTAGAGCAAGCCCTGCCCCTCACACCCCACCAGGAAGGGGTCCCCTTCAAATTACAGGTCTCCGCTAGCGAGTCCGTGGTCGAGTGGAGCCTCTGGCAGAAGGTCCAGGGGCACAGTTTACCACTCAGCTTCTGGACCAAGTCACTGCCGGAGGCTACCACCCGCTACAGCCCCTTCGAACGCCAGCTGCTTGCCTGCTACCTGGCATTCCTCGTAACCAAGAACCAAGCCGGTACCAACCCCATGGTCCTTTGCCCCCACCTGCCCATAATGCATTGGGTCAAGTCCCCTGACTCCACACAGAAAGAGGGCCAATATCAGTCCACCACGTGGATGTCCACATGCACAAAAATACCCAGGAGGCCATACATAATGCCACTGTGGACCAGGCTGCCCAGATATGTTGCGCTACCATCCCCCTGGATGAACCCGACCTCAGCGCCCTAGCCGCATGGGCACACCATAAGAGTGGTCACCTAGGGGCTGACGGTACACGGTGCTGGGCAGAGCAGTTCGGGGTTGCCCTCATAGCAGATCAGTGCAAGACCACTGTCGTAAACTGACCCATCTGCCAGCAGGTAGAACCACGAGGGTGGCCGGCAGGGCTACTGGGTCACATTCGCCGTGGCACAACGGCGGGTCACGTGTGGCAAATAGACTATATCGAACCGCTCCCACGCCACAATAAAAAACAACACGCCCTGATGATGGTGGATATATACTCGGGTGCCCCGGTAGCAGTGCCCTGTGAGAGGGCTGACCAGAAAAGCACCATCAAAGGATTGCAGTATCTCTCCTCCATCTATGGAGTCCCATGGGAGGTACAATCTGATAAGGGCTCACACTTTGCGGGGGCTAAGGTACACAATTGGGCAGTGGAGGCAGGGATCTCATGGCTGTTCCATATACCCTACCATCCCCAGACATCGGGCCTGATAGAAAGAATGAACGGCCTGCTGAAAGAAACGATATGCACTCTGACACCCTCCCGCACACTGCAGGGGTGGTGGGGCGTGCTGCAGCAGGCTGTCGATCAGCTCAATACAAGGGGGGGTCCCCATTATCCCGCCATCTGGCACACTCCCCACCACCCAACTTGCGAGACCCCGAACCCCCCGAGACCAAGGACTCTGAGACTGTCTGGGTCCGACAGCCACAAGGTCCCATTCAGAAAAGAGAAGTCATTTTGCGTGGTCCCAGGGACACCCATTAGGTCGCAATCCCGGGTCAGACTAACCTATCCTGCCTTCATACCCAACACCTGACCCGCCGAGAATGAGTTCGTTCCTCAACCCCCCACCCCCTACAGGATGATGGCACTCCTCCAGCTACTCCTCCTCCTCACTGCAATGATCGGCATCAGAACACCTGCTAACACCTTCCTCTGCATCGTGTACGAATTCGCCAACACCTCCAACCAATCAGACTGCTGGATTTGCATCCAAACCCCAGCACACACTGGTGAAGCTCTACCACTTACAGCAGTCCCCCTCCATGATCTCCAAATGAACAGCTTACACAGACTTCGTGCGCCTGTCGGGTTCGGTATATCAGTTTGGGGGGGCCCGACGGTAGTCCCCCACCATCCCCTCACCATTACAGGACATTCCTTCCAGTGATTCCCGATGGGGTGGGTGTTTCAGGAGCTGGTATTTCCCTTCCTGCAATTTGACCATAACCCAAGTCCCGACCCTCAGAATCACCCTGCAGCCACTGAGTAAGCCGAGAGAATGCTGATGCAAACTCCAGAACAACCACAGTTCCACCTTTTCAGTCGGCCACAGTGACTGCGAGAGCAAATGGTACACAGGGGCCTCAGTGACCACCACCAGAGGCGTCGCTAATCTGGGGGCTCCCTGGGCCTTGAATGGGACCCACTGGGTTTGCGGGCATCGTGCCTACCCGTGGCTCCCCACGAGCTGATATGGTTGCTGTTTTCTAGCCTTTGTGGTTCCTTATATCCACACGCTTGATGACCTCGGGGATCACCCAGCATACAGCGGCCACCAGGACAAGAGGGCCATCGTGGAGGTGGAGAGGTTCTGGATGATTGCTTTTCCCATAAATGGCATGGCCCGACTGTCCTGAGAAGTCATCCAGATGACCAGCATGCTCCAGACAATGGCAGACGGAACGAAAATGTCACTGCAACGTACCAAGGATGCCCTGACGAGGACGGCAGTGGAGCTGGCTGCCATCAGGCTGGTAGCCCTTCAGAATCGGATGGCCCTGGACTACCCACTTGCTGCAGATGGTGGAAACTGTGTAGTAGTCGGAAAGGAGTGCTGTACCTTTATCCCTGATGAGTCCAGCAACATCACCAACCTGGCTGCTCACATACAGGACTCGGTGGGTAAAATCCAAAAAGCAAGGGACCAGCTCCTCCAGCACGACACCTCATGGGGAAACTGGTGGCCGTTTTAGTGTCTGGGGAGATGGTGGGCAACTATTGTCCACTGGGCCACCACTCTCATTTTAGTTGTAATATCTATCTGTATTTTGTGCTGTGCCTGTCAGATTATTAGAACCACTTCGGCCTTCCATTAGTACTGCACACTGATGCTTATCTGTTAGCTTAGTTATAGCTATTCCCATGATTGGCAGCTGGTGTGACTTTCGAGGGGTGGAATTTAGTGTGAAAGGTCATGGCTGTCATGTGACACCATCGCGTACTAGTCAAAAGTGACGCCACTATCAATCAAGGTCTAGCTCCACCCACCTATTAGCACACACCTTTGACTATTGTCCCCGTGCACACCTCTCATACCTGGCTATGATTCATTGGACCTGTTGAATTAACTGAACTAGCTCCACTCAGCTCTCCAGCACTATAAAGGATGCCACATATGTGTAGCTCTTCCTCTTTTGATAGCTGCTGGGGTCGAAACCACGTCGAGGGACCACTGGTAAGAGTGTGCGCTTCCACAGGGGTTTAGGGGCGTCTTAAGTAGATTCCCAGTAATGTAGATCCAATGTTTGTCCAGAGTCAGGGGGTTCAGTCACGGTATTGCATTTTCCCTGATCGTTTGTAACCAGTTTACTGTGTGTGTGTGTGTGTGTGTGTGTGTGTGCGCGCGCGCACGCGCGCGCGCGCACGCACTTCACCCCGTTGCAACTCCCCTCACATTTCGCAATCATCCAAGTGTGTGTGTGTGAGTGTGCATCCGTTCCCGTTCATTCTGCTCCCGTGTTTGTCTTTGTAAATAAGTTCCTATTTAAAATCCATAGACTGTGTCCAGAGTCCTCTACCTTTGAGACCCAAAATAACCTTTTCCCACAACAGCTGCTTCAATGACTATCGCCTGGTAGCACTCACATCTACTGTGGTGAAGTGCTTTGAGAGGTTGGTCATGGTTAGAATTAACTCCTGCCTGAGCAGGGACCTGGACCCACTGCAATTTGCCTACTACCACAACAGGTCTATAGCAGATGCAATCGCACTGGGTCTTCACTAGACTTTGGAGCACCTAGACAACAGCAAAACATATGTCAGTCTACTGTTTATCGATTACAACTCAGCGTTCAACACCATCATCCCCTCAGTACGAATCAACAAGCTTCAAAACCTGGGCCTTTGCACCTCCCTCGGCAACTGGATTCTTGACTGTGGGAGGCCACAGTCAGTGTTAATCAGTAGTAACATCTCCTCCTCACTGACAATCAACACAGGCGCACCTCAAGGATGCGTGCTTAACCCGCTGGTCTACTCTTTCAACACTCATGACTGTGTGGCTAAGCGCAGCTCAAATGTCATCTATAAATCAACCGATAATGCCACTATTGTTGGTAGAATCTCAGATGGTGACAAGCAGAAAGATTAAGTAGCTGGTTGAGTGGTGTCGCAATAACAACCTCGCGCTCAACATCAACAAGACCAAGGAATTGATTGTGGACTTCAGGAAGGGGAAGTCGGGAGAACACACACCAGTTCTCATTGAGGAGTCGGTGGAGGAAAGGGTTAGCAGCTTCAAGTTCCTGGGCATCAACATCTCAGAGGATCTATCCTGGGCGCAACACATTGATGCAATCATGAAGAAGGCATGCCAGTGGCTCTACTTCATTAGGAGTTTGAGGAGATTTGGTATGTCACCAAAGACTCTTGCAAGTTTCTACAGATCTACAGTGGAGAACATTCTGACTGGTGTTATCACCGCCTGGTATGGAAGCTCCAATGTACAGGATTGAAAGAGGCTGCAGAGGGTTGTAGACTCAGCCAGCTCCATCACGGGCACAACCCTGCCTGCTATCAGGGACATCTTCAAGAGGTGGTGCCACAAGAAGGCAGCATCCATCATTAAGGACCCTGACCACCTGGGACATGCCCTCTTCACGTTACTACCATCAGGGAGGAGGTACAGGAGCCACACTTAATTATTCAGGAATAGCTTTTACCCTTCTGCCACCAGATTTCTGAACGGTCCATGAATCCACGAACACTATCTTATTATTCTTCTTCGGCATTTTCTTTTGTAACTTACAGTAATTTTTATGTCCTGCACTGTACTGCTGCCACAAAACAACAAATTTCATGACTTATATCAGTGGTAATTAACCTGATTCTGATTCTTAACATTTGTTCAGCTGCCTAACCTCTGGGATTCACTCAAACTCATGGAGGTACACAGTACAAAAAAAGACCCTTTCATCCACCGCATCCATGCCAACCATCAAATACCATCTATATTAATCCCATTTTCCAATAATTGGCCTGTAACCTTCTACTTCTTGGTGTTTCAAGTCGTTGTCTTGATATTTCTTAAATGTTGTGAGAGTCTCTTCCTCCACCACCCCCTCAGGCAGCGTGTTCCAAACTCCAGCCTCCTATGATGAAAAATTTATTCCTTATTTCCCACCTAAACCTCTTGCCCCTTACCCTAAACCTATGTCCTCAGGTCTTAAACACCTCTAGCGGCCTGCTTGCCTTCATAGATCGGGCACAGAGTACAGGAGTTGGGACGTTATGTTGCAACTTCACAAAACACTGGTTAGTGCACCCTTGAAGCATTGTGTTCAGTTCTGGTCGCTACACTATAGAAAGGATGTGGTTGTGCTGGAAAGAGTGCAGAGGAGATCCATCAGGATGCTGCCTGGATTGGTGGATTTCAGTCATGGGGAGAGATTGGACAGGCTAAGCTTGGTTTCCCAGGAGCAAAAGAGGCTGAATGATGACAGAAGAATATGTGATAATGAGAGACCAAGATGGGGTGGATAGTCAAAACCTTTATTTCTCATGGTAAGGGCATAGGTTTAAGGTGAGAAAAAGGAGATTTAATGGAATCTGAGGGAAAAGTTAGTTTTACACAGGGAGTGGTTTATATCTGGAAGGAATAGAAAGACATGGGCTTGATGCAGGTGAATGAGATTAACATAGATAGGCACCATGTCTGGCATGGACGAGGTTGGCTGGATGTTTCTGTGATTCTGAGAGGCATTGTGACACTTGAATAGGCAAAACATAGAAGGATACAGACCTTATGTGGGGAAATGAGATACGTGCAAATGGGCACAGATTAAATGTGGTGGATTGAAAGTTTCTGTGCAGCGTGACTCTAGACTCTATGACTCTGCTATAGAAAATAAAATACTATCTACATTATCTAGGTATCTCACAGTTTTGTACACATCTATCAGGTATCCCCTCAAATTCTCCTTCGCCAGACAACAAACTTTATCTTTGTGGTTTCCAGTGTAATCCATTGGAGGGGCACAAAGTTCATTGGAAGGGATAACAGTTCATTGGAATGGTAGAATCCAGCGTAATCCATTAAATGAGGTAGAATAAAGTTTAATCTACTGGAAGGGTTAGAGTGTAGTGTAATCCATTGGAAGCGGTGAAAGGCAGTATAATCCATTAGAAGTGTAATCCACTGAATCATGATCAGAATCAGGTTTATTATCACTGACATAAATTGAGAAACTTGTTGTTTTGCAGCAGCAGTACAGTGCAAGGCGTAAAAATTATTACAAGTTACAAAAATAAATAAATAGTGCAGAAGAGGAATCATGAGGTCGTGTTCATAGGTTCATGGACCGTTCAGAAATCTGATAGTGGAGGGGAAGAAGCTGTTACTGAAATGTTGAGTGTGGGTCTTCACGCTCCTGTACCTCCTCCCCGATGGTAGTAACATGAAGAGAGTATGTCCTAAATGCTGAAGGTCCTTAGTGATGGATGCCACCTTCTTGAGGCACCGCTTCTTGAAGATATCCTCGATGACAGGGAGGGTTGTGTAGAATGCAGCATAATCCAGTAGAAGGGGAGGAGTGCAGTGTAATTCATTGGAAGGGGTATAATGCATTGCAATTCATTATACAGGTTAGAATGCAGTGTATTCCATCAGAAGAGTTAGAGTACATGTTAATCCATCAGAAGGGGTACAGTGTAATCAATTAGAAGGTGGAGAATGCAGTTCAATCCATTATAATGGGTAGAATGCAGTGTAATCCATTAGAAGGAGTAAAATACAATGTAATCCATCAAAAGGGGAAGAATGCAGTGGTATTCGTGAGAAGGGGGATAATGCAGTGTATTCCATTAGAAGGGATAGAATGCATGGTAATCCATTAGAAGTAGTACAATGCAGTGTGATCTATTGGAAGGGATAGAATGCAGTGCATTTCATTGGGAGGTGTAGAATGCAGTATAAATCCATTAGAAGGGGTAGAATCCAATGTAATCCATTGCAAGGGGCAGAAGGCAGTGTAATCGATTGCAATAGGTAGCATACAGTGTAACCCATTGGAAGGGGTAGAATACAGTATAATCCATTAGAATAGATAGAGTAGTCCATCAAAAGATGTGGAATGCAGTTTAATCCATTAGAAAAGGTTCAGTGCAGTACAAGTTTGTAGTAAGCTTTTTTAGTAACTTTTAGTAAGTTTTTTAAGTAGTCGAGTGGGGGCTGGACTGCGCAGGCGCGGTGCGGGCAGCTTAAAAAGGAGAGAAAAAAATCTTCGGAGGACTCGGATTTCAGTTTGGAGGACTTCGGAGCAGCTAAGTGTTTTCTCTGTTTATCACTTTTATTAGGGTTTTTGGGTGGAAGGGTTAGTTTTTGTTAGGGTTTTTAGTGTAAGGTTTAGATTTTTTAGTAAGTTTTTTAAGTAGTCGAGTGGGGGCTGGACTGCGCAGGCGCGGGCAGCTTAAAAAGCAAACAGCCTATAGAGCGGGCAGTGGAGTGAGTAGCAGCAGAGTGTTCTGGGCTTTGGCTCAAGGGGCTTCGGCATGAAGGGGCAAGGAGGGTAAGTAGCTGGTAAGTAGGTAAAGGCAAGGTTTAGCTTTTGGTCATTATAGATTTGTAGGTGGGACTAACTAGGGAAAAAAAAGGTAGTCAGATGGAGGACATGGTGGTGTGCTGCAGCTGTTTGATGTGGGAACTAGTGGACCTTGTTGCGGTCCAAGATGGCCACATCTGCAGTAAGTACTTGAGGCTGGACGAACTTCGGCTCAGAGTTGATGAGCTGGAGTCGCAGCTACAAACACTGCGCAGCATAAGGGAGGGAGAGAGTTATGTAGACACGGTGCATCAGGTGACAGTCACCCCCCCTTAGGGTAGGTACATCTGAGGTTCAGGAGGCAGATAGAATGGTGACGGTCAGGGGAGGGAAGAGGAAGAAGAAGTCAGGCAGGCAGACAGGACAGAGAGCCCCGGAGGCTGTTCCCCTCAGTAACAAGTTTTCTGCCTTGGAAGCTGTTGAGGGGGATGACCTGCAGGGGCCTAGCTGCAGTTACCAGGTCTCTGGCACTGGGACTGGTACTGCTGCTCAGAAGGGAAGGGTGGGAAAGAGACATGCGGTAGTGATAGGGGACTCGATAGTCAGGGAAACAGACAGGAGGTTCTGTGGCAGTGAGCATGAATCCCGGATGGTATGTTGCCTCCCAGGTGCCAGGGTCCGGGATGTCACTGATCGGGTCCACAGAATTCTTGAGTGGGAGGGAGAGCAGCCAGAAGTTGTGGTCCATATTGGCACCAATGACATAGGTAGGAAGGGGGATGAGGTCCTGAAGAGTGAGTTCAGGGAGCTAGGCAGAAAATTGAGGAACAGGACCTCAAGGGTAGCAATCTCGGGATTGCTGCCAGTGCCACGTGATAGTGAAGGTAGGAATAGGAGGAGGTGGCAGATAAATGTGTGGCTGAGAAGTTGGTGCAGGAGGGAGGGTTTTAGATTTCTGGATCATTGGGATCTCTTCTCGGGAAGGTGGGACATGTACAGAGAGGACGGGTTACACCCGAACCAGGAGGGGGCCAATATCCTTGCGGCGAGATTTGCTAGGGTGGTACAGGAGGGTTTAAACTAGTTTGTGAGGGGGAAGGGAACCGGAGGAGTAGGTCAGAGGAAGAAGGGAATGGGGAAAAGTTAGATCAAACAGGTAGAGAGGCTTTGGGGAAGGAGAAGCAGAATACAGGCTGTAAAAGTAGTAAGGTAGATGGACTGAAGTGTGTTTACTTAAATGCAAGAAGTGTCAGGAATAAGGGGGATGAACTGAGGGCTTGGATAAGTATGGGGGACTATGATATCATGGCTATTACTGAGACGTGGCTGACGTCGGGAGAGGAGTGGATATTGAATATTCCTGGTTTTCAGTGTTTTAAGAGGGATAGGGAAGGGGGGAGAAGAGGTGGAGGGATGACGATACTGGTCAGGGATACTATTACGGCTGTGGAAAAGATGGATGTTGTAGAAGGATCATCTCCAGAGTCCATATGGGTGGAGTTAAGGAACAAGAAAGGAGCAGTTACTCTACTAGGAGTATTCTATAGGCCCCCCAGTAGCAGTAGAGATATAGAGGAGCAGATTGGCAGGCAGTGTTTGGAGAGAAGCAGAAATAACAGGGTCGTTATAATGGGAGACTTCAACTTCCCAAATATAGACTGGAACCTGCTTAGTGCCAAAGGTTTAGATGGGACAGAATTTGTTAAATGTGTCCAGGAGGGATTCCTGACGCAGTATGTTGACGGGCCGACTAGAGGGAATGCCATGTTAGATCTAGTTTTAGGAAATGAACCGGGACAGGTGAAGGATCTATTGGTGGGTGAGCATTTGGGGGACAGTGACCATTGCTCCATAACCTTTAAAATTGTCATGGACAGGGACAGGTGCAGAGAGGACAAGAGGTTTTTCAATTGGGGAAGGGCTAACTACGAGGCTATAAGGAGAGAACTTGGGAGTGTAAATTGGGATGTCCTTTCTGAAGGAAAATGTACCATGGGGATGTGGTCGATATTCAGGGATCTTATGCAGGATGTTAGGGATAAATATGTCCCAGTGAGGCAGAGAAGGAATGGCAGGGTGAAGGAACCGTGGGTGATGAGAGAGGTGGAACGACTTGTTAGGGAGAAGAAGGTAGCATACGTGAGGTATAAGCAGCAAGGTTCAGACAGGGCCCGTGAGGAATATAGGGTAGCGAGGAAGGAACTTAAGAAAGGGCTGAGGAGAGCTAGAAGGGGACATGAAAAGGCTTTGGCTAGTAGGGTTAAGGAAAATCCCAAGGCCTTTTTCAAGTACGTGAAGGGTAGGAGGATGGCTAGGGTGAAGGTAGGTCCGATTAAGGACAAAGGTGGGAGAATTTGCCTGGAGGCGGCAGAAGTGGGAGAAGTTCTCAATGAGTACTTCTCTTTGGTATTCACCAGGGAGAGGGGTCTTGATGATGCGGAAGGGAGTGCTGGTAGGGGTAATGTTCTCGAGGTTGTTGATATCAAGAGAGAGGATGTGTTGAAGTTGTTAAATAATATTAAGACAGATAAATCTCCAGGGCCTGACGGGATTTTCCCCAGGCTGCTTCGAGAGGCTAGGGAGGAGATTGCTGAACTGCTGGTAAGGATCTTTGAGTCCTCGTTGTCTACAGGGGTGGTGCCGGAGGATTGGAGGGTTGTGAATGTGGTCCCCTTGTTCAAAAAAGGTAATAGGGATAGGCCAGGGAATTATAAACCGGAGAGTCTCACGTCTGTGGTGGGTAAGCTGTTGGAAAGGATTCTAAGGGATAGGATTTATGAACACCTTGAGAATCATGGACTGATTAGGAACAGCCAGCATGGCTTTGTGAAGGGAAGATCTTGCCTCACAAGCCTGATAGAGTTCTTTGAGGAGGTGACCAGGAAGATTGACGAGGGCAGTGTGGTTTACATGGATTTTAGTAAGGCATTTGATAAGGTTCCTCATGGTAGGCTTCTTCAGAAGGTCAGAGGCCAAGGGATCCAAGGAAGCTTGGCTGTGTGGATTAGGAATCGGCTTGCATGTAGAAAGCAGAGGGTTGTGGTGGAAGGAGTGCCCTTGGATTGGAAGGCAGTGACTAGTGGTGTCCCGCAGGGATCGATTCTGGGACCTCGACTTTTTGTGATATTTATAGATGACTTAGATGAGGGGGTGGAGGGCTGGGTTAGTAAGTTTGCGGACGACACTAAGATAGGCGGTGTTGTGGATAGTGTGGAGGGCTGTCGGAGCTTACAGAGGGATATTGATAGGATGCAGAGCTGGGCTGACAAGTGGCAGATGGAGTTCAATCCGGAGAAGTGTGAGGTGGTACACTTTGGAAGGACAAACTCCAGGGCAGAGTACAGGGTAAACGGCAAGGTACTTGGCAGTGTGGAGGAGCAGAGGGATCTGGGGGTTCATATTCACAGTTCATTGAAAGTTGCCTCACAGGTGGAAAGAGCAGTTAAGAAGGCTAATGGGATGTTGGCTTTCATAAATCGCGGGATTGAGTTTAAGAGCCGCGAGGTTATGATGCAGCTTTACAAAACTCTAGATAGGCCACATTTAGAGTACTGTGTTCAGTTCTGGTCGCCTCATTATAGGAAGGATGTGGAGGCATTGGAGAGGGTGCAGAGGAGATTTACCAGGATGCTGCCTGGATTGGAGGGTATTGAATATGAGGAGAGGCTTAAGGTGCTAGGGCTTTATTCACTGGAAAGGAGGAGGATGAGAGGAGACATGATAGACGTATATAAAATATTGAGAGGAATAGATAGAGTAGACAGTCAGCGCCTCCTTCCCAGGGCACCAATGCTCAAGACGAGAGGTCATGGCTTTAAGGTTATGGGTGGGAGGTTCAGGGGAGATGTCAGAGGGAGGTTTTTCACCCAAAGAGTGGTTGGTGCATGGAATGCACTGCCTGGGGTGGTGGTGGTGGCAGATACATTGAACAGGTTCAAGAGCTTGTTGTATAGGCATATGGAGGAACGTGAGATAGAGGGATATGCGGGAGGAAGGGGTTAGGTAGTGTGAGGGTGGTCTGATGGACGGCACGACACGGTGGGCCGAAGGGCCTTTTTTATGCTGTATGGTTCTATGGTTCTATGGTTCTATGGTTCTATGGTTCTATTGGAAGGGGTATAATGCAGTGTAATCCATTATATAGTATAGAATGCAGTGTAAGCTAAAGGGGTAGAATGAAGTGTAATTTTTTAGAGCTGTGTGTGTGCATTGTAATCTATTGGAAATGGTGGAATGCAGTTTAATATATTAGAAGAGGTGGAATGCATTATAATCCATTAGAAGGGTTAGAATAGAATATAATCTATTCAAAGGGGTAGGGTGAAGTACAATCCATGAGAAGAGGTAGAAAGCATTATAATCTATTGGAAGGGCTAGTATGCAGTGTCATCCATCAGAAGAGTCGGAATGCAGTTTAATCCATTTGAAGAGTTACAAAGCAGTGTAATTCATTTGACGGGGTAACATGCAGTGTAATCCATTGGAAGCGGTAGAATGGAGCATAATCCATTAGAAGGGGTATAATGCAGTGTAATCTGTTGGAAGGGGTAGAATGGAGTATAATCCATTTGAAGATGTAGAATGCAATGTAATACATTAGAAGGTTAGAGTGCAGTGTAATCGATTGGATGAGGTAGGCTATATAGTAATCCATTGGAAGGAGTAGAATGCAGTGTAATCCATTAGATGGAGAAGAATTCAGTGTAATCCATTAGAAGGGATAGAATGCAGCACAATCCATGAGAAGGAGATGAATGCAGTGTAACCCATTGGAAGAGGTACAATGCAGTGTAATCCATCAAAAGGGGTAAAATACAGTGTAATCCATCAGAAGGATAGAGTGCAGTGTAATCCACTGGAAAGTGTGTAATGCAGTGTAATCCATTGGAAGGATAGAGTGCATTGTAATTTTTTGGAAGAGTAGAGTGCAGTGTAATTGATTGGAAGGGGTAGAATGCAGTGCAGTCCATTGGAAGGGGTAGTTGCAGTGCAATCCATTGGAAGGTGCAGAATTTAGTGTAATCTATGAGAAGAGATTGAGTACAGTGTTATAGATTCGAACGGGTAGAATGCAGTATAACCCATTGGATGAGGTAGGACATGGAACAGGCCCTTCAGCCCACAACGTTGTGCCAAACTAATTACATCAGTAATAAAATGCCCAACTAAACAAATCCCTTCTGCCCACACAATGTCCATATCTTGCCATTTCCCTCACATTCATGTGCCTATCTAAGAACTTCTTGAATGTCCCTATCATATCTGCCTCCACCACCACTCCTGGCAGTGCATTCCAGGCACCCATCATTCTCTGTGTAAAAAAACTTTCCCCGCACATCTCCTTTGAACTTACCCCCTCTCACCTTAAATGCATGCCCTCTGGTATTAGACATTTCAACCCTGGGGAAAAGATATTGGCTGTCTACTCTATCTATGCCTCTCATAATCTTATAAACCTTTATCAGGTCTCCACCACTCCAGAGAAAACAACCCAAGTTTTTCCAACCCATCCTCATAGCACATGTCCTCTAATCCAGGCAGCATCTTGGTAAACCTCTTCTGCACCCTCTCCAAAGCCTCTACATCCTTCCTATAATGGCGTGACCAGAACTGAATGCAATACTCCAGATGCAGCCTAACCAGAGTTTTATAAAGCTGCAGCATAACTTCCTGACCTTTGAACTCAATGCCTCAACTAATAAAGACGAGCATGCCACACACCTTCTTCACCGCCCTATCAACCTGTGTAGCCGCTTTCAGGGAGCTATGAACTTCAACCCCAAGATCCCTCTGCTCATCAACACTATTAAGGGTTTTGCCATTAACAGTGTACTGTCTCTTTACATTTGATCTCCCAAGGTGCAACACTTCACATTTGGCAGGTTGAACTCCATCTGCCATTTCACGCCCATATCTGCAACTGATCTATATCCCGCTGTATCCTTTGGCAATCTTCTACACTACAATACCACCAATCTTCATATCATCTGCAAAATTACTAACCCACCCATGTACATTTTCATCCAGGTCATTTATATGCATTACAAATAGCAGAGGTCCCAGTATGGATCCCTGAAGAACACCAATGGTCACAGACATCCAGTTAGAATAAGTCCCCTTGCCCACTACCCTCTGTCTTCTATGGGCAAGCCAGTTCTGAATCCAAACGGCCAACTCACCGTGGATCACATGCATCTCAATCTTCTGGATGAGCCTCCCATGAGGGACCTTGTCAAATGTCATACTAAAATCCATGTAGACAACATCCACAGCTCTACCTTCATCAATCACCCTTGTCACCTTGTCAAAAAGCTCAATCAAGTTAGTAAGGCATGACTTGTCCTGCACAAAGCCATGCTGACTGTCCCTAATTAGGCTATGGCTTTCCAAATGCTCATAAATCCTATCCCTAAGTATCCTCTCCAGTAACTTCTGGACCACTGACGTGAGAATCACCGGCCTATAGTTACCAGGATTATCCCTGTTTTCCTTCTTGAATAATGGAACAACATTAGCTACATATCAGTCCTCTGGGACCTCGTCTGTAGCCACAAGGATATTGGTCAAGGCCTCAGCAATATCATCTCTTGCCTCTCTCAATAACCTGGGGCATATCCCATCAGGCTCTGGGGACCTATACAACTTTATGCTCTTTAAGAGACCTGACACCACCTCCTCCTTTATCTTGAAATGCCCTAGCATATTAGCATGCTCCACACTGATCTCCCCATCCTCCACATCATTCTCCTTGGTAGATACTGATGCAAAGTACTCATTAAGGACCTCACCCGCCTCCTACGCTTCCAAGCACGTGTTCCCTCTTTATCCTTGATTGGTCCGATCTTCTCCCTAGTTATGCTCTTGCTCTTGACATATGTATGGAATGCCTTGGATTGCTGATGCTGCTTTGCTGGGGAAATCAATTTCACTTAGACCATTTATGTCTTTTGTTCTTTCTGCCCATCCCCCCTCTCTTCAACCTAAAACTATTCATTTGTAACTTTTGCCAATGTTGACAAAAGCCCGTCGACCTATATCATTGACTGGTTTTCTCTTTCTGTGGATGTCACCTAGGCTGCTGAGTATTTCTCATGTTCTCTATTATTTCTGATTTCCAGCAATTAGGGGCAGGCACAGTAGTGCAGCGGTTAGCATAACGCTATTACAGTGCCAGCGACCCAGGTTCAATTCCGGCTGCTGTCTGTAAGGAGTTTGTACGTTCTCCCCGTGTCTGCGTGGGTTCCCTCCGGGTGCTCTGGTTTCCTTCCACGTTCCAAAGACGTACGGGTTAGGAAGTTGTGGGCATGCTGTGTTGGTGCCAGAAGCGTGGCGACACTTGCGGGCTGCCCCAGAACACTCAATGCAAAAGATGCATTTTACTATGTGTTTCTATGAACATGTGACTAATAAAGGTATCTTATCTTATTATTTTTCCCTCTGTTCTCATTCATGTTGCTCTATTTCCATCTCCCTCAGGCAGATTATCTGCAATTAACAATCTTCACCCCCTCTGTCAGCTCCCCCTTTGCTGTCTCCACCCTGCCCTCTGCTGCAACTGATCACACATTTCATCTCCAACTTTATCTCCTTCCGATATAAAGTTTTTTCTCCACAGATGCCGCCTGACCCACATTTACTATTTCTATTTCATCTTCTGCAGTTGTTTTGGTTTTTGTTAGATACACAAGGTGTTTGGTCCTTCTTTAGCAATCTGACTGACTGTCTTTTGCAGTGCCTGTGCAATGGTTGTGCTTTAGCAACAATGACAATGGTGACAGTGAGAATTTGTCTAAACTAATAACACTTTTGTAGGCATTGTGTTGAACCTGTCTGTGCCTTTGAATACTCCTCTCTGTCTCTCCTTCTGGACTGTTTGCAAGTTCCTAACCCATGTTCCTTAAGGAGAGAACAACTTGTCCACCCCAGAAAAAAGGCAGCTCAAAATGAGTAACTTTTCATTGACTGATGCTTTGATGCTTTGAAGTGTCAAATGGAATGTGACAAACATAATGGCTGCGGGATCTCTGCAAAATCAGCGAGCAGGAGGGGGATCTGGCAAATCACTCCAGATATCAGATGCCTCATAGAATGAGATCTGTAGGCATCTGAAACCCAGGATGTGATTGCTTCAGACAGCAATCTCAGCTGCAGAGTTTGTACTAAAGTGACATGCACTTCATAATCTCTTGACAGTTTTCATTGGGAGTAAGGCTTCAGACAATTACTGAGACACAAAGTAAAGTGACAGGATTGCAAGCTTAAGGTCTGCAGTTACTCTCTGTGCTGTGCATGATATGTGCTGCATGGAGATCTCAAACAGCTGGATCGCTGTCACTACAAATTTGCTGCTCCAGTTGACAATTGGAATGTAGAGGCAGGGATTCAGGTAAGTGTGGTTGAGGGAGCTTGCTCAGCAGTGCACCACGAAGGCTCAGTGCAATGATGTGTACAATTTTTTTTCACTGAAAGATTCTCATTCTGTGTAATGAGCATGGCTGCTGGGTGTTGAATGGCGCGCTATTTTGTTTCCTTGAGTTGAGATTATATGTGCCATTAAACTCTGGGTGAAGCACACTGTTTGTTGTATGAGTAACAACTTTGGCACAGAGAATTTGTCAGAAATATACAAAGGTTACTCCAAAAGAAACCTCCTCATCAGCTGAAGAACAACTTGTAATCAATAACTGAAAGCCATCCAAAATACATCCCAAAGGGTTCTAAATGATAACCTGGAGTTGATTGCAACAACCCCTCGCTCAGCATCAGTAAAACTAAAGAGCTGATAGCTAACATCAGGAGGGGGAAGGAGGATGAACATATTGAAGGATGAAGGAGGATATTGGAGTATCAGTGGTGGAAAGAGTCAGCATCTTAAAATCCTGGGTGTTAACATATCAGATATTAGATGACCTGTCCTGGGCCCAGCACAGAGATGCGATCACAAGGAAGGCGTGCCAGCGTCTTTATTTTCTTAGGAGGTTAAGTAGGTTTGGCTGGTCACCAAACACCCTAACAAACGTTACAGATGTACTGTTGAAAGTATCCTGACTGATTGCATTATGGTCTGGTATGGCAATTCAAATGCGCAGGAATGTAAGAAGCTGCAGAGAGTAAATTAATAAATTGGTAAATTGGTTGATTATTTTCACAGGTACCAAGGTACAATAAAAAAACTTGTTTTGCATGCCATCCATACAGATCATTTCATTACAACTGTGCATTGAGGTAGTACAAGGGAAAACAATAACAGAATGCAGAATATAGTGTTACAGTTACAGAGAAAGTGCAATGCAGGTAGACAATAGGTGCGAGGCCATAATAAACTAGATTGTGAGGTCAAGAGTCCATCTTATCATACTAAGGGACCATTCAATAGTCTTCTAACAGCGTAATAGAAGCTGTCCTTGTGCCTGGTGGTACGTGCTATGAGGCCTTTGTATCTTCTGTCCAATGGGAGGGGGGAGAAGAGAGAATGACCCAGGTGGGTGTGGTCTTTGATTATGCTGGCTGTTTCACCAAGGCAGCAAGAGGTATAGACAGAGTCCATGTAGGGGAGTCTGGTTTCCATGATGTGCTGGGCTGTGTTCACAACTCTCTGCGGTTTCTTGCAGGCAGTTGCTGTACCAAGCCACGATGCATCTAGATAGGATGCTTCCAGTGGTGCATCTATAAAAATTGGTGAGGTTCAAAGGGGACATGCCAAATTTCTTTAGCCTCCTGAGGAAATAGAGGCACTGGTGAGCTTTCTTGCCCATGGCGTCTACATGGTTGGACCAAGATAGGCTCTTGGTGATGTTCACTCCTAGGAACTTGAAGCTCCCAACCCTCTCGACCTCAGTACCATTATGTAGACAGGTGCATGTGCACCACCGCCCCTTCCTGAACTCAATGACCAGCTCTTTTGTTTTGCTGACATTGAGGGAAAGGTTGTTGTCATGACACCACATCGCAAAGCCCACCATCTCCTTCAGTACTCTGACACTTCATTATTTGAGATACAACCTACTACAGTGGTATTATCTGAAAACTCGTAGATGGAGTTAGAGCAGAATCTGGACACATGGTTGTGAGTGTATAGGGAGTAGAGTAGGGGGCTGAGGACATAGCCTTGTGGGGCACCAGTGTTGAGAATAATTGTGCAAGAGATGTGGCTGCATATCCTCACTGATTGTGGTCAGGAAGTCAAGGATCCGGTTGCAGAGGGAGGTGTTGAGTCCCAGGTCTCAAAGTTTGGAGATCAGTTTGCTTGGAATTATGGTATTGAAGGCTGAGCTGGAGTCAATAAACAATAGTCTAACATAGGTGTCTTTACTGACCAGATGCTCCAGAGATGAGTGTAGGGCCAGGGAGGTGACATCTGCCATAGAACTGTTTTGGCAGTAGGTGAATTGCAGTGGGTCGAGGTTGTCTGGGAGGCTGGAGTTGATGCGTGCCATGACCAACCTCTCAAAGCACTTCATGATGGTTGAAGTCAGGGCCACCAGGCAGTAGTCATAAAAACATGTTACCTTATTATTCTTTGATATCAGGATTATAGTGGTCTTCTTAAAGCAGATGGGAACCTCAGACTGAAGCAGGGAGAGGTTAAATATGTCTGCAAGTACGCCCACCAGCTGATCTGCATAGGATCTAAGGACACAGCTGGGGACACCATCTGGACCAGATGCCTTCCACAGGTTCACTCTCTGGAAGACTGATCTTACATCTGCAATGGTGACTGTGGGCTCAGGCGTATTGGAGGCTGTTGGGGTGGGTGGTGACATTCCAATCCCCTTCTATTCAAAACATGCATAGGATGCATTAAACTCATCAGGAAGAGGTGTGCTGTTGTCAGTGATGCTGTCTAACTTCGTTTTGTAGCCCATTATAGCACGTAAACCCTACCACAACTGACGTCTGGTCTGGGACTCGATTTTGGACTGGTATTGTCTCTTGGCATCCCTGGTAGCTTTACGGAGGTCATATCTCAAATTCTTTTATAGGTCAGGGTCACCTGATTTGAATGCCACAGTCCTGGACTTCAGTAGGGAGTGGATCTCCTGATTCATCCATGGTTTCCAGTTTGGTAACATCCAGATTGACTTCTTTGGTACACAGTCATCTACACATCTGTTGATAAAGTCTGTGACGGTGGTGACATATTCATCCAGACTGGCTGTTGAGACTTTGAACATGGACCAGTCTACTGACTCAAAGCAGTCACGTAGAAGCTCATCTATTTCCTCAGACCAGCACTGTACAACTTTCTGAACTGGATCCTCAAGTTTCATCTTCTGTTTGTATGCAGGGAGAAGGAGAACAGCCTGGTGGTCTGACTCACCAAAGTGTGGGCAGGGAGTGGCTCGGTAGGCATCTTTGATGGTTGTATAGCAATGGTCAAGGTTGTTTGGGCCCCTGGTGGTACAGCAAACATGCTGGTAGTATTTTGGTAACACACTCTTGAAATTGTCCTGGTGGAAGTCACCCGCAATGATGATGAGGGCCTCAGGGTATCACGTTTTGAGGCTGTTGAGTGCAGGTTTCACATCCACCTGGGGTGGGATGTAGACTGCCATCATGATTGCCATCAGTGGGGTGTAGATTGCCAACAGAATAGTGAACTCCCGTGGCAGGTAGTATGGGCGACACTTCACCATTAGATATTCCAAATGAGCCAGGATCGTCATGTCTGAGCACCACGATGAGTTGATTAGAAAGCAGACCCCTCCGCCTCCAACTTTGCCCAAGGACACTGTATGGTCCATCCAGTGAACTGAGAAGCTCTCAGGTTGCATGGCACAATCAGGTGAAGCAGGTGTAAGCCACATTTTGCTGAGACAGAGCACACAGCAGTCCCTCAGTTCTCTCTGGTAGGTCAGTCTTGCTCTTAGTTCATCAACTTTGTTCTCAATGGCCTGGATGTTAGCTGGTCATATGCTGGGCAGGGGGTCTTGAACCCATGCTGTTTCAATATCACCTGCAGCCCAATCCTCCTACCAGACTTTGGAGGTAAGTGGCTGCATCTTGTCGGTCCTGGAAGTCCTGGAATGGAGTCACCTGGAGTGGAATGTAAGTGACTGCTTAAGGACAGAGACACAACAGACTGCAGATGCTGGAAATCTGGAGCAACACACAAAGCACTGGAGGAACTCAGTGGCTCAGGCCACATCCATGGTCAGGTAGGGATGATGAACATTCTCGACCCGAAACATTGACTGTCCATTTCCCTCCGTAGGTGTTGCCTGACCCACTGAGTTCCTCCAGCACTTTGTGTGTTTCTTTGTGTGTTATGATAAGATAAACTCTTGACCTCACAATCTACTTCATTGTGACCTGCGCTGCACTTTATCTGGAACTGTAACATATTATTCTGCACTCTGTTATTGTTTTACCTTGTACTACCTCAGTGCACTGTATAACGAATTGCTCTGTATGAACGGTATGCAAGACAAGTTTTTCACTGTAACTCAGTGCAAGTGACAACCATAATAAACGAACCAACCTGCCTCAGGACAGACGTGGAGTGGATTTATCTGGACTGGAAGTTAAGTGATTTCTTCTGGGCAGAGCTGGAAAACCTGGAGTGAATTCAGCTGGCCTGTGAGGTAAGTTGTTGTTCCCATACAGGTCTAAAAGTCCTGAAGAGGAGTGGGGTGCTCCAGCAGGTAAGCATGTGCGTCTTGGGGAGCCTTGGTGTCAGGACTCAGCCCCGGGTTCTCCATAGGGTCAGGCTTTCAATTCGGAGGAGACTCAGCATTGGGCCTCGGCGTCAGGCGTCCCCGCAGGTCGGACATTTAGTTTGGTCGGGCCTTGTGACTCGGCCCCAACTAATGGACTCAGCCCAATACATTATGGTAGTATCTACAGCAAGTGCTGCCTCAAGAAGGTAACATCCATCATCAAAGATCTGCACCATCCGGGCCATGCCATCTTCTCGCAGCTACCATCAGGCAAGATGTACAGAAGCCTGAAGTCCCACACCACCAGGTTCAAGAACAGCTACTTCCCTTCAGCCATTCGGTTCTTAAACCAACCTGCACAACTCTAATCATTGCAGTTTAACAACACTACGACCATTTTGATCACTTTGCACTACAATGGACTCTGCTTCTTTTGTTCTAATTGTGTTCTTTCTTGTAAAAATTGTGTATACCCAATGTTTAATTTATGTTTTTCATGTGAATGCTGCTTATCTGATGCTATGTGACTGTGATGCTGTTGGAAGTAAGTTTTTCATTGCACCTGTGCAAACATATCCTTGAGCATTTGACAATAACCTCGACTTTGACTTTGACTTTGACTTTGAGTGTTTTAACTTCCAAGATCAGCAAGGCTGGAAATGGACAAGGGTTACAATAGGACAATGTGGTTCCAAACTCTACTCCAGGGTTTCTTGAGGGAGTAAATCAAAAATCTACTCAGCAAAACTGTTTTATTCTCATTGGAAGTTGGCAGGCATTTATTGGCACAATTAATTTCCACTGGAGATTTAAAAAAGAAATGTTGAAGTTGTTTTCAACCTGCCTTTATGCTTTGTGAGAGAACAACACCTCATATGCCACCTGGGTAGTCTACATCCCATAGAACCATAGAACCATACAGCACAAAACAGGGCCTTCGGCCCACCGTGTCGTGCCGTCCATCAGACCACCCTCACACTACCTAACCCCTTCCTCCCACATATCCCTCTATCTCACGTTCCTCCATATGCCTATACAACAAGCTCTTGAACCTGTTCAATGTATCTGCCACCACCACCACCCCAGGCAGTGCATTCCATGCACCAACCACTCTTTGGGTGAAAAACCTCCCTCTGACATCTCCCCTGAACCTCCCACCCATAACCTTAAAGCCATGACCTCTCGTCTTGAGCATTGGTGCCCTGGGAAGGAGGCGCTGACTGTCTACTCTATCTATTCCTCTCAATATTTTATATACGTCTATCATGTCTCCTCTCATCCTCCTCCTTTCCAGTGAATAAAGCCCTAGCACCTTAAGCCTCTCCTCATATTCAATACCCTCCAATCCAGGCAGCATCCTGGTAAATCTCCTCTGCACCCTCTCCAATGCCTCCACATCCTTCCTATAATGAGGCGACCAAAACTAAACACAGTACTCTAAATGTGGCCTAACCAGAGTTTTGTAAAGCTGCATCATAATCTCGCGGCTCTTAAACTCAATCCCGCGATTTATGAAAGCCAACATCCCATTAGCCTTCTTAACTGCTCTTTCCACCTGTGAGGCAACTTTCAATGAACTGTGAATATGAACCCCCAGATCCCTCTGCTCCTCCACACTGCCAAGTACCTTGCCGTTTACCCTGTACTCTGCCCTGGAGTTTGTCCTTCCAAAGTGTACCACCTCACACTTCTCCGGATTGAACTCCATCTGCCACTTGTCAGCCCAGCTCTGCATCTTATCAATATCCCTCTGTAAGCTCCGACAGCCCTCCACACTATCCACAACACCGCCTATCTTAGTGTCGTCCGCAAACTTACTAACCCAGCCCTCCACCCCCTCATCTAAGTCATCTATAAATATCACGAAAAGTAGAGGTCCCAGAACCGATCCCTGCGGGACACCACTAGTCACTGCCTTCCAATCCAAGGGCACTCCTTCCACCACAACCCTCTGCTTTCTACATGCAAGCCGATTCCTAATCCACACAGCCAAGCTTCCTTGGATCCCTTGGCCTCTGACCTTCTGAAGAAGCCTACCATGAGGAACCTTATCAAATGCCTTACTAAAATCCATGTAAACCACATCCACCACGCTGCCCTCATCAATCTTCCTGGTCACCTCCTCAAAGAACTCTATCAGGCTTGTGAGGCAAGATCTTCCCTTCACAAAGCCATGCTGGCTGTTCCTAATCAGTCCATGATTCTCAAGGTGTTCATAAATCCTATCCCTTAGAATCCTTTCTAACAGCTTACCCACCACAGACGTGAGACTCTCCGGTTTATAATTCCCTGGCCTATCCCTATTACCTTTTTTGAACAAGGGGACCACATTCGCAACCCTCCAATCCTCCGGCACCACCCCTGTAGACAACGAGGACTCAAAGATCCTTACCAGCAGTTCAGCAATCTCCTCCCTAGCCTCTTGAAGCAGCCTGGGGAAAATCCTGTCAGGCCCTGGAGATTTATCTGTCTTAATATTATTTAACAACTTCAACACATCCTCTCTCTCGATATCAACAACCTCAAGAACATTACCCCTACCAGCACTCCCTTCCGCATCATCAAGACCCCTCTCCCTGGTGAATACCGAAGAGAAGTACTCATTGAGAACTTCTCCCACTTCTGCCGCCTCCAGGCAAATTCTCCCACCTTTGTCCTTAATCGGACCTACCTTCACCCTAGCCATCCTCCTACCCTTCATGTACTTGAAAAAGGCCTTGGGATTTTCCTTAACCCTACTAGCCAAAGCCTTTTCATGTCCCCTTCTAGCTCTCCTCAGCCCTTTCTTAAGTTCCTTCCTCGCTACCCTATATTCCTCACGGGCCCTGTCTGAACCTTGCTGCTTATACCTCACGTATGCTACCTTCTTCTCCCTAACAAGTCGTTCCACCTCTCTCATCACCCACGGTTCCTTCACCCTGCCATTCCTTCTCTGCCTCACTGGGACATATTTATCCCTAACATCCAGCATAAGATCCCTGAATATCGACCACATCCCCATGGTACATTTTCCTTCAGAAAGGACATCCCAATTTACACTCCCAAGTTCTCTCCTTATAGCCTCGTAGTTAGCCCTTCCCCAATTGAAAAACCTCTTGTCCTCTCTGCACCTGTCCCTGTCCATGACAATTTTAAAGGTTATGGAGCAATGGTCACTGTCCCCCAAATGCTCACCCACCAATAGATCCTTCACCTGTCCCGGTTCATTTCCTAAAACTAGATCTAACATAGCATTCCCTCTAGTCGGCCTGTCAACATACTGCGTCAGGAATCCCTCCTGGACACATTTAACAAATTCTGTCCCATCTAAACCTTTGGCACTAAGCAGGTTCCAGTCTATATTTGGGAAGTTGAAGTCTCCCATTATAACGACCCTGTTATTTCTGCTTCTCTCCAAACACTGCCTGCCAATCTGCTCCTCTATATCTCTACTGCTACCGGGGGGCCTATAGAATACTCCTAGTAGAGTAACTGCTCCTTTCTTGTTCCTTAACTCCACCCATACGAACTCTAGAGATGATCCTTCTACAACATCCATCTTTTCCACAGCCGTAACAGTGTCCCTGACCAGTATCACCACCCCTCCACCTCTTCTCCCCCCTTCCCTATCCCTCTTAAAACACTGAAAACCAGGAATATTCAATATCCACTCCTCTCCCGACGTCAGCCACGTCTCAGTAATAGCCACGATATCATAGTCCCCCATACTTATCCAAGCCCTCAGTTCATCCCCCTTATTCCTGACACTTCTTGCATTTAAGTAAACACACTTCAGTCCATCTACCTTACTACTTTTACAGCCTGTATTCTGCTTCTCCTTCCCCAAAGCCTCTCTACCTGTTTGATCTAACTTTTCCCCATTCCCTTCTTCCTCTGACCTACTCCTCCGGTTCCCTTCCCCCTCACAAACTAGTTTAAACCCTCCTGTACCACCCTAGCAAATCTCGCCGCAAGGATATTGGCCCCCTCCTGGTTCGGGTGTAACCCGTCCTCTCTGTACATGTCCCACCTTCCCGAGAAGAGATCCCAATGATCCAGAAATGAACATGAACATTGAATTCTCCAACTTCAGGTGACCAGCTTCTCCTCTGTCCCTTTTCTCGCTCCTCCTGATCTACCCAGTTCCTCCTGCACCCACCTCACCCTGTTTCTTCCCCCTCCCCCACCCACCCCATCTGCCCATCACCCACACACACCTTCTACTGGGACCCCTCCCCCTTCTGTTCCCATCTGCCCTCCCCACCTCCCTCATTTGGTTCCATGCTCCACTTCTGCCTCCTATCAGATTCCATCATCTTCAGCTGTTTGTCACCTCCACCTATCACCTCCCAGCTTCTGGCGCTATTTCTACTCTTCTCTCTTCCATCTGCCCATCACTCCTCCTCACCTGGATCCACCAATCAACTGCCAGCTCTTGCTCCCCCCCCCCTTCCCTCTACCTCTTTACACTAGATTTCTTTATTAGTTACAGGTACATTGAAACACACAGTAAAATGCATCTTTTGCATAGAGTATTCTGGGGGGCAGCCAGCAAGTGTCGCCACGCTTCCGGCGCCAACATAGCATGCCCACAACTTCCTAACCCATATGGCTTTGGAATGTGGGAGGAAACCGGAGCACCTGGAGGAAGAGAACTTTAGAGAGCTTAGTAGAATGGTGTCATGACAACAACCTTTCCCTTAATGTCAAGAAAACAAAAGAGCTGGTCATTGACTTCAGGAAAGGGGGTGGTGTACATGCACCTGTCTACATCACTGGTGCTGAGGTCAAAAGGGTTGAGAGCTTCAAGTTCATGGGAGTGAATATCATCAATAGCTTGTCCTGGTCAAATCACATAGATGCCACGGCCAAGAAAACTCACCAGCGCCTCTACTTCCTCAGGAGGCTAAAGAAATCCCCTTTGACACTCACCAACTTTTATCGATGCACCATAGAAAGGATCCTATCTGGATTGTTCACAGCTTGGTACGGCAACTGCTCTGCCCAGGACCACAAGAAACTGCAGAGAGTTGTGGACACAGCCCAGTGCTTCACAGACTCCAGCCTCCCCTCCTTGGACTCTGTCTTTACCTCTCGTTGTCTTGGTGAAGCATTCAGTATAATCAGAGACCCTACCCACCTGGGATATTCTCTCTTCTCTCCTCTTCCATTAGTTAGAAGATACAGAGGCCTGAGGACATGTACCACCAGACTTAAGGACAGCTTCTACCCCACTGTGATAAGACTATTGAACCCTTATACGATGAGATGGACCCTGACCTCACAATCAACCTTGTTGTGACCTTACACCTTATTGCACCACACTTCCTCTGTAGCTGTGACACTTTACTCTGTACTGTTATTGTTTTTACCTGTACTACCTCAATGCACTCTGTACTAACTCAATGAATTGACCTGTACTATCAGTATGCAAAACAAGCTTTTCACTGTACCTTGGTACCAGTGACATTAATAAACTAATACCAATACTGGGACCCCTCCCCCTTCTGTTCCCATCTGCCCTCCCCACCTCCCTCATTTGATTCCATGCTCCACTTCTGCCTCCTATCAGATTCCATCATCTTCAGCTGTTTGTCACCTCCACCTATCACCTCCCAGCTTCTGGCACTATTTCTACTCTTCTCTCTTCCATCTGCCCATCACTCCTCCTCACCTGGATCCACCAATCAACCGCCAGCTCTTGCTCCCCCCCCCCTTCCCTCTACCTCTTTACACTAGATACCTTTATTAGTCACAGGTACATTGAAACACACAGTGAAATGCATCTTTTGTGTAGAGTGTTCTGGGGGCAGCCTGCAAGTGTCGCCACGCTTCCAGCGCCAACATAGCATGCCCATAAATTCCTAACCCATACGTCTTTGGAATGTGGGAGGAAACCCACGAAGTCACGGGGAGAATGCATAAACTCCTTACAGACAGCAGCCGGAATTGAACCTGGGTCACTGTTGCTGTAATAGTGTTACGCTAACCGCTACACTTCTGTGCTGGCTACCTCCCCATTATCTTTCAGTCCAGATGAAGGATCTCGACCTGAAACATTGACTGTCCATTTCCCTCCACAGATGCTGCCTGACCCACTGAGTTCCTCCAGCATCTTGTTTGTTGCTCCATGTTCCAGAATCTGCAGTTTTCTGTGTCTCCAAGTTTTAATCCCAGCACGGTCCCAGGAGTCAACAAGTGGACTGAGCAACGGAAGTCAGCTTGAGCCCTGGGTCAGGTAGACAGGTGGACTTCTCGTGGTCTTACAGTTGCAGATAAATTCTTGTACAGGTGCATCAGTGTGGAATTTCAGTGCTGCAGTGCATGCTGATGTCTGCCAGGGCACTGAATTTCTGTGAAAATATTTTCATGACTGACACTCACTGACTTGCTGGGTAGAGTTGAACTTTGAGCTTAGTCAGCAGTCTGTTCTATTTCAGTTTGCAGTGCTCTGTATCCCACAGTTCCCATGCTGTTTCCTCCTCCCTCTGCTCTCATTCTTCTCTATTTACACATCCAGACAGATCAGTGTCACCCCTCTCTCAGTCAGCACCACCACCACAGGCCAGTCAGATGCTCCAGATGTCCACCCTATCGTAGACACCCCCTTGGTGCTCTCCAACATTTCTCAGTATGATGTTGGGACTTTGTCTCCACGAGGATCAATGCTATCTTGTACAGACTACCTGCACCAGGTAGGTGTGTTTATCCCTGGTACTGGTTCACTCACTACCCAGTCTGTCAGCTTTGTCCCTGAGGACTCGGCCAGCTTGGTCAGTGGCAGTGCTACCAAACCACGTTTGGTGACGAATGTTGAAGTCCCTCCACTCAGTCCCCATCCTGTGTCCTTGCTACTCTCAGCGCCTCTTCCAGGTGTTGTCCGACATGACCACCAGCTGTGCCACTGAGTAAGCTGAGGATGCACTTCAGATATAGAGTTATATTTGAAAACATCCTTCTTAATGTAAGACATTGCCGGGGCAGCACAGTGGTGCAGGTAGTGAAGCCACTGCCTCACAGCTCCAGAGACCCAAGTTCAATCCTGACCTCCAGTGCTGTCTGCATGGAGTTTGCATGTTCTTCCCGTGACCACGTGGATTTCCTTTGCATGCTTCAGTCCCAAAAATATGCAGCTATGTGGGTTAATTGACCGCTGTAAATTGTTCCTCGTATGTCAGTGAGTAGAATAATCTGAAGACAGTTGATGAGAATGTAGGGAGAATCGAATGGGTTAGCGTAGGATTAGTGTAATAAATGGGTGGGTGATGGTCAGCACAGACTCAATGGGCCGAAGGGCCAGTTTCCATGTGTCTCAATCATTCTACAACAACTGTTATCCAGAGTACTGCTGACACTCTGTGCATTGCATAAAATGTGCAGCACAGAGAATTGTGGATGGAGGAAAAGCTCATTTTTCATTCTCATTATCACATGATCTCATTATTATTGCTCCTGGTTTTGTTGACTGGGGTACCAGAGCTGTCTCACTGTGAGGAAGGTTCACCCAGTCATAAAGTCACAGAGTCATAGAGTAATACAGCATGGAATACCCTCTAAAAAAAAGAATGAAATCTGTGTCCAGAATAACCACACCTTCCTCTGTCTAAGTCATTCAATAAATCACTCACCCACTGCAATCCACCTAACCAAAGCCACCAAATCTTGTCACTCACCAGAGAACTATTGAATGGGCAAATTGTCCCTCGGGCCATAATAACTGGAGGGACAAGATGTCAAAGCTGGGCAAATCATTACATTTCACGTGGCATTATAAACTGGAGGGACAAGATGTCAAAGCTGGGCAAATCATTACATTTCACGTGGCATTATAAACGTAAGGAGAATTAATTCTTGAGGCAAAATTAACAATTTGTCATGCACCCATGTGCATTCCATTAATACATTACAATTTCTTCAAATTCCATTTCCTGCAGTTTGTACCAATACCCAGTGTGCAGGTCAGTGGAAACGGCCCAGCTGCTGAGATATGTGGTCCACTCCTTCTGTGTTTTGAAACTCAAATTTTCTGCCAAGGAACCTCCTTTATTCACTCAGAGGATGTGATTTATGCCAGCAATATTTGCTGCATTTGCAGGGGCAGACATAGTTGTTGGGATGTCACTGAACACACGAACAAACATCTACAGATGTACTGTTGAAAGTATCCTGGCTGGTTGCATCATGCTCTGGTACGGCAATTCGAATGTGCAGGAATGTAGGAAGAGAGTAGTGGACTCACCAAAGACATCACAGGCGTATCCCTCCCTACCATCAGTAGTATCTACGTGAGGCGCTGCCTCAAGGAGGCAACATCCATCATCAAAGATCCCCACCATCCAGGCTATACCATCTTCTCACAGCTACCATCGGGCAGGAGGTACAGAAGCCTGAGGTCCCACACCACCAGGTTCAGGAACAGCTACTTCTATTCAATCATTTGGTACTTGAACTAACCTGCACAACCTTAATCACTACAGAAGAGCAGCACTGTGAGCACTTTGATCACTTTGCACTAAAATGGACTTTGTTTTTTTTTGTTCCAATTCTGCTTCTTGTAAAAATTGTGTACAATTCAGGTTTAATTTATGTTTTATTTGTGAAAGCTGCTTATCTGATGCTATGTGCCTGTGATACTGCTGCAAGTAAGGTTTTCATTGCACCTGTGCATACATGTACTTGTGCATCTGACAGTAAACTTGACTTTGACTTTGGGAGATGAGGCATCTTGAAAAATCTATGAGAAGTGTGAACTCCCATTTCCTTGTCCCTTTTCACTATTGTTCCTCTCCTGGGCCAGGGTGCCATTGGTATCACTGCTCTGCTGCAGGACAAGTTCAGGAAACTACTTGCCAAATCGTTGAAGGTGGCAGACAACCAAAGTGAGCATGGTGGTGGCCATAGCTTGCTGATGAGGGAGCCTTGCTTGAAGCTATGCGAAAGTAGCCCCATTCTGCAGAGCGGACATCCCGTTCCATCACCAGTCCAGTGGTGACGGAGTTGACTGTGCCATCCTCTTTACTGTGGTGGAGAAAGTGCAGGGCACATCTGTGGATACCTGGCTAACCTGAATCATTCTGCCTCTCATGGGTGAACACATCAGTTCAGGCTCAGGGCTGAGCGGAGTGGAGGAGAGCATTAGACAACTGGGGGAAGATTCCTACACATGTTAGGAAGGCTGTTAAGAGTGTAAGTTAATGGCAACAACATAAAAAAATGTTGCTGGCCTGTTTGAGGGAGAATAAAGTGCAATTCAGGGAAGTAAGGAGAGGATGAACGGGACTGGTGGGATCTCCCATTCCAGGGAGATAACAGAGATCTGACGAGCCAAATGGCTTCCCTCTGTCACAGCAGGTAAAATAATGAACAACTCCTCTGATAATGATCACACTAGATCTCCCAAGGTAATGATTGGTTCCTTGTGATAAACTGTGGTCTTGAACAACCCATCTGTGATCACGAGTCGTCCCCTGACAAATGATAATGCCAAATGCCTGATGATAATGACCGACCCTGGGAATAATGATGATCCCTGGTGACATTCATTGTCTCTTTTGTGAAGGTACGCAGATGGGCCGTGATCATGGGAGAGCCTCTGTGATAATAGCTGATGCAACATGACAACAATCTGTATCGTAGGTTGGCCTCAGCAAAAATAACTGAACAACTGTGCCAGTCATCAGTCCCCTTTGACAACATTCAAAACTGATTGACCACCCACCAGTGTTAACAACCAACCTGCAGACTATAATGATCAATCCCCCTTTGATAACTGGTAAGTTAGTAAATTGGTAAATTGGTTTATTATTGTCACATGTACTGAGGTACAGTGAAAAACTTTCTTTTGCATGATATCCATACAGATCATTTCATCACATCTGTACATTGTGGTAGTACAAAGGCAAAGCAATAACAGAATGAAGAATAAAGTTACAGAGAAAGTGCAATGCAGGCAGACAATAAATTGCAAGGCCATGACGAGGTAAATTGTAAAGTCAAGAGTCCATCTTATCGTTCTAGGGAACCGTTCAATAGTCTTATAACAGCGGGATAAATGCAGTCCTTGAGCCTGGTGTTACTGGATTACATTCAGGATTTTGTATTTTCTGCCTAGTCAGAGAGGAATAAGGAGAGAACGTCCCAGGTGGGTGGGGTCTTTGATTATGTTGAGTGCTTTACCAAGGCAGCGAGAAGTGTAGGCAAGAGTCTATGGAGGGGTGGCTGGTTTCCGTGATGTGCTGATCTACATCCACAGCTCTCTGCAGTTTCTTGTGGTCTTGGGCAGAGCAGTTGCCATATCAAGCCGTGATGTATCCAGATATTAGAATTGGAATTGGTTTATTATTGTCATACGTACTGAGGTACAGTGAAAAACATGTCTTGCCTACCATTTATACAGATCATTTCATTGCACAGTGCATTGAGGTAGCACAAGGTAAAACAATAACAGAATGCAGAGTAAAGTATTACAGTTACAGAGAAAGTGCAGTGTAGGTAGACAGTAAGGTGCAAGGTCATAGTAGATTGTATGGTCAAGAGTCCATCTTATCGTACTAGGGAACCATTCAGTAGTCTTTTAACAGTGGGATAGAAGCTGTCCTTGAGCCTGGTGGTACATACTTTCAGGCTTTCGTATCTTCTGCCCGATGGGAGGGGGAGAAGAGAGAATGCCCAGGGTGTATGGAGTCTTTGATTATGCTGTCTGCTTTAATGAGGCAGCAAGAGGTACAGACAATAGTCCATGGAGAGAAGACTGATTTCTGTGATGTGCTGAGCTTTGTCCACAACTCTCTGCAGTTTCTTGCAGTCTTGAGCAGAGTAGTCGCCATACCAAGCCATGTTGAATGCATCACATGCTTTCTGTGATGCATCGATGGTGCATTGATCAAAATCAATGAGGGTTGATGGGAACATGCCAAATTTCTTTAGCCTCCTGAGAAAGTAGAGGTGCTAGTGAGCTTTCTTGGCCGTGCTGTCTACGTAATTGGACCAGGAAAGGCTGTTGGTGATGTTCACTCCTAGGAACTTGAAACTCTCAACCCTCTTGACCTCAGGACCATTGATGTAGACAGGTGCATGTACACCCCCCCCTTCCTGAAGTCAATGACCAGCTCATTTGTTTTGCTGACATTGAGGGAAAGTTTGCTGTCATGACACCATGTCACTCAGCTCTCTATCTCCTTCGTTTACTCCGACTCATCGTTATTTGAGATATGGTCCATTACGACAGTATCATATGCAAACTTCTAGATAGATTTAGAGCAGAATCTGGCCACACAGTCATAAGTATAGAGGGCTGAGGATGCAGCCTTGTGGGGCACCAGTGTTGAGAATAGTTGTTGCAGAGGTGTTGCTGCCTATCCTTACTGATTGCTGTCTGTTGGTCAGGAAGTCAAGGATCCAGTTGCAAAGGGAGGTGTTGAGTCCCAGGTCTTGGAGTTTGGTGATAAGTTTGCTTGGAATTATAGTTTTGAAAGCAGAGATGTAGTCAATAAACAATAGTCTAACGTAGGTGCCTTTTCTGTCCAGATGCTCCAGAGTTGAGTATAGAGCCAGGGAGACAGCGTTTGCTGTAGACCTGTTTCGGCGGTCAACGAATTGCAGTGGATTGAGGTTGTCTGGGAGGCTGGAATTGAGGTGTGCCATGACCAGCCTCTCAAAGCCCTTCATGATGGTGGAGCTCAGAGCCATCGGGCAGTAGTCATTAAGGAACATGTTTTTCTTAGGTACCGGGATGACAGTGGTCCTCTTAAAGCAGGTTGGAAGTTCGGATTGAAGAAGGGAGAGGTTAAATATGTCTGCAAGTACCCCCACCAACTGATCTGCACAGGATCTAAGGACATAACTAGGGACACCTTCTGGTCAGATGCTTTCTGTGGGTTCATTCTCTAGAAGACTGATCTTACATCCGTAACGGTGACTGTGGGTTCAGGTGCATTGTAGGCTGTTGGGGTGGGTGGTGACATTCCAATCCCCTTCTGTTCAAAACATGCATAGAATGCGTTAAGCTCATCGGGAAGGGATGCGCTGTTGTCAGCAATGCTCCCTGACTTTGTTTTGTGGCCTATTATAGCATGTATGTCCTGCCACAACTGAGGTCTGGTCTGGGACTCAATTTTGGACCGGTATTGTCTCTTGGCATCTCTGATAGCTTTATAGAGGGCATATCTTGATATCTTGGACAGGTCAGGGTCACCTGATTTGAATGCAGCAGTCCTAGACTGCAGTAGGGATCAGATGCTTTCTATCATATATCTATAAAAAAAAATGGTGAGGGTCAAAGGGGACATGCCAAAAATCTTTAGTCTCCTAAGGAAGTAGATAGGCACTGCTGTGCTTTCTTGGCCATGATATCTATGTGTTTGGACCAGGACAGGCTATTGGTGATGTTCATTCCTGGGAATTTGAATCTCTCAACTCTCTCGACCTCAGCACCGTTGATGTAAAAAGGAACATGTTCACCGTCCCACCTCCTGTAGTCAATGACTGGCTCTTTTGATTTACTGCCATTGAGGGAAAGATTGTTGTCAATGACACCATATCACTAGGCTCCATCTCCTTCCTGTACTCTGACTCATCATTATTTGAGATTTGACCTGCTACAGTGGTATCATCTGCAAACTTGTAGATGGAGTTAGAGCAGAATCACAAGATCACAAGACAAGGGAGCAGAAGCAGGCCATTCGGCCCATCGAGTCTGCTCCAAGGAAAAGGGAAAATGAGAAATGGGGAATGGGGGGGGAACAAAAACAAACAAAAAAAGAAACCTATTCTAATCCCAATTTCCGGCATTATCCCCATATCCCTTAATACCCTGACTATTTAGATATCTATCTATCTCCTCCTTGAACGCCCCCACTGATCTGGCCTCCACTGCTGTACGTGGCAAGGAGTTCCACACATTCACCACCCTCTGGCTAAAGAAATTTCTCCTCATCTCTGTTTTGAAACTGTACCCTCTAATTCTAAGATTGTGCCCTCTGGTCCTGGATTCACCCACCAAGGGAAACAGCCTAGCCACATCTACTCTATCCTTTCCTATCAATATTTTAAATGTCACTATGAGGTCCCCTCTCATTCTTCTGTACTCCAGTGAGTACAGTCCAAGAGCCGACAAACGCTCATCATACATAAGCCCTTTCATTCCTGGAATCATCCTCGTAAATCTCCTCTGAACCCTCTCCAATGTCAGCACATCCTTCCTAAGATGTGGGGTCCAAAACTGCGCACAATATTCCAAATGAGGCCTCACTAGTGCCCCGTAGACCCTCATCAACACTTCCTTACTTTTATACACTATACCTCTCGAAATGAATGCCAACATAGCATTCGCTTTCTTTACCACCGATCCGACCTGGTGGTTAACCTTTAAGGTATCCTGCACGAGTACCCCCAAGTCCCTTTGTACTTCCGTACTTTGAATTTTCTCTCCTTCTAGATAATAATCTGCCTGCTTATTTCTGCTTCCAAAGTGTACAACTGCACATTTCTCAACATTGAATCTCATTTGCTATTTCCTTGCCCATTCTCCTAAACTGTCTAGGTCCCTCTGCAACCTTCCTATCTCCTCAATACTCCCTATTCCTCCACCTATCTTGGTGTCATCCGCAGAATCTGGCCATGCTGTCATGAGTGTATAGGGAGTAAAGTAGAAAGCTGAGGATGCAAACTTCTAGGGCACCAGTTTTGAAGATAATCGTGGTGGAGGTGTAGCTGCAAAGGGAAGTGATCAGTCCCAGGTCGAGGAGTTTGGAGATGAGTTTGCTTGGAATTATAATATTGAAGGTGGAGCTGCACTCAATAAGCAATAATCTGACGTGAGTGCCTTTACTGTCTAGATGCTCCAGAGATGAGTGTAGGGCTAGGGAGATGACATCCACTATGCATCTGTTTCAGCGGTCGGTGAGTTGCAGTGGGTTGAGGTTTTCTGGGAGGCTAGAGCTAAGGTGTGGTATGACCAGCCTCTCAAAGCACTTCATGATGGTGGAGCCACCGGGCGTTAACTTCTTTTCCTTGGGTACTGAGATGACAGTACAATGATTAATCCCCTGTGTTAATACAATGATGGACCTGTGATTGAGAATCATAATCCCTCCCTGATAATAATTACCTGGTTGTGGTGAACATTGACCTGCCCTGTGCTTCGTTCTCTCAACTTTCCCACTAACTCAGCTGTCTGGTCCTGATGCACATGATGAACCTCTCCACGCTGCTTGAGAGACATCAAACCATGACAAACACCTGGAACAGTGATCAATCCCTGTGGCAATCCCTGTGACCCAACATGTGCTGAGTGAAACACAACAGTGATAGTGAATGATAGATAGTGAGTAATGATAAATTACCCTGTGATAATAATAAACAAGGGATGATGATTGAGCTGCCCATGTTATAACTCCTCCCTGTTATTATGACCAATATACAGGTGCTAATATTTGAACTGCCCGTCCTGCAGCAACGACCAGACCTTGTAAACACAGTCAACACCATCATTGTCATCACCTCACCTGTGGTCATCAACCCATTGACCCATCTGTAATCAGCAACTCCCTGTGATAAATCATTGTTGGAATTAACTTTGAAACATTTCATATTCATTACCTACCAGGTGCTACAAAGCCACCTGCCTTTGAGATTTTAGGGATTTTCCTACCACCAGCAAAGTGGGTTATTAGATGAAGTTGTGTCAATATGACAAGTAATTGGGACTAAACATGTTAGTACAGGTGGATAATGAAACAACTTGTTCAATTATTTTAATTCTGTTCATCTCTGCTTGCCAAGAGACTGTTGGAGGTTTCACTGCCCACAGAGACTTTTCCTTGTAACAGTGAGGTGTTGTAGTTGCAATAGAGTGTTTAACAAATTTTGTCCACACCAAAGATCTAAATTCAAGCAGTTGACTAACACTGCGCTTTAGCAAATACTCCAGCAAGTGTACCAACTTGGACAATGTCGGGGAAATCCCATGATGAGGATAGATTTTGGCAGGTTTTTGTCGTCTATGTCCCAATGTATCTTATTGGTTCGGGTTCTGTGGGAAAATGTGCTGTGTGATAATACAAGGGGGTAATGAAGTGAAAGTTGTTCCAATGTTTTAACTTTTTTCCTCATTTACTTACAACAGAGAAGAAAGCCATTCTGTCCCATCATCTCCAGGTCTCAGAGCGACCTTGTTCCCATCAATTTTCCCTCTAAGCTATTCTCCTCATTTCCTCTTCAACTCTTCCAAATTTTACTGCGCACCTTACTGGCAATTTACTGCGGCGAATTAACCTACCAACCCGCACATCTTTGGGATGTGGGAGGAAACTGGAGCATCTGGAGGAAACCCACACAGTCACAGGAAGAACATGCAAACTTCACACATACAGCCCCAAGGTCAAGATGGAACCTGAATCGCTGGAGCTCTGAGGCAGCAGTGTTACTGTGCCATTGGTTAACCATGTTCCCTGCTTGGTTATGCTCTCTCATCCTTACCACCTGCCTGGCTGTCAAGAGCCATTTCATTTATGATTTATTGTTCTTCCTTCCAGCCAAATGGTGCTTCTGGTACTGAGGAACTTTGATGGTAATGGGAGCAGAGCATTGGGATTGCTGGGACTGCTTTACTCAACCTATCCAGTTGCAATGCCTGAGTTTATCCTAAAATCCAGCCCCAGTGCCCAGGAGACCTCAGCATTCATAACTCCATCCTGTCTCAAATCAAGTAAATATCATAGATTAAGGATTGAAACCATGACCTTCCTGAACTGTATGGCTTTCTTGACTTGCAGTATGTGATCAGTTAAGCTTTGGTTATTTAGTTCACAGTTTCCAGAAGATTGTGAAATTTATTTAAACAAAGCAGAAATTTCAATTCTACATCCAACTATGAGTGATTCAATATGGAGGAGGTGATGCACGAAGATGCTTTGAACATCACTTATGATCCTTGAAGGGGAAGAATTCTCTTTCTCGCGCCTCACTCCATGTCACCAGTGAACTACCAACAGTTTACAATCTCAGTAGTTCCATGGGGCAAGAAATAATCACAAACCACCTTTGGGTTAATCCAGTGTTCTAATTATCCTCTCAGAGGATTGAACTGCATTATTCATGGACATTCAAAATAAATTAATCCAAATTGGAACCCTTCTTGATTTTTAATTCATGAATTGAAGATGAATATGTAGATCAAATGCAAGTAAACTCCAGAGATCAAAAGGAAAGAAAAATAGTATGAGCATTTACATTTTGAATTCAAATAATTAACATTCAAAGTACCATTGAAATCTATGTAAACTGTAATCTTCAAAGGAACATCAGGTCTCATGAGCTTGAAGGATTTTTTTTTGATTTATTTCTTAAGTTGAAATATGAAGTGATAAATGAGTGATGAATTCTATTTTGTAATATACTATCAATGATGCATTGTGTCATGGTTCTGCTGACTCTAGGAAAATTTATGTCTGAATTGCATGATGAGATGATCAGTTTTGCTCCAAAGTACTAAATTATCTTTAGATCACAGCAATGAGCATCACCCAGACACTAACAAGTGAGAAATGGCAGCAGCCAGACTTTCAGAAAAAGTTGAAACATTGGCCCTGGACAGCAGTCATGTCTGTGAAACAGCTGGGATAGAGAAGGCTCACCGTAAAGTTCTTGGACAAATAGAGGAAGGGTCGCAGGGCGGAAGGCGATATGGGTTGAAGGGAATAGATGCACAAAATAGAGAAATAGAACTATTCGACATATTTGGAAAACACTGGCTCATGTTTCAGCTATGATCATCTATTTTCCTAAGTATGGTCAGACAGGATAAGGGTTTTCATATTAATAGCCCAAGCAGATAGAAAGTTTGACTTTTCGGCTCTTAAAGTTTCTCTTGAGGCATACTGACTTAAGCTCTTAGATAGGCACATGAAAGTGCAGGAAATGGAGGGACATGGACATTGTGTAGGCAGAAAGGGTTAATTTAGTTAGGCAATTAATTACTGGTTTAATTAGGTTAGCACAACATGGTGGGCTGAAGGGCCTGTTCCTGTGCCATACTGTTCTATGTTCTTTGTTCTCTGGAAGTTGAGGGAAAATGTGGATAACTATAGATAAAACATGAGGGGATTCTACCATTCGATCTCCCACTGGATTTACAGGGGAAGCCCAGTGGTATCTCGACATTGATTGGGAACATTCTAAGAACCTGACATGATATGAGGACCCACATTTTCATCTCCCAACTCTACTATTTAATCCACAAACTTTGGTTCCTCAGCAGGTCTATTCCACTGAGCTTTGTTCAGATTTAAAATCATGCTTCAAAAACAGGGAGGTTAACATGGGTTAAAATGGGTGGCACAGACTTGTTGGGACCCAAGGGCTTGTTACTGTGCTGTACAAATAAAGTTTAAAGTTTGAACCCCACTGAGAATACATACTAGGCTTTTGGTTTCACTTCAGCTGTTTTGAGACATACACAGGCTTTCTGTGAAGGCTTGCTGCAGAAAACCACTGTCTGGGTGGAAGAAATCACCTTTTAAAACCCAGCACTACAGAAACAAACACAACTTCCAGCATCAGCATATCTACAACCTCCAAAAACAATTTGGTGTGTCCCCATTGACCCTCACCAAGTTTTATAGATGCACCACATAAAGCATCCCATCCGGATGCATCACAGCTTGGAATGGCAACTGCTCTGCCCAAGACCACAAGAAATACAGAGTTGTGGACACAGTTCAGTCCATCACGAAAACCATCATCCCCTCCATGGACTTTGTCTACACTTCTTGCAGCCTCAGGAAAACAGCCAACATAATCAAAGACCCCATTCACCCAGGACATTCTCTCTTCTCCCCCCTCCCAAAGGGCAGAAGATACAAAAGCCTGACAGCACGTACCACCCGGGCTCAAGGACAGCTTCTATCCCGCTGTTATAAAGAGATTGAACAGTCCCCTTGTATGATAAGTTGGACTCTTGACCTCGCAATCTACCTCATCATGACCTTATTGTCTGCCTGCACTGCACTTTCTCTGTAGCTGTAACACATATTCTGCATTTTGTTATTGTTTTACCTTGTACTGCCTCAAAGTACTGATGTGATGAAATGATCCGTATGGATGGTATGCAAAACAAAGTCTTTCACTGTATCTCAGGACATGTGACAATAATAAACCAATTATCAATTACCAGATGCTGGAATCTGGAGTAACAAACCAACTGATGGAGGAACTCAGCGGGTCAGGCAGCATCTGTGGAGGCAGGGGGAAAGTTGATGTTTCAGATCAAGACCCTGCCTCATGCCTCAGGACGGGGACAATATCAAAAAGCTCCATTGTTGGCCATGGTCCAGAAACACCAACAATATTCACAACATGCAGAATTAGAAAAAAATATCATCCAACCTTATCAATCTCTATGTCCACAGGTTCCACAATTTCCTCAGCCAACATCAGCTACAACCTTCACTTGCACCTTCATCAGCAACATGACACAACATCCATTATCTCCAGCTACAGCTGAACATCCACCTTCATCAACTAAAAATCCCACCATAATTAACATCCAAACATTCTTTCCATTGGCAACATCCAACATCAGCAACATTCACAACTTCCACCAGAAATGTCCACAAGCAACACCACAAACACTCCAAATCCTACAAGCTTTAAATGCAGCAGTCACACCAATGTTCCGAACACCCATAATTCACATAAGTGACCTGGATGAAGGCACCAAAGGTATAGTTGCTAAACTAGTGGTGTGCCGCAGGGGTCAATGTTGGGACCCTTATTATTTGTTATTTATATGAATGATTTGGATGTGAATGCACAAGGCTTGATCAGTACATTTGAGGATGACACTAAATCAGGTCTTGTTGATAGTAAAGGAGGTTATCATAGATTACAGGGGGATCTTGATCAGCTAGGGAAGTGGGCTGAGGAGTGGCAAATGGATTTCAATACAGATAAGTCTGAGGTGATGCATTTTGGAAGGTCAAACTAGCGTAGGACATTCATATACCATGACTGGTAGGGCACTGGGGAGTCTAATGGAACAGAGGGAACTAGGACATTGTCATCACAGGTAGACAGGAGGGGGAAAAAGGTGCTTAGCACACTGGCCTGCATCAGTCAGGGCACTGAGTATTAGAGTTGGGACATTATGTTGCAGTTGTACAACTCATTGGTGAGGCCGCACTTGGAGCACTGTGTCACTTCAGTCACCCTGTTATAGGATAGACATGATTAAACTGGAAAGAGTGCAGAAAAGATTTACAAGGATGCTGCCAGGACTAGAGGGTCTGAGTTATAGCGAGAGGTTGGCCAGGCAAGGTCTTTATTCCTTAGAATATGGGAGAATAAGTGGATACCTTATAGAAATGTATAAAATTATGAGAAGCATAGATCAGGTGAATACTGACAGTCTTTTCTCCAGGGTAGGGGGGTTCAAAACTTGGGGGCATAGATTTAGGGTGAGAGCGGAAAGATTTAAAAGGGACCTGAGGAGCAACTTTTTCCACGCAGAGGGTGGTGAGTATATGGAACGAGCTGCCAGAGGAAGTGGTTGAAGCAGATACAATAATATCATTTAAGAAGCACTTGGATAGGCAAGACTCAGAAGGATATGGGCCGAATGCAGGAAATTGGGCCTAGCTGGGTGGACACCATGGTCAACATGGACTTGTTGGGCCAAAGGGCCTGGATCTGTGCTGTATTGCTGTATGACTCTATGTGAAAGGGCAAAGATTGTCATTGCACTTCATTTGTTTTGCACTTTATTTGTCTACCTGCACTGCAATTTCTCTCATAAGGACATAAGAACTAGGAGCAGGAGGAGGCCATCCAGCCCGTCGAGTCTGCTCCACCATTCAATAAGATCGTGGCTGAACTGGCCGTGGACTCAGATCCACCTACCTGCCTTTTCCCCATAACCCCTAATTCTCCCACTATGCTAAAATCTACCTAACTGTGTCTTAAATATATTTAATGAGGTAGCCTCTACTGCTACCTTGGGCAGAGAATTCCACAGATTCACTACTCTCTGGGAAAAGCGGTTTCTCCTCATCTGTCCTAAATCTAATTCCCCCGAATCTTGAGGCTATGTCCCCTCGTTCTAGTCTCACCTACTAGTGGAAACAACTGTCCTGCCTCTCTCTTATCTATTCCTTTCATAATTTCATATGTTTTGATAAGATCCTCTCTCATTCTTCTGAATTCCAGTAAGTAGTCGCAGCTGACTCAATCTCTCCTCATAGGCTGACACCCTCATCTCCAGAATCAACCTGGTGAACCTCCTCTGAACCACTTCCTCTAGTAAGGAGACCAGAACAGCATGCAGTACTCCAGGTGCGGCCTCACCAGTACCCTGTACAGTTGCAATAATAACCTCCCTGCTCTTAAATTCAATCCCTCCAGCATTGAAGGCCAACATTCCATTTGCCTTCTTGATAACCTGTTGCATCTGCAAACCAACCTTTTGCGATTCATACACAATCACTCCCAAGTCCCTCTACACAACAGCATGCTGCAATCTTTCACCATTTAAATAATAATCTGATCTTTCCAAAGTGGATGACCTCGCAATTGCCAACATTGTACTCCATCTGCCAGACACTTGCCCACTCACTTAACCTATCTATATCTCTCTGTAGACTCTCCACATCCTCTGCACAATTTGCTTTTCCACTCAATTTAATGTCATCAGCAAACTTAGATACACTGCACTCGGTCCCCTCTTCCAAATCGTTAATGAAAATAGTGAACAGTTCTGGGCCCAGCACCGACCCCTGGAGCACCCCACTCATCAGTAATTGCCAACCAGAGAAACACCCATTTATCCCAACTGTCTGCCTTCTATTGGTTAATAGATCCTCTATCCACGTTAATACATTATCCCCCAACTCCACGCATCCTTATCTTATGGATATGACTTTTATACGGTACCTTATTGAATACCTTCTGGAAATCCAAGTACTGAACATCCACCTGTTCCCCTCTATCCACTGCACTCACTATCTCCTCAAAGAATTTTTTAAAATTTTATTTACAGCGTGGTAACAGGCCCTTTCAGCCCAACAAGTCTGCGCCGCCCATTTTTTTTAAACCCCCAAATTAACCTACACTTACGTCTTTCGAATTTGGGAGGAAACTGGAGCACCCGGAGGAATCCCACGCAGACACGGGAGAATGTACAAACTCCTTACAGACAGCGACGGGGATCGAACCCCAATCGCTGGCGCTGTAGTAGCATCGCACTAAAGCAGTAAGTTTGTCAAACAGGCCCTGCCTTTCCTGAATCCATGCTGTGTCTGCCTGATGGAACCACTTCTATCCAGATGTCTTGCTATTCCTTCCTTAATGATAGTTTCAAGCATTTTCCCAGCTACATTCGTTAAGCTAACTGACCTATCTTGTCTGTCTTTTGCCTACATCCTTTCTTAAACAGTGGTGTGACATTTGCTCTCTTCCAATCCACTGGGACCTGATCAAAGTCCAGAGAATTTTGGTAAATTATCACAAACGCATCTACTATAATTTCCGCCGTTACTTCCAGTACCCTGGGATGCATCCCATCAGGACGAGGGGACCTGTTTACCTTTAGGCCCACTAGTTTACTCATCCTACCTCTTTAGTGACAGCAATTGTATCGAGGTCTTCACCTCCCATCACATCCATAACCCCTCTCTTTGGCATGTTAGATGCGTCCTCCACCGTGAAGACCGACACAAATAGTCATTCAAGGCTTCAGCCATTTCCACATTACCCAATTTTAATTCCCCCTTCACATCTTCTAAGGGACCTGCATTCACTTTAGCCACTATTTTCTGCTTTATATTATTATAAAAACTTTTACTATCTGTTCTTATATTTTGTGCTAGTTTACTTTCATAATCTATCTTCCTTTTCCTTATTGCTTGCTTTTAGTGGCTCTTTGTTGCTTTTTCAAGTTTTTCCCAATTTTCCAGTTTCCCACTTCTCCTGGCGACTTTGTATGCATGAGCTTTTAGCTTGATTCCTTCTTTTATTTCCTTAGTTATCCAAGGATGGCTCTCTTTTAACTGGAATATGATTGTGTTGTGCACTGTGAAAAATCTCTTTGAAAGTCTTCCACTGTTCCTCAACTGTGTTATTATGTGTTATTATGCAGTTATAATAAAGAATTACAGTTCCCAGCAGGCAATACAAGGGGTCACATGGGGAACAGGAAATAGCTGTAGAAGAGTGGGAAGCAAGCCAGCCTGTCTGTTGCAGCCAGTCTGTGGTTGTTGTTTTAATAAATGTTCAGATGTTAAACCCATGCGAAGTTTGTATCTTGATGAAGAACAAACATAACATGGTGTCAGAAGTTGGTGTGAGGTCTGAACAAGGAGAGTAGGTGAATACTGTGTGCAATTGAGAAAGAGACTCAGTGAGTACAAATGAAAAGCTGTAATAAGACGGAGAAAAAGCTGGCCGGCGTGGCGAAGAAGCACATTGTTCCTGAAGTTCAGCAGTCACCGGATTTGGTGACTGCTGAACTTCAGGAACTTCAGGTGAGAGGCCGAGAGTTCCCGTTGTGGATCAGCTATGTCCTCCCACACCTATGCAGTTTACTGGCAATCTAACCGATAATTGGAAACGCTTCAAACAGCAATTCAACATATATTTAGATTCTAGTGGAGCAGGAAGGAACAATGAAAAATTGAAAGCATCTATTTTTCTGCACATGATTGACGAAGATGCTTTGGACATCTATAACAGCTTTCAAACTGAAGAGACAGCTTTTGAGTTGGGCACTCTGATGGAAAAATTTGAGGAGTATTTTATTCCTAGTAAAAACATCACATTTGAGAGATTAATTTTTTTTCCTGTGACCAGAAACAAGGTGTTAGCTTTAACCAATACTTAGCTGAGCTTCACACAATGAGTAAGTCTTATGAATTTGGAGATTTGAGAAACTCAGTAGTTAAAGACAGAATAGTTTGTGGAATTCCAGATAATGGACTCAGAGAAAGACTGTTGTGTGAAAAAGATTTGACCCTGGAAAAGGCGGTGAATATGTGTAGGTCAGCAGAAACCACATGAGCACAAGCTAAGGAGCTGTACAGAGCAGACACAACAATACATGCTGTGAAAACAGAAAAGCAGCACACAAGGCATTTCCAAAAGTAACAGCAAAGCAAAGAGGAAGGCTCAAACAGCAAATGCAGCAGATGTGGAGGTAGACACATTCCAAAGATGTGCCCTGCTTATGGGAAGTCCTGCAATAGCTGTGGGAAGAAGAATCACTTTGCAAGGTGCTGCGAACCTGGGGCTAACAAGAGAAAGGTGCAGACAGTTGATGAGAAAATGGAGGAATTCTTTGTGAATTCTGTACAGACTGTGGCTGCTGGTAAAACAGAATGGATTGTTCCAGTAACTGTGAATGAGACAGTAATTCCATTCAAGCTTGACACCAGAGCTCAGGTGGATCTGTTATCCATGGATTATAAGACTCTCACAGTAAAGAGTAAGATTTACCCTGTGAAGTTAAAAGTGACAGGCTACACCGGAGAAAAAGTTCCAGTAAAAGGGGGCTGTACGGTGACCTTTAAGCACAAGGGGCAGCACTTAAAATCACAGCGACTGGTTGTAGAAAAGAGAGTACAGCCAATATTAGGTCTGAGTGCATGTGAAAAGCTCAACCTAATGAAAAGAGTTTTCATAGTAGCTTCACATACCAAAGATGACCACACAACACTCATGGAAAAGTATGCAGATGTCTTTGAGGGGCTCGGATGTACACAAAATTCACATAGATGAGGCAGTGGCTCCTGTTGTCCATGCATGCAGGAAAGTTCCATTTCAACTTAGAGATAAACTTAAACAAGAACTAGCACGCATGGAACGGATGAATTTCATACAGAAAATTGAAGAACCAACAGATTAGGTGAGTTCACTGGTCATTGTGCAAAAGAAAAATGGAGCATTGCAGATATGTCTAGACCCAAGAGATCTCAATAAAGCCATCAAGAGAGAGCATTTTAAATTGCCAACAGGGGAGGAGATCACGTCCTGGTTCTCTGGTGCCAAATGGTTCAGCAAGCTCGATGCCTCATCTTGGTTTTGGCAGATGGAGCTTGATGAGGCAAGTTCAAGACTGTGTACTTTTAACACACCACAGGGAAGATACTGCTATCTTCGGCTGCCATCTGGGATCATGTCCGCACCAGAAGTCTACCATAAAACCATCCACATGATTTTTGAGGGCATACCTTGTGTCGAGACCATAATGGATGACATCATTGTCTGGGGGTCCACCAAGGAGGAACATGATACTCAACTGAGACAAGTGCTTGACGTGACAAGGAATGTCAATTTGAAATTAAATAAAGAGAAATGTGAGTTTGGTGTTAAGACACTGACCTTCATAGGAGATGTCATATCTGAAGAGGGAGTGAAGCCTGACCCAAGAAAGACATCAGCCATTGAAAACATAGAGAGGCCCCAAAACAAACAGGAGGTGAGACGTTTCTTAGTGATGGTGACTTACCTGGCTAGGTTCATCCCTCGACTGTCAACAGTGTCAGCACCACTTAGGTCACTCCTTGAGCAACAAAATGAATGGATTTGGTCTCATGAGCAAGAAGAGTGTTTCCAGATGTTGAAAAGGGTCCCGTGCTGAAGTTTTATGATCCGGAAAGGTGTATCAGGATATCGGCTGATGCATCCCTTAGATCAGTACTACTGCAGCAGCATGATGGTGTTGTGAGAAATCCACATGACTGTCACGTGACAGTAATGACAATGACCCCCGCTGACCGGAGGATATAAAATATATAGAAAGTAGAGGCTATACTTTTTTTTTATTCATAGTCTGCTCTGTGTTTAAGATGGCTGCTGATCTCCTTAAGATGGCCGCTGGACCTCCTTCTTCTTCTTCAGCTCGAGCGTGGGAAACTCTTAGTGTGGGAAACATATAGCTAATTAAAGAAATAGTTAGCCCATTCCTAGGGAGACACTTTTGATTTATTGTAGCTCATTAAACAGATGGTTATCCCATTCCTAGGAAGACACTGTTGATCTATCGTGTAGCTAATAGTCATTAGGGCTAGTACGACTAATGATGTTGTAGCAGTTCTGTAGCTGATAGTTTTCATAACTGATAAGTCAGGTGCTAGCGAGTCTTAGAACTCATAAGTAATAGAGACACATTGTAATGTTTTATAACTGTTAGCCTTGTAGCAAATAAGCCTAGTATTGTTTTATAACTGATAGTTCTGGAGACTAGTACCAGTACTCCCAATGCCCATAAATAATTGGGGCACCTCATTATAGGAAGGATGTGGAGGCATTGGAGAGGGTGCAGAGGAGATTTACCAGGATGCTGCCTGGATTGGAGGGTATTGAATATGAGGAGAGGCTTAAGGTGCTAGGGCTTTATTCACTGGAAAGGAGGAGGATGAGAGGAGACATGATAGACGTATATAAAATATTGAGAGGAATAGATAGAGTAGACAGTCAGCGCCTCCTTCCCAGGGCACCAATGCTCAAGACGAGAGGTCATGGCTTTAAGGTTATGGGTGGGAGGTTCAGGGGAGATGTCAGAGGGAGGCTTTTCACCCAGAGAGTGGTTGGTGCATGGAATGCACTGCCTGGGGTGGTGGTGGAGGCAGATACATTGAACAGGTTCAAGAGCTTATTGGATAGGCATATGGAGGAACGTGAGATAGAGGGATATGCGGGAGGAAGGGGTTAGGTAGTGTGAGGGTGGTCTGATGGACGGCATGACAAGGTGGGCCGAAGGGCCTGTTTTGTGCTGTATGGTTCTATGCTTCTATGGTTCACCCTGCGATTGAGTCAGGAAATGACTGTGGCGAAAGACAAATGGTTGTGAGCCAGGAGACAACTGTGGAAGGAGGCAAATGGTGAAGGATGAAACTGTGAAAATAAGAGAGAACATGATGGATTGTAGCAATGTAATTGAGCTAAGAAAAAAGGTATAAAAAAAGGCCCACGAGCTTTGCTCGGGGGCAGTCAGAGAGGGCAGTAGTCAAAGGGTGACTGGTAACTGACTGTCTGACTGTCACAACTTTTTTTTTGCAAATAAAAGTTTAACTTCTTGAGGAATCCTCTGCTTCTCCTGGTCATCTATTTATTGCGGGTAACCACGACAAGGACAGCAGAAGTTATACCACTGTCAATCAAGGTGCAGCTCCACCCACCCCTCAGGTGTGAGAGTACCTTTTGCCTCTGAACTTGCCTGACCAGTACCCTTTGTCTATGAACCTGCCTGACCATTGGCTGTGGCAGGAACCCTTGTCTTTGACCCCCACACCATTGGTTCTTTTAAATCACAACAGTGAGGCTCCACCCAGCCTCCGAGCACCATAAAAAGGGCTGTGTCCACTAGCCCTTCCTCTTTTGACAACCCCAGGAGTAGTGAGACAACACTGCAGAGATCACTGGTAAGAGTGCATCACCACATGGTCTGGGAGCGTTTCACTCAGACTCCGAGTAGTATTAAAGCCAATGCTAGTGTGGAACGGGCTTTGAAGTGTTATATCCTGAAGTTGTACATTGTTATTTTGTGTGCGTGTGTGCGTGTGTGCGTGTGTGCGTGTGTGCGTGTGTGTTTATTTTACCCCAGTTGCGATCCCCTCTCATGTTTGTGGTATCCTACTTGTGGGTGAGTGTCCATCTGTTCCCATCCATTCTGTCCCGTGTTTGCCTTTGTGATTAAACTAGTTTTGGTCTACAAAGCTCGTGTCCAGCTGTGGGGCAAGCCCTGCCCCTTGCCCCCTGACAGGAAGGGGTACCCTTTGAATTACAAGTCTCCAGTAGCAAGTCAGTCACTGAATGGAGCCCCGCAAAAAGGACCCAGGGGTGCAGAGTCCCGCTTGGCTTCTGGACCAGGTCCTTGCCGGAGGCTGCTGCCTGCTACAGCCTTTTTGAGTGCCAGCTGCTGGCCTGTTACCTGGCTCTCCTCGCCACAGAACACCAAACTGGCACTGACCCCGTCATCCTTCGCCCCCATCTGCTCATCATGCGATGGGTCAAGTTCCCCGAGTCCACTCACAAAGAGGGCCGAGCCCAGAGGTCCTCGGTGGTGAAGTGGAAGTGGTACATCACGGACCAGGCCGATCCCAGTCTGGAAGAGGTCAGCTGCCTCCACGAAGAGGTCATGATTCCCCAATCCCAGGAATCACTCCCAGACATTCCCGAGATCACGCCCTCACCCATGTCCTGAGGCCAACCTTTCGACTCCCTCAATCCCGAGCAGAAGCGGCATGCCTGGTTCACAGATGGCTCCAGCCACTGGGAAAATGGGAAGCAACATTGGAAGGCGATGGCACTTCATCCCGCTTTGGGGAAAACAGTGACAAAAGAGGGAGCGGGAGGGTCCAGTCAATTGGCCGAGCTAGCAGCAGTGGCACTCACGCTACAGAACTCCACCGGGCCAGTGCACATCTATACTGACTCTTGGGCAGTGGCCAATGGATGGCGCAGTGCCAGTGGCACAAAACAGGGTGGGAAATTCATGGACGCCCCCTCTGGGGCCAGGAACTTTGGCGCTATATCTAGCACCAAGCGGCTCAGAGATGCATATCAGTCCACCATGTGGATGCCCATACACACAGAAAGACCCAGGAGGCCATCCATGATGCCACGGTGGACCAGGCTGCCCAGATATGTTGCACTACCCTTCCCCCTGATGAACCTGACTTCAGCTCTAGCTGCATGGGCTCACTGTAAGAGTGGCCACCTAGGGGCCGACGGTACACGTCGCTGGGCAGAACGGTTCGGGGTCGCCCTTACAATGGACCAGTGTAAGACCATGGTCGTGAACTGCCCCATCTGCCAACAGGTCGACGGAGCCACCGGGCCATATTTGCCGTGGCACAGGAGCAGGTCACGTGTGGCAGATAGATTATATCGGACTGCTCCCACGCCATAACAGAAAGCAATACGCCCTAACGATGGTGGACACGTACTTAGGTGTCCTGGTGGCGGTGCCCTGCGAAAGGGCCGACCAGAATAGCACCATCAAGGGATTGCAGTACCTCTCCTCCATCTCTGGAGTACCGTGGGAGGTACAGTCTGATCAGGGCTCCCATTTCACAGGGGCCAAGGTACAAAACTGGGCAACAGAGGAGGGGATCTCGTGGCTGTTTCACATCCCCGACCATCCCCAGGCATCGGGCCTGATCGTAGGATGAACGGCCTGCTGAAGGAGATAATACACACGCTGACACGCTCCCTCACACTGCAGGGGTGGTCGTGCATGCTACAGCAGAATGTCGCTCAGCTGAACACACGGCCCACTGGCCAAGGGGGGTCTCCATTATCCCGCCATCTGGCTTACTCCCCACCGTCCAGCTTGCGAGACCCCAAATCCCCTGGGAATGAGGAGTCCGGGGGGGTCTGGGTCAGACAGCCACAAGGCCCCCCTCAGAAGGGGGAAGTCGTTGCGCGCGGTCCTGGGGACACTCATTGGGTCGCGATTCCAGGTCGAACTAACCTGTCCTGTCTCCATACCCAACACCTAACTTGCCAGGAATGAGTTTGTTTCCCCCGCTAGAGGACGATGGCACTGCTCCCTCCACCTCTTTCTGCTGACTGTGATGATTGACGAGATGTCTGCTCAACCTTCCCTTGAAATTACTCACAGATCCACCAGCACCTCCAAAGACGGAACCGTGGGACATGTGGAACAGTTGAATCTACCCCTGAATCCTGGCACAAGCCGTTGAAGCCTTGCCATCGACGATGATTCCTTTGGCTACTTGTCAGAATGGACTGTTTACATAGAATCTCCTGTTTTTATTAGTTTTCCTTTTATCTCTGTTGCGTCGGTGTTGCACGGTACGGTCTCCCTGTTGCATCTGTTAGGATCATTATATCTGTGTTCTGGGGGGACTGGATGGCAGTTCCACATCATTTCCCCCACCACTGCACATTCCCTCCAGAGATTCCAAATGGGGTGGGTGTTTTAGGAGTTGGTATTTCCCTTCATACAATTTGACCTCCATGCGAGTGCCGACCCTCAGAGCATTCCACAGTTACTGAGCACACCAAGGGAATGCTGGTGTAGACTCCAGGATGAGTACAGTTCCACCTTCTCAGTTGACTGTTGTGAGTTTGAGCGAGACTGGTGTCCAGGTGCCCCATGACCACTGCTGATGGTGCCGCTAAGCTGGGGCTCCCTAAACTCTGAACGTGACCCACTGGATCTCCGGCTCCAGTACCTACCCGTGGCTCCCCACAGGCTGGTACAGTTGCTGTCTTCCAGTGTTTGACGGTGCCCTGAATCCACACTCGATGAATGGGGGAGCACCCAGCACACTGTGGGTACAGGGACAGCAGGGCCATCGTGGAGAGGCCCAAGAGGATAGCCTGCGCCCCCCCCCCCCCCCCCGTATTGCACGGCCAGACTGTCTCATGAGAAACAACGACGGCAGAGGAGCTGGCTGCAGTCAGGCTGGTAACCTGGTGGCATCAGACGGCCCTGGATGGTCCACTCACTGTGAATGGTGGTACATGTGCGGTGATTACAAAGGAGCGCTGCACCTTTATCTCTGATAAATCCAGCAACCCCTCCAACCTGGCTGCTCACTTTGGGGACTCGGTGGCCAAAACTCAGAACTAAGGGACCAGCTCCTCCAGCACGACACCTGATGGGAAACAAGTGGCCGTTTGGGTCACTGGGGGACGTTGGGCTACTGTCACCCACTGATCATTGCCCTCCTTTGGTTGATTATGGTTTCTGTGTACCCTGATAGCTCCTCCCTTGATTGGCAAGTCGTCTAACTTCCGAGGGGTGGAATGTAGTGAGAAATCCACATGGATGTCACATGACAATAACGACACTGACCACCGCTGACCGGAGGACAGCATTGCTCCTCTGATCGGAAGTGATGCTACTGTCAATCAAGGTGCGGCTCCACCCACCCAAGTTTGTGGGTACCTTTGCATCTGAACCTGCCTGACCATTGGCTTGTGGCAGGAACCTTTGTCTTCGACTCCCACACCATTGGCTCATTTAAATCACAACAGTGAGGCTCCACCCAGCCTCCGAGCACCATAAAAAGGGCTGTGTCCACTAGCCCTTCCTCTTTTGACAACCCCAGGAGTAGTGAGACAACACTGCAGAGATCACTGGTAAGAGTGCATCACCACATGGTCTGGGAGTGTTTCGCTCAGACTCCGAGTAGTATTAGAGCCAATGCTAGTGTGAGACAGGCATTGAAGTGTTATATCCTGAAGTTGTACATTGTTATTTTGTGTGTGTGTGTGTGTGTGTGTGTGTGTGTGTGTGTGTGTGTGTGTGTGTATTTTACCCCATTTGCGATCCCCTCTCGTGCTCATGGTATCCTGCGTGAGTGAGTGTGTGTCTGTTCCCATCCAGTCTGTCCCGCGTTTGCCTTTGTGATTAAACTAATTTTGGTCTACAAAGCTCGTGTCCAGAGTCCTTGATCCTTAAGACAGTGAGAATGATTTCACACAACAGATGGCACATGGCAACCTGTGGCCTATGCATCAAGAGCTTTAACAAGTGCGGAAGCCAACTATGCACAGATAGAGAAAAAGCTTCTCACCAGTACTTATGCATGTGAAAGGTTCCATCAGTACCATCTATGGGCAAGCTATTGAAATGGAGACAGACCATAAACCATTGGTCTCAATTATGTCCAAACCACTGAATGACTGTCCCATGAGGATACAGTGCATTTTGATAAGGCAGCAGAAATATGATGTGAAGATGATCTACACACCGGGAAAATATAGTTTGCTGCTGATGCGCTGTCTCGAGCAGTCAACAAGACAGAAAAGAGTGACCAACAGGTTAATGCCGATATACAGGCCTGTGTTGATATGATTGTCACCTCTCTTCCAGTATCTCCTGATAGAATAGAACAGATTAGGAAAGCAGCAGATGCAGATGAAACAATGAAAGTACTCAATGATACAATACGGAAAGGATGGCCAGCAGCAAAGGATGACTGTCCAATGTGTATTCAGGATTACTGGGCATGCAGAGCTGAAATGTCAGTAGTGAAAGATATGGTTTTCAAAGGGAACAGGTTTGTGATTCCAGTGTCACTACGCAAGGAGATGCTCCAGAAGATACATGAAGGGCATCTTGGTGAGGAAAAATGTAAACATAGAGTACGTGAAGTGATGTACTGGCCAAGAATGAATCAAGACATCAGCCGGACCATTGCTTCATGTGAAATATGCCTTACCTACAGACCAAAGCAGCAAGCAGAACCACTTACACCACACCCTGTACCAGACAGGCCGTATTTCAGAGTTGGAGTGGATTTGTTTGACTGTAATGGGAAGAGCCATATTGTCGTAACAGACTACTTTCCAATTACCCAGAGGTTGCAACACTGCAACCAATGTCCAGCAAAGCAGTTATCACTTTCCTGAAAGCTGTGTTTGCGAGGCATGGAGTTCCACGTGAAGTGGAATCAGACAATGGTCCACAATTTTCGAGCTGTGAATTTGAATCCTTTGCCAATATTTGGGGGTTTTGACAAGCCCACATCACCCAAAATCTAATGGCCTAGCAGAGAGTTCAGTTAAGGTGCTGAAGGGCCTCATGAAGAAAGCGCAAGATGGACAAGAGGATTTCCATAGAAGTCTAATGATTTACAGAAGAGCTCCACTGCAGAATGGCCTTTCACCAGCCCAAATGTTGATGGGTCGACGCATACGCACTAACTTTCCAATACATGAAAACCCGTTGACACCTGAAGGAGCACACAAGGTCAAACAGGCTGAAGAGGAAGGGAAAGAAAAACAGAAACAGAATCACGACAAGGCAGTGAAAAGCCTACCAGTCCAGACGCCTGGGGATCAAGTGCGAATCCCAGATCATGATTCTGGCACATGATCCATGCAAGGAGTTGTGCAAGAGGAAGTAAATCCACATTCATACCAGATCCAGATGGAGCGAGGGACACCTCTGAGGAGGAACTGCGTGGATCTACGACCACAAGCTCCAACCCATGGCTGTGACCCGTCCCCTGTCAGTACACCAAAGGGGCCAGCATCTGGAGAAAATGAACATGTGGACCAGAGTTCCCAGGAAAACACCAGCAGTAATGCAGCAAATGAAAGCAACGCACCTGTGAAAATGAGTACCAGACCAAAAAGGACCATTAAACCACCTCAGAGACTGATTGAAAGCTGCTGAGTGGACAATGGTTCCTGGCAGGTTGATAAGGACAAAGTATTGTGTTTGTCTTTCTTTAAAGGGGGAAGATGTGTTATTATATGTTATTATGTAGCTATAATAAAGAACTACAGTTCCCAGTAGGCAATGCAAGGGGTCACATGGGGGAACAGGAAGTAGTTGTAAAAGAGTGGGAAACCAAGCCAGCCTGTCTGTTGCAGCCGGACTGTTGTTGTTGTTTTAATAAATGTTCAGATGTTAAACCCACGCAAAGTTTGTCTCTTGATGAAGAACAAACATAATATCAAACATTGCACCATATAGCCTGTGTTGCCAGTCTATGCAAGCCAACTCCTCCCTCACCCTGTTGTAGTCTTCCTTATTTAGACATAATACACTGGTTTTAGATTAAACCATTGTACCCTCCGTTTGTATGAGGAATGCAATCATACTCTTTCCAAAAGGATCCCTAACTACAAGATTGTTAATTTTACCTGTCTCATAGCACTGGACCAGATCTAAGATAGCATCTTCCCTTGTAGATTCACTAGCATGCTGTTTAAGAGAGCTATTGCGGATGCATTCTATGAAGTTCTCCTCAAGACTGCCTCGAACAACTTCATTCACCAAATCTATGTGGATGTTAAAGTCCACCACAACAATTGCCGTTGCATTCTTACATGCATCAAATATTTCTTGGTTTATTGCCTGTGCCACTGTAATGGTATTATTGGGTAACCTATAGACAACTCCCAACAATGAATTTTCCTCTTTACTATTCCTAATCTCTACCCAGATGGATTCAGCATTCTGCTCCTTGGATCTTATATCGTCTCTCACTCTTGTCCTGATTTCATTTTTAATTAAGAGTGCTAACCCACCTCCCTTATGTTCCTGCCTATCCTTCCATATTACCTGATATCCTTGGATATTTAATTCTCAATCATCTCCATCATGTTTCCGCTAAATCATACCCCTTTGCACTGGTTTGTGCCACAAGTTCACTGACGTTGTTTCGAATATTACCGGCATTCAGATAAAGTTCCCTTACATTCATTGTCCTTTTTTGAATCTAGTAACCTTTGTGTCCTTTGCATCAGACTTTTCTGTACTCCACTCTTACTCTTCCCTTTTCTAACTTTTGCTCTGGTTTCTGCTTTGCTCCCCTCCGTCTTTCTGCATGGGTTCCCATCCCCCTGCCATATTAGTTTAAACCCTCTGTAACAGCACCAGCAAACAGTCCTCTGAGTAGGATCAAGGAAAACCCCATGGTATTCAACACGTATGTGAAGAATAAGAGGATGACTAGAGTAAGGGTAGGACCAAACAGGGATAAAAGAGGAAACATGTGCCTGGAGTCGGAAGAGGTAGGGGAGGTCCTTAATGAATACTTTGTTTCAATATTCAGCAGAGAGAGAGACCTTGACATGTGTGAGGATGGTGGACGACAGGTTGATATGCTGGGGTATGTCGACGTGAGGAAAGAGGATGTGCTGGAATTTTTGAAAAGCATTAGAATAGGTAGGTCACTGGGGTCAGATGGGATATATCCAGGGTTATTATGGGAATCAGGGGATGAGATTGCTGTGCCTTTGGCGATGATCTTTGTGTCTTCACTGGTCACAGGAGTAGTGCCAGATGATTGGAGGGTGGCAAAATGTTGTTCCTTTGTTTAAGAAAGGGAGTAGGGATAACCCTGGGAATTACAAACCAGTGAGTCTTACTTCAGCTGGTGGGCAAATTACTGGAGAAGATTCTTAGAGACAGGACAGATGGACATTTAGTGAAGCATAGGCTGATTAGGGACAGCCAGCATGGCTTTGTGAGCGGCAGGTCATACCTCACGAGCCTAATTGAATTCTTTGAGGATGTCACAAAACATATTGAAGAAGGTAGAGCAGTGGATGTGGTGTACATGGATTTTAGTAAGGCATTTGATGAGGTTCCTCATGGAAGACTCATTCAGAAAGTCAGGAGGCATGGGATCCAGGGAAACTTGGCTGTGTGGATTCAGAATTGGCTCACCCATAGAAGACAGAGGGTGGTGGAAGATGGAGCACATTCTGCCTGGAGGTTGGTGACCAGTGGTGTTCTACAGGGATCTGTTCTGGGACCCCTGCTCTTTGTGATTTTTATAAATAACTTGGATGAGGACATGGAAGGGTGGGTTAGTAAGTTTGCTGATGATAGAAAAGTTGGTGGTGTTGTGGATAGTGTAGAAGGTTGCTGTAGATTACAACAGGATATAGATAGAATGCAAGCCTGGGCTGAGAAGTGGCAGATGGAGTTCAACCTGGATAAGTATGAAGGGATTCGCTTTGGGAGATCGAATTTGAAGGCAGAATACAAAACTTTTACAGAATCAGCCCGGGAGCTGTTGGATGGTGAGAGGATTTAAAAAGCTTAATAAGTGGAGGGTAACTGAAAGGTTAAACAGAGTATCGAGTGGTTGATTAGAGGGAGTGAGTACTTGAGATAATTGGCAGGGACAAATATAAGGAGGGGTAACTAAAGAGGAACAGCCAGTATGTCAGTGGCTCAGGGTAAAAGTGGAGCTTTGAGGCTTTGGTGAGCTTGCTCCCAGAGATGAAAGGCTGAGTAAGTTCCTTTAATTAAGTTAATTAACATTGGAGTAGGTAATGAAGTCAGCAGTTAGGGCAGTTGAGTGCTCCGTATGCAATATGTGGGAAGTCAGGGATGGGACACTTGTCTCTGATGACTACACTTGTAAAAGGTGCATCCAGCTGCAGCTCCTGACAAACTGAGTTAGGGAGCTGGAGCTGGATGAACTTTGGAGCATTTGTGAAGCAGAAGTAGACAGTAGTTTCAGGCAGATAGTCACCCCTAAAAGTCATGAGGCAGGTAGATAGGTGAATTTCAAGAGAGGGAAGATGTATAGACAGAAAGAGCAGAGAATCTTTGTGGCTGTTCCCATCAACAATAAATATACCATTTTGGATACTGCTGGTGGGGATGACTTACAAGTTGTAGTGGTCGTGCCTCTGGCACAAAGCCTGGACCCCCCTCTCAAAAAGGAAAGAGGGGGGAAAAGGAGAGCAGTAGTAATAAGGGATTCAATAGTTAGGGGGACAGAGGAGGCTTTGTGGGAGAGATTGAGAATCCTGGATGGTCTGTTGACTCCCTGGTGCCAGGGTCTGCAATATCTCAGCTTGAGTTATTGATATTCTCAGGAGGGAGGGTAAGCAGCCAGATGTCATGGTCTATGTAGGGACCAATGTCATGGATAGGAAGAAGGTGGTCCTGCAAAGTGTTTAGAGAGTTAGGTGCAAGTTGAAGGACAAGACTTCCAAGGTTGCAATCTAAGGATTGCTACCTGTGCCATGTGCTAGTGAGGCTAGAAATAGGAAGATAATGCAGCTAAATATGTGGCTCAGGAGATGGTGCAAAAGGAGGGCTTCATGTTTCTGGACAACTGGACTATGTGGTGTTAATGTTTTTAGTTTTGTTTTAGAGATGTTTTTATAGACTATTTTAGATATTTATCAGTGTTCTTTTTGTTGCACTGAGGAGCTGGTGAGAAACAGTATTGTTTTGTTTTGTGTATGTAAATATTTAGAAATGACAATAAAGCAAATCTTGAATCTCCTTCCATGGAAGGTGGGACCTGTTCTGATGGGACAGTTTACACCTGAACTGGAGGGGGACTAACCTACTTGTGGGTAGGTTTGCTAGTGCTGCTCTGAGGGGTTTAAACTAGATTTACAGGGGGAGGGGAACCAGAGTGTTAGAGCAGATAGTGAGGTGGAGGAGGTTAAAGGTCATGGGAGAACGCATGTTCTGACAGATATCAAAGGTTTATACATGATAGAAATTTTCTCAGGTGCATCCATTTCAATGCAAGGAGTATTGTCAGTAAGGCAGATGAGCTTAGTGTTGATTGGCACATGGGATTACAACATTATTGCTATTAGTGAGACTTGGTCACAGGAGGGGCAGGACTGGCAGCTTAATGTTTCAGACATGATAGAGGAGGGATGAAAGGGGGAGGTGTGGTGTTACTAGTCAGGGAAAATACCACAGATGTGCATAGACAAGGCAGCCCAGAGGGCTCCTCAACAGACTCCATATAGGTGGAGCTGAGGAATGGGAAAGGTGTGACCACACTAATAGGGTTGTATTACAGACTGTCCAATAGTCAAAGAATTAGAGGACCAAATCTGTAGAGATAGCAGCCTGTGTAAGAAACAGAGCTGTAATCATAGGGGATTTTAACTTTCCACATTGACTGGGACTCTCACACTGAAAGGGCTGGATGGCTTGGAATTTGTCAAATGTGTTCAGGAGAGTTTTCTAAATCAATAGAGGTACCAATGAGACAGAATGCAATACTTGATCTCCTATTAAGAAAAAAGACAGGTCAGGTGACAGAAGTATGTGTAGGTGAGCATTTTGGGTCCAGTGACCATAATGTCATTAGTTTCAAGTTAATTATGGATAAGGACAGGTCTGGTCTGAGTTGAGGTTCTAAATTGGAGAAAGGCCAATTTTGTGAAAATAGGATCTAGGAAGAGTGGATTGGGATAAGTTTCCTGCAAAGGATGTGTTCAGTAAGTGGAAAGCCTCCAAAAGTGAAATTTTGAGAGTGTAGCGTTTGCATGTTCCTACCAGGATTAAAGGCAAAGTTAACAGGCATAGAGAACCTTGGTTTTCAAGGGATATTGGTGATTGCTTTAAGAAAGAGGTGTATAGCAGGTATAGGCAACTAGGAACAAATGAGGTACTTGAAGAGTATAGACAATGTAAGAAAATACTAAAGGAGGAAATCAGGAACACAAAAAAAAGACATGATGTTGCTTTGGCAGATAATGTGAAGGTAAACTTGAAGGGTTTCTACAAGTATATGAAGAGTAAAAGGATGGTAAGGGACAAAATTGGTCCCCTAGAAGATCAGAGTGGTGGGCTATGTGTGGAGCCTCAGGAGATGGGGGAGATCTCAAACAGTTTTTTGCATCAGTATTTACTCAGGAAACTGGCATAGTCAATAATGGAAGGGAAACAAGCAGTAGTGTTGTGGAACATATAGAGATTTAAGAGGAGGTGCTTGCTGCCTTACAGCCAATAAAGGTAGTTAAATCCCCCGGACCTGACATATTTCCTCAGACCTTGAGAAAGACTAGTGTAGAAATTGCAGGGGTTCTGGCAGATATATTTAAAATGTCCTTACCCACAGGTGCAGTGCTGGAGGGCAGCTTATGTTGTTCCATTGCTTAAAGGCCCTAAAAGTAAACCAGGTAATTCCAGGCTGGTGAGCCTGACATCAGTATTAGGTAAATTATTGGAAGGTGTGCTGAGAGATCAGATATACAAGCATTTGGACAGCCAAGGGCTGACTAAGGACAGTCAGTATAGCTTTGTGTGTGGTAGATCATGTTTAATGACTCCTGTAGAGTTTTTCAAGGAGGTTACCAAGAAAGTAGATGAAGGAAAGGCTGTGGATGTTGTCGACATGGACTTGAGTAAGGCCTTTGACAAGGTTCCACATGGGAGGTTAGTTCAGAAGGTTCAGACACTAGGTATCCATGGAGAAGTTGTAAACTGGATTTGAAATTGGCTGTGTGGGAAAAGAGTGGTAGTGGATGATTGTTTCTCAGACTGGAGGCCTGTGCCTCAGGGATCGGTGCTGGGTCCATTGTTGTTTGTTGTCTATATCAATGATCTAGATGATAATGTGGTAAATTGGATCAGCAAGTTTGCTGATGACACTGGGATTGGAGGCACTGTGGACTGAAGATGGCTTTCAAAGCTTGAAGAGGGATCTGGTAAAATGGGCCAGAAAGTGGCAGATGGAATTTAATGCAGACAAGTATGAGGTGCTGCATTTTGGAAGGACAAATCAAGGTAGGACATACACAGTAAATGGTAGGGCACTGAGGAGTGCAGAGGAACAAAGGGATCTGGGTGTTCAGATACATGATTCCCTGAAAGTGACACGGGGATGTAAAAAAGGCTTTTGATATCCTGGCATTCATAAATCAAAGTATTGTGTATAGGAGTGTGGATGTTATGGTGAGGTTTTATAAGACATTGGTGGGGCCAGATTTGGAGTATTGTGTGCTGTTCTGGTCACCTAACTATAGGAAAGATATCAGTAAGATTGGAAGAGTGCAGAGGAGATTTACTAGAATGTTGCTGGGTCTTCAGGAGTTGAGTTACAGGAAAAGATTGAACAGGTTAGGATTTTATTCCTTGGAATGCAGAAGAATGAGGGGAGATTTGATAGGTTTACAAAATTGAGGGATATGGACAGTAAATGCAAGTAGGCTCTTTCCACTTAGATTAGGAGAGATAAGTACGAGAGGACGTGGCTTTAGGATGAAAGGGGAAAGGTTTAGGGGGAACTTCACTCAGTGGTGGGAGTGTGGCATGAGCTACCATCTGACATGGTAAATGCAGGCTCACTTAAAATTTAAGAATAATTTGGATAGATACATGGATGGTAGAGGTCTGGAGGGTTATGGACTGGGTGCAGGTCAATGGGACTAGTGGAATAAAGTTTCAGCACAGACTAGAAGGGCCAAATGGCCTGTTTTCTGTGATGTTGTGTTCTATGGTTAATGGCAGGACTCTTAACAGTGTGGAGGAACAGGGATCTTGGGGTCCATGTCCATAGATCCCTCAAGGTGACCAAGCGGTAGATGTTGTGTATTTAGACTTTCAAAAGGCCTTCGATAAGGTGCCTCACAAGAGACTGATTAATAAGATGAGAGGTCATGGAATTATGGGCAGGGTAGCAAAATGGGTGGAGAATTGGCTGGTTGGCAGGAAGCAAAGGGTGGAAATAAAAGGATCTCGTTCTGGTTGGTTACCGGTTACTAGTGGTGTGCCGCAAGGGTCGGTGTTGGGGCCTCTCCTTTTTACCTTGTACATCAATGATTTGGATGATGGAATAAATGGTTGTGTGGCTAAGTTTGCGGATGACACCAAGATAAGTGGAGGAGTAGGGAGCATAGAGGAAATAGAAAGAATGCAGAGGGACCTAGACAGTTTAGGAGAATGGGCAAGGAAATGGCAGATGAGATTCAATGTTGAGAAATGTGCAGTTGTACACTTTGGAAGTAGAAATAAGTGGGTAGATTATTATCTAGAAGGAGAGAAGATTGATAGTGCGGTAGTACAAAGGGACTTGGGGGTACTCATACAAGATACCTTAAAAGTTAACCACCAGGTTGGATCGGTGGTTAAGAAAGCGAATGCTATGTTGGCATTCATCTCGAGGGGTATAGTGTATAAAAGTAAGGAAGTGTTGATGAGGCTCTACGGGGCGCTAGTGAGGCCTCATTTGGAATACTGTGCGCAGTTTTGGGCCCCGCATCTTAGGAAGGATGTGCTGACGTTGGAGAGGGTTCAGAGGAGATTTACGAGAATGATTCCAGGAATGAAAGGGCTTAAGTATGATGAGCGTTTGTCGGCTCTTGGACTGTACTCCAGCGAGTACAGAAGGATGAGAGGGGACCTCGTAGCGACATTTAAAATGTTGACAGGTAAGGATAGAGTAGATGTGGCTAGGCTGTTTCCCTTGGTGGGCGTGTCCAGGACCAGAGGGCACAATCTTAGAATTAGAGGGTACAGTTTCAAGACAGAGATGAGGAGAAGTTTCTTTACCCAGAGGGTGGTGAAATTGTGGAACTCCTTGCCACGCACAGCAGTGGAGGCCAGATCAGTGGGGGTATTCAAGGAGGAGATAGACAGATATCTAAATAGTCAGGGTATCAAGGGATATGGGGATAAGGCTGGCAAATGGGATTAGAATAGTTTTTTTTTCTCTCTCTTTTTTTCCCACCCCATTTCTTTTTCCCTTTTCCTTGGAGCAGACTCGATGGGCCGAATGGCCTGCTTCTGCTCCCTGATCTTGTGATCTTGTGATCTTGTGATAGTGTTAAGGTGTATGGAGTGTTGGCCTTCATTAGTCAGGATATTGAGTTCAAGAGCTGCAAGGTGATGTTGCAGCTCTAGAGAACTCTGGTTAGACCACACATGGAGTATTGTATTCAGTTCTAGTTGCCTCATTATAGGAAGGATGTGGATGTTTTAGAGGGTGCAGAGGAGAGTTACCAGGATATTTCCAGGAATGGAGACCATGTCCTATGAAGATAGGTTGAGGGAGCTAGGGCTTCTCTTTGGGGAGAAGGATGATGAGAGGTGACTTGATAGAAGTGTACAAAATAAGAGGCAAAGATCAAGCAGACAGTCAAGAGTTTTTCCCAGGGCAACAATCCCTAACACAAACATAATTTTAAGCTGATTTGAGGAAGTTAAGTGGGATGTCAGGGATATGTTTTATTACACGGGTAATGGTGGGTGTGTGGAATGCACTGCCTGCAGAAGTTGTGGGAGCAGATACATTAGGGACATTTGACTCTTGGACACATGAATGATGGAGAAATGGAGGGCTATGTGGGAGGGAAGGGTTAGATAGATATTAGAGCAGGATAAAATGTCAGCACAACATTGTTGGCCAAAGGGCCTGTTCTGTGCTGTAATGTTCTGTGTTCTATCTTCTATGATTCCAGTCCTGCCCATGTATAGACTGTCTGATTTGTACTGGTCCCATTTACACCACCTCACTCTTCTTTTGCCCCCCACCCCCCAGAACCAGTTCCAAAGCCCCAGGAATCTGGATCTCCTCTCCTACACCACTGCTCAAGCCACATTCATCCTAACTCTACTGCTATTCCTACTCTGACTAGCATGTAACTTGGGTACCAATCCTGAGATTACCTTTGAGGTCCTACTTTTTAAATCTGTCTCCTAGCTCCCTAAATTCAGCTTGTCAGACCTCATCGCCCCCTATTTTCTTTTATTGTTGGTACCTACATGCACCATGACAACTGGCTGTTCACCTTTCCCTTCCAGAATGCCCTGCAGCTGCTGACATCCCTGTCCCTTGCACCTGGAAGGTAGCGTAGCAGTTAGTGCAACGCTATTACAGCACCAGCGATCAGGGTTCGATTCCCGTCGCTGTCTGTAAGGAGTTTGTGTTCTCCTGTGTCTGCGTGGGTTTCCTCTGGGTGCTCTGGTTTCCTCCCACATTCTAAAGACGTATAGGTAAGTTAATTTGGGGGTTTAAAATGGGCAGTGCAGACTCGTTGGGCCGGAAGGGCCTGTTACCACACTAAATAAAATTTTTTAAAAAATCAAAACACCAACTAGGAGTCCCATTTGTGGCCACAGAAGCTCCTGTCTATTCCCCTTCCCATTGAATCCCCTTCATGATAGCTCTGCTCTTTTTTTCCTGCCCTCCTGTGCAGCAGAGCTACTCAGTGCCATGATCCTGGATACTGTTGCCTTCCCCTGATGAGCCATTTCACCCAACAGTATCCAAAGTGGTTTCTGTTTGAGGGAGATGGCTGCAGGGGACCTTCCTGCTACTGCTCTGCCTGTTGATCACCCATTCCCTATCTTTCCCTTGGCCTTCAAACTGTGGTGTGACCAACTCACTAAATGTGCTACCCACAACATTCTCAGCATTGCAGATGCTCCAAAGTGAATCCATGCACAGCTCCAGTGCCATCATACAGTCTCAGGAGCTGCAGCTGGACACACTTCCTGCATATATAGTCATCAGGGACACTGGCAGACTTCCTGAGTTCCCATATTGTACAGGAAGAGCATGACACAGGTCTGAGCTCACCTACCAGGGATTAAAAAAACTTTGAGGAATAATAAAGACAGAAAAAATGAATAAGAACCTACCCTCACCTTCCCTTAGTGTTGCTCACCCTCCTCACTGAAGCCTGGCAATCACAGGTTGGTATTCACTCTCAAAATGGCCACTCCAAAATAGCCAGTCCTCTTGACCCTAACTTTTTATTAGCTGCTATTAATTAGCTAATTAGCCAACCACCTATTAACTAATAATTAGCTGGCTTACTTCTTCCTGCAAGTGAAACTCAAGCAAGGAAGAAGACTCGCTTCTCAAATCTTCTGCTCTTGCTCCAAGTTGCCAACTCTGCCTCTTCTCACTGAAGCCTCAGCTCCCCACTCTAACACTGGCACACTCACACAATAGCTGCTCCAAAATGGCCACTATACTTGACCCTTACTTTTTATTGAGTCAAAAACTATTAGCAACTTGCAAATGTGCCTCTTTAGACTCCAGCAAGGTGAAACTCCCAAGCATAGAGACTTGCCTCTTCAAACCTCCCACTCCAAATCTTGCTCCAAGTCCCTACTCCTGCACGCCAGCAAACTCCAAGTCTCTTCCAACTTAACACTTTATTCTGCTTCCATTTTTTTAATACCTTGCTGTTAGCACATATGGAAGGATCTGTCTGGATGGCATTGCAAACAAAAGCTTTTCAGAGTATTTCAGTACATGAGACAATAAACTAATATTCCAATGTTCCAAACAGAATTTAAGGTGGGAAATGTGAAACTGTCCATTTGGCAGCAAAACTGGAGCAGCTGTGTAATATAAAGGTGCAGAAATAGGATTAGTATAGATGGGCAGAAGGGACATGGTGGTGTAAGGAAAGAGTTAAATTAGCCAGAAGTTATTTCCGATTCCTCCTCAGTATGTGAAGTGTGTCACACAAAATGGTGTTAGCTCGGACTGCGGGAATGTTTTGAGAATTTATGGGAATACAGATGCACATCTTTGAGATTAGATACCAGTGAAGAATGTTTTCTTTACAGATCTGTTGTCTCTGTTTCTAAGTTAGGTGTTCAGGCCGAAGGTCGTGAGTGATAAGAAGGTACAGGCTGGTACCACTAAGGAATGGAAAAGTACTGGGGTAAAAGTTATGTTAAGTTTTTGAGGGGTATAAAAGGGGGCACCTTCTTTGTGCAAATCAAGACCTTCTCCTAGGCTGGGTTGCAACTGGTACTGAGACACAGAAGGCTGTGTGAAAGGCTGTTGGCCTCCTGAGGTTCCCTCCAGCATTGTATAGATCTGTTCATTGATTGGTTGAGAAGTATCATTTTGCTTCCTTCTGTATTTTAAGTATTCTTCCTTTCTGTATTTTGTTCTTATAACTCTAATAAAGTAGCTTCTATAACCTTTAACACATGTACTTTGTTTGCAAATACCTTGATGCTGAATCAGGGAAGAACAAGGAATGAATTTTAAAATATTTTTGTTACAGGTGGGTCAAAGCCATTTCTGTGCTGTATAATTCTTTGATTCTGTTATCTGAATGATGCAAAATTGCAGAACTCGAATGCAGAGGGTGAGCTAGGCATGATTTGCAGAAGGCTATAGGTGAACAAGTAATTAGGAAAGCTAACCCAATTTTATATTTATTACGAGGAGAATTGAATACAAATGAAGGGAGGTTATGCTACATTTCTATAGATCATTCATGAGACCACTTGTGCTGTCCAGTATTGTCTCCCTACTAAAGAAAGGAGGTTATTGTGATGAAAATAGTTCAGAAAACATTGAAATAATACCTTGAATGAGTGAATTGTTTTATACAGAAGGACAGGCTAGGTTAGCATAAGCTGGAGTTCATGAGGGTCAGGGGAGATTTGATTGAAACACAAGATCCAGAGAGCTCTTGACAGGGTGAGTGTGCAGAGGATGTTTCTCCTTGTTGGAGAATTTAAATCTATGGCTGTACTGTTTTAAAAATAAGAAGTGTCTAATTAAAAACAGAAGTGGCAAAAAAATGTCTGTGGCTCAGTGGGTGGAGAATCAACAGGCAGTGGAAGCAGTGTCTTTGACCAGAGGTCAATAGACATGAGAAGAAATGGGATGAAAGGTTCCTGTGGGTAGACAGAATGTGGAATTGTGGTTACAGACACCTCATCCACCTCAGTAAATGGCAGAACAGGTGTGAGGAGTGGTGTGGACTCCATCTGTTCATAACTCATGTGTTCCCCTCATTGTCACCAAGCACTGCCTGCACCAGTAGCAATCTCCAAACCCAGAACCACTAACTCCATCTACAAATCATCTGATCATCTACAGCTCCCCCATCAGACTCGTCTACACATTCTGTCCTTGGCATTCACCTCTGTAGGTAAAGCAGTCAGCATAATCAAAGCCCCCAACAACCCAAGTCATTCTCTCTTCTCTCCTCTTCCATCAGGTAGAAGATACAGGAGCCTGAGGGCACATACCACCAGGCTTAAGGTCAGCTTCTATCTCACAGTGATGAGACTACTGAATCATCCCTTATGATGACATGGGCTCTGACCTCATGATCAACCTTGTTGTGACCTTGCACCTTATTGTCTACCTGCACTGCACATCCTCTGTAGCTGTGACACTTTACTCTGTACTGTTATTGTTTTTACCTGTACTACCTCAATGCACTCTATACTAACTCGATGTAACTGCACTGTGTAATGAATTGACCTGTACGATCGGTATGCAAGACAAGTTTTTCACTGTACCTCAGTACAAGTGATAATAATAAACCAATATCAATACCAGCAGCAACATCCACAACTTTTACCTTCAGCAAGATAAACAAAACCTGGTTCCCACTACCTCCCCTCATTGTCACCTTCCCTGATGATCAGATTCCTGCACTTCGTGTTCCTGCTTATCACCTTCCCAACAGTCTCTGTCCATCCTCTTTTGTCTGCTTCCATATATCATCCACCTGCCTGTCTCCTAACTCCACCTCTTCCCCTCTCCTACTTCCTCCATCTGCCCATCATCCTTCACCTCCACACCCCCTCACCCCACCCCAACCATCCACCAATCACTTGCTGGCCCCTGTCTTGCCACCCCACCTCATTACAGTGGCTATCTTCCCTCCCACTCTCAGTCCTGATGCAGGGCTTCAACCCAAAATGTTGATAATTTCTTCCCCCCATAGATGCTGCTCAACCCACTGAGTTCCTCCAGTAGATTGTTGCTCCAGATTGCAGTCTCTGAACAAAACCTGTGATCACTATTGGCATCTCACAATGTAACACCATTACAAAAAAAACAGCTTTTTGCAAAATCTGCAGCCAGAAGATTTAATCAGCGTGTCTCCACTCTGCTGTACTTGCATCACAGCAACATCTACACACTCCATATGCAACCTTCAGCATACCAGTAACATCAACCGGTTCCACCAGGGGCAATATTGCAACTCCCACCACTTGCAACTCAGAACAGATGATCAATGATACATGCAACCACCATCCATGACCCAAAGAGTGAACTCACCATCTGTTTCAGCACATTCACCAACACCAGATCTGCAGCTGCCACATGTTACACAAACCTCATTAACACTCCAGCAACAGTGACATCCTCAGTCTCCACTATGATGGGATTTAGGAGCAGGGTTGACCATTTGGGCCTTCAAGACTGCTCCTGTATTGAACATGATCAAGGCTGATCTGACTGCAAACTTAACTTGAGCTTCCCATCCATCTCCAGTAACCTGTCACCCCTCACTTATCAAAGGTTGATCTATCTCTGTATTAAAAATATTCAAAGACTGTTTCCATCACCTTTTCAGGAAGAGAGCTCCAAATCTTTACTACATTGAGAGAAAACAATTCACCTCATCCCTGTCTTAAATTGATGATCCCTTATTTTTACACAATAATCCCTGGTTGTCAAAGCTCCAAGATGACATCTACTGTCCACATACACCATGTCAGCCACCCACTCGGGATCTTATCCATTTCAGTCAAGTCAGTCTCACTCGTCCAAATATCAGCAGATACAAGCCCAGCCCATCCGACCTTCCCTCACTCCTGTTCCAGGTACCAATCTCGCAAATGTTCTCTGAACTGATTCCAAAGCATTTATTCTGTTGTTAAATAAGGAGACTAATACTATCCAGATGTGGTCTCACCAATGCTCTGTATAACTGAAACATAACGTCTCTACTTCTGCATACAGTTCTGAGCTTTTCTAGAGAGGACAAGGCTCCAAGACCTCCCCACCCGAGACATTGGAGGGGCCAGATGTGAGTGCTAAAGACAAGGCTGAAGAGTCTTCAGCCAGAAGTGCCAATTGGATACTCCATTTCTGCTCCCCCCCTGCCAGTCTCCAGCCAGTTTGATTCACTCCACAGAACATCAAGAAACATCTGATAACACTGCACACAGCAATGGCTGTGAGACCATAGAACATTGTTGTGCTGAACTTTAAACCTCACCTAAGATGATCTAACCCTTTCCTCCCACATATCCCCCTATTTTAAATTCCTCCATATGCTTATCTAACAATCTCTTGAACTTGACCAACCACCACCACCCCAGGCAGTGCATTCCATGCACCAACCACCCTGGGTGAAAAACCACCCTCTGATATCTCCCTCGAACTTCCCACCCATTACCTTAAAGTCATGCCCTCTTGTATTGTGCATTGGTGCCCTGGGAAAGAGGCGCTGGCTGTCCACTCTATCTATTCCTCTTAATATGTTGTATACCTCTATCACGTCTCCACTCATCCTCCTCCTCTCCAATGAGTAAGGCCCTAGCTCCTTTGATCTCTCCTCATAATCTATACTCTCCAATCCAGGCAGCATCCTGGTAAATCTCCTCTCCAACACTTTCTACATCCTTCCTATAATGAGGCGACCAGAATTGGACACAGTACTCCAAGTGTGGTCCAACCAGAATTTTGTAGAGTCACATCATTACCTCGCAGCTCTTAAACTTGATCCCATGACTTATGAAAGCTAACATCCCATAAGCTTTCTTAACTACCCTATCCACCTGTGAGGCAACTTTCAGTGATCTGTGGATATGAAGCCCCAGATCCCTCTGCTCCTCCACACTCCCCAGAATCCTGCCATTAACCTTGTATTCCGCCTTGGAATTAGTCCTTCCAAAGTGTACCACCTCACACTTCTCCGGATTGAACCCAATCTGCCACTTGTCAGCCCAGCTCTGCATCCTATCAATATCCCTCTGTAAGCTTCGACAGCCCTCCACACTATCCACAACACCACCAATCTTTGTGTCGTCTGCAAACTTGCAAACCCACCCTTCCACCCATTCATCCAAGTCTTTAATAAATATCACGAAAAGTAGAGGTCCCAGAACCAATCCTTGTGGGACATCACTAGTCACAGCCCTCCAATCTGAATGGACTCCCTCCACCACAGCCCTCTGCTTTCTACAGGCAAGCTAATTCTGAATCCACACAGCCAAGCCTCCCTGGATCCCTTGCCCTCTGACCTTCTGAACTAGCCTACCATGTGGAACCTTGTCACATCTACTGCACATCAATTTTCCTGGTCACCTCCACAAAGAACCATATCAGGCTTGTGAGACAAGATCTTCCCTTCACAAAGCCATGCTGGCTGTCCCTAATCAGTCCATGATTCTCTAAATGCTCATAGATTCTATCTCTTAGAATTCTTTTCTAACAGCTTGCCCACCACAGACGTAAGGCTCACTGGTCTGTAATTCCCTGGACTATTCCTACTACCTTTTTTGAAAAAGGGGACAACATTTGCCACCCTCCAATCCTCCGGTACCATCCCCATGGACAACAAGGACTCAAAGATCCTAGCCAACGGTTCAGCAATCTCCTCCCTCACCTCGTGAAGGAGCCTGGGGAATATTCTGTCAGGCCCCGGGGACTTTTCTGTCCTAGTATTTTCTAATAGCTGCAACACATCCTCTCTCTTGATATCTACATATTCTAGAATATTACCCTTACCAACACTGTCCTCAGCATCATCAAGACCCCTCTCCTTGGTGAATACTGAAGAGAAGTATTCATTGAGAACCTTGCCCACTTCCGCAGCTTCCAGGCACATCTTCCCACCTTTGTCTCCAATCGGACCTACCTTTACTCTCATCATCCTTCTGCTCTTCGCATATGAGAAAAAAGCCTTGGGATTCTCCTTATCCCTACTCACCAAAGCCTTTTCATGTCCCTTTCTTGCTCTCCTCAGCCCCTTCTTAAGTTCCTTCCTTGCTACTCTATATTCCTCACGAGTCCTATCCGATCCTTGCTGCTTACACCTTATGTATGCTGCCACCTTCTTCCTAACTGGTTGTTCCACCTCTCTTGTCACCAATGGTTCCTTCACCCTGCCATTCCTTCTCTGCCTCACTGGGACAAATTTATCCCTAACATCCTGCAAGAGGTCCCTGAACATCGACCGCATCTCCAGAGTACATTTCCCTTCAAGAATGTCATCCCAATTTACACTCTCAAGTTCTAGCCTTATAGCCTCATAATTTTCCCTTCCCCAATTAAATATCTTCCCGTCCTCTTTGCTCTTATCCTTGTCCATGACAATGCTAAAGGTTATGGAGCAGTGGTCACTGTCTCCCAAATGCTCACCCACCGATAGATCTGTCACCTGACTCGGTTCATAACCTAATACTAGATCTAATATGGCATTCCCTCTTGTTGGTGGGGTGGCACGGAAGCATAGCAGTTAGCACGACGCTATTACAGCCCCAGCGATTGGGGTTCGATTCCCTTCGCTGTCTGTAAGGAGTTTGTATGTTCTCCCGTGTCTGCGTGGGTTTCCTCTGGGTGCTCCGGTTTCCTCCTACATTGCAAAGACGTACGGGTAGGTTAATTGGGTTTAAAATGGGCGGCGCGGACTCGTTGGGCTGGAAGGGCCTGTTACCACGCTGTAAATAAAATTTAAAAAAAAACATACTGTGGCAGGAATCCATCCTGGACACACTTAACAAACTCTGCCCCGTCTAAACCTTTGTCATTAAGCAGGTGCCAATCAATATTTGGGAAGTTGAAGGCTCCCATGATAACAACCCTGTTATTCTTTTATCTTTCCAAAATCTGCCTCCCAATCTGCTCCTCAGTATCTCTGCTGTTACCAGGGGGCCTATAGAATACTCCCAGTAGAGTAACTGCTCCTTTCTTGTTCCTAACTTCCACCCATACTGACTCCAGAGAAGATCCTTCTACATTATTCACCCTTTCTGCAGCTGTAATAGTGTCCCTGACAAGTATTGCCACCCCTCCTCCTCTTTTCTCCTCCCCACCCCCACCATCCCTTTTAAAACACTGAAATCCAGGAATATTCAATATCCATGCCCTGGTGACGACCAAATCTCTTCAAGAGCCAAAATATCATAGTCCCATGTACTTATCCAAGCTCTCAGTTCATCACCCTTATTGCTGATACTTCTTGCATTTAAGTAAATGCACATTAGCCCATCCACCTTTCTACTTTTATACCCTGTACTCTGCTTCTCCTTCCTCAAATCCTCTCTACATATTAGATCTGACTTTTTCCCCATCCACTTCTTCCTCTGACCTACCCCTCTGGTTCCCATCCCCCTCGCAAACTAGTTCAAACCCTCCCGAACCACCTTAGCAAACCTGCCTGCAAGGATATTGGCCCCCCTCAGCTTCAGGTCCCACCTTCCCCAGAAGAGATACCAATGATCCAAAAATATAAAACCTTCCCTCCTGCACCAACTTGTCAGTCACGCATTCATTTGCAATCTCCTCCTATTCCTACCTTCACTATCATGTGGTACTGGCAGCAATCCTGAGATTGCTACCTTTGAGGTCCTGTTCTTCAGCCTTCTGCCGAGCTGCCTAAACTCACTTTTCAGGACCTCACCCCTCTTCCTACCTATGTTGTTGGTACCAACATGAACCATGACTTCTGGCTGTTCTCCCTTCTGCTCAAGAATCCTGTGGACCTGATCAGATCCTGGCACCTGGGAGGCAACATACCATCCGGGATTCATGCTGACTGCCACAGAACCTCCTATCTGTTTCCCTGACTATCCAGTCCCCTGTCACTACTGCCCTCCTCTTCTCCTCCCTTCCCTTCTGAGCAGCAGGACTGGTCCCAGTGCCAGAGGCCTGGCTATTGCTGTTTGATCCCTGCAGGTCATCCCCCTCACAACAGCTTCCAAAGTGGAATACCTGTTAGTGAGGGGAACAGCCTCTGGAGTCCTCTGCACTGTCTGCCTGTTCATTTTCTTTTTCCTTTTCTCTCCCCTGACAGTCACCCTTCAGAAGTACCTGCTCTAAGGGGGGGTGACTGTCTCACAATCTACGTAACTCTCTCCCTCCCTGATGCTCCGCAGTGTTTGAAGCTGTGACTCCAGCTCATCAATTCTGAGCCAAAGTTCCTCCAGCCTCAAGCACTTACTGCAGATGTGGTCACCGTGCACCACAGCAAGGTCCACTAACTCCCACATCAAGCAGCCGCAGCACACCACCATGTCCTCCATCTGAACTAACTCTTTCCCTACCTAGTTTTATCCTACTTAAAAAATTTATAACAGATAATAGGTAAACCTTACCTTTACCTACCAGCTGCTCACCCGGCCTGCCCCTTTACACCTAAGCCCCTTGAGCCAAAGCCCAAACACTTTGCTCCCTCTCACTCCGCTGCCCGCTCTGACGTTGCCCGCTGGTTATGGCAGTCTTTTTAAACTGTTCACGTGCTACCGACGTCACGTGCTTGTGCAGTTACTCCCCACTATCCCCGAACTGTTAGAAAAAAAATTATCTGTTTGGAACTCCTCGGCTGCTTCCACTTGCTTGCCTCTTGCTCCCAATCGAAAACACTGAAGACTTTCCTTCTCCTTTTAAACTGTTTGTGCGCTACAAGACAACTTCCCAGCTGTAGTACTGAAGACCTGCATTGCAAAACTAGCTACACCTCTAGCCGAGCTGTTCCAGTACAGATATAACTCTGGCATCTACCCAACAATATGGAAAATTGTCCAGGGACGTACTGCCCACAAGTGCCATACAAATCCAATTGGGTAATTACTAGCGAAATAAGTCAACTCTTAATCATCAGCATATCAGAAGCCATCTTCAACAGTCTTATGAAGCAGCAATGACTCACCAATAACCTCACTGATGCCCAGTTTGAGATTTATCAGGATCACTTTGCTCCAGATCTCATCGCAACCTTGATCCAAACATCAAGATAGGCTGAGTGTGACCTTGGTAAATCTAAAGTTAATGGAGATCACAGAGTCAACACCGCAAAGGGGGGAGTCATATCATGCACAAAGGAGGATGCTCAATAATCCCTTGCCACAGGAAATCACTGAAGGAAGTCCTCAGGGCATGTCCAAGGTCTAGTCATAGAGGGCCATCTTCATCTGCTTCATCACTGACCTTTTTTCCATGAGAAGATCAGAAATGGGAATGTTCACTGACGATTGATTGCACAATGTTCAATTCTGTTCATGACTCTTCAGTAAATGAAGCAGTCCATGTCTGCATGGAGCGAGACCTGGGCAAGATTTAACATGGGTGAATAAGTGTCAGGAAACATTTGCACCACAAGGCTGTCAGTAATGACCATCTCCAACCAGACATAATTAATCACCTTCCCTTGACAGTCAATAGCATAATCATTCTTCAGTCCCTCACCATCAATGTACTCAGGGAGGGGGTGGGGGTTGCTATAGACCAGAAACTCTATAGGATTAACCATGTAAATAGTGTGGGTACAGTAGTGACACGCCTCCTGACACCCCAAGCCTTGCCACAATCTACAAGACATAAGGGTGGATGCTATATTTCAATCTAAAACCAGTGTATTATGTCTAAACAAAGCAGACTACAACGGGATGAGGGATTTGGCTAGCATGGACTGGCAAAACAGGCTATAGGGTGGGACAGTTGAGGAACAGTGGAAGACCTTCAAAGAGATTTTTCACAGTGCACAACAATTAAATATTCCATTTAAAAGCAGGGACAGTAAGGGTGGGGAGAGCCAGCCTTGGATAACTAAGGAAACAAAAGAAGGAATCAAGCTAAAAGCTCATGCATACAAAGTCACCAGGAGAAGTGGGAAACTGGAAGATTGGGAAAACTTGATGAAGTAACAAAGAGCCACTAAGCAACCAATAAGGAAAGGGAAGATAGATTATGAAAGTAAACTAGGACAAAATATAAAAACTATATAAAAAAAATATAAAAGTTTTTATAATATAAAGCAGAAAATGGTGGCTAAAGTGAACGTAGGTCTCTTGGAAGATGAGAAGGGGGAGTTAATACTGGGTAATGTGGAATTGGCCGAGGCTTTGAACGACTATTTTGTGTCAGTCTTCACGGTGGAGGATACATCTAACATGCCAAAGAGAGATGTTATGGATGCAATGGGAGTTGAGGACCTCAATACAATCACTGTCACTAATGAGGTAGTGATGAGCATACTAGTGGGCCTAAAGGTAAACAAGTCCCCTGGTCGTGATGGAATGCATCCTAGGGTGCTGAAAGAAATGGTGGAAGTTATAGTAGATGCGGTTGTCATAATTTACCAAAATTCTCTGGACTTTGAGCAGGTCCCGGTGGATTGGAAGACAGCAAATGTCATGCCACTGTTTAAAAAAGGATATAGACAAAAGGCGGGTAACTATAGGCCGGTAAACTTAACATCAGTAGTTGGGAAAATGCTTGAAGCTATCATTAAGGAAGAAGCAGTGAGACATCTGGATAGAAGTGATTCCATCAGGCAGACACAGCATGGATTCAGGAAGGGCAGTTCCTGTTTGACAAACTTACTGGAGTTCTTTGAGAATATAATGAGTGCAGTGGATAGAGGGGAATAGGTGGATGTTGTATACTGGGATTTCCAGGAGCCATTCGATAAGGTGCAGCATAAAAGACTTATCCATAAGATAAGGATGCATGGAGTTAGGGGTAATGTATTAACATGGATAGAGGATTGGTTAACCAATGGAAGGCAGAGAGTTGGGGTAAATGGGTGTTTCTCTGGTTGGCAATCAGTGGTGTACAGGGTGCTGCAGGGGTCTGTGCTGGGCCCACAACTGTTCACGATATACATTAATGATTTGGAAGAGGGGACCGAGTGCAGCGTATCTAAGTTTGCTGATGACACTAAATTGAGTGAAAAAGCAAATTGTGCAGAGAATGTGGAGAGTCTATAGAGGGATATAGATGGGTTAAGTGAGTGGGCAAGTGTCTGGTAGATGGAGTACAATGTTGGCAAATGCGAGGCCATCCACTTTGGAAGGAAAAATAGAAGTTCAGATTATTATTTAAATAATGAAAGATTGCAGCAGGCTGTTGTGCAGTGGGACTTGGGTGTGCATGTGAATGAATCACAAAAAGTTGGCTGGCAGGTGCAACAGGTTTACAAGAAGGTAAATGGAATGTTGGCCTTCATTGCTGGAGGGATTGAATTTGAAAGCAGGGAGGTGATACTGCAACTAGACAGGGTACTGGTGAGGTCTCACCTGGAGTACTGCATGCAGTTCTGGTCTCCTTCCTGAGGAAAGATATGGAGACACAAGAGATTCTGCAGATGCTGGAATCAGGAGTAATACACACAAAATGTGCTGGAGGAACTCAGCAGGTCAGGCAACATCTATGGAGGGAAATAAACAGTCAACGTTTCGGGTCGAGACCCTTCATCAGGACTCATGATGAAGGGTCTCTACTCGAAACGTCGACTGTTTATTTCCCTCCACAGATGCTGCCTGACCTGCTGAGTTCCTCCAGCACATTTTGTGTGTGTTGAGAAAAGATATACTGGCTTTGGAGGTGGAGCAGAGGAGGTTCACCAGGTTGATTCAGGAGATGAGAGGGTTAACCTAAGAGGAGAGATTGAATTGCCTGGGACTATACTTGCTAGAATTCAGAAGAATGAGAGGGGATCTTATCAAAACATATAAAATTATGAAAGGAATAGATAAGATAGAGCCAAGAAAGTTGTTTCCACAGGTAGGTGAGACTAGAACTAGGGGACATGGCCCCAAGATTCAGGGGAATAGATTTAGGAAGGAGATGAGGAGAAACTGCTTTTCCCAGAGATTAATGAATCTGTGGAATTCTCTGCCCAAGGAAGCAGTAGAGGCTACTTCATTAAATATATTTAAGGCACAGCTAGATAGATTTTTGCATAGTAGGGGAATTAAGGGTTATGGGGAAAAGGCAGGTAGGTGGAGCTGAGTCCACGGCCAGATCGGCCATGATCTTATTGAATGGTGGAGCAAACTAGACGGGCTGGATGGCCTCCTCCTGCTTCTAGTTCTTATGTCCTTAAAAGTCAGGAGCATAGTGGAATACTCTCCACTTGCCTGGATGAGTGCAGCACCAAAAATTTTCAAGGAAGTTTGACACCTTTCAGGACAAGGCAGCTCAATGATTTGTATGTCATCCACCATATTAAACATGCATTGACTCCAAGACAGATGTGCAGTGGCTCTGGTGCGTAGCATCTGCAAACTGCCCTGCAGTTACTTACCCATGCTACTCTGAGAACACTTCCTAAACCCGTGACTTCTGTTGTCAAAAAGATCGAAGGCAGCATGTGCATGAGATCACAATAACCTTTAGTTTCCCCTCCACGCCCCACCCCCCCACCACCCTGACTTAGAAGTATACGATCATTGGTGGGTCTATATCCTGGAACCCCTTTCCTAACCTATCTTAACTACAAAGACAAAATACTGCTGAAGTAAAATCTGAAAGAAAATCATGGAATAATGTAAATACTCTGGCAGTCAGGCATCGGATCTGTAGACAGAGAGAGACACATAATGCAAACGTTTTGACGCATTAGCATGAGGGGTTGAGCTGGTTCATAATAGACCCTACAGTTGGGAGTCTTTTAAGAAGGAGATAGTGAGAGCTCAGTGCCAAAGTGTTCCTGTGAGTGTGAAAGGCAAGGATGGCAAGGTTAGTGAATTCCAGAGGACAAGGGATGCTGGGGTACCTGAAGGAAGTATAGGACTGGTATAGGCAACTGAAAACAGAAGAGTCCCTTGAAAGCCGTACGGGTAGGTTAATTGGGTTTAAAATGGGCGGCACAGACTCGTTGGGCCGGAAGGGCCTGTTAGCACGCTGTAAATAAAATGTAAAAAAAAATTTAAGGATATAAAAAGTGTCAGAGAGTATAGAAAGAAAATAGGAAAGCCAAAATGTCACAGAGTCAGAGTCATACAGCACAGAAAACAGGCCATTCAGCCCCTCTCATCCACACAGGCCAGGGGGCACCCATCCGTATTAATCACATCTTCTAGAACTTGGCCTGTAGCCTTCTGTTCCTGGGCTATTCAGGTGCTCAATCCAGACACTTTTTAAATGCTGTCAGTGACTCTGCTTCCACCTATCTCTCCTGCAGTGCATTCCAGGTACTCACCACTCTCTGGATGAAAAAGGTTCCTCTCAGATCCCCTCTAAAGCTTTTGGCCCTTATCCTAAATCCATGTCCCCTGGTTATATCTACCTCTGATATGGGGAATAACTACCTGCTGTCTGCTTTATCTCTATTTAAATGAATAGATACCCATCAATATGATTATAAACCTCATGCATTTCCCCTCTTAACCTCCTCTGCACCAGGGAAAACAGACCTAGTTTCTCCTGTTTCCCTTTGTAACTGGAGTGCTCCATCCCAGGCAACATCCTGGTGAATCTCCTTTGCATCCTCTCCAGTGCCATCCTACCTTTCCTATAGTGTGGTGACCAGAACCATGCTGTACTCCAGCTGAGGTCTGACCAATGTTTGATAAAGTTGGACCATAACCACCCTGCTCTTGTATTTTATGCCCTGACTGATGAAGGCCAGTATCCCATATACCTTCTTAACCACATTATCTACCTGGGCTGCCACCTTCAAAGATCTTTGGATTTGCACTCCAAGGTCCGCCTGTTCCTCAATACTCCATGGGACCCTACCATTCATAGTAAATTCCCAAGCCTCATTCGTACTCCCAAAAGCATCAGCTCACATTTAACTGGATTAAATGGATGGGCTGAGAAACTGCCATTTCTCAGCCCATTTCACCAACACATTGATATCACCCTTTAGCCTAAGGTTATCCTTCACACTGTCAACAAATCCACCAATCTTTGTGTCATTTGTGAACTTACTAACCATGCCCCCTACATCTACATCCAAATTATTCATGGATGTTACAAACAACAAGGGTTCCAGCACCAGTCCCTGTGGAACACCACTGGTCATAGGCATCCTGTCACAAAACCACAAAATCCGGTCTTCTATTGCCAAGCTAAGTTTGGATCCACGTTACCAAATTGCCCTGGATCCCATGGGCCCTACCTTTTGGACTAGTCTCCCATGTTGTACCATGTCAAAAGCCTTACTGAAGTTCCTACTGCACTGCCGTCATCAATATCCATTTGTTAACACTTCAAAAAATGCAATCAGATTAGTGAGACAGGATCTGCCCTTGACAAAGCCATGCTGGTTGTCTCTGATTAGTCCCTGCCTTTCCCAGTGACCATTAATCCTGTCGCTCAGAATTTTTTCCAATAACTTTCCTACTTCAGTCATTTGGTACAAAAAAACTGCTGGAAGAACTCGGTGGGTCAAGCAGCAACTGTGAAGATAAAGAGGTGATCAACATTTCGGGTCGAGACACTGCATTAGGGACCTGGTACCTTGCTTGTGCCCAGTGAAGATTTAAAAACCTCAGTTGGAATCCTAACAATCTCTATCCTTGCTTCTCACAGCAGCCTTGGGGATTTATCCACCATTAACTATGCCCTCTTTATTTATGGAGACCGGCACTAGAATTTCACCTTCTCCTTAATGGAGTTCTCCAACTACAAAGTCTGATGAAGAGTATTCACTTCAGTTATTACCTGCACCTTCTGGCTCCAAGCACAGATTGCCCCAGTTGTCATTAATGGGCCCTGCTCTTTTGCTTTATTATACTTATAAAACACCTTCAGATTTACCTTAACCCTGTCGACCTGTGATATTGCGTGAGCACTCATTTCCTTCCTGATTTATTTTTTAAGCATCTCCCTACATTTTTTGACACTTGACAGGCCTTGTCCATCTTAACTCCTCCAAACGTGCTGTATGGTTCCTTCTTTCTCTCCACTTCCAGAATTCCAAGAATTTGTTACCCTTGGCTTTCACTCCTACAGGAACATGTTGACCCTGAACTCTTCCTTTTTCTCCTTTGAATACCTCCCACTGTGCAGATGTAGACTTGGATGCTTGCAGTCTGCCTTTACCATGTCCTTCCTTATGTTAATGAAATCAGCCTTCCCCAATTTAAGACCTTTATTCTTGGTTTTTGCCTATCTTTTTCCATAACCAGTTTGAAATATACAAAGTTATGGTCACCATCTCCAAAATGCTCCGCCACTGACATGCCTCCATTTGACCAGCCACATTCCCCAAGATAAGGTCCAGTAATGCTCCTTCCCTTGTTGATCTATCTGCAAACTGCGTCAAAAAGGTGCATCCTGGACACACCTCAAAAATTCAGCTCCCTCTGAGCCTTTAGCACAGGTAATCCCAGTCAATAGTTGTGAAATTGAAGTCCCCCAGTACAATAACCCTATTTTTATCACATTTCTTTGCTATTTGCCGACACATCTGTTCCTCTATCTCCTGTTAGGTGGTCTATAATACACCGCCCCAGCAAAGTGCAACACCCCTTTGTTTCCAATCTCTACTCATATGGCCTCATTTGAGGAGCTAGCATACCCTGCCTTAATACTGAAATGATGCATTCCCTTTTATGAGGCATTTAGACAGGCACATGAACAGACAGGGAATAGAGGTATATTGACCATGTGCAGGCAAATAGGATTAGTTTAAATTGGTCAGCACAGACATAGTGGGCCGATGAGTCTGTTCCTGTGTTGCACTGTCCAGTGTTCTATGTTCTAATGCTATACTCACCAACTCATGGTACCAAAAGAAGTGATCCAGAGATTACAAGCTTTGAAGCTCTGCTCTTTAAATGACTACCTAGTTCCCTAAACTCATGTTGCAGGACCTCATCCCTTCTAGTACCTATATCATTGGTACCTACATGTTCTACAACCTCTGGCTGTTAACCCTCCCCCTTCAGAATGTCCTGCAGTCACTCCAAGACAGCCTTGACCCTAGCACCAAGGAAGCAACATGCCAACTTGAAGCCTCTTTTGCTGGCACAGAAATGCCTATCTGATCCCCTTATGATGGAATTCCCTAACACAATCGCTGTTCCAGATCTGCTCCTCCCACTTCTGCACAGCAATGCTCACCGTGGTGACATGAACTAGGTCTTGCAGATGTTTTCCCCTGAGAGGCCAGCCCACCCAATAGTACCCAACACCGTGAACCAGTTTGAGAGGGGAATGACTGATACCTGCCTGCCCTGACTGCCTCTTGGTGGTCATCCATCTCCTCTCTTTCGACTCCCGGACTGGAATATGTCCAACCAATGAGGCCTGGGACCGTCCCATCCAAGTGGAGGCCAGACCAGAGTGAAGGCCTCAGCCCACAGAGCCCCCAAAGCTGAGACCCAACTCTCTGACCCAACAACGGGGCCCGACTGTCGTGAAGGCCCAACCCACAGGAGCACGTGACACCAAGTCCCAAGGCAAGTTCCTAGGAGAGAACATCACCAATACCTGACGTGGTCCAACCACAGAGATGCCAAGGACAAGAAAATGCATCAGCACCTCTACTTCCTCAGGAGGTTAAAGAAATTCAGTGAGGATTTTTTATAAATGCACCATAGAAAGCATCCTATCTGGATGCATCACAGGTTGGTACAGCAACTGTTTTGCCCGAGACCACAAGAAACTGCAGAGAGTTGTGGATCATCATGGAAACCAGCCTCCCCTCCATGGACTCTGTCTACAATTCTTTCTGCCTTGGAAAAGCAGCCAACATAATCAAAGACCCCTCCCACTCCGAACATTCTCTCTTCTCCCCCTCTTCTCAGACGGAAGATACAAAAGCCTAAAAGTATGTACCACCAGGCTCAAGGACAGCTTCTGCTGTTATAAGGACTGCTGTTATAAGACTATTGAATGGATAAACCAATTACCATTCACCAATTTCTGTACCTGTGGAGTAATCAACTCACTAAACATACTTTCTACCACATTTTCCACATCCTGGATACTCCACAGGGGGTCCAACTGAAGCTCCAACTGCTCTGTGCCATCTGAGAGGAACTGCAGCTGGACACTATTCCTGTGGGTTTATGCCCCAATCTCCCATATTCTTCAGAAGGGGCATCCCACTGCCCGAGACTCCATATCCACTATACCCCATCCCTTCTACTGAGATAGAAAGAAGGCCATGAAATATCATTGTCAGACAAGATGAAGGTAAATCCCTATGTATTTTATGTATAGTGGGAGCAAAAGGGTAACCAGAGAAAGAGTAGGTCCCCTTAAGGACTAAAGAGTCAATTTGTGATTTGGAACCAGGGGATGTGGGGAAGGTCCTAAATGGATACTTCTTATTTGTATTCACTACAGAGAAAAGCATGGTAGATGGAGAGTTCAGGGAGAGGAACAGGGATATTCTACAGCATTAAGAAAGTGGAATGCTACATGTCTTGGAGCGCATAAAGGTGGACAAATCCCCAAACACTGATGGGGTTGATCTGAGGCTGCTCTGGGAGACAAGGGAGGAGACTGCTGAGGTCCTGACAGAGATTTTCACATCTTCATTAGCCACAGGTGATGAAGCTAATGCAGTTCCTTTACTTAAGAAGGACAGCAGGGATAAGTCAGTTAACTCAAGTAATTACAGGCCAGTGAGCCACACCTCAATGGGAGGGAAACTATTGGAAAAAAGTTCCTAGGGACAGGAGTTATCTTCATTTAGAGAATCTGGGACTAATGAGGGGTATTCAGCAAAACTTTAAATTTTTTTAAAATTATTTTTTTTATTTTATTTACAGCATGGTAACAGGCCTTTCCGGCCCAACGAGTCCACGCCACCCATTTTAAACCCAAATTAACCTACCCGTACGTCTTTGCAATGTGGGAGGAAACCGGAGCACCCGGAGGAAACCCACACAGACACGGGAGAACGTACAAACTCCTTACAGACAGTGGCAGGAATCAAACCCCGATCGCTGGCGCTGTAATAGCGTCATGCTAACCACTACACTACGCATGCCGCACTCATGAGAAACCTGTCTCATTAATTTTGTATAATTTTTGGATGAGATAATGAAAAACATTGATGAGGGCCATGAAGCTGGCAGCGGTGAAGGCTGCCAGGCTATTTCAGAGGTGCTACCTTAGTGGATATTGGTGACCAAGACTAGGTGGATAGAAGTTGCAAAATGTCTTAGTGTGTCATGAGTGTAGTTGGGAAGAGATGGGCAAGAGGAGAAGAAAAAGAGCCAAAGTAGGAGGAAATAATTCCATGGACAAGAGAAGGATGGAATGATGAGTCAAGGTAGACAGTCAGAGAGTCATCCAAGCAAAGAAACAGGCCCTTCGGCCCCACTCATCCATGTTGACCATTGTGAGCACCAAGCTAGTCCCATTTGCCCACGTTTTACCCATATCTCCCTAGACCCCTCTTATCTATGTACTTATCTGTCCTGTCCTGGTCCAACCACATAGATGACACAGCCAAGAAAGCTCACCAGCACCTCTGCTTCCTCAGGGGGTTAAAGAAATTTGGCATGTCTCCTTTGACACTCACCAACTTTCATTGATGCACCATAGAAAGCATCCTATCTGGATGTACCACAGCCTGGTATGGCAACTGCTCTGCCCAGGACCGCAAGAAACTGCAGAGAGTTGTGGACACAGCTGAGCACATCACGGAAACCAGCCTCCCCTCCATAGACTCTGTCTTTACCTCTCAGTGCCTTGGTGAAGCAGCCAGCATAATCAAAGACCCCGCCCACCTGGGTTATTCCCTCTTTTCTCCTCTCCCATCAGGCAGAAGATACAGGAGTCTGAGGGCACGTACCACCAGGCTCAAGGACAGCTTCTATCCCACTGTGATAAGACTATTGATTGGTTCCTTTTACAATGAGATGGACTCTTAACCCACAATCTACCTTGTTTGATCCAGCACATTATTGTCTACCTGCAATGCACTTCCTCTGTAGCTGTGACTCTTTACTCTGTATTCTGTTATCGATTTTACCCTGTACTACCTCAATGCACTGTGTAATGAATTGATCTGTACAAACAATATGCAAAAAAAGTTTTTCACTGTACCTCAGTCCAGGTGACAATAATAAACTCTACAAGTGACAATAATAAAGCAATACAAATACCAATAGAAATATCAATCCAAATAACTTTTAAATGTTGTCATTGTACCTGCCTCAACCAATTCCCCTAGCGGCTCATTCCATATAGGAACTGTCCTCTGCATGAAGAAGTTGCCCTTCAAGTCCCTTTTTAATCTTTCACCTCTCATCTTAAACCCATGCCCTCTAGTTTTTAGTTCCCCTTCCCTGGAAAAATACCAGGTGCGTTGAAGGACTAAGTCCTTCAGATAGATCTAAGGTGGAGGTAGGATCTGAGGTGCTGTGGAAATGAGGCAGGAAGATCTCCAGAGGAAGTGAGGTCAGTGACTATCTGGGACACAATGGCTCAATGCTGTCTGGAGTCACGGTATGTAAGGAAGTCTTCCTCTTAAGTAGACCCTAAGGATTGAGCATGACTTGCTTCCACTCCAGTTTTGTGGGTTGCGAGGGGACTGATAAGGTTGACGTGGGAACCGCAGACTCTTTCACAGAAGGAGGTGCCTGATAGGACATGCAGGTGGGTGATGGTCTCCTGCCATTTACCTCTCAATACCATCCTCAATACTCATTCCCTGTTCTAAGTGATCATGCACCAAATTTTAGTTCTACTCCTGTTCCCTTTCTGTCCCTTTACCCTTACTCTTTTCTCTTTCCTCCTGATCCACTGGGCCCCCATCACTTTATCTCTTACCCCTCCCCCACCTTTCTCATCTGCCCATCACACACACCCTCCTCCCACTCATTCCCCTCCCCACCTCTCACCATTTATCCCACTCTCCACCTTCCTCTCCTATCAGATTCCATCATCTTCGGCCCTTTGTCACTTCCACCTATCACCTCCCATCTTCTGACATCATTCCCGCTCTCCCTCCTCCCTCATCTGCCTATCACCAACCTCTCCTGGATCCACCTATCACCTGCCAGCTCCTGCCCCACCCCTTCCCTCCACCTCTTTATACCAGCTGTCTCCCCTCTTCCTTTCAGTCCAGAAGAAGGATCTCGACCTGAAACATCGACTGTCCAATTTCCCTCCACAGATGCTGCCTGACCTGCTGAGTTCCTCCTGAGCATTTTACATGTTGCTCCAGATTCCAGCATCTGCAGTCTTTTGTGTGTCCATGGACCAAAGAATCCTAAGAATCAGTGGGAATGTTGCACTTCCCCATGGAGATATTGAGCAGACCTCTGAATCTATTCCTTGATCTACGGGCATTCTCTTCCTATCAGAGTTCAGAATAAATTGTGTTTGAGAGAGGAGAGGAATGTGAATGGATTGGGGAAAATGTAACTCTTCACCTTACAGGAGAGAAGCCCCAGGTAGAGGCTTTTAAGATCAAGAAGGTTTTGACTTAATAATTAAAGTGAAGCTATTTCCACAGGCTGAAGAATTGATAACCAGAGACAAAAATTGGAGGTACTTGGTAAAAGAATCTAAGGTGATAGGAGTAAACACATGTCACAATGATAAGAGAAGGCAAGATAAGATATCTTTATTAGTCACACGTACATCAAAATACTCAGTGAAATGCATCTTTTGTGTAGAGTGTTCTGGAGGCAGCCCACAAGTGTCGCCATGTTTCTAGCGCTGACATAGCATGCCCACAATTTCCTAACCCGTACGTCTTTGGAATGTGGGAGGAAACCGGAGCACCTGGTTAACATTTGTATTGCACTATTATATAGATTCCATGGAGGCCTTCAACAGAGAAGTGAACAATCTGAGGAACAAAATATTAAGAATGTGGTAAAGAGCAGAAAGAGGGATAAAATATCTCACTTTGAAAGAGCTGATTCTGAAGTGAGTAGAAGTTTGGTCTCTTTCTGTGCTGTAGATATCACGTCATCCTGTGATTCATCTTCAAGTTCTTGTTTCAAGTGCAGAAACTCTGAAATCATCTGTCATTTCTGCCCACTATGGACCTCAGGATGTGTAGCTGTCAACACAAACGGCTGAGTTTGGTCATCATGGACGTTGCTGAGACAATTCTTCCTTTGTACGTGTTTTGCCACTTCCACTCCCCTCTTGCCCTGCAGTCACTGACCCTCCAACAAGAGCCATTGGCTGGTCACTTCTTCTCTGATCACACACCAGGACCTGATGAGTCCCACATATATAATGACGGAATGCTGCTTTAATTTTACCCTCACTGTACAATCAGACACTTGTCCAGAGATACTGATTCAACTCTTGACAGAATCCGTGGCTTCCCACGTACTCATTGCCCACTTAGAATTTTAATTCCTTGCCAAGTTGCTGCAGGTGAATTAATGAGCAGCAATGTTTTTACCACTGTCTGATCAACATGGTGTGTTGAGGATTTGACGTTAAACCAAATGACAGTTTTGTTAACACCCAGTAAAGAATGCGATGTTTGTTCAGAACAATGTGTCTGCTGGTCTTTGACATGCATCTCCACGTCACTTGCTTGGATTGAATGCCTGCAGTTATTCTCTGGGTTTGTGACTATAACAATCTCATGGGTGCAAGTGTTTGGAATTACTCCTGCAGCAAGTAACCAGTGTGGGCATTTGCAATGAAACTCTAAGTTGCTAAATAGGTTTAATTGCATTAGGTACTTGCCTACGGGATAAATGCATCCAAAGCAAAGCACAGAATGTGCAACAAATTAACTGTTCAACCAGCATATCTCTGAACAGGATAATTAACCAATTAATAGTATCAGGCTGTCAACATCAAACCAATCTTTAGCTTGTTCTTTTAAAATATGTGTTGAAACAAGGCACAAAACATTACACAATGCTGGAGGAACAACACCTCATATTCTGCCTTGGTCATCTCCAACCTGATGGCTTCAACATCAATTTCTCTATCTTCTGGAAATCCCTCCCTTCTTCTCCCCCATTTTGTTTTATTATCTCCCTCCTTCCCCCCCCCCTTAGCTTTCCCTCATTTGTGTGGCCCCCTCACCCTTTCTCTTTCCCCTTCACCCACCCTCATCACTTGTCATCTATTCCCCACCTCTTTCCCTTCATTCTAAGTTCCACTGCCCTCTCCGAACAGATTCCTTCTTCTTCAGCCCTTTGCTTCTTCTACCTGTCACCTCTCAGCTTCTTACATCTCCCCCTTCCCCCACCCAGCCACCATCTCCTTCTCGCCCGCACTCACCTATCGCCCGCCTGCGTGTGCTCAACCCCCTCCCCCAACCTTCCTTATTCTGGCTTCTGCCCTCTTCCTTTCCAATCCTGATGAAGGGTATCAACCCGAAATATTGACTGCTTATCTCCCTCCATAGATGCTGCCTGGCCTGCTGAGTTCCTCCAGCACTTTGTGTGTGTTGCTCCAGATTCCAGCATCTGCAGAATCTCTTGTGTCAAAGCAATGTTCAATGGTCAAATTTACCTCAGTGTATTGGGACTAAAGGACTTGGCAGCAAGTCATTTATTTACCTTACCTAACACAAGTTTGGGAAGTGAGAACAGAGGAGCTTTCGCACTCTGTACTCCAGTATTATAGAACATTGAACATTACAGTAGTATAGCGCATAGTACAGGCCCTTCAGCCCATGATTTGTGTCAACATTTGATCCTGATCTAAGATCTAACCCTTCCCTTCTACACACCCTTACATAATCCTGTTATTCATGTGTCTAACTAAGAGTCTCTTAAATGTCCCTAATATATCTGCCTCCATAAGCTCTGCCAGCAGTGTGTTCCACTCACCCACCACTCTCTGTGTGAAAAACTTACCTCTGACATCCCCCTTATACCTTCCTCCAATCACCTAAAAACAATGCCCCCTCATATTCACCATTTTCGCCCTGGGTAAAAGTCTCTGAATGTCCACGCGATCTATGCCTCTTATCATCTTGTACACCTCTATCAAGTCACCTCTCATCCTCCTTCACTCGAAAGAGAAAAGCCCCAGCTCACTCAACCTATCCTCATAAGACATGGTCTCCAATCCAGGCAGCATCCTGGTAAATCTCCTTTGCACCCTCTCTAAAGCTTCCACATCCTTCCTAAACTCTAAATGTGGTCTAACCGGAGTTTTATAGATTTGCAACATTTCCTCACAGCTCTTGAACTCAATACCTCAACTAATGAAGGCCAACACACCATACACCTTCTTAACAACCCTATCAACCTGTGCGCAACCTTGAGAGATCTATGGACGTGGCCCCCAAGATCCCTCTGTTCCTTCACACTGCTAAGAGTCCTGCCATTAACCTTGTATTCCGCCTTCAAATTCAATCTTCCAAAGTGCATCAATCACTTCACACTTTTCCAGGTTGAACTCCATCTGCCACTTCTCAGCCCAGCTCTGCATCCTATCAATGTTCTGTTGTAACCTACAGCAACCTTCTACACTATCCACAACACCACCAACCTTTGTGTCATCTGCAGACTTACTAACCCACCCTTCCATATCCTCATCCAAGTCATTTATAAAAATCACAGAGAGCAGGGGTCCTAGAACAGATCCCTGCAGAACACCAACCTCCAGGGTGAATACGCTTCATCTGCAACCACACTGTCTTCTATGGGTGAGCCAATTCTGAATGCACACAGCCAAGTTTCCCTGGATCCCATGCCTCCTGACTTTCTGAATGAGCCTTCCATGAGGAACCTCATAAAATACTTTACTAAAATACATGTACACCACATCTGCTGCTCTACTTTCATCAATGTCATATCCTCAAAGAATTCAATCAGGCTCGTGAGGCATGACCTGCCCCTCACAAAGCCATGCTGACTGTCCCTAATCAGCCTATGCTTCTCCAAATGCCCATAAATCCTCTGTCTAAGAATTTTCTCCAGTAATTTGTCCATCACTGAAATAAGACTCACAGACTAGAAGGGCCGAATGGCCTGTTTTCTGTGCTGTAATGTTCTATGGTTCTATGGCCTGTAATTCCCAGGGTTGTCCCTACTCCCTTTCTTAAACAAAGTAACAACACTTACCACCATCCAATCATCTGGCACTACTCCTGTGGCCAGTGAGGATGCAAAGATTATTGGCAAAGGCGCAGCAATCTCTTCCCTTGCTTCCCATAATAACCTTGGATATATCCCATCCAACCTCAGTGACTTACATACCCTAATGTTTTTCAAAAGTTCCAGCACATCCGCTTTCCTCATGTCGACATGCCCTAGCGTATCAGCCTGTCGTATGCCATCCTCACAAATGTCAAGGTCTCTCTCACTGGTGAATACTGAAGCAAAGTATTTATTGAGGACCTCCCCTACCTCTTCCGACTCCAGGCACATGTTTCCTCTTATCTCTGATCGATCCTGCCCTCACTCTAGTCATCCTCCTATTCTTCATATACGTGTAGAATTCCTTGGGGTTTTCCTTAATCCTACTCACCAAGGAGTTCTCATGCCCCCTTCTTGCTCTCCTAAATCCATTCTTAAGCTCACTCCTAGATACCTTGTAACTCTCCAGAGCCCTGTCTGATCCTTGCTTTCTAAACCTGAGGTAAGTTTCTTTCTTCCTCTTGACAAGATATTCTACATCTCTTGTCAACCACGGTTCTTTCACTCTACCATCCTTACCCTGCCTCAATGGGACAAACCTATCCAGAACCCCATGCAAGTACTCCCTAAATAACCTCCACATTTCAGTTTTGCACTTCCCCAAGAACTTCTGTTCCCAATTTATGCTTCCAAGATCCTGCCTAATAGCATCATAATTCCCCCTCCCTCAATTATATACTTTCCCAATTCATCTGTTCCTGTCCCTCTCCAAGGCTATGGTAAAGGTCAAGTAGCCATGGTCATTGTGTCCAAAATGCTCTCCCACTGAGAGATCTGAAACCTGATCAGGCTCATTGCCTCGTACCAGGTCCAGAATGGCCTCTCCTCTAGTCAGCCTGTCCACATACTGTGTCTACCTAGCTCCCTATATTGAAAAACATGATTAAAAACACGATTCCAGCATCTGCAGTCCTTTGTTTCTTCTAGCTCCCTGTATTCCCACTTTGGACCTCATCTCTTTTCCTACCTATGTTACTGTTAACAATATGTACCATGCCTTCTGGCTGTTCGCCCTCCCCCTTCAGAAGGCTGTGGACCCGATCCAAGAGGTCCCTGACCCTGGCACCTGGTAGGCAACATACCATCCAGGAGTCTCTTTCACTCCCACAGAATCTCCTGTCTGCCCCCCCTTACTATTGAATCCCCTGTACAACACAACCAGGATCAGTGCCAGAGACTTTGCCACTGCGGCCTTCCCCTTGGGTGTACCTGTTATTCAAGGGAACGGCCACAGGGATACTCTGCACTACCTGCCTATTCTCCTTCCTTCTCCTGACAGTCACCCAGCTATCTGCCTCCTACAGTTTAGGAGTGACTGCCTCCCTGTAACTATTATCTATGAACTTCTTGTTCTCCCGTAGGAGCCGAAGGTCATCTAGCTGCAGCTCCAGTTCCCTAACACGGTCTGTAAGGAGCTGCATCTGGATGTACCTCCCACAGATGTAGCTATCAGGGAGACTGGAGGTCTCCCAGAACTCCCACATCTCACAAGATGAACACACTAGTGACCCTGGAGCCATTCTAACTACTCTAGCCTGGTACTAAAGGAAGAATCAGGGAAAGAAGGAAACTTACTAGAGACTGACCTTAGCCTCCACCTCTTCTCACCATAGCCTCTTGAGACAAAGCCTCAAGTGCTCCACTCTAACATTGGTCCACTCCCACAATGGCCGCTCCACTTCTACGTAACTTCCTTTAATTTGCTGCTGTTAATTAGCCAATCAATTACTAACAATTTGCAAATGTGCCTCTTTTAGACTCTTGCAAGGTGAAACTCACGGGCACAGGCACACAGACTCACCTCTTTTAAAAGCTCCCGCTCCAAATCTCGCTCCAACTCCCGACTCTGCAAGGTGAAACTCACGGGCACAGGCACACAGACTCACCTCTTTGAAAAGCTCCTGCTCCAAATCTCACTCCAACTCCTGACTTTGAATGCTAAAACTCACAAGTATTCTTTCAAGTTTGAGGTATTGAGTTACCTAAATAAAGAAAATCTAATAAAAATTTTTGTGGAATTTAAACAATAAACTCAAATCAGAGAATGGAAAATAGAAGCATAATTTCCTCCTCCTAGCTGTTCTGTTGAAAGCTTGTGTGCCCAGTGACTGCAGATGCCTCAAGACACTGCAGGACCTTTCAGAACTCCTGGGCACAGATACAGCTGCAAAGAAGAGGCAGGTAACCAGTGTGACCTCCCCACAGGATAGGTGAAACCTGCAATTCGAGATGGCCATTAATGTTGGGAGTTGCACCAGCAGAGTGGTCAGAGCATGTGTGTAAGAGTAAAGGATATAGCTCTGCACTTCCTGCACTGGGAATGCTTGATACTCTCACTCTGGACAAGCTCCATTTTGTTTACAGCTCCAGTCACCACAAAACTTTCAAAGTCTGAGCATAATATTCACCCCCTTGCAAAGAAGATACTGTACCTGCATTTTGGATAATAAATTGCAGAGCTTGAAGGTTTGATCCAACATCTACAGTAAAAGGTACTTCAGGTAATGCTCAGGAGGGGAGAGGTTTTGCCTTGCTGAGCCTTTCCTTCTCAATATGACTCATTTTCTTCTAAAATAGCAACAAAGGATGTTCAGTTTCATGGTTTGCTTCCAACAGAAGGGGATTCCAATGTTAGCCCGATCAAGAAAGATTGAGTCTCATGACAGTGTGGGCTTTTAATCCAGGGATAGGTTTTGACTCCTAGCTGGTTCCCTGAGAAACATTAATCGGTAATGAGCTTGTTATTGTCACATGTACCGAGGTACAGTGAAAAACTTTGTTTTGCTTGACATCCATACAGATCATTTCACAACAACAGTACATTGAGGTAGTACAAGGGAGTGTTGAGTACAGATAGAACTATTGGTTACTCTGGCCAGCAGCTGGGTTAAGTTTCTGTGTTTGGAAAAGTTCCTGTTTAGTGTTTAGGTCCCCACTTAAGATGGGCTTCATTTAGTTGTGCCCGGCTCTTCAACATTTAATGAAGGACTTAATCAGTTTTGGATGTACAAGTTTGCAGGCAAGATCACCTGGGATTTTAATTACTTTCTCATTAAGTTCCCACCAGGTGGGTGGTATTAAAATGCATCGCCTGAGCTATGGGTGGACAGAAGATAAACCTGATGAGTTGTTGGTGCCATACATGTCACAAAATGTACAATGAGGCACACAGACCATTGGTCAATGTCACTCCTTCCCTGTCTCCTCCGTGCACAACACAATAAAGCTATCATTAGATGAATATGGATCGTTAATGACCAAAATCAATTCTGATGTTAAACATATACTTAATCTTTAATACCCTCATGTTTTGCTTCATATGTTAGTGAAACTGGGTGCCTATACTTGGAGTAAAAAGCAATTTGCTGGAGCAACTCAACAGGTCAGGCTGCATCTGAGGAGGGAAATGGACAGTCGATGTTTCGGGTTGAGACCCTTCATCTGGACTGAGAGTAGATAGAGATAGCCAGCATAAAGAGGAGAAGGAGAGGGGTGGGCAAGAGCTGGCAAGCAATAGATGGATCTAGGTGAGGAGGGGTGATTGGCAGATGGAGGGTTTCAGAGTGGAGATAGCGACAGGGCTTGGGAGGGGATAGGTGGAGGTGACAAAGGGCCGCAGATGATGGAATCTGAGAGGAAAGGAAGGTGGAGTGTGGAACCAAATAAGGAAGATGGGAAGGGCAGGTGGGAACAGTGGAGGCATCTCACCAAAGAAATAGGCACAGAGGCAAAGGCAACGGAAGAGGAACTCAACATCATGGCAGGCACGGAACTCACTGAGGTGCGGTCGCAGGGGTACTAAGGTGAGGCATCTGCTGAGGACAGACCACTCAGCCTCAGAGGACTTTTCCAGCATCTTCAGTCTCTTGTGCCTCCGTATACTTGGATGTTACCTTTCCCACAGGGGCTCACTGACCTTCACGAAGGATTGAAGTGAGTTTTGATTCACGTTGAGAGGTGATCAGATCTGGAGATGAAAGGACAGTGTAGAACACTGGTGGCTCTTGAATTTGTGGCAGAACAGGCTTTCCTGCTCAATTTTGAAGATTGCTTCAACAAACTAAATTTCAGGAATCAAAGAGAAAAATAAATTGAAGCTGGGTTGTTTGACTCAGCTTTTGAAGTGGAGTGGAACAAAAAGGCAACTGGGAATCAGCAAAGTATAAAGCTCCAATTCTTATAGATGCACCATAGAAAGCTTAGTGGAATGGTGTCATGACAACAACCTTTCCCTCAATGTCAACAAAACAAAAGAGCTGGTTATTTATAGCAGCTGGAGCTGTTAGAAAATATTAGGACAAATAAGTCCCCGGGGCCTGACGGAATATTCCCCAGGCTGCTTCGGGAGGCGAGGGAGGAGATTGCTGAACCATTGGCTAGGATCTTGGAGTCCTCATTGTCCACGCGGATGGTACCAGAGGATTGGAGGGTGGCAAATGTTGTCCCCTTATTCAAAAAAGGTAGTAGGGATAGTCCAGGCAATTACAGACCAGTAAGCCTTATGTCTGTAGTGGGTAAGCTGCTAGAAAGGATTCTAAGAGATAGGATCTATGATCATTTAGAGAATCATGGATTGATTAGGGACAGCCAGCATGGATTTGTGAAGGGAAGATCTTGCCTCACAAGCCTGATAGGGTTCTTTGAGGAGGTGACCGGGAAGATCGATGAGTGTAGTGCAGTGGATGTGGTTTACATGGATTTTAGTAAGGCATTTGACAAAGTTCCACATGGTAAGCTCCTTCAGAAGGTCAGAGGCCAAGGGAACCAGGGAGGCTTGGCCGTGTGGATTCAGAATTGGCATGCCTGTAGAAAGCAGAGAGTTGTGGTGGAGGGAGTGCATTCGGATTAGAGGGCTGTGACTAGTGGTGTCCCACAGGGATCGGTTCTGGGACCTCTACTTTTTGTGATATTTATTAATGACTTAGATGAGGGGGTGGAAGGGTGGATAAGCAAGTTTGCAGATGACACAAAGATCGGTGGTGTTGTGGATAGTGTGGAGGGCTGTCGAAGCTTACAGAGGGATATTGATAGAATGCAGAGCTGGGCTGACAAGTGGCAGATGGAGTTCAATCCAGAGAAGTGTGAGGTGGTATACTTTGGAAGGACAAACACCAAGGCAGAATACAAGGTAAATGGCAGGATTCTGGGCAGTGTAGAGGAGCAGAGGGATCTGGGGGTTCATATCCATAGATCACTGAAAGTTGCCACACAGGTGGAGAGGGTAGTTCAGAAAGATTAGGGGATGTTAGCTTTCATAAGTCATGGGATCGAGTTTAAGAGCCATGAAGTAATGATGCAGTTTTACAAAACTCTGGTTAGACCACACTTGGAGTACTGTGTCCAGTTCTGGTCACCTCATTATAGGAAGGATGTGGAGGCGTTGGAGAGGGTGCAGAGGAGATTTACCAGGATGCTGCCTGGATTGGAGTGTATGGATTATGAGGAGAAACTAAGGGAGCTAGGGCTTTACTCATTGGAGAGAAGGAGGATGAGGGGAGACATGATAGAGGTATACAAGATATTAAGAGGAATAGATAGAGTTGACAGCCAGCGCCCCTTTCCCAGGGCACCAATGCTCAATACAAGAGGGCATGACTTTAAGGTAATGGGAGGGAAGTTCAAGGGAGATGTCAGAAGGTTTTTCACCCAGAGATTGGTTGGTGCATGGGATGCGCTGCCTGGGGTGATGGTGGAGGCTGATATGTTGGTCAAGTTCAAGAGATTGTTAGATAAGCATATGGAGGAATTTAAGATAGATGGATATGTAGGAAGGAGGGGTTAGATAGTCTAAGGTGTTGTTTGAAGGTTGGCACAACATGGTGGGCCGAAGGGCCTGTATTGTGCTGTATTGTTCTATGGTTCTATGGTTCTATGGTTATTGACTTCATGAAAGGGGGCGGTGGACATGCACCTGTCTACATCAATGATGCTGAGGTCGAGAGGGTTGAGAGCTTCAAGTTCCTGGGAGTGAGCATCACCAGCAGCGTGTCCTGGTCAAATCACGTAGATGCCACAGCCAAGAAAGCTCACCAGCACCTCTACTTCCTCAGGACGCTAAAGAAATATAGTTTGTCCCCTTTGACTCTCACCAACTTTTACCAATGCACCATAGAAAACATCCTATCTGGATGTATCACGGCTTGGTACGGCAACTGCTCTGCCCAAGACCGCCAGAAACTGCAGAGAGTTGTGGACACAGCCCAGCACATTTTGGAAACCAGCCTCCCCTCCTTGGACTCTGTCTTTACCTCTCGCTGTCTTGGTGTAGCAACCAGCATAATCAAAGTCCCCACCCACCCAGGACATTTTCTCTACTCTCCTCTTCCATCAGGTGGAAGATATAGGAGCCTAAGGGCACGTACCACCAGGCTTAAGGACAGCTTCTACCCCACTGTGATAAGACTATTGAATGGTTCCCTTATACAATGAGATGGACTATGACTTTAGGATCTACCTTGTTGTGACTTTGCACCTTATTGCACTGTACTTTCTCTGTAGCTGTGATACTTTGTACTGTTATTGTTTTTACCTGTACTACATCAATGCACTCTGTACTAACTCAATGTAACTGCACTCTGTAATGAATTGACCTGTACAATCATTATGCAGGACAAGTTTTTCACTGTACCTTGGTACAAGTGACAATAATAAACCAATACCAATACCAATCCTATCTGGATGCATCACAGCTTGGTGTGGCAACTGCTCTGCCTGGGACCACAAGAAACTGCAGGGACACAGCTCAGCACATCACGAAAAACAGCCTCCTCTCCATGGACCCTGTCTACACTTCTTGCTGCCTCGGTAAAGCAGCCAACTTAAACTAAGACCCCTCCCACCCCAGACGTTCTCTCCTCTCCCCTCCCACCAGGCAGTAGATACCAGTCTCAAAGACAGCTTTTATCCTGCTGTTATCAGACTATTGAATGGGCTTCTTGTATGGACTCTTTACCTTACAATCTACCTTGTTATGGCCTTGCACCTTATCGTTTGCCTGGACTGCACTTTTCCCTTGTACTACCTCGATGTACTCATGTTTGGAATGATCTGCATGGATGGAATGCAAAACAAAGTTTTTTAGTGTACCTCAGTACATGTGACAATAATAAACCAATTGCTAATCTTCCAATATCTACCAATCGTGGAGGCAAATATAATGGAGGCGTTTAAGAGGCTCTGAGATAGGCATGTGAAGGTGCAGAGAATGGAGGGATATGGACCGTGTGCAGGCAAATGGCATTAGATGTCATTATCTTAATTAAATCAGCACAACATTGTGGGCTGAAGGGCCTGTTCCTGTGCTGTACTGTTCTGTGTTCTATGTTCCAACCACAGATGAGGCTAATGCTGCTGTTCATAACTGTTTGAATTTTAACAAAGGTACTGAGAAGTTGGAATTCTTACCTGGGTGCTGTTTCAAGGCTAGGGTCCAAGCAGGGCATCCCATCCCACCCCATCCCAAAAATGTTCCAGGATTAGGAACGTTTACCTTTAAGCATTTATCTTGGCTGGGAGTTGTACCTTCCTGGTGCATCTGCTGGCTTGCTCTGGGGTTTTCTGCTTGTTTTATGGGAACAAAGGCTATGTATTGCGGAAACTTGCGTAGGGATGCCTGCAATGAACACTGCACAGTGTAATGCTGGTTACAAGCTTGGTTCAAGTGACAGGTCTGAAGGAGGATTTTACTGGTGGGGGGGAGGTAGAGAGAGGTAGTGAGGTTTAGGAGGTTCTATGGAAATTAGGTAAACCCACCATATGTGCTGGTAAAACCTCGGCTCTGCTGAAGGGAACTGTACCCAAGAACTTTCTTGTCTAATGTTACTTTGGGAAGAATTTCAACAGGAGATGGTGATTTCATATTACATGTGCAAAATGATGTTTATATATGATGTGGATGTAACAAACAGAAGCAAGTAGTCCAATTTTCAGGATAAGCTCTTTTAACAGGCAGTAGATGCAGCGTTACATCTTTTTGTGTCTCAACTATAACCTGGTGATGACACTCTTGTCTCTCAGTTAGAACTATGTGTATTTGCCTCATTTCCAATAGAATTCACTTCTTAAACCTCTCTACCTCTCTGTACCTCCCTGTCCACCAGCAAATCCTCCTTCAGACCTTGCAATTGAACCAAGCTTGTCATCAGCATCCCAATATTTCCATCCTTATCTAATATTCCACTAAGTGGAAGGGAGTGCAAAATCATTCCAAGTTATTTATTGCTGTCACAATCTGCTAAATATCTATGGATTTGGATCTAATGATCCATATTACAAGGGTAAGTGTTCAACAGTTGCATGTGAGAAAAATGGTAAAAGACACAACTGATGTCATAAACTTAAAAATAATCGCGTGTGCTATTCCAAACACTAATTGAAACCTGGGATTTGTGCATTATACATGTTACCGTTATATCAGCACAGAGGTGCAGCTAGTAAAGCCACTGCCTCACAGCTCCAGTGACCCTTAAAGTGGAGTCACAGGTGGACAGGGTGGTGAAGAAGGCTTTTGGCACGCTGGCCTTCATCAGTCAGGGCACTGAATATAGAAGTTGGGAGGTTATGTTGTAACTGTGCAAGACGCTGGTAAGGCCACACTTGGAGTACTGTGTTCAGTTTTGGTCACCCTGTTATAGGGAAGATGTGATTAAACTGGAAAGAGTGCAAAAAAGATTTACAAGGGTGTTGCTAGGACTGAGTTATAGGGAGAGGTTAGACAGACTGGGCCTTTACTCCTTGGAGCGTAGAAGACTGAGGGGTGATTTCATAAAGGTATATAAAATCATGAGGGGCATAGATAAGGGTGCATGTTCTTTTTTCCAGGGTTGGAGAATTGAAAACTGGAGGACATAGTTTTAAGGTCAGAGGTGAAAGGTTTAATAAGAACCTGAGGGGCAACTTTTTTACACAGCAGGTGGTAGATGTATGTACCCAGCTGCCGGAGGAAGTGGGTGAGGCAGGTACATTTAAGAAGTATGTGGACAGGTACATGGATGGAAGAGTTTAGAGGGATGTGGGCCAAGTGCTGGGAAATGGGATTAGCTTGAATATACATCTTGGTCAGCATGGACACATATGGGCTGAAGGGCCTTTTCCCGAGCTGTAAAACTCTCTGATTCTATGAACCGGGTTCAATCCTGACCTTGGTTACACGTTCTCCCTGTGACCGCGTGGGTTTCCTCTGGGTGCTCCGGTTTCCTCCCGCATCCCAAAGGTGTGCGGGTTTTGGGTTAGTTGGACGCTGTAAGTTTGTGCAGGTATGTGGTAGAATCTTAGGGACAGTTGATGGGAACGTGAGGGGAATAAAAAAATAGAATTTGTTTGAATGGGTGCTTGTTATTGGTACTGTTATTTATTTATTATTGTCACATGTACCGGGAGAGTGAAAAACTTAATTTTGCAAGCCATAAATATAGATCATTTCAAACATAAGTACTCTGCGATAGCACAGAGGATGATTATAATCAATGTAATGAATAGATCTGTTTTTTTTTTCTTTTACCAAAGGAGGTTTATTCAGTGATTACAGTATCACATCTTTACAATACTACAGTATTCCATAATTCAAACGATTTAGCTTCAAATTATAACACAGTCATCACTATCCAGAATGCACTCAAGCCTCTGAAGTGCCCACCAGTCCCAGAAATCCTCCAATGTACCCGTGGATACCACATGCTCCTTCTCCAGGGACACACGAGCACAGACGTAACTCCGGAAGAGGGGACAGGTAATCGGCTTGGGCAGAACACTTGAATGCCCGCTGCCTGGACCCATGAATGGCCACCATTGCCAGGCCCAGGAGCAAACTAACCAGGAGATTCTTCGACCGACCCAACCCCTCTGCACCAAGTCACCGAAGGTCAGGAGTGTGGGGCTGAAGTGCAGCCAAAACTTGAGGAGCAGCCCTTTCAGATACTCAGATAATGGCTGCAACCTCTCACGCTCTGTACATACATGATACACTGACTCCTCTCGTCTGCAGAAATGGCAGGCGGCTGGGGAGTCTGTAAACCAACTTAGGAATCTGTTACACGGTACTGCTCTGTGCAACACTCTCCACCCCAGATCCCCAGTGTAAAGGCGGAGGACTTCCATATAAAGAGAGCTACATCGATGACCTCTCTCATTGCCAGATGACAAGATGAGCCGCCACAGCGTATCTGGGTGGCAGACAAGGGCAAGGAAGTGTACAGTGTGCAGGAGCAGCCTGCACAATAACCAAGGACACACATCACAAAACGGCACCGTGAGCATTTCTGAAAGGCAAGCCCACATTGTGTGGGACCAGCTTCCGAGAGAGATTTTGGGCCTTGGGTCCGATGAGTAATTCCAGCGGAGCAGGGCTCAGCACAGTCGGCATCATTCCACACTCACCAGCCCCTTCAACACCCACTGCGACAGGATGGGGACCAGCCGCTCTCACAACCAACTCACAACTCTCTGCTGGCAGAGGAGCACTCTGACTGGAGGTGACCATGTATGAATAGATCTGCTGGGAGCAGCTTACAAAGCTCCAGTGCCACCTTGAGAATTTATAATGCTTGATTGTCAGCGTGGAATTAGTGGGTAGAAAAATCTGTTTCTGTGCAATGTGCCTCTACAGTGAAGATACGCCTCTGAAACTAAAGTAGCTAGAAAACTTCTAGCCCAGTTATTTGTTGAGAGCAAAGTTTTTGTGCTGCAGGCAACCAGTCTGTCATGGTCAGGATCTGATGGAAACTGGTAGGAAAATTTGACTGATGAAATGGTATGTGGTTATTTCTTCAGGTGACACGTAGGCAAATACCATTCACTTCTGTTGTCAGGATTATGCTTCATTCAGCCCTGGTGGAGCAAGTGCAGGCAGCTTCTTATTTTTGATCATTAATACCATCAGGGAGGAGGTACAGGAGCCTGAAGACCCACACTTAATGATTCAGGAGCAGTTTCTCCTCCTCTGTCATGAGATTTCTGAATGGTCCATGACCCCATGAACACTACCTCATTGTTCCTTTTTTTCAATTTACTTTGTAATTTAGGTTCTTATGTCTGGTTAGGCCACAGAGTTAACAAAACTCTGGTTAGGCCACACTGTGTCCAGTTCTGGTTGTCTCATTATAGGATGGATGTGGAGGAGTTGGAAAGGGTGCAAAGGAGATTTACCAGGATGCTGCCTGGATTAGAGAGTATAGATTATGAGGAGAGACTAAAGGAGCTAGGGCTTTACTCATTGGAGAGAAGGAGGATAAGGGGAGACATGATAGAGGTATACAAGATATTAAGTGGAATAGATAGAGTGGACAGCCAGCGCCTCTTTCCTAGGGCACCAATGCTCAAAACAAGAGGACATGGCTTTAAAGTAATGGGTGGGAAGTTCAAGGGAGATATCAGAGGGAGGTTCTTCACCCAGAGAGTGGTTGGTGCATGGAATGAGCTGTCTGGGTTAGTGGTGGAGGCTGATACATTGGTTAAGTTCAAGAGATTGTTAGATAAGCATATGGAGGAATTTAAGATAGAGGGATATGTGGGAGGAAGGGGTTAGATAGCCTTAGCAGTGGTTTGAAGGGCGGCACAACATGGTGGGCTGAAGGCCCTGTATTGTGCTGTATTGTTCTATGGTTCTATGGTTCTATGGTCTTTGCACTGTACTGCTGCCCTAACACAACAAATCTCACATAGTGATAATAAACCTAATTCTGATTCTGATTGCTGCATACAGTTCTCCTTGTGAATTAGCTGATGAGAAGCTGTAAAATTCTCCCACAATTATCCTCCACAGTAAGGGGAATTGGTTTAAACTGCATTTATTTCAATGCAAAAGGCTTAACAGGTAAAGAGGAGGATTTCCACAATTATCAGATGGCACATCTCAAAACATCTTTGGCAGATTCTGTTGCTGGACTCCACTTACTGTATCCTGAAACAGAAAGAGTCTCAATATTTACTGCAACCCTGGATTTGTCCTTTACAGACATCTGATTTACGGACACCCCAACATATGAGCGAGCTGCCATAATATTATTAAATTCAGAAGTCCTACATACGTACATACATTCATTCCTAAATAGTTTCTTCTCTCTCTCCACTTCTAGTAATTGTTCATTTTCAAGTCAAGTCGAGTTTACTGTCATATGCACAAGTGCAATGGGAAGGTTACTTGCAGCAGCATCACAGGCACAGAGCATTAAAGACACAAGATTCACAAGAAAATCATAAATTAAACATAAATATAAAATTATACAAGAAAGAACACAATCAGAACAAAAAGAGTCCATTGTAGTTCAAAGTGGTCATAATGTTGCTATACTCGAGAGGGTTTAAACTAAGGTGGCAGTGGGGTGGGGCCCTGAACAGTAGAGTGGCTGATGAGAAATCAGAGGATACTGTAGCCAATGAGAGCAAATTTGGTAGGCAGGATAAACAGGAGAACAGTAAAGGGAATTGGTTTAATCTGCATTTACTTCAATGCCAAAGGCTTAACAGGTAAAGAGGATGAATTCAGAGCATGGATTGGCTCTGGGAACTGGGATATCATAGCCAAAACAGAAACATGTCTGAGAGAAGGGCAGGACTCGTGGCTCAATGTCCCAGGATACAGATGCTACAGGCGTGACAGAGGTGCAGGTAAGAGAGGAGGGGGAGTTGCTTTCTTGATGAAAGAGGCGATAACAACGGTCCTCAGAGAGGATATTCTTGGGGACCATTCAGTGAGGCCATATGGGTAGAACTTAGAAACAAGAAGGGCATGGTCACTCTGATGGGATTGTATTATAGGACCCCCAATAGTCAGTGGGAATTGGAAGAGCAGATATGCAGAGAGATTGCAGGTAGTTGTAAACATAATAGGGTAGTATCAGTGGGAGATTTTAACTTCCCTAATATTGACTGAGGCAACCAAAATGTAAAAGTTTTAAATGGAGTGGAATTTGTGAAATATGTCCAAGAAAGCTTCTTTCATCAATATATAGAGGAATCAACTCGAGCGGATGCAACACTGAACCTCGTCCTGGAGAATGAGGCAGGTCAAGTGGTGGAAGTGTCTGTCAACGAGCACTTTGGGTCCAGTGACCATAATTCTATTAGATTTAAAGAATATGAGAAGAATCTGGTAGGCAAGGTGAAATTCTATAGGTATATTAAGAATGAAAGGGTGTCTAGGGAAAGAAAAGGTCTCCACAAAGATCAGCATGGCTGTCTGTGTGGAACCAAAGGAAGTGGGAGAGAGATTTTTTAATGAGTATTTCTTTTCAGTTTTTACTGTGGAGAAAACCATGGAGGCTAAGGAAATGGGGGAAATGAGTGGTGATGTCTTGGAACACATGCAAATTGGTAGGGAGGAGGCATTGTGGGCCTTAAAGTGCATTGAGGTGGATAAATCTCCAGGGCCTGACCTGGTGCATTCTTGGACCTTGTGGGAAGCTGGAGAAGAAATTGTGGAGGCCCTTGCAGAGATTTTTATTTCACCTCTGTCCACAGGTGAGGTTCCAGAGGACTGGAGAGTGGCTAATGAGGTACCATTGTTTGGAAAGGGTAGCAAAAACAAGGCAGGAAACTACAGGCTAGTAAGTCTGACATCGGTGGTGGGTAAATTGCTGGAGGGGATTCTGAGGGACAGGATCTACCAACATTTGGAGAGACAGGGTCTGATTCGGGACAGTCAGCGCGGCTTTGTGTGTGGGAATTCATGTCTGACAAATGACTTCCCACGCACATGACTTTCCAGGGCACGCATTTAAGGTGAGAGGGGATAGGTTCCGTGAGGGGTACTTTTTTACTGAGAGAGTGGTGGATGCCTGGAATGCATTGCCTGATAGGGTGGTGGAGGCAAACTCATTGGGGGCTTTTAAGAGGGGCTTGGATAGGCACATGAATGAGGGGAAAATGGAGGGATATGGGCATTCTGTAGGTTAGAGGGAATAGCTATGTCAGCACAACATTGTGCTGTACTGTTCTATGTTCTGTGTTCTAAATCTCTTGGAGTTCTTCAAAGAGATAACCAAGAGGGTAGATGAGGGTCAGGCAGTGGATGTTGTCTATATGGACTTCAGTAAGGCCTTTGACAAGGTCTCTCATGGCAGGCTAGTCTGAAAGGTTAGATCACATGGGATCCAGGGGGAGAAAGCGGATTGGATTCATAATTGGCTCAGTGGTAGGAAGCAGAGGATGATGGTCAAGGGTTGTTTCTCAGACTGGAGGCCCGTGTCTAGTGGTGTGCCACAGAGGTCAATGCTGGCACTGTTGTTGTTTGTAATTTATATAAACAATTTGCATGTGAATGCACAAGGTACGGTTAGTAAGTTTGCGGATGATACTACAATAGGTGGTGTTGTAGATAGTGTAGAAGATTATGAAAAATTAGAGAGGGATCTTGATCAACTCAGAATGTGGGTGTGGGCTGAGGATTGGCAAATGGTTTTCAATCCAGATAAATGTGAGGTATTGCCTTTTGGGAGATCAAACGATACAAACTTATGCAGTGAATAACAGAGCCTTGGGAGTGTTATGGAGTGCAAGTGCATAGTTCATTGAAAGCAGTGTCACAGGTCGATAGGGTGGTCAAGAAGGTGTATGGCATGCTGGCCTTCATCATTCAGGGGACTCAGTAGAGGAGCTGGGAAGTTATGCTGCAGTTATGTAAGACATTGGTATTTGGTGTTGGTTTATTATTGTCACTTGTGCCTAGGTACAGTAAAAAACTTGTCTTGCATACCATTCGTACAAATCAATTCATTACATAGTGCAGATGCATTGAGTTAGTAAAGAGTGCATTGAGGTAGTACAGGTAAAAACAATGACAGAGTACAGAGTAAAGTCTCACAGCTACAGGGAAGTGCATTGCAGGGTAGACAATAAGGTGTAAGGTCAGAACAAGGTGAGGTTGGGAGTCCATCTCATTGTATAAGGGAACAGTTCAATCATCTTACCATGGTGGGACAGAAGCTGTCCTTGAGCCTGGTGGTATGTGCCCTCGGGCTCCTGTATCTTCTGCCTGATGGGAGAGGAGAGAAGAGAGAATGACCCAGGTGGGAGGAGTCTTTGATTATGCTGGCTGCTTCACCAAGGCAGCGAGAGGTATAAACAGAGTCCACAAGGGGGAGGCTGGTATCTGTGATGCACTGGGCTGTGTCTACAACTCTCTGCAGTTTCTTGCAGTCTTGGGCAGAGCAGTTGCTGTACCAAGCCGTGATGCATCTAGATAGGATGCTTTCTATGGTGCATCGATGAAAGTTGGTGAGTGTCAAAGGGGACATGCCAAATTTCTTTAGCCTCCTGAGGAAGTAGAGGCGCTGGTGAGCTTTCTTGGTCGTGGGGTCCACATGGTTGGACCAGGACAGTCTATTGGTGATGTTCGCTCCTAGGAACTTGAAGCTCTCAGCCCTCTCGACCTCAGCACCATTGATGTAGACAGGTGCATGTACACCGCCCCCTTTCCTGAAGTCAATGACCAGCTCTTTTGTTGGTGAGGCTTCACTTCGAGTTTTGTGTATGGGTTTGGTCCTTCTGTTATTGGTAAGATGTTATTAAACCAGAAAGAGTGCAGAAAAGATTTACCAGGATGTTGCCTGGACTTGGGGGCCTGAGTTACAAGGAAAGGTTGTGTAGACTAGGACTTTATTCCCGGAATGTAGGAGATTGAGGGGTGATCTGATGGAGGTATATAAGATCATGAGGGGCATAGACAGGGTGAAAGCACATATTAAGAATGCCCAGGGAAAGGGTGCTAAAAACAAGATGATATCGGCTTAAGGTCAGAGACAAGAGAATTAAAAGGGATATCGGTGCAGCTTCTAGACACAAAGGGTGGTGCGTGCTTGGATCTGCCAGAAATAATGGTTGAGTTGGGCACAATAGCAACATTTAAAAGCTATCTCGATAAGCACATGGATAGGAGGGGTCGATGAAGAAATTCTATCAGTAAAGTGAGAGAGCTTGAAAATTGGTTAACCCCGAGCACCTGGTGATCTGTGTCCCTGAGCTGCAGGTGATTTTCTGACTTTGATGAGACTGGAAAAAGGCACAGACATGGACTTGGGAATATACTGGAGAGGAAGGGAAGTGCAGACATTTTACTGAACTGGTAAAGCTGGGCTCACTTGAGTGTATGTTTTGCAGTTCTGTTTTACAAGAAAGCAAATGGCACAAGATGGCTCAAGAATGAAATCAGTTAGCAGGGTATCTGTTCTATCCACTGTTGTCTGTCTTTTTGTGTATTGAGAATCCCAACCAACACCCAACTCCTCACCCCACACAGACACACACACACACACACACACACACACACACACACACACACACACACACACACACACACACACACACACACACACACACACACACACACACACCTGGAGGCATAGGCCACAGAAACAGGATCTTCAGCCCATCCAGTCCGCACTGATCATCAAGCACCTATTTACGCTTCTCCTACACTAATCCCAGTGGATTCTCCACACAGTCCCATCAATTGGACAAGAAGGTCCTGAGTGCCAGAGCACGTGCATCTTTCCTTCCACTCAGTCCCTGGTCTCTCACTGAGCCCTGCATGGACCACTGATGTACTGAGGAGAGAGGCCAGACACCCCTCGTAACCCACTCTATGAATTAGTTTACCTGGTTTTAATTATTTGAGTGTGTTTTAATTAAAGTTATTTATTTACTTTTCAATGTTTCAATTACTAAATCTGTTTCGATCATTTTATAATGACCCTGACCAACAGGGTGACAGTGATGAGCTGTCGAAGGTTGTCAGGGTGATCCTGGGATGGGGTTTCGGTGTTCAGTTCCAGGGGTCAGCTCATCCTGCAGACCCTGACTCACCAGCCCGTCCTGACCAGCTTGGTCACTCCTTGACATCCGTAAAAAAATAAGTCCATGAATGGGCTTTCCAAAGGGGAAAGTTTGTGTGTCCATCACAACACAGCAGTGGTTGTCCAGTTCTTTGATTTGGATCTATGTAAAAAAAAGAACTTTTCCATTGAAGAAGAAGGCTTGAAGTACCCTAGAAGTAGGGGTTTATGTGGTAGGGAAGGGCTAGATAGATCTTAGAGCAGGATAAAATGTCGGCACAACATTGTGGGCTGAAGGGCCTGTACTGTGCTGTAGTGTTCTAATTTAAACTGGGGCAAAACAAAAAATTTGTTCACAAAACTCAGTTTTGAATTTCAGTGTGTAAACGTATTGCAACTCAACACTTGTCGGCAGAAGTTGTTCTGCTGTTTGTAACTATAACAGCTTTCACTGCTTGGATCTTACTTTTTCTTTAGCTGGAGGTAAAGAAGATGTAACCTAATTAACTTCGTAATTAGTACTGTGGATGCAAAATGGATCCCTATTGTTTTTTTATGTTTTCTTTGATAATGGGGATTAGCCAGGGGAATTAGAGAATGCAACAGTTGTAGAATGAGATAAGCAGAAAATTGCTGAAGGGGGAACTGGTTATAGTAAAGAAACAGAAGATTCTGCTTGTCATTAAAGGGAATGAGTAGAGCTAACTGCATGACAGATCAATTGTGAGTGCATGATCTGTTCTGTCGGACTCAGGTTCCTGATTTGCTACCATGGCCCCTATAACACGCTCAGATATTGACAAATAGTTAAAATCTGGTGAACTAACTCGAGAGGGTCAGATGCAAGGGGTATCCAGTATCACTCCTCAGCACGTAAGGTCCTTACAAGGCTCAATGGGACAGAGGCACAGACTCTGGTGACAGAGTTTCCCTGAATTTCTTCAGTGCCCTGTCCCCCAGGATTTATCCTATCTGCTTATACCAAATGGACAAATATTTGGTGTTCTTCTCAATCAAATATTTGTTTTCATAAGGATTAAAGAGTTAGAATGCTCACATCTCAGGGAAACATCAAGGCAAAGATTTGGTGTTATGGGTTTGAATGTATCCAATTAAATGGTCTAGTTATTGAAGAATCTGAGTTTTTATGTCACCAAAGACTCTTGTAAATTTCTGCAGATGTACGGTGGAGAGCATTCTGACTGGATGCATCACTGCCTGGTATGGAGGCTCCAATGCACAGGATCTAAAGAGGCTGCAGAGGGTTTTAGACTCAGCCAGCTCCATCACTGGCACAACCCTCCCCGCCGTCAAGGACATCTTCAAGAGGGGGTGCCTCAAGAAGGCAGCATCCATCACTGAGGACCTTCTCCATCCGGGACATGCCCTATTCTCATTACCACCATAGGGGAGGAGGTACAGAAGCCTGAAGACCTACACTCAACATTTTAGGAACAGCTTCTTTCTCTCCGCCATCAGATTCCAAGAACCCAAGAACACTGCTTCGTTATTCCTGTTCTGCACTATTTATTTATTTTTATAACTTAGAGCAATTTTTATGTTTTGCACTGTACTGCTGCCACAAAACAACAAATTTTGTGACATATGTCAATGATAATAAACCTGATTCTGAATTTCTTTACATTCTTCATTTGGTTACCATGAAGTTATTTGATTGGTAAATTGGTAAATTGCTTCATTATTGTCACACGTACCGAGGTACATTGAAAAACTTTGTTTTGCATGCCATCCATACAGATTATTTCATCACATCAGTACATCGAGGTAGTACAGGGGAAAAGCAATAACAGAATGCAGAATATAGTGTTACAGTTACAGAGAAAGTGCAGTGCAGGCCAGGCCAACAATAAGGTGAAAAGGCCATGATGAGGTAGATTGTGAGGTCAAGAGTCCACCTTATCATGCTGTGTTGGCTGCTTTACCGAGGCAGCGAGAAGGGTAGATGGAGTCCATGGAGGGAGGCTAGATTTTGCTTTGTGTGATTTTCAAGATTATTGGTTCACATTTGATTCATTTTTTGAAACTTTTAGAGGAAGCTTGAAAATAAGCAATATAAATTTGATGCTTTTTTGTTTTATTTATGTTCTTTCGTATAAGAATTGTGTATAATTTATATTTAATATATATTTTTGTTGTGAATGCTGCTTATCTCATGCTATGAGCCTGTGATGCTGCTGCAAGTAAGTTTTTCATTGCACCTGTGCACACATGTACTTGTGCATGTGACAATAAAGTCGACTTTGACTTTAAATCTAAAATACTATTCACAGAGACGTCCAAAGATATCGGAAACCATTTCATGCTTTCTTTCTCTGCTATCCTGCCTTGGGGTTTATTCCAATTATTTATCACTTTCGGATTGAAATTTTTCCCAATAATTTACCTTTCACTCATTTACCTGTGCCTTCTGGCCACACTTCCGTCACTTACTTTGAAGTGATAACATGTGGCATACATACTTTCCATTTAATATTCAGCGGATGATCCCATCTCTTGTGCTGAAGGGTGTGTGAAGCTAAATGTGCAGAAGTCATGCTGGCAATCTGCCTTTGAAGTGCTATAGAAATCTGCCAAAAACAGCTGATCTTTGGGTTAGACAGGGAAGCTTTGCACTAATTATCCTTTAGGTTTTATTACTGGGATTAATTCTTGTTACACAACTGCATATATCTACCAAGACTACCAATAAAGAGAGATTTAAGTGGGAAACTACACATTTAATTCCTTAAACAAATCTGGATGTTGTAGCTGATTTAAAGTCATTTCATAATTCGTCTTCTTCGAAGTGAATACTCTGCATGGGACACAACTTTTGCACACCTTTGAAAACTGCTGAATTTCGCACTGTTTCTCTCATTCTGTTGTATGAAGTTGTAAAACTCCATGTGGCGGGCAGGAATTTGCTTCAATTTTGTTCTCATTTTCTAGCTATTTTATATTAAAATGTTAGAGCAAACTTAACTCCCTGCAGAAATGAATCTCAGTGAATGAATAGATTGTTGGGACCTGTGACAATCATTATCTTCTCATGAATATCACCTCAGTACCGAGTTATGACAATGCCCCAATTTCTGAAAGTTGGAGATCTTCAGAAGTTTAATATCTAAAAATCTAAATCTAAATTAGAATCTAAAACAAAACTAGAAAATGCTGGGAATACTCAGGAGGCCAGGCAGCATCAGTGGGAAAAGAGACAGTGTTAATCTTTCAGGCTGAAGAAGAATTCTGACAAAGGGTATTCAATTTGAAACAGACGTGGCCTAACCTGCTGAGTATTTCCATGAGATCATAGGACCATAAGATAAAGGAGCAGAATTAGGCCATTCAGCCCACTGACTCTGCTATGCTATTCAATCATGGCTGATCTTTTTCTAGAATCATAGAGTCATAGAGCAATACAGCATGGATACAGGCCCTTTGGCCCAACCAGTCCTTACCAACCATGATGCCCACCCAGCTAGTCTCAATTTCCTGCATTCGACCCATATCCCTCTAAGCCCTGCTCATGCACCTATCCAAGTGTTTCTTAAATGATACTATTGTACTGCCTCAACCACTTCCTCTGGCAGCTCGTTCCATATACCCACCACCCTCTGCGTGAAAAAATTGCTCCTCAGATCCCTTTTAAATCTTTCCCCTCTCACCCTAAATCTATGCCCCCTCGTCTTGGATTCCCCTACGCTGGGGAAAGGGCTGTGACCATTCACCTTATCTGTGCCTCTCATCATTTTAAACATTTCTATAAGGTCACCTCTCATTCTCCTACATTCCAAGGAATAAAGGCCTAGCCTGGCCAACCTCTCCCTATCACTCAGGCCCTCTGGTCCTGGAAATATCCTCATAAATCTTCTCTGCACTCTTTCCACTTCAACCATGTCTTTGCTATAACAGGATAACCAAAACTGTACACAGTACTCCAAGTGCAGCCTCACCAACCACTTATACAACTACAACATAATGTCCCAACTCCTGCACTCAGTGCCATGACTGATGAAGGCCAGTGTGCGAAAAGGTTTTCTCACCACCCCGTCTACCTGTGATGCCACTTTCAATGGACGATACACTTGTACTCCTCGGTCCCTCTGTTCCATTACGCTCCCTGGTGTCCTACCATTCATAGTATAAGTCCTACGCTGGTTTGACTTTTCAAAATGTATCACCTCACACTTATCTGTATTAAATCCATTTGCCACTCTTTGGACCACTTTCTTAATTGATCAAGATCCCCCTGTAATCTACAATAACCTTCTTCACTATCAACAACATCTCCTAATTTTGTGTTATCTGCATACTTACTGATCAAGCCTTGTAAATTCACATCCAAATCATTTATTTTCATAACAAATAATAAGGGTCTCAACACTGACCCCTGCGGCACACCACTGGTCACCGGCCTCCATTCCGAGAAACAATCTTCAACCACCACCCTCTGCTTCCTACCTCTGAGCCAATTTTGAATCCACTTAACTAGTTCTCCCTGGATCCCTTGGGACCTAACCTCCCAGACCAGCCTACTATGTGGGACCTTGTCAAAGGCCTTGCTAAAGTTCAAATAGACAACATCCACTGCCCTACCCTCATCTACCCTTTTGGTTACCTCTTCAAAGAACTCTAAAAGGTTCATCAAGCACGACACTCCATGCACAAAGCCATGCTTGTTCCTGCTAATCAGATTCTGTCTATCCAAATGCTGGTAGCTCCTGTCCCTCAGAATTCCCTCCAGTAACTTCCCACCATTGATATCAGGCTGACCAGCCTGTTGTTCCCTGGCTTGTCCTTGCTACCCTTCTTAAACAATGGAACAACATTAGATCTTCCAGTCTTCGAGAACTTCACCAGTGACTAATGGTGAAGCAAAATCTTCGCAATTGCCTCTACAATTTCTTCTCTAACCTCCCACAAAGTCCGAGGATGCACTCACTTATGCCCTGGGGATTTATCCACCTTAATGCACTTTAAGGCTGCAGATTCCTTCTCCCTGCAAATATCCTCCAAAACATCACCACTTGTTTCCTTTATCTCTTGAGTACCATGATTTTCTCCTCAATAAACACCGCGGAGAAATATTTGTTAAAAATCCCACCCATCTCCTTTGGCTCAAGACATAGGTGGCCCTGTTGATCTCCAAGGGGACCTACTCTCTCCGTGGTCACCTTTTTACTCTTAATATATCTATAGAACCTAAAACCCATTGGAGTTTTCAACCGCATTCTCCTGCCTTCTCCCCATAACCCTTAACCCCTTTTCTAATCATGATCCTATCGCCCAATGAAGTGGCCTCCACAGCCCTCTGTGGCAACGAATTCCACAGATTCACCACCCTCTGGCTGAAGAACCCTCCTCATCTCTGTTCTAAAATGACGTCCCTTTATTCTGAGGCTGTACCCTCAGGTCCTAGACTCTTCTACTAATGGAAACATCCTCTCCATGTCCACTCTATCCAGGCCTTTCAGTATCTGGAGGTTTCAATGAGATCCCCCATCTCATCCTTCTGAACTCCATCGAGTACAGGCCCAGAGACATCAAACACTCCTCATAGGTTAAGCCTTTCATTCCTGGGATAATTCTTGTGAACGTCCTCTGGACCCTCTCCAGGACTAGCAGATCTTTCCTTAGATACAGGGCCCAAAATTGCTCACAATATTCCAAATGCAGTCTGACCAACACCTTATAAAGTTTACATTTTAGATTCCTGGCATCTGCAGTTTTTTTAATTTTCACTTACAGTCCTACATGCAATGCCCAAAAGGTAATGGAACTGGCTTCAGTAGTAGTTTTCAAAATGGAATTTGATATATGGTTGAAAAGATAAACAAATACAGGACACATAAGGAAATGAGACTCTCTGGCAGGTCCTTTCAGAGCACTGATTTAATCTTAAATTCCAAATGCATCATTTGCCACCCTCCACCACAGCCACAGTTAGGATCTTGGGGATGTGGATGTGAACCACTTTGCTGCTCAAATCCACACTAACGTTGTGGGATAATGGCTGATCGCTATCTTAAATCACTTCCACATTTCCTAAACAGGTTTTTCCAGCATGTGATCCCATATTTGCTTTCATCCCACATCCGGAAAGAACGTGAAGACAAAGGGCAAGTATTTGACACAGACCCAAGAGATTCTGCAGACGCTGGAATCTGGAGCAACACACACAGAATGCTGGAGGGAAATGAACAGTCAGTGTTTTGGGCCGAGACCCTTCATCAGGACTGGAAAGGAATAGGGGAGAAGCGAGAATAAGGTGGGGGAAGGAGGAGGAGCACACGCAGGCGGGTGATAGGTGAGCTCAGGTGAGGGGGGAAGGTTGGTTGGTGGGGGAGTGGGGGGGAGTGGGAATGATGTGAGAAGCTGGGAGGTGATAACTGGAAGTGGCAAAGGGCTGAAGAAGAAGGAATCGGATTGGAGAAAACAGTAGACCATTGAATAAAGGGGAAGTGGGGAACTAGAGGGAAGTGAGGGGCAGGTTGTGAGAGTGGGGGAGGGGAAAGAAGGGGTGAAGGGGCCTCAGGAATGAGGGAAAACAAAAGGGGGGGGAGAAGAGGGAAAACAGAGGGGGAGGGTTACAGGAAGTTAGAGAAATCGATGTTGATGCTGTCAGGTTGGAGACTACCAAGGCTGTATCAAATCATTTCAAACTTCCTTAATTCAAGACTTAGCAACCTGCCTTAGAAATGAACCACTTATGTCTAGTTTCATTTTGCTGGGTCGGTCTTGCAACCCCTAGCAATGCTCTAGGTTCTTGATGTTTTTATTCGCTTGGGATCGCCAAAGAACAGTGACATAAATACTTAATTATAACAACACAACAATTGTAACAGTAACTCTCTCTCTCTCTCTCTCTATATATAACTGAACAGCCAGAAACATCATAATAATTTAGATACAATATTTTTCATGATGTAAACAGCTACAATTAATTGTCACGTACCCTACTTCAGGAGCATGATGCACAGATAAACGCACAAGACTTAACTCAGTTTGGGACTCAAGAAAAATCCATCTATTGTGATGCTACTATATAATGGCTAATAATTGTTAAAAACAAATGATTCCAACAGAAGAGTAGTAACAATTACCCACTTTTCAACAGAAAACTGTTTATGTTGTGGAGAAGTGTTACAACTTCTGCTGGAGAGTAGATGATCATTACTATTTTGAGTTGGAATCATTCATTTTTAACGATTATTGACCTCATTCCATAGTACTTGTTGCAGACAACCCTGCTGAGGTAAATTCATACCTTCAACACACAGGAACTTGAGTAATTGAAGAAGGAAAGACAAATAGAAGCTGACAATTTATTGCTGAGGATATTATGCAAGAGAATCAGGTATACAACTGACACTTCATTTTCAGGAACAGAGGAATCTGGAACCATAGGCACCGTGTTTGTTGTTACTTCAGAGAAAGAAGGGAAAAATTGAATGACTGATTTGCATTTGTGATATATCCTTTATGGCCACAAGGTAATCAAATCCCTTTAATAACTAATGAAATATATTTGAAGTGCATTGTCTATGTAGGAATGCGACAACCAATTTGCACACCTCATTTTTCCACAGACATCAATGTGATAATGAATCAATAATCTACTACAGTAATGTAGGTTGAGAGATAAATATTGACCTCGGCACAAGGAAGAATTACACTGCTCTTTATCATTAGTGAGTTACATTTTTTCTAGCATTCACAACTGCCTTAGTTTAATATCTAATAATATGAAAAAGCCACTTTGAAAATACAACACTTTCTCAGTTCTATGCTAAAGGTGTTGTGTTCAAGTCTCTAGAGGCGGGCCAAAGCATCCACAGAAGGTGGTTGATTGTAGAACACCTGCCCAGTATTTAATCCAAGGAACCTTTCCTCTGTAAGAGCTTAGAATGGGAGAGCAGACTTGTATCATTTTATTTATTCCTTTTTGATTAGTGAATCAATCATTTACAGTAATTAGTTATTTGAGTTATTCCACAATTATTGTAATATGAAAATAAGTGGTGTGATAGACCCAAGGCAGGTGAAGGTCTGCTAATTGTGTGGATTTAAGTCTGGTTGTTGTTTGTTGTGGAACATAAACCACCCAGCAGCTGTTTAATTTTCAGTGGTTTCTCAAGTAGAAGGTCAGTGAGATTGGCTGAAGATGTTTTCCATTTATTTATTGGGGAAAAGAGCCAGTGTGCCAAAGAGCAAACATTGAACGTGGTGTGAAAGCAGGGAGCACCTTGTTAGTGGGAAGAATTTAAACAGTGCAAATCTGTGCATCTGCTCTGATATCCTTTTATTTCCACATGGGACCCGGAGATCCTCATCAGGACAAACCATTGTTTTTCAATACTGAGTACAGTGTTTTTTCCAAATGATTTCCAGTTGCACAAAGCATTCTATTAGCTTCAAGCATTGAGCAGTGCGCTGTCAGATCCCAGCAGTGGCCTCTGCTTAACCTCCTAAGTCCTCATTAGGCAGGATATCCAAAATAATATCGCGCTTTGTAAATAAATGTAGACAAGAGCACCATGGGCTTTGTGGAGGCTGAGGAAGTAATGTTCAAGGTTAGTGACACCATGTTTATCCATCAGTCAGCGTTTATCCATCATGATGTGTGTATGAACATGGAACATAGAACAGTACAGCACAGGAAAAGGCCCTTCAGCTCACGATGTTGTACTGAATTAATTAAGCCAATGACACCTAATCCCTTCTCTCTGCACATGATCCATGTCCCTCCATTCTCTGCACATTCATGTGTCTGTCCAAGAGCCTTTATTGTATCTACTTCCACCCCCACCCCTGGCAGCACATCCCAGGCACCCACCACTCTCTATGTAAAAGACTTGCCCCGCATACCTCCTTTGAACTTTCCCCTTTCATCTGAAATGCATGCCCTCTAGTATTAGATAGTTTGAACCTGGGGAAAAGATACTGGCTGTCCACTCTATCTATGCCTCTCATAATTTTACAAGCTTCTATCAGATCTCCCCTCAGCCTCCGCCACAGAGAGATCAACCCAAGTTTGTCCAACTTTTAATAGCACATGCCCTCTAATCCAGGTAGCATCCTGGTAAACCTCTTCTGCACCCTCTCATAAAGCCTCCACGTCCTTTCTGTAATTCCCAGGGTTATCCCTACTCCCTTTCTTGAACAAAAGAAAAACATTTGCCACCTCCAATCATCTGGAACTACTCCTGTGGCCTGTGAGGACACCAAAGGCGCAACAATCTCTTCCCTTGCTTCCTGTAATAACCTTGGATATATCCCATCTGGCCCCAGTGACTTACCTATCCTAATGTTTTTCAAAAGATCCAGCACATACTCTATCTTCACGTTGACATGCCCTAGCCTATCAGCCTGTTGTATGCCATCCTCACAAACGTCAAGGTCTCTCTCACTAGTGAATACTGAAGCAAAGTATTCATTAAGGACCTCCCCTACCTCTTCCGACTCCAGGCACATGTTTCCTCTTTTATCCCTGATCGGTCCTACCCTCACTCTCGTCATCCTCCTATTCTTCATATATGTGTAGAATGCCTTGGGTTTTCCTCAATCCTACTTGCCAAGGCCTTCTCATGCCCCTTCTACCTCTCCTTTCTTAAGCTCACTGCTGGCTGCCTTGTAACTCTCCAGATCCCTGTCTGATCCTTGCTTTCTAAACCTTAGGTAAGCTTCTTTCTTCCTCTTGACAAGATAGTCTACATCTCTCGTCAACCATGGTTCCTTCACTCTACCATCCTTACCCTGCCTCCATGGGACAAACCTATCCAGAGCCCCATGCAAGTCCTCCCTGAACAACCTCCACATTTCCACTGTGCACTTTCCCAAGAACCCTCTGTTCCCAATTTATGCTCCCAAGTTCCCCCTCCCCTAATTAAATACTTTCCCATATCGTCTGCTCCTATCCCTCTCCAACACTATGGTCAAGGAGTTGTGGTCACTGTCTCCAAAATGCTCTCCCACTGAGAGATCTGAAACCTGATCAGGCTCATTCCCTAGTACCAGGTCCGGTATGACCTCTCCTCCAGTTGACCTGTCCACATGCTGTGTCAGGAATCCTTCCTGAACACACCTGACAAACTCTGTCCCATCCATCCCCTTTACACTAAGGAGGTGCCAATCAATATTAAGGAAGTTGAAATCACCCATGACAACCACCTTGTTATTTTTGCACTTTTCCAAAATCTGCCTTCCGATCTGCTCCTCAGCATCTCTGCTGCTACTGGGGGGTCTTTAGAATGTTCCCAATAGAGTGATTGCTCCCTTCCTGTTTCTGACTTCCACCCACCCTGACTCAGCAGACAATCCCTCCAGGACGTCCTCCCTTTCTACAGCTGTGACACTTTCCCTGATCAGCAAAGTCACTCCCCTACCTCTTCTACCTCCATTCCTGTTCCTTTTGAAACATCTAAACCTGGAATATCCAGCAGCCATTCCTGCACTTGTGACAGCCAAGTCTCTGTAATGGCCACAACATCGTAGTACCACGTACTTTCCCCTGCTCTAAGTTCATCATCCTTCTTCCTGATACTTCTCGGATTAAAGTAGACACAATTCGGCCCATCCAACTGACAGCAATTATGCCCTTTTAACTGCCTATCCTTCCTCACAGTCTTTCTACATGCTACATCTATTTGTACACTAAATGCTCCAACCTCTAACCTATCACTCGGGTTCTCATCCCCTGCCAAACTAGTTCAAACCCTCCCTAACAGCTCTAGCAATCCTGCCCACAAGAATATTGGTCCCCCTCCAGTTCAGGTGTAACTCATCCCTTTTGTGCAGGTCATACCTTCCCCACAAAGCTCCCAATGATCCAAAAATCTGAAACCCTGCCCCCTGCACCAACTCCTCAACCATGCATTCGTCTGCCAAATCAACCTATCCTTACCCTCTCTGGTGTGTGGCACAGGCAGTAATCCAGAGCTTACTACCCTTGAGATCCTGCTTTTCAGCTTCCTACCTAGCTCCCTATATTCCCTCTTCAGGACCTCATCTCTTTTCCAATCTATGTCATTGGTAGCAATATGCACCACAACTTCTGACTGTTCGCCCTCCCCCTTCGGAATGCTGTCAACCCGATCCAAGACATCCTAGACCCTAGCTCCTGGGAGGCAACATACCATCTGGGAGTCTCTTTCACGTTCACAGAATCTCCTGTCTGACCTCCTTACTATTGAATCCCCTATCACTACTGCTTTCCTCTTCTCCCCCCTTCCCTTCTGTGCCACACAACCAGGCTCAGTGCCAGAGACCTGGTCACTGCAGTTTTCCGTGGTAGGTCGCTCTCCACCAACAGTATCCAGGGGAATTCAGGGGAATGGCCACAGGGGTACCCTGCACTACCTGCCTATTCTCCTTCTTTCTCCTGACAGTCACCCAGCTACTTGCCTCCTTCCAATCTTCGGGAACTCCACCAGTGGCTAACGATGAAGCAGGTATCTCCACAAGGGCCTCCACAATTTCTTCCCCAGCCTCCCACAAAGTCAGAGGATGCACTCAGTAGGCCCTGGGGATTGCAAGGCTGCAAGTACTTCCTCCTTGGCAATATGAATGTCCATCTCCACTAGTCTCCCTTATTGCTTGAGCAACCATGATTTTCTGCTCAGTAAACATCGAGGAGAAATCTTCATTAAAAATCCCACCCACCTCCTGTGGCTCAAGACATTGGCAGCCCTGCTGATCTCTAAGGGGACCTACTATCTCCCTGGCCACCCTTTTAGCTATAGAACCTCTTGGGATTTTCCTTAACCTTACGTGCCAGATCCATCTCCTACTGCCCTCCTAACTTCCCTCTTAAGAGTATTCTTAATCTTTTTATAGTCATCACTCATCCCCGACCTCCTAAGCCCAATGTATGCTTCCTTCTTTTTCTTGACCAGAGCCTCAATATCTCTTTTCAGCCAAGGTTCCCTAAATTTGCCAGGTTTACCCTGCACCCTAACAGGAACATGCTGCTCCTGGACTCTTGATATCACACTCTTAAAAGCCTCCCACTTGCCATTCGTTCACCCATTGCCACAGGTTCACTCAATCGACTGCTTCTAGATCCTGCCTAATTCCCCCAAAATTAACCCTGCTTCAGTTTAGGACCCTAACCTGTGGATCTCTCCTATTCTTTTTCATCATTATCCTAAAATTATTTGAATTATGGTCACTGGAGTCAAAGTGTTCCTTGACTGCCGCTTCAGTTACCTGCCCTAAAAGTCCTGTATTGCACCCATCCGAGTAGGTCCCTCTATATATTGACTCAGGAAACTTTCCTGGACACATTTCACAAAGTCCACCCCATCCAGTCCCTTAACACTCTGGGTAGTCCAGTCAATACCAGGGAAATTAAAATCTCCCATTAATACAACACTTTTATTCTAGCAACTAGAACTCTGCACACCTGCTCCTCAAGTTCCCACTGACTATTGGGGGTTCTATAATATCTATAATACAGCCCAACAAAAGAGACCCTACCCTTCTTGTTTCTAAGTTCTACTTCAATGGATGATTCCCCAAGAATGTCATCTCTAAGCACTGCTGTTATGTCCTCCTTTATCAAAAAGGCAACACCCTCTCCTCGCTTACCTGTACCTCTGTCACACCTGTAGCATGTGTGTCCTGGAACACTGAGCTGCCAGTCCTGCACTTCTTTCAACCATTACTTTAATGGTCACAACATCATAGTTCCATATATTGACCTATGATCTGTGTTTATTTTAATGCAAGGAGCATTAAAGGTAAGGGAGATGAACTTAATTTCCCTTACCCTTAATGGTCCTTGCATTAAAATAAACACCCTTCATCCTTTCTGTCCCATCATACATATTTCCTTGTTCCTGCCCGTTTTTTCTTACAGACTTGCTGGTAATGACATATACTTTCTCCTCAATCCTTCCACATTCTGACTTGATGCTTTGGTCCATATCCAACACTTCCCAGCCTCCCAACTGCCCCACTGCTACTTTGGACCCTCCACCCTGCAAATCTAGTTTAAACTCTCCCTAGTACCACGAGCAAATCTGCCCCTCCCCAAGTTATTGGTCCCCCTCCGGTTCAGGTACAACCCGTCCCTCTTGTACAGGTCAGCTCTGTCCCAGAAGAGATCCCAATGGTCCAAAAAAACTGAAACCCTGCCCACTGTACCAACTCTTCAGTATGCATTTCACCTGTCACATCCTCCTAGTCTTCCCTTTTCTGGCACATGGCACAGGGAGTAATCCGGAGATCACTACCCTTGAGATTCTGCTTTTTAACCTCTCTCCTAACTCCCTCTATTCACTCTTCAGGACCTCATCCCTTTCTCTACCTATGTCATTCGTGCCAACGTGCACAATGACTTCTGGCTACTCACCCTCCAGCTTGAAAATATTCTGCAACTGCTCAGAGACATCTTCGACCCTGGCACCAGGGAGGCAACACACCACCCTGGAGTCCCTTTTGCAGCCACAGAATCTCCTGTCTGTCCTCCTGACAATCGAGTCTCCTATCACTATAATCCTGTTTCCCTTCACACTTCCCTGCTGAGACACAGAGCTGGTCACAGTGCCACAGACCTGGCTGCTGCCGCTGCCTTCTCCTGAATGGTCATCCCCCTCAACAGTATCCAAAATGGTATACTGGTTTTCAAGGGGAACAGCCACAGGGGAATCCTGCACAATCTGTCTGCCCCCTCTACCTTTCCTGTTGGTCTGACCACCTCACTAAAACTCTCATGTATGACACTCTTGTCATCCCAGGTGATCTTAAGTACATCCAACACCAGTGCCAGTAAGAAGCTGCAACTGAGCACATTTCCCACAGCTGAAGTCATCAGGGATGCTGTAAGTTTCTTTGATCTCTAAGAACCTGCAGTAGGAGCATGCCACTGTCATCCCAACTACGCTAATCGGAAGAGTAATTTTAAGACAAACCTGATCTGTTCTTACCTGTTCCTCTGCTCAGCATCCTTGCCAGAGCCTCTCGAGCCAAAGCCTCAGTACTTACACTCAAACACAACGTGTACAGCTCATACCCAGCCACTCTCAAAATGGCCGCTCCAAAATGGCCACTCTTTTAGAGCCTGCCTCCCTTTTATACCTGCTGACCAACATAAAGCGGTGTTGCCTCCACTCTGCTGCTAAGGCTGCTGGGACTGGAAAACATGTGCCATAAATACAAGAGTCCGGCTGCTCACTCACTCAGCCGAAAGACACCTCCTTCCGTTGTCTGGACTTGTTCCTTGCAGGGAATTCCATTTTTTTCTTCCATGGTGTGAGACTAACTTCATTCTTGGACACAATAAGAAGAATAGGAACCTTTGGTATTTGTGTAAAAGATCAGGATTTTATTAAGCTCAAAATTCCATACTGAGCAGAGGATAATTGATGAGCACTCCACAGCTCTTGGTCCCTGGAGACTCTCGGACACAGTGATGTGATTTTGAGTGTCTCCCTTGCATTCCCTGAGCCCCAGGTAATCTTCCATTCATGTGCTGAGCTTTTCGCTTCCTCTTACACAATCCATCAGGAGCAAGGGCAACTTGAACATAGAACATAGAAAACATAGAGAATCTACAGCACAATTCAGGCCCTTCGGCCCACAAAGCTGTGCCGAACATGTCCCTACCCTAGAAATTACTACCCCTGAATCCACCCCTGTTCTAAAAAGTCGGAGTTGTCCATGTGGTTTCCTTAGATGTGGGGCATGTGTGACACAGCAGCCGCCATGCAGGCTTCACAGAGTGAGGTCCTGGCTCAGAACAAGACTGGCACACAGTAATGAACACAGTTACCTTTGTCACATCTGAATATTCCATCATATTTCTGCCCATCTCCTGCAAACTGTCACACCATCTTTCAGAGACAGTAGTTCCTGTCCCTTCCAATCAGAGATCCATCAACAGACCATTGGTTTTGCATTTCGCCAAGTAGCAAGGCTGCCTTATGCCTCATTTCACTCCAGCGTGTTTCTCAGAAGGCTCAGCAAAACTCAAAGTCTAGCTTCTGCAACTCACGGATGCTAATGACAGATCTGGAACTGCTCAACAGAATTTGCCTTCACTATTTTACCCAGTCTCACCAAGCACTGCAAGAATGTGTAGATGAGTGGTAGAACATGGCGGAGAGTTAATGAGAATGTCAGGGAGAATAAAATGGGCATAGATAAGATATCTTTATTAGTCACATATACATCGAAACACAGTGAAATGCATCTTTTGCGTAGAGTGTTCTGGGGGCAGCCCACAAGTGTCGCCACGCTTCCGGTGCCAACATAGCATGCGCACAATTTCCTAACCTGTATGTCTTTGGAATATGGGAAGAAACCGGAGCACCTGGAGGAAACCCACACAGACATGGGGAGAACGTACAAACTCCTTACAGACAACAGTCGGTATTGAACCCGGATCACTGGTGCTGTAAAGTGAAAAAAATTGGTGTTGGATGGTTAGCACAGATTTGTGGGCTGAATGGCCTGCTTCATATTGTACCTAAAACATAGAACATTCCAGCAACAAACACAGTCCCTTTGGCCCAGGATGTTATGCTAAACTAATTAAGCTAATGACACCTAATTAAACTAATCCCTTCTGCCTGCACATGACCCATATCTCTCCACTCTCTGCACATTCATGTGCCTATCTAAGAGCCTTTTAAATGCCTCTATCATATCTGCCTCTACTACCACCTCTGGCAGCACATTCCAGGAACCCACCACTCTCTGTGTAAAAAACTTACCTCGCACATCTCCTTTGAACATTTGCCCTCTCACCTTAAATCCATCCCCTGTAGTTTTAGACATTCTATCTATGCCTCACATAATCTTATAAACTTCTATCAGGTCTCCCCTCAGCCTCCACTGCTCCAAAGAAAACAACCCAACTTTGTCCAACCTCTCCTTATAGCACATGCCCTCTAATTCAGGCAGCATCCTGGTAAACCTCTTCTGCACCCTCTCCAAAGCCTCCACATCCTTCCTGTAATAGGGTGACCAGACGTGAATGCAATACTCCAGATGCAGCCTAACCAGAGTTTTATAAATCTGTTACATAACTTCCTGATTCTTGAACTCAATGCCTTGATTTATAAAGGCAATCACACCAAACGCTTTCTTTCAATCTCTCTGACTCTATAACTGAACGACTCCAGTATCTTATGTGACAAAGTTATCTCTGAAATTGCAGAGCAACCTCAATAGCACTGAACATCTTCTGAAGGGTGACTGTTTACTGGCAGAAGCCAGTCACAGTTTGAAGTAAGGGTCACTCAAGATGTTTCTCAATAGTATGAGAATAGTGGGCACTTTTCTTGTGATAGAAGCTAAGCTTTCAGTCCCTCAGCATTGAACTTCTGTCCAGCCATGGGCAAGAGGCAGGAAGAGTGCTGCCATGTCTTAGCAACATAAATCACTGTTCCTCAGTCACGTGAATGGATCTACCACCGGCTTTACAAAATTTTTGTGGAATTGCACACTTGCTCCATTTACAGTGCCGAGGTCATCAACTCAGTGAAAGACGCTCCTTGGTCTGTCCGAAACTTGGTGGTCTTCCAGTAAAATGAAACATCCATAAGGGAACGCTGCTGACTAGCACATTCCAGGCTGCAGGAGTCCATGCTGAGGGATGCACTGAAGCTCGGTGCAACCAATGCAAAGGCTCTGTGGAGGGAAGGACCACAGTCTGGGTTCCTTCCACTACCGCACATGGAAGGGCTGAGTCAGGTGGGCAAGCCCCTCAAACATTGAAACAGAGGCAATGGTGCTATAGTTTAAAACAAAAGTGTTAACTCCACTGAATGTATTGACCAAATGACACTAAGAATGTAAAAAGTTTTGCGCTGTGTTGTTCTTTTTGTATATACAGTATATATTTTATTATGAATAAAGTTTATTTTTGAAATAAAAAAGGTTTGTTCAAAGGTGCTAAATAATATCACTTCACTTACCACATGTCTGACAGAATACACCGTTGCTTCAGGATGGCTCTTTCTTCAAGAACTAAAATTCTTCTTGAAAGTCTTCATTAAGAGAACAGGCAGGTTTTAGTGATGTGTCTGCAGTCTGAACAAGGTTTGCTTTGCCTCAGAACATTGCGTGGAGTAGAGTTTGCCAACATGTGATTTCCTTTACTGTGGGGTGAACATTGCACACCAGCTCCTACACGGCCTCCACAAAGTGGGGTCTCAATTCTTTGGTGAGAGGCAGCAGGACACCTGGAGACCAGAGGCTGTTGAGTGTGCTGCATGAGGAATAATGGTCATGCAGTTGTGGGCACACATTCATCTCTGTCTGTCTGTCTGTCTGTCTCTCTCTCTCACACACACTCATATATACTCTTTCTCACACACTCATATATACTGTTTCACACACTCTTGCACACACACACTCTTTCACACACACTCTCTTACACACTCTCTTTCTTGCACTCACTAAGCTCACCTCTAAGCTCCTGGACCTTGACCTTGGGGGCTCCCATCTGCAACTGGCTTCTCCACTTTCTGACCAGCAGACCACCTCAGTCAGAATTGGTCATACTGTTTCATCCACCCGGACCCTCAACACTGGTGCTCTCTGGGGTTGTGTGCTCAGCCCCCTGCTCTACTTTCTGTATACCCATGGTGGTGTGGCCAGATACAGCACCAACTCAATCTTCAAGTTCGCTGATGAACTCACTGTTATTGGCCAGATCGACAATGATGATGAGCCAGAGTGCAGGAAAGAGATTGAGAGCCTTATATATAAAATCACTGGGGGGATATAGATAAGGTAAATAGTCATAGTCTTTTTCCCAGGGTAGGGAAGTCTAAAACTAGGCGGCATAGATTTAAGATGAGGGGGAAAGATTTAAAGGGACTCGAGGGGCAACTTTTTCCACACAGAGTGTGGTTAGTATATGGAACAAGCTGCCAGAGGAAGGTGTAGAGGTGGTTATAATTGCAATATTTAAAAGACTTTTGGATGGGTACATGGATAGGAAAGATTTAGAGGTATCCGGGCCAAATCTAGGCAAATGAAACTAGCTCAGATGGACATCTTGGCTGGCAAAGACGAGTTGGGCTGAAGGGCCTGTTTCTGTGCTGCATATATCTATGACTATAATATATGCAGCATTTCCATTTTTATCTCCAACTTTTGGCCTCTGAAGTATTTCGTTTTTTGCATAAGTAAGTTACAATCTGGCCAGAAGCTACACTGGGGTCTCTGGTCTAGATTTTGAAGTATAAATGCATAGGTGATGGGGAAGACCCAACCTTATTACTTGATCAAGATGAAATCAGAGACTGGACCACATTATGCAAATCAGTTGAATACATCGATAGAGTGCGAGTGAATGTTTGCTAATAGTCCTTCAAAGGTAAAATAGATCTTGTTCCTCCAGAATAACTTTGAAGAAAATTAGGCAGCAATCATTAAGTGAAGTAACACAGTAAAACTATCTCAGCTGAGTAAAAATTGGTTGAGAGATTAGGAGCAGAGAAAGCCATCAAAAATGATGAGCAAAAGATTTTTCTGAGATTATGTCATTTTCCACCTGATTAACAATCAGCCATTATTTCCAGTTGTAATTCAACGGATGGGTACTCTGTTCATAATTGCACATTTATTTTTAAATAACTGAAATTAAATCTTTTGTCAGTTGTGAATTATGCGATCTATTTTCAAAGTTGGTATAAAAAGAAATATCCTTCTGTTTTGTCTGGCAAACAGTATTAATAGAGCCATAGAACCATAGAACAATACAGCACAATACAGACCCTTCGGCCCACCATGTTGTACCGCCCTTCAAACCACACCTAAAACTATCTAACCCCTTCCTCCCACATATCCCTCTATCTTAAATTCCTCCATATGCTTATCTAACAATCTCTTGAACTTGACCAACGTATCAGATTCCACCACCACCCCAGACAGCGGATCCTCCTTAACCCTACTCACCAAAACCTTTTCATGTCCCCTTCTCGCTCTCCTCAGCCCTTTCTTAAGTTCCTTCCTTCCTATTCTATATTCCTCACGAGCCCTGTCAGATCCTTGCTGCTTACACCTTATGTATGCTGCCCTCTTCTTCCTAACTAGTTGTTCCACCTCTCTCGTCACCCACGGTTCCTTCACCCTACCATTCCTTCTCTGCCTCACCGGGACAAATTTATCCCTAACATCCTGCAAAAGATCCCTGAACATCGACCACATCTCCATAGTACATTTCCCTTCAAAAATATCATCCCAATTTACACTCACAAGTTCTCGCCTTATAGCCTCATAATTCGCCTTTCACCAATTAAATATCTTCCCGTCCTCTTTGCTCCTATCCCTGTCCATGACAATTCCAAAGGTTATGGAGCAATGGTCACTGTCTCCCAAATGCTCACCCACCGATAGATCTGTCACCTGTCCCGGTTCATTACCTAAAACTAGATCTAATATGACATTCCCTCTAGTCAGCCTGTCAACATACTCTGTCAGGAATCTGTCCTGGACACACTTAACGAACTGCGTCCCATCTAAGCCTTTGGCACTAAGTAGGTGCCAGTCAATATTTGGATAGTTGAAGTCTCCCATTATAATAACCCTGTTATTTTCGCATCTCTCCAAAAACTGCCTCCCAATCTGCTCCTCAGTATCCCTACTGCTACCGGGGGGCCTATAGAATACTCCCAGGAAGGTAACTGCCCCTTTCCTTTTCCTAACTTCTACCCATATAGACTCTAGAGAGGATCCTTCTACATTATCTACCCATTCTGCAGCTGTAACAGTGTCCCTGACCAGTATCTCCACCCCTCCTCCTCCTCCTCTCCACCCCTCCCTATCCCTTTTAAAACACTGAAAACCAGGAATATTCAATATCCATTCCTGCCCTGATGTCAGCCATGTCTCTGTAATAGCCACAATATCATAGTCCCATGTACTTATCCAAGCTCTCAGTTCATCTCCTTTATTCCTGATGCTTCTCACATTTAAGTATATGCACTTAAGCCCATCCAGCTTACTACTTTTGTAGCCTGTACTCTGCTTCTCCTTCCTCAAAGCCTCTCTACCTGTCAGATCTGCCTTTTCCCCATCCCTTTCTTCCTCTGACCTACTCCTCCGGTTCCCTTCCCCCTTGCAATCTAGTTTAAATCCTCCTGAACCACCCTGGCAAACCAGGCTGCAAGGATATTGGCCTCCTCTCAGGTTCGGGTGTAATCTGTCCTCTCTGTACAGGTCCCACCTTCCCCAATACTTAATGCAAAAGCTGGATAGCTATGAATCTGTCTAAATCTCCAATCTTTTGAAGGTGGGGTAAGAAGTCATCTTGTTAAGATGTTCTATAACAATTCAAATACATGCAGAAGTTCTCTTCTTATGGGTATTTTTATTCCAATACTAAAATCTATTTTTTAGTGGAATAAATAATCGACAACAGACAATAGGAGCAGAAGTAGACCATTCGGCCCTTTGAGTCTGCACCGCCATTTTGAGATCATGGCTGATCCTCAACAATCAATGTCCTGTTCCTGCCTTGTCCCTATATCCCTTGATTCCCCTATCTATAAGAAACCTGTCTAGCTCCTTCTTGAAAGTGCCCAGAGAATTGGCCTCCACTGCCCTCTGAGGCAGTGCATTCCACAAATTCACAACCCTCTGGGAGAAGAAGTTTTTCCTCACCTCTGTCCTAAATGGCCTAGCCCTTATTCTTAAATCATGCCCCCTGGTCCTGGACTTCCCCAACATCTGGAACATATTTCCTGTCTCTATCTTGTCCAATCCCTTAATAGTCCTGTATGTTTCAATCAGATCCCCTCTCAATCTTCTCAATTCCAGCGTGTACAATCCCAGTCTCTCCAACCTCTCAGCATAAGACAGTCCCGACATCCCCGGAATTAACCTCGTAAACCTATGCTGTACGCCCTCTATAGCCAGGATATCCTTCCTTAACCCTGGAGACCAAAACTGTACACAATACTCCAGGAGTGGTCTCACCAGGGCCCTGTACAAATGCAAAAGAATCTCTTTGCTTTTGTACTCAATTCCGCTTGTAATACAGGCCAACATTCCATTAGCCTTCATCACTGCCTGCTGCACTTGCTCATTCACTTTCAGTGACTGATGAACAAGGACTCCTAGATCCCTTTGTATTTCCCCCTTACCTAACTCCACACCATTCAGATAAAAATCCGCCTTCCTGTTCCTGCTCCCAAAGTGGATAACCTCACACTTATCCACATTAAACTTCATCTGCCAAGTATCTGCCCACTTACCCAACCTATCCAAATCACCTTGAATTCTCCTAACTTCCTCTACACATGTCGCACTGCCACCCAACTTTGTATCATCAGCAAACTTGCTAATGTTATTCACAATGCCTTCATCTAAATAATCAACATAGATGGTAAACAGCTGCAGTCCCAGCACCGAGCCCTGTGGCACCCCACTAGTCATGGACTGCCATTCTGAGAAACATCCATTCACCCCTACCCTTTGTTTCCTATCCGCCAACCAGTTTTCTATCCATGTTAATACCCACCCCCCAATTCCATGAGCCCTAATTTTACCCACCAATCTCCTGTGCGACACTTTATCAAATGCCTTCTGAAAGTCGAGGTATACAACATCCACTGAATCTCCCTCATCTATTTTCCTGGTTACATCCTCAAAAAACTCCAGTAGATTAGTCAAGCAGGATTTGTCCTTGGCAAATCCATGTTGACTCGACCCAATCCTATCATTGCTATCCAAATATGCCGCTATTTCATCCTTAATAATGGACTCTAGCATCTTCCCCACCACAGATGTTAAGCTAACTGGACGATAGTTCCCCGTTTTCTCCCTCCCTCCTTTCTTAAAAAGTGGGATAACATTAGCCATTCTCCAAACCTCAGGAACTGACCCCAAATCTAAGGAACATTGGAAAATGATCACCAATGCATCCACAATTTCTAGAGCCACCTCCTTTAGTACCCTGGGATGCAGACCATCTGGACCTGGGGATTTGTCAGTCTTCAGCCCCATTAGTCTACCCATCACCATTTCTTTCCTAATGTCAATCCACTTCAGTTCCTCTGTCACCCTCTGCCTTTTGTCCATCCTCACTTCTGGGAGATTTCTTACGTCTTCCCCTGTGAAGACAGATCCAAAGTACTTATTAAATTCGACTGCCATCTCCCTGTTTCCCGTAATAATTTCACCCGATTCGGTCTTCAAGGGCCCAACATTGTTCCTAACTAACTTCTTTCCCTTCACATACCTAAAAAAGCTTTTGCTATCCTCCTTAATATTCCTGGCTAGCTTGCCTTCATACCTCATTTTTTCTTCCCGAATTACCTTTTTAGTTAAATTCTGCTGCACCTTAAAAATTTCCCAATCTTCTATCTTCCCACTCAGCTTGGCTCTGCCATACTTCTTCCTTTTTAACACAATGCTATCTCTGACTTCCTTTGTCAGCCACGGTGGCCCCTTCCCCTTCTTTGAGTCTTTCCTTCTCTGGGGAATAAACTGATCCTACACCTTGTGCATTATTCCCAAGAATGCCAGTTAATCACAGTTGATCTGTCTAGAGGAGTGTAAATAGAGGGAGATGAACGAGGGAATAAGTCATAGAAAGAAACAGGCAAGTAATGCTGGATGTATGAGCTGCAGAACACAGCAGTTTCTGGAACATTCAGCACATCAGACAGCATCTGTGGAGAGAGAAGAACCCAGTTGACTCTGCAGTTAGTTGAACTTACATCAGAACTGACCTGTTCCAACACAAAAAGAAAAGGCTGGTTATTTGAAATTATTGAATTGAATACTAAATGCAGTGTGTGCAGATGAACGATGTGGTGTTGTACCTCAAACTCACCATGGGCTTTGTCAGAAGAGTGCAGATGACCACAGGCAGAAGATAAGAGTAGAGGTGGGACACAGAAGAGGGATAAGCTACAGTTAGGAAGAGGGAAATATCTTAAAGACTCTGGAAATGGAGAAACAGAGCAGAGTCCTCCCTGGAAACAGGGCAGAAGAGGACACAATCAAGGGAGTCTGCAGGCTTTGAGTGGATATTGGTCACTGACCTGTACCCTGAGATGGAGAAAGAGAAGTGAAGAACAAGAAGAGTCAGAGTTGAAAGTGAGAGCAGGGTGGGTGTCAGCATTGCTGACAGCGGCACCGAAATCTTCAAATGTATGAGTGCAGGAAGCAGCATCAATATGGTCACCAACATCCCAAGAAATAATGAGAGAGGGAAGCTGAATAGGACTGAAACAAGGCTTCTTCCATGTATGCTACAAAGAGACAGGTACAGCTTGGACCCACCTGAGTTCCTATTGCTCCACGTTTTATTTGCAGCATGCGAGCAGAGGTAAATGAAAGGTTTGTCCACATAAGAACAAGTTCAGACAGGTGAATGAGAGTGTCGGTTGAAGGGAATTGGTTGGGCTTTGTTCACAGAAGAAGTGAAGGACCCTCAGACAGTCCAGACGTAGTGTGGAGGTGTAGAGGGATTGTGCATCTCTGGTGAAGGTGAATTGATTGGGAGCAGGAAACTGAAAACTGTCAAAGTAGCGGAGGGCATGAGAGGTGTTAAGAACATTAATGGGAAGTCATGGGACCAGGGGAGAAAAGATGGAGTCATGGCAGGAAGAAACAAGTTCTGGGCGATAAGAGCAGGCTGAAACAATGGTTCTGCCTAGACAGTACTGCTTATGGATCTTGGGGAGAAGGTATGTGCCAGTCTGGGGTTGTGGTATGATTGCTGAGAACTTGAGGCCAGTGACTGTTGAGAGGTGGGGGTCATGGTCCAGTAGTGAGTATGAGGAGCTGGCAGTGGGGTACTGTTCAACCTCAATGAGATCAATCTTTATCTGATTTCACCAGATATAAGCAACATGAGAAACATTCCCATGTATGGTATGCTTGCCTTCATCATACGGAACACCGAGTATGAGAGGTAAGAGGTCACATGACAGCTATATAGGATATTGGTGAGACTGCACCTGGAGTTTTGCGTGTAGGCATGGCTGCCACACTAGGATGTGATTAACCCAAAGAGGGTGCAGAAAGAAAATTCTGCATAGACAGGATAGGTGGCTGCAGTCTTTTTCCCAGGGTAGGGGAGTCTAAAACTAGAGGGCATAGTCTTAAGGTGATAAGGGAAAGATTTAAAGTGGATCTGAGGGGTAAGTTTTTCACTCAGTGGTGGGTATATGGAACAAGCTTGCCAGAGGTGGGTACAATTACAGTGTTTAAAAGGCACCAGGATAGGTACATGGATAGAAAAGGTTTAGAGGGATATGGGGCAAACATAGGTAAGTGAGACTGGTTCAGATAGGCGCCTTGCTTAGCATGGATGAGTTGGACTGAAGGGCCTGTTGCCATGCTGTATAACTCCAGGATTCTATGCATCCTATGGTTTTGATTGTACTGTAGCGATGGGCTAGGAATAACGACACGTAGTCGGTGGGTTGAATTTGAGACTGGTTTATTCGAATCTTGCCGCGCTGGCTTTTAAGCAGTTAAGTTCCCGCGCTCAACACGTGATGATGACGTCAGAGGTGCGTCAACCGAACCTCTTCCCACGTGCAGGCTTTCTCCCCTCGCTGCTGAAGAAGAAGGCCCAGCGCCATTTTCTGGCTGGCCTGTCTGCCGATACGCGCGCCGACTTCGGAGCCGGTTTGCTTGCGTCAAAGGTGGGTCGCCACAGTACGGTTATTGCAGACTGAGTTATCTGGTGCTGCATGCAACATTCCCAGCCTGAAAACTGTTAAGAGGGGTTCAGTGATGACATGGCAGGTCAAGTCCAAACATCCGTGGCATCCGTGGCAACTGATGCCGGATGCCAGCCTTCCTGACATCGCAGCCTCAGCTGCAAAGGGTGTCACGATTCAAGTTCTGGAGATTGTGGGCCGAACTGGTTATTGTGAAGATGAGGCTGGCTGGGGACTTGTTTCACCACTCCACCTGTTGTGGATGCAGCTGTGCGGGAGACAGTGTCAGATCCCATCAGAAGAGGCAGAACAGACAAGGGAGACCAGTTAATGTGGTGTATTTGGATTTTCAGAAAGCTTTGACAAGGTTTGAAGGATGAGCCTGTAAAATTAAAGCATGTTGGACGGGAGTAAGGTGCTGATGTCGATAGAGAATTGGATGTTGGGCAGAAGACAAGAAGTAAGAATAAATGGGTCTTTTTGAGCGGCAGTGACAAGTGGGTGCCACAGGGATAAGTCTGGGACCCTCTCTGTGCATGAGAGATTTTAATGATTTGGACAATGGAATCAAAAATAATATCTCCAGTTTGCATATGACACAAAGCTGTGTGGGAGGGTGGTCCTTGAGGAAGATGCAGAGAAGCTCTGGGTTGGTTTGGACATGTTGAGGGAGTGGGAAGATGCAAAGTAGATTTAGTGCATTGGGGTTAAATGGGAGGTGATCCCTTTGGTGACAATAACGGGAAGGCAGATTATTAACAGAATGGTGACAGATTGAGAAAGGGGGAGGTGCTGTGGGGACCAGTCACTGAAGGTAACTATGCAGGTGCAACAGGGGGTTAAGAAGGCAAATGCTTGACTGATCCTCATCGTGAAAGGATTTGAGTACAGAAGCAGGCATGTCTTGCTCCAATTGTAGTGGGCTGCACCTTGAGTTATTGTGTGCAGTTTTGGTCTCCTTATCTGAGGAAGGATGCTCTTTCTGTGGAGGAAGTTCAATGAAGGTTCATTGGACTGATCCCTGGGATGGCAGCACTGATGTATGAAGAGAGATTGGGTCAATTAGGCTTATGTTCACGAGAGTTCAGAAAAAGGAGAAGGGATCTCATGGAAACCTGCAAAATTCTAACAGGACTGGACAGATAAGAATCATAGAACAGTACAGCACAATATAGGCCCTTTGGCCCACAATGTTGTGCCGACCTTTAAACCAAGCCTAAGACTATCTAACCTCTACCTCCCCCATATCCCTTTATTTTAAATTCCTCCATATGTTTATCCAGCAATCTTTTGAATTTGACAAATGTACCTGCCTCCACCACCACCCCAGGCAGCGCATTCCATGCACCAACCACTCTCTGGGAAAAAACCTTCGTCTGATATCTCCTTTGAACTTCCCACCCATTACTTTAAAGCCATGCCCTCTTGTATTGAGCATTGGTGCCCTGGAAAAGAGGCGCTGGCTGTCCACTCTATCTATTCCGCTTAACATTTTGTACACCTCTATCATGTCTCCCCTCATCCTCCTTTTCTCCAAAGAGTAAAGCCCCAGCTCCCTTAGTCTCTCCTCATAATCCATACACTCCAAACCAGGCAGCACCCTGATAAATCTCCTCTGCACCCTTTCCAACACTTCCACATCCTTCCTATAATGAGGTGACCAGAACTGGACACAGTACTCAAAGTGTGGTCTAACCAGAGTTTTGTAGAGCTGCATCATTACCTCACGGCTCCTAAACTAGATCCCTCAACTTATGAATGCTAACATCCCATAAGCTTTCTTAACTACCCTATCCACCTGTGAGGCAACTTACAGGGATCTGTGGATATGAACCCCCAGATCCCTCTGCTCCTCCACACTACCCAGAATCCTGCCATTAACTTTGTACTCCGCCTTGGAGTTTGTCCTTCCAAAGTGTACCACCTCACACTTCTCCGGATTGAACTCCATCTGCCACTTCTCAGCCCAGCTCTGCATCCTATCAATATCCCTTTGTAAGCTTCGACAGTCCTCCACACTATCCACAACACCACCGACCTTTGTGTCATCTGCAAACTTGCCAACCCACCCTTCTACCCCCTCATCATTAATAAAAATCACCAAAAGCAGAGGTCCCACAACCGATCCTTGCGGGTCACCACTAGTCACAGCCCTCCAATCTGAATGCACTCCCTCCACCACAACCCTCTGCTTTCTACAGGCAAACCAATTCTGAATCCACACGGCCAAGCTTCCCTAGATCCCATGCCCTCTGACCTTCTGAAGAAGCCTACCATGTGGAACCTTGTAAAATACCTTACAAAAATCCATGCAGACCACATCTACTGCACTACCCTCATCAATCTGCCTGGTCAGCTCCTCAAAGAACCCTATCAGGCTTGTGAGAAATGTTCTTCCCTTCACAAAGCCATGCTGGCGGTCCCTGATCAGTCCATGATCCTCTAAATGCCCATAGATCCTATCTCTAAGAATCCTTTCCAACAGTTTGCCCACCACAGACGTAAGGCTCACTGGTCTGTAATTCCCTGGACTATCCCTACTACCTTTTTTGAATAAGGGGACAACATTTGCCATCCTCCTATCCTCCAGTACCATTCCTGTGGACAACAAGGACTCAAAGATCCTAGCCAGTGGTTCAGCAATCTCCTCACTCACCTTGTGGAGCAGCCTGGGGAATATTCCATTAGGCCCCAGGGACTTATCTGTCCTAATATTTTCTAACAGCTCCAACACACCATCTCTCTTGGTATCAACATGCTCTAGAACATTAACCTTACCAACACTGTCCTCAGTGTCATCAAGGCCCCTCTCTTTGGTGAATACTGAAGAGGAATATTCATTGAGAACCTCACCCACTTCCACAGCTTCCAGGCACATCTTCCCATCTTTGTCTCTAATCGGTCCTACTTTTACACTCGTCATCCTTCTGTTCTTCACATTTGTGAAAAATGCCTTGGGATTTTCCTTAACCCTACTCGCCAAGGCCTTTTCATGTCCCCTTCTTGCTCTCCTCAGCCCCTTCTTAAGTTCCTTCCTTGCTACTCTATATTCCTCATGAGCCCTATCTGATCCTTGCTGCTTACACCTTATGTATGCTGCCGCCTTCTTCCTAACTAGTTGTTCCACCTCTCTCGTCACCCATGGTTCCTTCACCCTGCCATTCCTTCTCTGCATCACTGGGACAAATTTATCCCTAACATCCTGCAAGAGATCCCTGAACAACGACCACATCTGCATAGTACATTTCCCTTCAAAAAATGTCATTCCAATTTACACTTGCAACTTCCAGCCTTATAGCCTCATAATTTGCCCTTCCCCAATTAAATATCTTCCTGTCCTCTTTGCTTCTATCCTTGTCCATGACAATGCTAAAGGTTATGGTGTGGTGGTCACTGTCCCCCAAATGCTCACCCATTGATAGATCTGTCACCTGACCCGGTTCATTACCTAAAACTAGATCTAATATGGCATTCCCTCTAGTCGGCCTGTCAATGTACTATGACAGAAATCCATCCTGGACAAACTTAACAAACTCTGCCCCATCTAAACTTTTGGTACTAAGCAGGTCCCAATCAATATTTGGGAAGTTGAAGTCCCCCATGATAATGACCCTGTTGTTCTTTCACCTTTCCAAAATCTTGCTCCCAATCTGCTCCTCAGCATCCTTGCCACTACCAGGGGGCCTATAGAAAACTCCCAGTAGAGTAACTGTTCCTTTCTTGTTCCTAACTTCCACCCATAGAGAGGATACTCTGGAGAGGATCCTTCTACATTATCCACCCTTTCTGCAGTTGTAATATTATCCCTGACCAGTAACGCCACCCCTCCTCTTCTCCCCCCCTCCCTATCCCTTTTAAAACACTGAAATCCAGGAATATTCAGTATCCATTTCCTGCCCTGGTGACAGCCAAGTCTCTTCAAGAGCCACAATATCAGAGTTCCATGTATTTATCCAAGCTCTCAATTCATCACCCTGATTCCTGATTCTTCTTGCATTTAAGTAAATGCACTTTAGCCCATCCACCTTTCCACTTTTATACCCTATACTCTCCTTCTCCTTCCTCAAAGCCTCTCTATATGTTAGATCTGACTACTCCATTCTCTTCTTCCACTGACCTATCCCTTTGGTTCCCATCCCCCTCGCAAACTAGTTTAAGCCCTCCCATACCACACTAGCAAATCTGCCTGCAAGGATATTGGTCCCCCTCAAGTTCAGGTGTAACCCATCCACTCTCTACAGGTCCCACCTTCCCCAGAAGAGATCCCAATGATCCAAAAATCTAAATCTTTGCCCCCTGCACCAACTCCTCAGCCACGCATTCAACTGCCATCTCCTCCTATTCTTACCTTCACTATCAGGTGGCACTGGCAGCAATCCTGAGATTGCTACCCTTGAGGTCCTGTTCTTCAGCCTTCTGCCTAGCTTCCTAAACTTGCTCAGCAGGACTTCATCCCCCTTCCTACCTATGTCATTGGTACCAACATGTACCACAACTTCTGGCTGTGTTCTTTCCTGCTCAAGAATGCTGTAGACCTGATCAGAAACATCCTGGACCTTAGCACCTGGGAGGCAAAATACCATCCAGGATTCTCGCTCACGTCCACAGAACCTCCTATCTGTTCCCCTGACTATCGAGTCCCCTATTACTATTGCCCTCCTCCTCCCTTCCCTTCTGAGCAGCAGGACCAGTCCCAGTGCCAGAGACCTGGTTTCTGCCGCTTGATCCCCATAGGTCATCCTCCTCAACAGCGTCCAAAGTGGAAAACCTGTTACTGAGGGGAACAGCCTCCAGTGTCCTCTGCACTGTCCGCCTGTCCCCTTTCTTTTCCTCTCCCTTGACAGTCACCCTTCTATCTGCCTCCTGGACCCTAGAAGTACCTGCTCTAAGAGGGATGACTGCCTCACGATGCACAGCATCCACATATTTCTCTCCCTCCCTGATGCTCCGCAGTGTTTGAAGCTGTGACTTCAGCTCATCAACTCTGAGCCGAAGTTCCTCCAGCCTCAAGCACTTACTGCATATGTGGTCACAGTGCACCCCAGCAGGGTCCACTAGCTCCCACATCATGCAACTGCAGCACATCGCCATGCCCTCCATCTGAACTATCTTTTTCCCTACCTAGCTTTAGTCTGCTTAAAAATTTATAATGATGACAGTAAACCTTGCCTTTACTTACCAGCTACGCACCAATGTTGTTGCAGATGGCCTCCGCCTCTTGATGCCGAAGAGAATAATAGATAAGTGGGTCTCACCTCACCACTTTACCGCCTAACCCCGTTGAGCTGAAGCCCAATCACTCTGCTGCCTCTTACTCCGCTGCCCGCTCCGACGCTGCCCGCTGGATATTGTGGTCTTCTTTTTAATCTGCTCGTGCACTACCCGCTTACGTCACGTGCCTGTGCTGTCTTGCCCCACTAATAGGGTATAGAACCTTCAGACATAACAGGACAGGATGTACAGAAGGTTGTGTTGCAATATTGATTAGGGAGTTCTCCCAATAATGAGGGACGATATACTAGACAGTTCTTCAAATGAGGCTGTATTGGTGGAGTTCATAAAAAAGGAGGCAATCACTTTGCTGGGGGTATACTATGGACCCCCTTACAGTCAGCAGGAGATAGAGGATCAGATATGTAGATATGTAACAGATATATAGATAGAGGAGCAGATGTTCTGCTCTACCTCCACCTGCAAGTTTGCAGATGACACCACCATCATGGGCCGAATCTCAAATAATGATGAGTTGGAGTATAGAAAGGAGATTGGGAGTCTTGTGACATGGTGTCATGACAACAACCTTTCCTTCAATGTCAACGAAACCAAAGAGCTGGTCATTGACTTCAGGAAGGGAGGGCGGTGCACGTGCTCCTTTTTATATCAACGCGCTGAGGTCAAGAGAGTTGAGAGCTTCAAATTCCCAGGAGTGAAGATCACCAATAGCCTGTCCTAGTCCAACCACACAGATGTCATGGCCAACAACGTGCACCAGTGCCTCTACTTCCTCAGGAAGCTAAAGAAATTTGGTATGTTCCCATTGACCCTCACCAATTTTTATAGATGCGTCATGGAAAGGATCCAATCCTGATGCATCACAGCTTGCTATGGCAACTGCTCTGCCCGAGACTGCAAGAAAATACAGAGAGTTGAGGACACAGCCCAGTACATTACAGAAACCAGCCTCCCCTCCATGGATCTGTCTACACTTCTTGTTGCCTCAGTAAAGAAACCAGCATAATCAAAGACCCCACCCACCCCGGACATTCTCTCTCCTCCCTTTTCCCATCAGCCAAAAGATACAAAAGCTTGAAAGAACATACAACCAGACTCAAGGACATCTTCTATTCTTCTGCTAAAATACTATTGAACTGTCTATTAGCACGATAAGGTGGACTCTTGACCTCACAATCTACCTTGTCGTGGCCTTGCGCTTTCTCTGTAACTGCATTTGATTATTGCTTTTCCCTTATACTACCTCAATGTGCTGATGTGATGAAATGATCTGTACAGATGGCAGCCAAAACAAAGATTTTCAATGTACCTTTGCACATGTGACAATACTAAACCAATTTACCAATTTATCACAGAGATGTCCAAGAGCTTTGGTCATAGTAGTAGGGGAATTCAACTTTTTTTAACAAATTTTTTTAAATTCTATTTACAGCGCGGTAACAGGCCCTTCCAGCCCAACGAGTCCGGGCTGCCCATTTTAAACCCAAATTAACCTACTTGTACATCTTTGAAATGTGGGATGAAACTGGAGCACCCGGAGGAAACCCACGCAGACGAGGGAGAACATACAAACTCCTTACAGACAGCGACGGGAATTGAACCCCGATCGCTGGCACTGTGATAGCGTTGCGCTAACTGCTACATTACCGTGCAGCGCAACTTTCCCCAACATTAACTGGGATCGGCTTATTGTGGAAGGTGGAGAGAGGTGGAATTTTAAGTGCTTCCAGGAGAGATTTCTGTGCCAATGTGTAGATAGTCTAACAAGAGAATGGCCAATACCGGAAATATTCTTAAGGAACGTAGCTGGGCAAGTGGTTGGAGTGTCAGAGGGAGAGCACTTCACATATAGTGACCATAATTCCATAAGTTTCAAGGTTGTAATGGAATATGATACAGTTGTCATCGTGGGGGACTTTAACTTCCCCATTATTAACTGGAACTTCCTTAATACAAGAAGTTTAGATAGGGTGGGATTTCTTCAGTGCATCCAAGGGGAGTTCTTGAAACAGAATGTGGAGAGTCCAACTAGAGGAGAGAACATAGTGGACCTAGATTTTGGAAATGAGCCAGGCCAGTTGGGAATAATGCCAACGACTCATTATGTTTTAAGATGGTTATGGGTAAGGATAACATTGGCTCTTGTGGGAAGGTACTAACTTGGGGGAGAGCAAATTACGACAGGATAAGACAGGAGCTAAGGAGCATCAACTGGGAGCTGCTGCTGTCGGACAAGTCCACGTCTGACATGTGGGAGTTGTTTAAAGATCAGCTGATCAGAGTTCAGGATTAGCATGTTCTGGTAAGGAGTAAGGACAAGAATGGTGACGTAAGGGAACTTTGGATGAGCCAAGAGGTCCTAAATTTAGATAACCTGAGAGTTCCTAAATTTAGTCAGGAAAGAAAAGGAAGCTTACATAACAATTAGGAAGCTAAAAGCAGACTGGGGCCTTGCGGAACATAAAGATAGCACGAAAGTGCTCAAGCAGACAATTAGGAAGGCCAAAAGAGGCCATGAAATGCCTTGAAGAGGATATTGAGGGATAGGATTTATATGCATTTGGAAAGGCACGGCCTGCTTCGGGACAGTTAGCATGGCTTTATGTGGGGCAGGTCATGCCTTACAAACTTGTTTGAGTTTTTTGAAGAGGTGACAAGGATGCTTGATAAGGGGAAGGCAGTGGACGTTATCCACAGGGACTTTAGTAAGGAATTTCATAAGGTCTTTCATGGTATTTTGATTCAGAAAATAAAGATGCATAGGATCCAGGGTGAATTGCAAGTTTGTATTCAGAACTGGCTTGCTCATAGAAGTCAGAGAGTAGGGGTGGAAAGCTGTTATTCTGGCTGGAGGTCCGTGACCAGTGGTGTCCCGCAAGGATCGATGCTGGGACCTCTGTTTGTGATATAGATCAATGATTTGGATGAAAATGCGGATGGGTGGACTAGAAAGTGTGCAGATGACACCAAGATTGGTGAAGTTGTGGACAGTTTAAAGGACTATCAAAGAATACAGTGGGACATAGATCAGTTACAGATGTGACAGAGAAGTGGCAGATGGAGTTTAATCTGGGCAAGTGTGAGATGTTGCACTTTGGGAGGTCAAATGAAAGGAAAAAGTGTGCAGTTAATGGTAGGCTCCTTAATAGCATTGAGGTGCAGAGGGATCTTGGGGTTCAGGTCCATTGTTCACTGAAAGTGGCTACACAAGTGGATAAGGTGATTAGAAAGGCAAGCTTCCCTTCATTGGTGGGGGTGTTGAGTATAAGAGTGAGGAAGTCATGCTGCAGCTGTATAAAACTTTACTCAGACCACATTTGGAGTATCGTGTGCAGTTCTGGCCACCCCATGAAAGGAAGAATGTGGAGACTGTGGAAAAGATGCTGCCTGGATTAGAGGGTATGAGCTGTAAGGAAAGGTTGGGCAAACTTAGGTTGTTCTCCTTCGAACATTGGAGGCTGAGGGGAGAACTGAGAGAGGTTTTTAAAATTTTTAAATTATGAGAGGCAGAAACAGGGTAGACAGTCAGAATCTTATCCCCACTGTAGAAATGTCAAGCACCAGAGAATATGCTTTTAAGGTTAGATGGGGGCAAGTATAAAGGCCAAGTGAGAGGCAAGTATTTTATGCAGAGAGTGGTAGTTGCCTGGAATGGGTTACCGGGGTAGTAGTGGAATCAGGCAAGTTTGAGCTTAAGAGGCTTTTAGATAGACACATGAACATGAAGGGACTGGAGGGATATGGATGATACACAGGAGGAGGACATTTAGTATAAATTGGCATCAAGATCGGCGAAACATCATGGGCCAAATGGTCTGTCCAGTCTGTCCAGTTCTATGTTCTGTAAGACAGGACCCGACAGAAGTAGATTGGGAGTAGAAAATTGCCGGCAGATTGACATCAGACAAGTGGAGGTCATTCAAAAGTGAAAATTATGACAGTTCATGACCAACATGTTCCCACAAGAGTGAAGGGTAAGGACAATAAGTCCAAGGAACCCTGGACATCAAGGGATATCGAGTTGAATTCACTGCAACTTCACTTCTAGGGAGATTTACCTTGAAGAAGCTCTTCTCCTCTCTCTGACGGTCACTTCCACACTGTTCACCTTCAGTGGTTTCTGCTTCCTTCCTTGTCTTTGAAAAGGTTCTGACCAAAAACTGCTTCCACAACTGCATGTCTCTCCTCAGTGAATGTCTCCAGCTCATCCCAGGCAGCTGTCAGCTCCGATTTCACCCTTCCCAGTTCGGGCCCACCCAGGCTCAGAGGTATGCAGAAACTCCCCATAATTTCTCCAGGTAGTGTTGTGATGGATATTCAGTTTCTAGGCCCCAACCTTGTCGCTAACCTCAGTTTTTTAGCACAGCAGCATGACCTGTCTAAAGGTCAAGAGGTGGTTGCTCATTAAGTTAAAATCCCTTTTGCAAAAACAGCAGAAATTGTCCCAGGCTCGAGATGTTTGTTGTTTGCTAAGTTAAACTTCTAACCAATATTTTTCTTTTATTTACAGCGTGGTAACAGGCCCTTCCGGCCCAATGAGTCCACGCCGCCCATTTTTTTTTAAACCCAAATTAACCTACCCGTACGGCTTTGCAATGTGGGAGGAAACCGGAGCACCTGGAGGAAACCCACGCAGACACGGGAGAACATACAAACTCCTTACAGACAGCGACGGGAATCGAACCCCGATCACTGGCGCTGTAATAGCGTCGCGCTAACCGCTATGCTACGTGCTGCCCACGATATTCCCTGCTCAGCCTCTTAACATAAACAAGAGAACAATGGGATCCACGTTTACTTCATTAAACACTCCAGTCACCTGGCCTGAAAATGTGGTTGAAAAAACCATCACATGCCAATGATGTCAACTCAGTGAATAAACAGTCTAAATGTTAGAAAGCAGTCAGGGTGGGGGAATGACAGAGAGAAGGGGTTACAGAAAGAATACCAAGAATTCATTCCTCAGTCTTTGGTTTTTGTAATGGACGTCTTGTTCATCTGCAACTTGTTGGTATGACTTTTTAGCCTGTAAGAGTTGTACTTGTGTTTGGAAATCCTTTGTAAGTTACAAGTCATTGTTAAGAATTACTTATTAGAATTAAACATGTCTCACTTAAAATAAAATAAACTGTGTTTAAACTGCTTCGTTAGCTGGAATTATCTTCTCCTTGGTTCGGAGGAGGGACCCACCGCTCGAAATAGTGATTATTGACAGCTGGACCTTTCTGTAGAGACTAAAGTAGTGAAGTAAACTCATCCTTGAAGTGTAGGTTGATACAGTATAATCTCCCGAAAGTGAGGATACTTGTAGATACTTGTGCCAGAGAGAACTTAGTCTTGACTTAAGTTTAGAGCTATCGGACGGTACACTCAACATCATCGCAGTTGGCGCCCAAACATGGTCATGTTTACTTTTAATTAAATAAAATAGAAAGAATTATTATTTAGCAGTAGTCCAACTCAGAGTGCTCGGAAAGTGTCAAGGCACACCACCGAGTGCTTGAATGGCTGATATCCTAGTTCCAGCAGTTGCACAAGCAACTGCTGGTCAATGTTATGAATGTGTCATTAGTACAGCAGAAATATGGGATGATACACCTGATGCTCCTCAAATTGAGCATGATGAATATTTTATTTTTCAAGTCAGAGATGGGAATGATGAGGGGTAGAATAGACGAGATAGACTGAATCCTGCTTTAATACATACTGGACGCAGACCATCGCAATTTGTACCAGATCCCAATAATGCAGCAATAATTCATGCCTGGAGACAACAAATTCGCCCATTTCTGGATAGAAAGCTCCTGGGTGGGGACCTCACGCCCATGTAATAGAACCAGGTGACCCATATGTAAATCCTGATGCATGGGGACGTTGTGCACTTCTTCCCAAATTAGATCAAATAGTATCCCAATCAGCAAACCCTGGAGGTACTAATGAAGCCTGGAGAACAGAGGCTTGAGAACATGGACGGGACTTACTAAGGAGACTGAATTTAGCAAGTAAAAGAAAAATGCAGGGACATGCTCCTGTACAGGGAGCCACTGCTGCTCCCCAGTACAAACTCCCCATCAAGTTTTTGGACTATTGACAGTTCAAGGTTTATAAGCAGTGTGTGCTGCACCTCCAACTGATGCTGAAGGAATTCTAAAGTGGTTACTTCAGAATTCTGGAAGGTTACAGGCCTTCTGGGCTAACCATACTCATCAACATATCCAACAATTCCTGTTAATGTGATTTCCTATCGTCATGGTACCACCTCCAAATGAGTGTGGAAATCCAAATCAAAAATATGCCTGGAATTATAAACAAATAAATGGTGGTGATGTCTGCGGAGGACTCCATACCCTACTGACCAATATAGTCAAATATCAGGGCTTAGTTACAGCTTATAAAATAGGAGAACAAATGGCACTGGTTCATTCAATAATATTACTCCTTTATCCCAGTCAGCATCTCCACACCATGTGTGGAATGGCTCTCATTCAATACCCAATACAACAAGGATTTCAGGTTGTCGAGGAAATCCAACGCGCCCACGTGGTAGCAGCTGGATTACCACTTGGTCCCACACATGGCCAGCAAAGTGCCAGCGGAGGATCCTCCCTATTTCCACCTGAAGGGAATTCATCAAATTCAGCTCAACCCTCGGGTGACTCACGGTCACAGCATCCCCATACCCCAGCTCCTCAGCAGGGACGAGGTAATCAGCAACCTAGACAAATGTCTTGGGGAATACCTGCCTCAGGCAGGGATACTCGCCCACAGAGTAGATGGCTAGACATGAGGTTTAGGCCGAGACCTTTACCCCCACCACCATCCTTTGAGGAACAAAGTTTTAGACCAAGATACTCATTTCGAGACAGAAATAACATTCAGAGAGCCTATCGATATTATGGAGATGAGTATGAAACTGAAGAGGCACCTCAGGTACACCTCATCATTCACAACTGTCAAAACAGGTAAAAGAACAGGGCTCACCCCAAAAGTTCACCCCGTCCCCTAGAACTCAGGGAAAACAGAAAGTAAAGAGAGAAAAGCCAATGCTAATATGACTGAAACAGGAGAATTTCAGCGATGACCCTGACCAAAATGCCCCATCTCAGGAACAGGACAGAGACATATGCCAAAGCCCGTATTTTTGGGAAAATTCGACCCTGTCATTTTGACACAGGTGCAGACATCTTAATGCTGAATGCAGATATTATTAACGGCGATGAACTAGGGGAGCCGACAGGGAGAATTAAAATTGTAGGCATACATGGAAACGAGTTAGAGTGCCCAACTTATAAAGTTCACATATAGATATAGGGGATTAAATGAACGATAGTAGCCATAAAGTCTCTGCACCAACTTGCCCCACATCGCACAAAACCATCTCTTCTAATAGGAACACCCGATGTTTCCTCTTTGATTCGTACCATTATCAAACCAAAAACCGATGAGACTGCACCGGATGAAGGAGACCTTCATATCCAGAAATAGTTAAACTATAACCAGAATAAAACTATCAGAGCGAAATTAAAATATGTGTTATACAAATATTATGACCACCTACAACAACACCCCAACCACTGCGGGTTGGTCGATATTGAACCAACTAAATTATGATGCAATCCATTTCCGCGTCAGAAACAGTGGTAAATCCCCGAACAGAGAGAAAAACAATTTCTACAGAAGACTGCAAACTCCCTCTGTAAACATGGAGTATTGAGTGAAAAAACCTTCTTGATTTAACTCACCCATGTTTGGTGTTGGAAAATCTGACGGACAGTGGTGATTTGTCATCGACTAGATCGCCCTAAATAAGCACTCAAAGACTAATTCAGCCCAACAGCAGTCATTATAACAAATGTTGCAAGGATTAACTCATTAGAAAGTATAAATCTTGCATAGACCTAACTAATGGTTTCTGGTCACACCCAATTCTTGAAAGTGACAGACAATATACAGCCTTTACAGCCCCTGATGATTCACAGTATCAGATTTACACAAGGTTTTCAGAATAGTCCACAAATATTTTCAGCAGGAGTTATTCAGGCACTACAAGGAATACCAGATATTTGTACATATGTAGACAATTTATACTGCACAGCAGATGCAATGGCTGAGCATTTAACACAAATTGAGAATGTCATTAATAAATTGAGGGACAGAGGCTATGTAATTAACAATAAAAAATCTCAACTCTGCTGAACAGAAGTAGATTTCCTTGGCACTGAAGGATGTAGCTTAACCCCTGAATTTAGACAGAAGGTTGTTAGAATGAGATATCCAAAGACCCTGAAAGCTTTACAATCAATTTTAGGCTTATTCATTTACGTTGGAGCTTTCAATCCCGACTATGCCCGATTAGCAAAAGCATTGTATGACAGATGTACTCCAAAGAATGAAAACCCTTTTATCTTTACTCCAGATGATAATGAGGCACTAATAAAACTGATGAACGCAGTTCAGTTAGCAATAGACATCTGGACAAGAGACCTCACAAAATCTCTTTTTTGACATATTCGTGTTTCTCCGAAATCCACTATAGCCATCAGCTATAATGCGCGAGAAGAAGCCCCCGTATACAATGCCTCATATAATTTCACCCCAACAGAACAGAAAGTTATGTCTTTGGAGCAATATGTCACTATGGTGTTCCAGACACTTGTTGCTATAAGACCACTGCAGGGAAACAAACCGATTATCATACAAACAGAATTTGCGTCTATAAAAATGATAAAAATATTACCAACCAATGAACGGAAAGCTACCACAGTTAGGTATGGGAAATGGCAAACACTTTTATAAAATGAAACTTTGCAATGGGTATATCTTCCTGAGAGCTTTGACTTACAATCCTTACCAGTCAAGGAGGATGCAAAAACATCTCCTCCACAGCCTAATGTGGCAAAACATCATTTAAAACACTACTCTCAAATGTGGTACTGTGATGGGTCAGGAAGGAGAGTCCATAGAAATAAATCTGCCAGCTTACAAGCAAAATTACAAAATTTTTATCTGAAACAGAATTTGAACCTTTTGAGTTGCAAGCTCATCCTTTTGGGAACCATACAGTGCAATTTGCTGAGGCTGAAGCTCCAGAGATATGCTTGAGACAAGTAAATACAACTGAACCAGTCCTGATCTGCACTGACTCTAACTATGTCACGAAGCAGTAGGAAGAGATCTCCCCATCTGGTCGACTACCGGATGGAGAACACACAGAGGAAAACTACTTCCACACTTGTCCATGTGGAAAGATATCTGTGAATTATTATTGACTCGTCCATTAGTACAGGTGTTACACATGCCGGGACATACTGCAGGCTGTCTACACAGCTATGGTAATAAATTAGCTGGTAAACAAGCTGTCAGGATGGACCTTCCTATGGGAAGGGAGGCTAGGGTTATGGCAGTAACTAAGCAACAAATAAAAAGTGATCAAGATGCTGCTTTAAGAATACTCCTTGATACTACTCAACCCAATCCTGAAGGATTTCCGACACGATACAAGCATGAAACTGATGGTGAAGGTAAGGTTTGGGTATGCCGCCCTAAGAAAGATAAGAAACAAGTACCTCCTGCCCATAAGTGGAAAGAATTAATTCAAGAAGCCCACCAAGGATTTGGACACAATCATGGTGGCAGACAAGCCACTCATGCTTAATTAGCCACGTTATACTGGTGGCCTTACACGTTGACTGGTTGCAAGCCATTTGTTGCAAATTGTAAAGAATGTCTGGCCTATAATAAAGGAGCAGTTACAAGACCACCTCCTGAAAGATGAATAAAACCAAATGCACCAATGCAGGTGTGGCACATTGGTATTGGTATTGGTTTATTATTGTCACTTGTACCAAGGTACAGTGACAAACTTGTCTTGCATACCGTTCGTACAGATCAATTCATTACACAGTGCAGTTACATTCGGTTAGTACAGAGTGCATTTAGGTAGTACAGAATGCATTGATGTAGTACAGGTAAAAACAACAACAGTACAGAGTAAAGTGTCACAGCTACAGAGAAAGTGCAGTCACAACAAGGTAGATCATGAGGTCAGAGTCCATCTCATCGTCTAAGGGAACTATTCAATAGTCTTATCACAGTGGGGTAGAAGCTGTCCTTAAATCTGGTGGTATGTGCCCTCAGGCTCCTGTATCTTCTACCTGATGGAAGTAGAGAGAAGAGAGAATGACCCAGGTAGGTGGGGTCTTTGATTATGCTGGTTGCTTCACCAAGACAGTGAGAGATAAAGACAGAGGCCAAAGAGCGGAGGCTGGTGTCCGTGATGCACTGGGCTGTGTCCACAACTCTCAGAAGTTTCTTGTGGTCCTGGGCAGAGCAGTTGCCATACCAAGCCATGAACCATCCAGATAGGATGCTTTCTATGGTGCATCGATAAAAGTTGGTGAGAGTCAAAGGGGACAAACCAAATTTCTTTAGCCTCCTGAGAAAGCAGAGGCACTGGTGAGCTTTCTTGGCTGTGGCATCTACATGATTTGACCAGGACAGGCTGTTGATGATGTTCACTCCCATGAACTTGAAGCTCTCAACCCTCTCGATCTCAGCACCATTGATGTAGACAGGTGCATGTACACCTTTACGTTGATTATATCAGCCCCTTTCCAACATTCCAAGGCAACCTGCCTTAGTGGAGACCAAATATATTCTTGTCACAGTTGACCTTTGTCCAGGATAAACATGGTTAGTCCCCACTGCTCCTTGTAGTGAGACCGCTTCCATCACCACACTTCAGAACTCAATGGTTCCGCATGCTGGTACTCCTGCCTGCTTACATGCAGACCAAGGGTCTTCCTTCACTGGTAAAGGCTTTCAGGCCATGTGTGAATCAGCAGGAATACACGCGGCGTACAGCACTGAGGGCTCTGGCAAAACTGGTCTACTCTAGAGGTAAAAGATGGGCTACACTTATCCCTGAAGTTCAGCTATTAGTGAATAACATGGTATTGGCAAAAATAGGAGTACATAAGAACATTACACCTTATTTCTTAATGTACAATGTCCATCTAAATACACCTCTAATTGCTAAATCAGGCCAACCATCGCCTACACCAAATAAAACTCTACTCAATGAGTTGAGAGAGTTCATAGGAACTCAAGAATAACAAAAGAACCCGATAAGAAAGTTTGGATACCACAGAAAAGAAAACAATTTTGACCCTAGTTTCTGTCCTAAATGGAAACCTCCTTATCTCGTTACGCAGGTTATCAATGACAGGACTGTGGTAATCGAGACCAGGAGGGGAAACAAGACTGTAAATAGATCTGTATTCACCAATAACATTAAACCTGCCCCAGCAGCATTTATACCCCCAGAATAAGTTGGAACCCTGATATTAAACCTGTACATGGTTCCACCATAGAACCCCTACATCCTGAAGGGAGATGGGTGGGAAGTATTGAACAGATAAGACACATGCTTCGATCCAAAAAGAAATGTAAAAATTCCTTTTCACTTGAAGAAGATCTCATGGATACATTACCCAGAAATAGTACACCTAAAAAGGGTTGTTGTTTTTGGAGCAAGAAACACCCAAACTCCAGAAAGAAATGTTGCTCTTGTTATATATTTCTTTTATTATTTATGCTTATTACAATATTATTCAGTGCTGATTTACTTACCATTTGCTTTTTAGCAGATGAATTAACATTTACCACAGAGACTGCTCATCTGGCTCAGACACCCTTAAACTTAATGACTCAAAAGATTAGATCTCGGAGATCTGTGAGCAATGTTGATTCCAGTTTAAATGTCACCAAATAGTTCTTACCCTTTGGTCATATGTGGACCTTTACACTGGAATCCTCAATCCTTGCCTCTGGCAAAGTAATTTTCCAGTCCACTTAAATATTCACTCTGACTGCATTCGAACACAGACATGTGAGAGAGGAAGGAATCCCTTGCGAGAATAATTAATGATACCTTGACAAAACTGAAAGATTCCAGTCCGGATGTTGAAGATAATCTAATAGAGGAATCCCTTAACATGGATCCCTCTACACTTGAAGAAAAATATAGACACTACAATTTTGTTGAATGGTCCCAGTCTTGGAGACATGGCATTAACACTATTAGATGAGAGCATTGTGAGAAACTATCTTTTAGCGAATATTCTTACATGTTAGATGGATATCTTATTGCACTTTCCCTTTATGGCAAACACATATATGAACATACTTATCACAAAGACTTCAGACATTTTCATTTCTGCACTATTCCACTCCCTTGTCTAATGCTAATGGTGACATGGCAATTTTCTGTACTACTGGTTTATATTCTAAATGGTTCAGTGAAGCCCTTGATCCAGTTTTTGCATGGGAAGATAAGATGGAAAGATGCACTGAAGCAGAAGTGCTCCTCCTGTTGAAACGCTGAAGCCTGGAAGGACTGAAGTTTTCCTGATTTCCGCTTTTGGTTTACCGGGTCCACTCCGACTCTACTGAGTCCAATGCCCAACCTGCAGCACTGTCTGCTTTGGTATACACTGCCTCATCCTCACATTCTACCTGTTCCTCAGCTTCAGCCTCAACCCTGGAAGAGACAGGAGCAGGGACCACCCTCCCCACATTATCCTCACTCCTCTCCTTTCCCTAGTCATAGAACCATAGAACCATAGAACAATACAGCACAATACAGGCCCTTCGGCCCACCATGTTGTGCCGACCTTCAGACCACACCTAAGACTATCTAACCCCTTCCTCCCACATATCCCTCTGTCTTAAATTCCTCCATATGTTTATCTAACAATCTCTTGAACTTGACCAATGTATCAGCCTCCACCACCACCCCAGGCAGCACATTCCATGCACCAACCACTCTCTGGGTGTCCTGATCACTAATGGTGCATACGGCTATGCACATTTCTCACCTCACGTTGAGGGGGCTCCGGATGCGTCTGTCGTGAATAATTGGTCTAATAACACAATTCCATGAAAAGATGAGTCAACAAACATTTTCTACTCACCTATTTGAATATTACATATTTATTTTCTAACATGGGTAACTTTTTATATAATATGGTTTATATGACTTTATATAATGTACTTTATTAATATGTTGTTTACTGCTAGTGAAGGCATTATACCATCGTTATTTACCCCATTGACTTTTATATTCAAACCAATATGTCTCTCTATACCTTGTGTGTTGTGTTTTACTGTGGTGAAAGACTTACCAGGAATGGCTACCCCTGGGGAATGCCATACTCCTGACAACGTTTTTACTTATTTTGTTGTGACTTCTTCAGGAATGGCAGTAATCCTAGGGCCTTCGAGGCCTACAAAGCATTATATTGTTCAAAAGTAGAATGACTTGGATGTATTTTGTTACTTACTTACTATTTGGATATAGGGATTTATTGTGTATGTGGTACTCTTACAGTGCAACAGGTAGGACTACTAGGCCAGTACACTCAATTCCCGGATGGTACACTCAATATCATCACAGTGCTCCAACCATATCCTGAGGTCCACGCTCACTGTCATGTGTCAGCACATGCATACTCTGAACTCCTCTCTACAACAATACAGACTGTCTTCAACAACATACAGAACGCTGGAGGAAATCATTGGGTCAGACGTTTCAGGTTGAGATATTGGCTATACTGGCTTACTCCTCTTTATCTTTTAGTGTATATGAAGGGTCTGAAGCTGAAATGTCGACTGTCCATTTCCCTCCACAGATGCTGCCTGACCCGTTGAGTTCCTCCAGCATCTTGTGTGTTGCTCCAGATTCCAGCATCTGCAGTCTCTTGTGTCTCCTGACTGTCTCAAAGCTGCTGTGGCCCACAGTCCCACTTCATTCTTCACCACATCAGTTGCTGTAAGAAGTGACTTTCTGACATAGAAGACCATAAACTCCCACCTCTTGACTCCTCCTGAGCTTTCTACGCCTTCACTTTCCTCTGACCCCATATCCCTCCAGTTTCAACTCCTGCTGTGTACTGAACTCAAAGTACATTGAGGTTTCATACTCTTTAAGCACAAACATAACAGCAGGTGACTAAATACAGTTTTAACTTCAACATTTTAGGTGTGGGCAAATGGCTCCATAGAATTATTTAATGGGAGGACACCTCAACTGACAAAGCACTTCGAACATTCAAACACCTATGGATGGTCAGAAGGTTTCTCAGCACAAAGCCCAGACACTTAAAGCATAGTTCTCTTATCACAGTGTTGAGGGATGGCTCCCTGGATGTACAAGCACCCCAAATATCGATCAACAGAACAAATATGTTTTAAACTATGTGTTAAGTGACAGGATGAGATTCTCCAAGAGAGGTTTTTTTTCAGAAGACTGGCTTATTGTGTTCAATAAAGGCCCTTTACGCCAACTGCTCCAGCCTCTGTGTGGGTCACTCACTGTCACACATCTGAGGGCTTGTTCGGGATATTTTGTGACCCATCATGTGGCCAGCGACTTCCGTGGTGTAAGGAGTGAGTGTTTTTAAGTGCAGCACCCAGCAATTAGATCTGTTCGGGCCAATGACTACTGGGTCGTGCAGTTTCAAAGAACAGGATGGAGAGCTGGAGAGGTAGATGTAAAGTGTGACTATGTGTGTGTTGTGTGTGTGTTTGTGTCTGAGTGTGTGTCTCAGTGTCTGTGCAAGTCTGTGTGTGTGTGTGTGTGTGTGTGTGTGTGTGTGTGTGTGTGTGAGTGTCTATGCATGGCTGTGTGTGTGTTGTGTGTGTCTGTGTACATGTCAGTGTCTGTGTGTATGTTTGTGTTTGTGTCTGAGTGTGTGTGTATCAGTGTCTGTACGTGTGTGTCTGTCAGTGTCTGCACATGCCTGTGTGTGTATCAGTGTCTGTACGTGTGTGTCTGTCAGTGTCTGCACATACCTGTGTGTGTGTCAGTGTCTGTGCATGTGTGTGTGTCAGTGTGTGTGTCAATGTCTGTGCATGTCTGTGTGTGTGTGTGAGTGTGTGTGCATGTCAGTGTCTGTGCATGTCTGTGTGTGTGTGAGTGTAAGGAAACCTTTGTAAAGGCACAAAGATTTCCTCTTTTATTTCATTCTTTGTCCTTTGTTTGTTACTGGAATTAATATGGGAATATTTGTACAAGAGAACTGAGTGTCAGGCACAACAGGAGATGCATGGTGTGCAGAGCTGCAGAAGAAAACAAACAGGAACAGAGAACAGTTAAACAGTGTGCAAGCAGAGGTGGATAGATATAAGGAACAATTGGAGCCCCCACAGAGAGAAGGAGACATGGGTGAGAAGCAGACAGAAGGATTAGAGCAGTGCACAGACAGATTAGTCAGGGATCTGGGCAGTCTCAGAGACACGATCCTTTGGAGCGAAGGGCAAGACTGGTAAGAGTAGAAAACCCTGGTTGATGAGGGATATTGAGGCTCTAGTCAGAAAAAAAAGAGGCATATATCTGGTATAGGTAGCTGGGATCAAGCGAGTCCCTTGAAGAGTACAAAGGTAATTATGGGGGCAAAAAGGGGACATGAGTTTTCCTTGGCAGATAAGGTAAAGAAGATTCCTAAAAGATACCATAAGTATATTGAGAGCAAACAGGTAACTAGGGATAAAGTAAGTCCCCTTAAGGATCAAAGTGGACATTTACGTGTGGAGCCACAGAAGACGGGCGAGGTCTCAAATTAATACCTCTCATTGGTATTTACCATGGAGAAGATCATGGAAGCTCTGGAATCCAGAGAAGAGAACAGTAATGTCCTGAAACATAATGAGATTGCGAAAGAGGAGGTGTTGGCGGTTTTGAGGTGCATTTTGGTGGATAAATCTCCAGGGACCGACCAACTGTATCCAAGAATGTTACGGGAAGTAAGGGAAGAAATTGCTGGGGGCCTGACAGAGATATTTGTATCTTCATTAGCCACAGCTGAGGTTCCAGAAGTCTGGAGGGCAACTAACGTCATGCCTTTATTTAAGAAGGACTACAAGGACAGGCCAGGGAACTACAGGCTGGTGAGTGTTAAAAGTTACTGGAGGGTATTCTGAGCCAGGATTTATTTGCATTTGGAAAGGCAAGGACTGATTATGGATAGTCAGCACGGCTTTGTGTGTGAGAAATCATGTCTCACGAATTTGACTGAGTTTTTTGAAGGTGACCAAAAGGATTGATGAGGGCAAGGCAGTGTACATTATCTTCATGGACTTTAGCCATGTTTTTGACAAGGTCCTGCATGGTAGACTGGAGTGAAAGGTTAGAACACATGGGATTAAATTTAACTCAGACAAATGTGAAGAAATGAATTTTGGGAAGTTAAATAGTGAATGTCAGGGCACTGGGGAGTGTTATTGAACAGAGAGACCTTGGCAACACAGGTAGACAGAGTGGTAAAGAAGGTGTTTGGTCTGCTTGCCTTTATAGGATGAGGCATTGACTAGAAGAGTTAGGACATCATGTTGCAGCTGTAAAAACACTGGATAGACTGCATTTTGGAGTATTTTGTACAGTTCTGGTTACCACACTACTGGAAGGATGTGGTAGCAATAGAAGGAGAAGGACGTTGGCTGGAATGCAGGGCTTTAATTGCAAGAAGAGATTGAATTGACTGCGATTGTTCCCACTGGACTGCAGGAGGCTGAGGGGTGACCTTAAAGAGATTCATAAATTAAGATGGGCATAGATAGGATAGATAGCCAGAGTCTTTTTCTCAGGGCAGGGGAGTCTTCAGCAGGCAGAGGTTTAAAGTGAGAGGGAGAAAATGCAACAGAGCTCTGAGGGGTAAGTTTTTCACACAGAGGGTGGTGGTTTTCAGGAATGAGCTGCCAGAGGAAGTGGTAGAGGCAGGTATAATTATAGTGTTTAAAAGACATTTGGAGAAGTACTTGGATAGAAAAAGTGCAGAGGGATAGGGACCTAATGTTTACAAATGGGATTAAGGTGCATAGGCATCACAATTTGGCATGGACAAGGTGGGCTGAAAGGACCTGTTTCACTTCCCTTCAACCACTTGGTTCTTGAACCAACCTGCACAACCCTAATCATTATCCCAGTATAGCAATACTATGACCAATTTGCACTAAAATGGACTTCATCTTTTTTTTGTTCTAACTGTGTACTTTCTTGTAAAAATTGTGGATAATGCAAGTTTAATTGATGCTTTTCTTTTGAATGCTACTTATCTGATGCTATGTGTTTGTGATGCTGCTGCAAGTAAGTTTTTCATTGCACTTGTGCATACATGTACTTGTGTATATGATAATAAACTTGACTTTGCTGTACAATTCCATAATTCTGTGGTTCTGTGTGTAAAATGTCAGTGGTGGTGAAATTTCTGGACAAAAATCTGAGGGACAGGATTATTCGATACTTGGAAAGAAGTCATACAGGATACTTGCCTTCATCAGCAGGGGCAGAGAATAAAAGCATGCAGGCGATGGTGCAATGTTATAAAACACTGATTAGGCCACATCTGTAATACTTTGTACAGTTCTGGTCGTCGCACTCCAGGAAGGGTGCGATTGCACACTGGGGAGAGTCCAGAGGAGATTCACCAGAATGTTGCCTGGGACAGAACATTTCAATTATGAGGAGACTGGATGGACTGGGAATGGAGGTTGTGGGATAACCTGATAGAGGTGTAGAAAATTATGACGACATACTGTAGATAAGGTAGAAAGTGGGAAACTTTTTCTATAGCAATGGTATCTAAAACTAGAGGGCATAAGTTTAGTGGAAGGGGCAGAGGGTTTTGAGGGGATCTGAGCAAGAACTTTTTCACCCAGAGGGTGAATGCAATCTGGAACACACTTACCTGAGGGGGTAGTAGAAGCGGCAACTCTCACAACATTTGGGGTAGCAGTTGAAGCAGGCAGTTTGGTGATATTTAAGAGGCTTTCAGATAGACACATGGAGATGAAGGGAATGGATATGGATGATTCACAGGAGGAGGACATTTATTGTAAATTGGCATCAAGATCGGTACAACATCATGGGCTAAATTGTCTGTCCAGTGCACTACGTTCCATATTCTATTTAAGGACTATCTCAACAAGTACTTGAATCACCAAGGCTTACATAGACGTGGTTGGCTGTAGAGCTTGTTTCTGTGCTTTATGACTCTGATTCAATGACTGTATGAGGGCAGATTCAGGAAGGATGAACCTGATGGTGTAGAGTCCAAGACCAGGGGTTACAATCCAAGACTGAGATGAGAAATTTCCTCTCCCAGGTACTAGTGAAACTGTGGAGTTCTCTACCACAGAAAACTGTTGAAGCCAAATCATTAAACACATTTAGGAAAGACTTAGAAATCATTCGGAAAGCCAGAGAGATTGAGGGATATGGAGAGAAAGTTGGAGCAAGGGACCAAATGTGGATGATCTACCACGACCACATTGACTGGTGTAGCAGGGTGAAAGGGTCGAATTGCCTGTTCCTGTTTGTGTTCTCTACATTTCTATCTTTACGTGGTGGAAGGCGCCTCATGTTGTGTGACCACCATCAGCACACTGTTGGATAGGAGAGATCCACATCAGATGAAGCAGCTCAAAGGGGTCTCGCCTGGTTACCTCCAGGAGTGGCCGTCCTCCAGTGGTTGTCAGCATGGAATTACATCCAGACCAGATCGAGAAGGAACCTCGCATTTCCTTCCTTGTAGGAGATTAGTGAACCAGATGGGTTTTTACGACATTCCATTAATGTTACTAGCTTTTCAATTCCAGATTATTTAATTAACTGAACTTAAATTCTCCAGCTGCCTCTTTATGATTTGTCTCTGGATCATTAGCTCAGGCTTCGTGGCTACTCATTCCAGCTACACAACCACTGCTCCATATCTGATGAGTGTACCTTGGGAACGATGCTGCCATCAGGATCTTCATCAATATCACAGACAACCCTTCAACCTGAACACCCCAACAGTTCAAATAATATTCAAAGAGATGATTTGGACCAATATCTGCAATAAAGGGAGGAATACAGTGTTCATTCATTAACTCTGATATCCTGGCATTATAAGAACATACACCCATGTGGTAGTCAGGTGTGAATGGTAGCACATCCATGAGTTACAAAGAGGTCTTTGAAGGCTGGATTACATGATGTTGACAAGAATATGGTCTATTTTGTTGACAGTACAGTGAAAAGGGGGATAACGTTTGCTATCCTCCAGTCATCTGGTACCTTGCTAGTAGCCAGCGAAGAGGTAAAAATCTCAGCTAAAGACTCTTTCCTTAATCCCCATAGCTGCCTGGGATAAATCTCATCTGGCCCGGGAATTTATCCACCTTTAAGTCAGCATGGAGTCTCTTATGGAGACATGCACAAGAATTTTACCTTCCCCTTCATTGAATTCTCCAACTACAGAGTCTGTTCCCTTAGTGAAAGCTGATGAAAAATGTCAATTTAAAACCTCATCTATACTGTGTCTTATGCTCCATATACAGATTGCCCTTGTTTTCCCAAAATGGGCCCAACTATTTCCCTGGTTATTCTTTTGTCCTTAATATACCAATAAATCCTCTTAACCCTGTCTGCCTGTGACATTTTGTGACCCCTCTACCTTCCTAATTTCCTTTTTAAGTATCCTCCTACACTTGTTTATATATACAGGAACACTAGATATGAAGTCTAAAGTCGAGTTCATTGTCATATACACAAGTACGTGTATGCACAGGTGCAATGAATAACTTACTTGCAGCAGCATCATAGGCACATGGCATTACATAAAGCAGCATTTGCAAGAAAAACATTAAACATAAATTATACACAATTTTTTCCAAGAAAGAGAACATCAGAACAAAGAAAAAGGTCTATTTTATTGCAAAGTGGTCATAATGTTGCTAAACTGTAGTGATTAGGATTTTGTCAGTTGGTTCAAGAACAGAATAGTTGAAGGGAAGTAGATGTTCTTGAACCTGATGGTGTGGGACTTCAGACTTCTGTATCTTCTGCCTGATGGTAGCTGCAAGAAGATGGCATGGCCTGGATGGTGGTGTTGTAAGAAAGGTTCTTTGAGGTCTCAAAGGGCAAGACTCTGGACACAGTTGTTGGAGTTTAAAAATGATTTATTCACAAAGGCAAATGTGGGACAGAATGAACAGGAATGGATGCACACTTGCACGTGCACACACAGAGATGATCGCGAACGTGGGGGAAATCGCAACAAAGGTGAGATGCGCGCGCGTGCACACACACACAACAAACTGGGTACAAACAAATCAAGGAAGAAACAATACCACACCTGCCACTCTCCTTGACTCAGTGCAAGCATCAGCTCTATGGTCCCAGGGATCCTCAACTAATTATTCTTAAGTAGTGCACAGCTTACCTCAACATCACTTGGAGACAAACGAAGAGACAGAACCAAGCATGTGACACTTCTTACACTGCTGGAGGGCTGGGGGTGGAGCCAGCTCAGGTAATTCAAACAAGCCAATCGCTCAAGGCCAGGTACAAAGGTGTTTTACAAAGGCCAATGGTCAAGTGTGTAGGCTAATAGGTGGGTGGAGCCAGACCTTGATTAAAAGTGGTGCGTCTTCTGACCAGATGAGCTGTGCCGTCATCTGACCAGATGGGGTCAGTGTTGTCACTGTCACACTTTCACACTACCACACTACAGGTGGGGATCTTTGATGATGGATGTTGCCTTCTTGAAGCTTCAACTCCTGTAGATACTACCTCTCTGCACTCCTGACGTGTACTCCAGATGTATCAAGTGCACTTGTTTTCCAGTGTCATGACATGATATGATAAAAATTAAATTGCCTGGAAATTCAACCCATTTGGCAATGCAGTTAAACTGGCAATGCAGGAGCACTTCTGAAAGTCGGTCCATTAAAGTCAATCCTACCATCTTTCAGAAACATAGTAAAACTCACATCTCCTCGTTACACTGAAGATGAATTTCTGGGCAATTGTTTCCAATAGATGATGTCTCAAGAATTAATATAGCTAGATGGAAGACTAAATCTAAAATGATTTGAAATGACAGTACTGGAAACCTCAATGCAGTTGGAATTGTGAGGTGTTGACCAGCTAGTTTAGTGATTGAGAAAGGAGCTGTGGCGTCAAAATTATACTGGATTATCCATGAAGGTAAAAGGAAGAGGAGAATGGAAACAGGATAGGTGGGTATAATTAGGACTGCTCATTTAATTGGCAGATCATTGCTGGCAGTGACAGGTGGGTCTTTTTTACACTAAAATCTCCATTAAGTGAGGAGATGGAAATGGGTATGTCACCCAAACGCAATATAATAACATCTTTACTTTGGTCTTGGACACTCATTTCAAGAACAGGAAGAGAGGAATGGGCTGTGTGGTGTGTTAGTCCCACCTTCCAAAACCATTAATTCAAACAAAATGCAAAGGCAGTGGAAAACTGAATTGGAACACAAAATATAAGTTTCATGTAATAAATAGAGACGATGTTTCTGAGCCGGCACCTCTCCGATATTTTCAGACTCTACTTAAGGAAGGATCCCTGATCTATAAAACCTGAAAACAAATAATCTTCCCTTTTTTAATCGACAATGGTGCAAGAAATGAGAAAAAGGATCATGTTTTTGTTGTAGTTGAAAATGGAAATGTTGTTGCAAATCTGCAGCAAAACTGACAAAATATAAAACCTTTGTAAATGAGCCAGCCTTTCCATCTGTATGGCATGTATAGTAATATGTTTTTTTTATATTTTCATATAAATGCATAAGGCACAGACACAAAACATTTCCCAAAGCTTCTGAATTAATTCATGTTTCTGCTTATCTTTTCCAATGAAAGCAAATGAATTGGGAAGAGTGCAGATGCATCTTATTCTTCAGTTTGCATGATTGGACGGTCCCATAAAAGGCAGATGGTCCCTTACATTCATGGAAATGAGGTCTCTGAGGCACTTGGCAAGAGGTAAACTACAGAGCTCACACAGTGCTGAACATTTCAAGCCATTCATGTTCTTTCACTCTCCCTCCAACCCCTCCCAACACCTCCCAATCGTCCTGATGACCCTCTGAGGGCCGGTAAGCAGGCACCGAAAGGCACCGAAAGGCCACATCCATACAACCCGATGCTGGACATGCACAACTTGTAAACAGAAGGGATTAGTTTAGTTAGGCATTTAATTACTAGTTTAATTGGTTTTGCACAGCACTGTGGGCTGAGGGGCCTGTTCCTGTGCTGTACTTTTCTATGTTCTCTGTCCTGTGTTCTAACTTTCCTACTGCTTCTTCATTGTCTCAGCAAGGATGTACTGCTGGTGGTTACATCGACAGTGTACGGGCTGAATGCAGGCAAATGGGATGAGTGTAGATAGGCATCAGGATCAATATGGACAAGTTGGGCTGAAGGGTCTCTTTCTGTGCTGTACAGCTCTATGACTCTGTGGTCAGCATCAATTCAAGATGGCCTGCTCCTCATAAAGTCAGGGTCATAGAGTCATAGAGCAATACAGCATGGAAATAGGCCCTTGGGCCCAACTGGTCCATGCCGACCGAGATTCCCATCTACGCTAGTCCCATTTGCCCACATTTGGCCCATATCCCTCTAAACCTTGAAGAAAAACATTATGATCCTGGAGGAACTCAGCAGGCCAGGCAGCATCCGTGGACAAAATCAGGCGGTCAACGTTTCAGGTCAGGACCCTTCTTCAGGACTGAAGACAGGAAAAGGGGAAGCCCGATATATAGGAGGGAAAAGCAGAGCAGTGATAGGTGGACAAACGAGGGGAGGTGGGGTGGGCACAAGGTGGTGATAGGTAGATGCAGGTAAGAGATAGTGATAGGCAGGTGTGAGGGAGGAGCGGAGAGCGGATCCACCGGGGGATGGGTCAAAGGTAAAGAGAGAAAGGAAAAAAAGGGTAGAAAAAAAGAGGCTGGGGAAAGGGAAGATGAGAAGAAGCATGGTTGGGGGGGTTTTGTGGGGAAGGGGGTGGGGATTACTTAAAAGTAGGAGAGTTCAATGTTCATGCCATTAAGCTGCAAGGTTACAAGATGGAAAATGAGGTGCTGTACCTCCAGTTTGCGCTTGGAATTCTCCTGGCAGTGGAGGAGGCCGAGGACTGACATATCAGTGATAGTGTGGGAGGGGGAGGTGAAGTGACTGACAATGGGGAGATGTAGCTCGCGGTTACAGACAGAGCACAGGTGTTCTGCAAAACGGTCACCTACTCTGCATTTGCTCTCACCAATGTAGAGGAGACCACACTTGGAGGACCGAATGCAGAAGATGATATTAAGGGAGGTGCAGGTGAAACTCTGTCTCATCTGAAAGGACTGTTTGGGTCCCGGATGGAGGTGATGGAGGTGGTGTAGGGGCAGGTGTTGCACCTATGGTGAGCGCAGTGGAAAGTTCCCAGGGTGGAAGCAGGATGGCTCCCTCTGAACCTTTCCTATCCATTTACCTGTAAATTATCTGTACCTTATAAATTTACCTGTATCTTATAAATTTTGTTACTGTAAATGTCTCAACTACTTCCTCTGGCAGCTCATTCCACATACATAACACCTTCTGGGTGAAAAAATTGCCCCTCAGGTTCCTATTAAATCTCTCCCCTCTCACCTTAAACCAATGCCTTCTAGTTCTTGATTCCTCAGCCCTGGGAAAAAGACTGTGCACATTGACCCTCATGATTTTATACACCTCTAAAAGATCACCCCTTACATCAGGTATGATATAATCTGATCAGGTCCTAGAGATTTATCTCCCTTCATACGCTTTAAGACATCCAATACCTCCTCTGCTGTAATGCAGACTTATCCCCAAGACACCCCCATTAACTATCTCAAGTTCTGAAATCTTCATGTCCTTATCCATAGTAAAAACAGGAGAAATATTCATTGAGGACCTTGCTTATTTCTTGCAGCTCCACACAAAGATGTCCACTTTGGTCTTTGAGTGGCCCTATTCGCTCTTTGTTACTTTTTTTCCCTTAAATATACTTATAAAATCTCTTTAGATGTTTTATGTTCTAGTCTCATCAGTGGAAGTTGTTGCACAGGTCTGCTGAGCTTGCTGGAAGTGATAGTTGAATGGCCCTAGAAGAATCAGGGCCCAGAGTTTCAGACACAGGGCTGGAGGCACTGGGGAGAGTACAGACCTTCCAGCTGCAAAGGTTTAGGGTGGACACCATGTCTTTCAGACAAATACATTGTAGAAGTCAGTCCGCACTGTAATAAAGTAGACAACTGCAAAACCAAGGAGCATACAATTAGTGCTTTATTATTTAACACTAGCGGGAGTGAGGGATACAGAGAAAGAGTAAACAGTGTAACCCGAGCTCTGTACTGATCCCCACTCAAAGATTTACATGTTTGTGTCCCTCCTTTTATACTTAATCTAAAGATGCCTACATGTGGAGTTGCACATACTTCAGCAGTTGCTTACAGCAAACTTTAGCAAAACAAGATATGCCTTAAGCACTTCTTTGTTTCACCCAAGCACCTGCACATTTTGCAGTCACAACTATGGTCACGCCATGGTTGAAACAATAACAGTTGTACATTATTAACCCTTACATTTCCAGTTACTTTTACATTCCCTCCTTTTATCATTCCATGATAACCACTGAAAGCGAATTCGACTTAAGACAGGAGTATAGCATTCAAAAACATCGTAAAAGCAATACTACCAATAGAATAACTGCAAGGACGCATATACCCTGGATAAATGTTGTCCACCACCCCTTAAAAGGCCACCAAGATTGTAATTGTGGAACTGTTCCATTATTTCCTTCATCTCGGTTATCTGTTCCTTGATGAGATTTGCTAAATAGGTGATATTCTCTGAGGCATTGGGGATATAGGTGCCTGTCCCACCACTGCACATGTTCCTCCCTTTTCTGCCAAAAGTAAATCTAAAGCTAATCGGTTATGTAAGGCCACCGTTCGTATGGCCACTACTTCAGTGGTGAGCTTGTGAATTTGGGTCTGAGTGTTTTCCCCAATTCTAACAGTGTCATTGGCAAGTTTTTATTGGGCATTGGCCATGTTAATCAATTCTCTGGCTGCCACAGCAGTACCATAACTGGGATAGAGAATCATAAAGAACCTTTCCATTTCAGAAATGGACCTTTTTACTTTGTCCTGTACTAAGGGATGGTCAGTAATATCCTTAAATGCCGTATTGCTAGAGCAAGGTAAGTTAAATAGTAACATCCTTCCCAAAGTTATTGCAGCCATGGATACGCTTTTCGTCCATCGCAAGGTACCATTTAAAGTTGCCTCCCCTGAGGACACAAATTGACTACACTGGTTAGTGCAATGGTCTGTTCCAGTGCAACTTTCATTCCCCCTGCATAAACAGGTGCCTCCCTTGGTGAACTTGTTCAGCATAAGATAAGGGGGTTCTCTGGACTGGTTATATTTGGGCTTATACCAATTAGCAAGTATGTGTGCAGTAGGCTGACATGTCTCCGTCCAGTTGTTTTTCTGGGTCCTGTTAGAGTGACACTTCCATGCTTGGTATCAGTGTCGTTAAAGGGTATGGCTACCATAGGAATCCCCTGACCACTAGAGGTTGGTATATGTGTACAGGTCCAATAGCGGGACACATTCATAGTTTCAACAAACCTTAAGGACATGCGTAGGTAAGTATTGTCCTGTCATTCCCGTTTAGCTACATGATTTGAACATGCATCAGGGTATTCATTACAAAGATGCCCAGAACAAATCCCAAAATACTTATAGATACAATAATTGTCCATTTTCGCCACTTATAAGTTTCATCAGTGTTCTTGGTTGTCCTCTGTCACGTCATGCTGTCCTTTCCCAAGGCCAATCTTTTTACAGTCAGAGTGATGTATCCACCATGGTTGTCCTTCAACCTTTACTGCTGTGGGTGTTGTGAGTAGTACTTGGAAGGGGGCCTTCCACTTTGGTGCCAACTTTTTCCACTCCCAATTTCTTATCAAGGTGTAATCTCTGGGCTGGATTCTCGGTAAAGATCCTTCTGTGTTGTCCTCCTCTTTCCTCTGAGCTTGACAGACCTGGAAATGTAGAGTCTCAAGAACTTCAGTTAGTTTTTGTACATAATTAATCATTCTTTCACTAAGGGCATGGAGGTCAAGACACACTTCTATACTTTTATTTGCAGCCCAAGGTGTGTGCAACGGTTTTCAAAGTAATACTTCCGCTGGGGTTAGTCCTGTGCTAGTGTGTGGTGTAATTCTCATTTCAAAGAGGGCCAGAAGGAGTTTCTTCAGCCAATTCAGTCCTGTCTCCTCAGTTAATTTGGCCAACTTATTTTTCAATGTACCATCTTTCCACAATTCCAACTTCCTGTGGATGATGGGTGCAGTGAAATTGTTGTTTTATTCTGAGTTGCTGGCATAATTCCTCATTTACCTTGGCAGTACAATGTGGCCCATTGTCTGAACTAATAATGGTCAGGAGTCCAAACAAGGTATTATTTCCTGTAGTATAATTGCCATAACATTTACTGTTGGTATTGCCTCTATCCATCTACTAAAAAGATCAATAATAACAAGACAGCACTTGTAATTATGCACTCTAGGCAATTCTATAAAATCAATCTGTATGCACTCAAACGGGCCCGTAGGCATTCTTGTCCTACCCAGAGGGCACTTAACTGCTTTACCAGGATTATTTTTCTAGCAAATATTACATTCTTGTGCCTTTCTTTGTGCCTACTTCCTCAGATTAGGGTGCCACCACGTTTGTAGTGCCACTCCTACCATTCCCTCCTTGCCTAAATGTGTCATTGCATGTATATAGTTAAGTAACATAGGTATAAATGCATCTGGTACACAAATTTGTCCAGCAGGTGTGGTCCATAACCGTGTATTAGGATCTTTGGTGCACCCCTGCTGTTTCCACAATTCAATTTGATTCGCAGGGGCGTCCTCCTGAAGTTCCACTATACTCCCAATGTCAGGCAGGGCCATTCTATTCAAGAGTTGTCTATCTCCGTCTGAATAAATGGTGAGGGGCCCATGGGTAGCAGCCACCTTCGCGGTAGCATCCGCATAGGCATTTCCCAGGGAAATGAGGTCTTGGGCTTTAGTGTGCGCGTCGCACTTAATTATTGCTAGGTGGGAGGGTTGGGACAGAGATGCAAGGAGATTTGAGACAAACAAAACATTCTTAATAGGAGTGCCTGAGGAGGTCAAAAATCCACAATGCTGCCACAATGCTTTGAAATCATGGGCAACACCAAATGCATACTGTGAGTCCGTGTAAATATTACGAGATATATTCTTCCCTTTAACGCAGGCATGCTTCAGAGTAAGAAGTTCAGCTTGCTGTGCGGAGAGAGGATGATGGAAGACTGCAGCCTCTATCACTGTATCGGTACCCTGTACAATAGGATAACCAGATCATCGCTGGCCTGGGTCATCTACAAAGGCTGAGCCATCCACAAACCAGGTTGTGGCTCTATTAATCGGGTGGTCCTTTAGGTCCTCACGAGCCAAGGTTAGGAAATGATTTCTCTGTAAACAGTCATAATCTGGCTCGGGAAGTTCAAAGGGTGGTGTGTGAGAAAGGAGGCTGGATTTATAGTTGTACAATTATGAAAGGTCAGGTGTGGATTGGCCAACAGGGAGACCTCATATCTACCCAGTCGTGCCTGAGTCATGTGGCGGGTCTGCCCTGTTGTCAAGAGGGCCATGACTGAACGCTGTGTGTAAACCTGGACTGGCTGGTGTAGGGTGGTATTAGCAGCAGCAGAGACAATATCATGTCAAGCCGGCAAAATCTGTGTACATGGTGGCATTCCCTGTGCCATGGGATCCAGCTTAACAGAAAAGTAGGCAACTGGTCTTCGGACATCGCCATGATGCTGGGTAAGTACAGTCATTGCGCATCCTTGCGTGATTGTAACATAAAGTTGGAATGGGCGGTCATAGAGAGGTCATCCAAGCACAGGAGCAGATCGCAAGGCTTCTTTCAAGTCGTTAAACATTGTAAGCTGTTGAGTAGAAAGAGTAAAGCGCTGTGGTGCATTAACGGAGGCCAGAGGGGAAAGCTCCTTGGTTAATGTCGCTACGTCAGGAATCCATTGTCAACAGAAGTTTACCAATCCCAAAAAGGCCCTCATTTGCTTCGGTGTCTGAGAGGCAGGGTGATTAGTAATGGGAGTAGTACTAGCCGGGGTGAGTTTTCTTTCAGTGGCATTTAACATGATTCCTAAGAACTTTACCTCTTCTTTACCCTGCGTTACCTTGCATCAGGGAATAACATATCCCCATCCATGCAGTGCCTTCACGAGCGACTCAGTATCCTTGTCATTTGTTTCTTTGTCCGGGCTGGCCAGCAACAGCAGTCCTCCAGTATGTCAACACACCTTGAGGGAAATCCTGCTCGGTAGTCAGATGGGGATCAGCAAGGTTCACCAAACACTGTGTCAAAACACCTAGTTCCTTAGCCGTATGTCCTTCGTTAACAGTGAGTGTAACGTGGGGGTGGATCAGTCCCATTTGATTCCACAGCTTATCTGGTACTTCTGCAATCAGGGCCGTTCTTTGTGGTCCTCCAACTTTTCCTGTCAATTGTACCTTAACTGTGTCCTTCACACGGTGCGTAGAACTACTCCTTCTCCCAATCGTTGCCAATGGGATCATAATTCAGGGTGACATGAGGGTTAGGCAGGTTAGAAAAGAGTGGCACTGGAGGAAGGTCTGCTGACCACCATTGGGGAGGGCTGACTGTCACTAAGGCTCGTGGCTGCACAGGGGTGAACTCACATAGAGCCCACTATCGGTACACAATATTTCCACTCCAAGTCCTCTGAGCAGGTCTCTTCCAGCTAAGTTGCAACCCAGATTCGATGTAATGGTGAAGGGTAACGTGTGGGTGGCATAATCATAAGTCACTTGTAAGGGTGCCATGGTCAGATAGTCTCTGAGATTTCCTTCTAATCCAGGCAAACAAACAGTATGATTGGCTACAGGGAACCCATATTCCTCCACGAGTTCCTGATCCAGGGTGGATAAGGTTGCCCCTGTATCAATCAAAAATGGAAGAGAGACACCCTGCACCTTCATCATCACAATGGGCTCTTCATTTCCCTCTTTAGCTATCAATGACAGAGCCCTTCCTGTGACTTCGGGTCACTGCCTGAAGGGGTTGTTGGTGGTAAAGGGTGCCCTTCTTCTCTCATACCTGCCGTCTGTATTCTCCAGGCGATTAGTAGGACAGTCCCGTCGCCAGTGTCCCTCTCACCCACACTTAAAACAGTCCTCCCTGCGTGCTGGTGGCGGTCCATTAAAGGCATTTGGACAATTCTGGGGTCCTCAACTCAATCCCCATGTTCTTCTCCTTCCTTGTTGATAGGATCTTTGGAGGAGAATCTGTGTTGGTCCTCCTGGAGGATCATCACTGCTGGGATACGGCCAATCATCCCAGCCATCATTTTACATTGGTGCACGTAGGAGAATCTCATACTTCATGTGGGGCTTGGTTGATGGTTCAGTTCCATCACCATTGTTGGGCCAGAATGCAATTACTGCCCTACAGGACTGTCCCTTTGTATTGTCGGACCAATCCAAGTTAACCTTTACCAATGATGCTGTTTTCTCTGGGAGACATTGCATTAGAATGGCATTGAATTGGGTGGACAGCTGTCCATTATTGTATATCTGATCTCCAGCATATGTCTGGTAAGCTGTAGTAAAGCGCTCCCAAAATTCTTGGGCCGTTTCTTTGGGAGTTGGTTTACATTCTAAAACTTTACTCATATCTATAGGTCTTTTCAAACTTTCTGAGAGGGCCATCAGCATAGTATTAACATTCTGTCTATTTAAATCCTCATATGTAACAATCAGACCTCCTCCAGGAGCCGGCATTGCTCCCTTCTATTTGGTGCTTTGTTCAGGATTTAATACACCATGACAAAGGGAAAAAAGATCTTGGGGTTGTGCTCCATACATGGTTTGGGTCGAATGTATGTAGTTAACAAATCCAACAGGGTCCTTATTCCGATCCGGGACATAATGAGCTATCAATAACATCTCTTGGGGCTTCCAGGGCATATAAACCTGAACAGTCTCATCCTGGCCTGGATTACCAGCTCTAGGATTAGGGAGTACACGAAAAGGGAATGCACAGCCAACAGGTTCTCACTGTTGCCCTGGCCTCGACCAGTTTGGAGCACCATTTTGACTCGTTTGGCTATATTTCCTCCTTCAACACTGAAGGAGGAAATATAGCCGAACTCTGTAGTACTATTCCAATCTTCCAAATGAATTTATTCCATACGAACTCTGTAGTACTACTTTAATCTTCTGAGCGAACTCAAATTATTCTTCCACACGAGTTAACTTTTCACAATAAACGAGTGTGTTCCTACCTGCATGCTTCCTTTCCCTCTTTCCTGGTTCTTTTTCAGATCTGAGGTTCTTCATCTTGAGGTGGGGGGGTCTGGGAGTTGGTGGGGGGGGCTTGTGCTTGTGGCGGAGGTTGTGGTGGTTGATGTGCAAATGGGGGTGGTCTTGCCCACAAGGAATTCCTTGTCCTCATCATTCTGCAAGAATAGGGTCGCCATGCCTGACAATGGGTCCCTGGGATCATTATCGGTCTTATTACCTTTGGCCATTTTATTGATCAATTGGGGCTGTGCCTGGGTCTCATCATTCCAGTGTTTCTTTTGTTGATTATCATTCCATTCACACTCAGACTTTAAAACCTCCCAGTCTTTGGATGCAGCCTCCTTCGTACATAATTAAATCCCTCTCTTACTTGCATTGTCCGTCCAGCTACGTTCCTTTGCCTTCTGCCATTCTTTTAAACCTTGTTCTTTCCATTCTTTAATCCACTTTATCCACTTTTTTCCTACATTCTTTTCCCATAACAATTGCTCTGCTTTCTCTAAAACCTTTCCTGACCACGTACCACTAATCGGCCATTCTTCATTACCTAATCTTTTTGTTAGTGCTGCTGACAATTGTCAATACTCTTTTTGATGTTCTGGGTGCAAATAACACATTTGTTGCACCGGGGTCCCCTCATTACTTTTATCTAAACTCTGTCCCATTTTAGAACACGTCTGATGTCCAAATTACAATTTATCTTGGCCTTTTCTGCCACAAGTTGAATCTTACGTTTTAACTCAGACTATGTTTATTTTACACTTATTCCAAACGAACTCTGTAACACTATCTTAATCTTCCAAACGTACTTATTCCATATGAACTCTGTAGTACTACCTTAATCTTCCAAACGAACTCAAATTATTCTTCCATACAGGTTAACTTTTCTCAATAAACAAGTGTGTTCCTAACTGCAGGCTTCCTTTTCCTCTTCCCTGGTTCTTTTTTGGATCTCGGCAGGGAACCAGGTCTACCTCAGATGAGGAACCACAGTGTTCCTGGAGGCCTATATAGGAGTCAGACACAAGGGATATGAAGGCACCTTTATTTCTACCTTTGGCTTCCCGAACTCAGACCGCCACTTACTCAGTCCAGAGGTACCTAGGTGTCCCAGCGAGATCCTGCCGACTACGCCAATGTGGAAGTCAGTCCGCACTGTAATAAAGTAGACAACTGCAGAACCAAGGAGTATACAACTGGTGCTTTATTATTTAACGTTAGCAGGAGTGAGGGATACAGAGAAAGAGTAAACAGTGTAACCCGAGCTCTGTACTGATCCCCACTCAAAGATTTACATGTTTGTGTCCCTCCTTTTATACTTAATCTAAAGATGCCTACGTGCAGAGTTGCACATGCTTGGGCAGTTGCTTACAGCAAACTTTAGCAAAACAAGCTCTTCCTTAAGTACTTCTTTGTTTCATAAAAACACCTGCACATCTTGCAGTCACAACTATGATCACACCATGGTTGAAGCAATAACAGTTGTACATTGTTAACTCTTACATTTCCAGTTACTTTTACAACAGAACCAGCAATTGGATCACACATAGTCATCAAGGTCAATACAGAAGACTTAGGTGCAGTGTAGGGAAGTACTTAATGACACAAAACATGTTTTTACAGTATATATGTTCTCATGTGACAGAGCAGGAGGTCGTCTGGCCTTTACTCCCCATATCCACTCTGTGGAGTCCCCTGAAATTCCTACATTTCAATGAGGTCACCTTCTCCTAGAAAATGGAGGCCTAGTCTGTTCAATCTCTCCTCAGGAATCAGCCCAGTAAACCTTTGTAACATTCTGTTGATGGCAGGTATTCCCTGATTTAGGTAAGAATATCAAAAATGTAGCTAATATTCCATGTGCGGTTTCACTATCACCCTGTATAAAATCAGTAAGACATCTTTACTCTTCAACTCAAATCTTTGCAACAAAGACCGACATTCCATTTGCCTTACTAATTGTCTGCTGCACCTGCATGTTAGATTTTCATGCTGTGTATAAGGGCACCCAAGTCCTTGTGAACACCAACATTTTCCAACCTCTCACCATTATAAACCACTCAGTATCTGTTTTGTTAATGAAGTGGATGACCTGAACTTCTCCACACTGTAGACCACCCACCCTGCTGACTGCACGTAGCCTGCCTACATCCCCTTCAAGCCTCCTTCCTTTCTCATCACTACAACTGAGTTGTAGGTCATCAGTGAACTTGGAAGTGTTGCATTTGTCCCCTCAACCAAATTGTTGATATGGTACTTCACCTCTAATCCAAGGGGACCCATTTATTCCTATTTTTTGTTCTTTATTGTTACCCAACTCTCAGTCCATGCTGGTATATTGTGTCCTGTCCCACGTACTCTAACTTTGTTCATCAACCTCCTCTATGGGACCTTACTGGAAACTTTCTGAATTCAAATATACCACAACAACTGGTAGCCCACTCATCCGTTCCTCCACGTGGATATTTCTGAGGATATAGGAGACCACTCAGCCAATAGTATCTATGCTGGATCGCAAAGCAATCCCATCAATCCTATTCCCCCATTAATCTCCCAATAACCCTCTCTCCCGTGTCCATCAATACTACCATCCCACTATCACCATTGCTCTCTTACACCAAGGGTAGTTTACAGTGACCAATTAGCTGACCAGCCTACATGCCTTGGGATATGAGAAAAACCTTAAGCAATCTGAGAGACCTGAGCAGCACAGAGAGAACATGCAAACTCCATATTATTACTTTCCAAGTGTTTTGATACTCCATTATAGAGTCAGGTGTTTCCCCAACTACCAATGACAGGCTAACAGATCAATAGTTCCCTGTTTACTCTCTCCTTCCTTTCTTACAGACTGGAGTCACATAAAAGCAATGCTGTAGTAATTCAGGTAAAATGCCATTAACTTCTGTGTTCAACTATCACTTCCAGCAACCTCAATAAACCTGTATAACGACTTCCACTGATGAGTCTAGAACATAAAACGTCCCAGCTTTATGAGGAGCAGGCTGGCTTTAGTCAGTGTTTGCCAGCTTGAACAGATGTTGACCATAAAGCCATAGTCATGGAGATGTACAGCACAGAAACAGACCCTTCAGCCCAACTCGTCCATGCTGACTGTGATGCCTATCGATATTTATCCCATTTGCCTGCATTAGGCCCATATCTCTCTCACAAAAGGGGCTTCCTGCCAACATAACCACCATGTAACAACGTACATCCTTGCTGAGTCACCCACTCCTGCCATTCAGTAAGATCATGGCTCATCAGTCCTGGACTCAACAACTTTCCCAGTCTCTCTCCATATCCCCAGCCATTCAAATGTCTGTCAATCTCCATCTTAAGTATATCTACTGACTCCGTCTCTACTGCTTTCTGGAACATCAAATTAAAAAGGTTCACAACCCTCTGAGGGAAAAAAATTCCTCATCTACTTCAAAAATGGGTGACCCAGTATTCTGAAATGATGTTCCCTGGTTTGAAATCTATCTACGTATGTCTCTGGAGAGAGTGCAGAAGAGGTTTACAAGGATTCTGCCTGGATTAGAGGGCATGTGCAAGGAGTAGAGATTGGACAAACTTGAGTTGTTTGCTTTGGAGTGGTGGAGTCTAAGGGGAGACCTGATGGAAGTTTATAAGATTATGAGAGGCATTGATAGAGTAGACAGCCAGTATCTTTTTCCCAGGATCGAAATGTCTAATATGAGAGGGCATGTATTTAAGGTGAGAAGGGGTAAGTTCAAAGGAGATGTGTGGGGCAAGTTTTTACATAGAGAGTAGTGGGTGCCTGGAATGTGCTGCCAAGGGTGGTGGTGGAGGCAGATATGATAGAGGTGTTCAAGAGGCTCTTAGATAGGCACATGAATGTGCAGAGAATGGGGGGATATGGACATTGTGTAAGTAGAAGGGACTAGTTTAGTTAGGCATTTAATTACTAGTGCGGCACCACATTGTGGGACAAAGGGCCTGTTCCTGTGCTGTACTGTTCTGTGTTCTATGTTCCATACATCAACTCCTTCATCCCACAAATCAACCCTTTGAACCTTTTCTGCACTGCTTCCAATAGAAATAAATCATTCCTTAAACATGGAAAGAACACAAACCATGTATGTAACTTTCTCATCCAGCACATGCCATGCATCGGAGCAAGGTTCTCTTCAATCGAGGTTCTATTTACCCTTCTGTGTGCTGTGATGGTGGCTGCATAATTACGTCCAATCTCTGATGAAAAGTCATTGACAGAAACATTAACTGTCTCCACAGATGTCCCTGACCTGTTGAAATCCCCAGCATTCTCTCCTGAAGTTGTTGAGCAAATATTTTTGCTTAAGAGGAAAGAATCATGAACCTTGACACTCTAATCCCATTTCTCAAATGCAGACAAATGGGATTAGTATGGATAGGCATCATAGTCATCATGGACAAGGTGAGTTGAAAGTGCTCTTTTCTGTGCTGTACCATTCTATGATTCAACGTTAATCCCACATTAACCCCATTTTGTTCTCCCCACATTCCCGTCAACACCCCCCATACTCTATCACCTGTCCCCAAATACTAGGGGCTATTTACAGTGGCCAATTAACCGATTAACCCACAATCTTTGGGATATGGGAGGAAACTGTGTCACTTGTAGTATACCCACGGGATCACAGGAGGAACATGCAAGCTCCACGCCAGTGGCAGCTGAGGTCAGGATTGGTCCTGAGTCTGGAGCTGTGAAGCAGCAGTGCCCGTAAAGGTAAAGTTTAGTTTAAAGCAAGGGCTATTACTGACAGGTTTGCACCATTGTTTACTGGTAGATATCCTGTTTTGTGTCTGTTGAGATGGGTTGAAGGTCAGAATCAGAATCAGCTTTATTATCACTGATATTTGTCATGAAATTTGTTCTTTTGCTGTAGCAGTACAGTGCAAGACATAAAAATTACTATAAGTTACAAAAATAAATAAATAGTGCAAAAGAGGAATAACAAGGTAGTGTTCATGGGTTCATTGACCATTCAGAAATCTGATGGTGGAGGGGCAGAAGCTGTTCCTAGAAGATTGAGTGTGGGTCTTCAGGCTCCTTCACCTCCTCCCCGATGGTAGTAACGAAAAGAGGGTGTGTCCCAGATGGTGAGGGTCCTTAGTGATGGATGCTGCCTTCTTGAGGCACCACCTCTTGAAGATATCCTCGATGGTGGGGAGGGTTGTGCCTGTGATGGACCTGGCTGAGTCTACAACCCTCTGCAATCTCTTTCAATTCTGCACGTTGGAGCCTCCATACCAGGCAGTGATGCAACCGGTTAGAATGTGTACATCTGTAGAAATTTGCAAGTGCCTTTGGTGACGTACCAAATCTCCTCAAACTGCTAACAAAGTAGAGCTGCTGGTGTGCCTTCTTCATGATTACATCAATGTGGTGGGCCCAGGATAGATCCTCTGAGGTGTTGATGCCCAGGAACTTGAAACTGCTCACCCTTTCCACCACTGACCCCTCAATGACGACTGGTGTGTGTTCTCCCAACTTCCCCTTCCTGAAGTCCACAAGCAATCCCTTGGTCCTGCTGAAATGACTTCCAATTAATAGAAAAGTTGCCTGAGGTGTATTATCATGACAAAACTGTCTAGAAGCGCAAAGCTTTTCTGCAATATATTGATGAATACCCTAACTCTGAAGTGGAAATGGTATTTCAGAATAAAGATTTGACAATTCTATTATTGGTGGTGGACCCTTATCACAATATCAAAGGTAATTACATGTGTCTGTGATACAGAGCAACAGTGACATTGAAGGAGAACAACATTTTCCGCTTTTAATTGTAAAGTTCAATCTGTGATCCAAGAGAATTTAATGTTTGAGATGTAGAGTAGAGATTGATTGGAAAAAGCAGAGGCCTTTCTCCCAACATTCACACATGTAGCTTTTTCCTCAACTGTATGTATTGTTTTTTCTTACTATTACACACAAAACAGTGATGTGAGCGACTGCTGTGGAGGTGGCAAGCACTCTCCAAGATCTTAAAGTGCTGAGAAGTGCAGATGCTGCAGCTACAAGCATGTTTTTTACAAAACTTGCCCTTGGACATCATCAGAATGAAAATGTTTCAAAAGTTAAACAAACAAATTTAAGTTTTATTTTTGCAAGAATTTTCCCACTGGGTTGGTTGATTTGTTGAACGGATTCCAAATGAACACCGCTGAAATTTTAATTAACAGGGAACAAGGAAGTTTTCCTGGTGTTCAGGAAACAATTTTTGCTCAGCTGTTACCCAAGTTACAATCTATCTGATTGTTTGTGTCACTGCAATGGGTTTCTGCTCAGTTGGTGGGTGCCTGATTGAATCAGTTTGTGATATTTTTCAGTTCCACTCTAGATATGCCAGTCAAGTGCCATTCTGTGGGAGCTACGTGCAGGAGATGTTGACTTCCAGATCAGACATTAAACTGAGATCACACCTTCACTTCCAGGCAGAGGTGAAAGCTCCACCTTCACTGTTCCATGGAAGAGTAGGGTAGATGTCTCCTGGCCCAGGCAACACTTATCCATCCAATAAATCACTGTCTGATCACCTGCTCCCTTCTGTTTGTGAGCTTGTGGTGTAAAATGGCCACTGCCAATGTCTGACATTGCAAGGGTAACTACACCTGAAAAATATCTTGTTGGCTGCCAGGTTCTAAAAGTTGCAACATGAATGGAAGTTTTCTTCTTAAAGAACTGCATCTGATATGACTCAAATTAACTCCATATCCATTCCTTCACTTCCAAGTAGCATCCACATCTGGTGGGAAGCAGCCAGGAATGGCTTCCACTCTAATCCTTTAACATTGTGAATTGTGTGTGTACTGATGTTGTGACCCATATTTCATACTTTCTGTGATTTGTAAGACCATTAGCCCATAAGATACAGGAGCAGAATTAGACCATTCAGCCCATCAAGACTGCTCCACCATTCAATCATGGCTGATTTTTTTTCAACCCCATTCTGCCACCTGCTCCCCATAACCCTTAACCCCCTTACTAATTAAGAACCTATCAATGTCTGTCTTAAATACTCCCAATGACTTGGCCTCCACAGCCCTCCATGGCAATGAATTCCACAGATTCACCACCCTCTGGCTGAAGAAATTCCTCCCCATCTCAGTTTTAAAGGGACATCTCTTTATTCTGAGGCTGTGCCCTCGGCTCTAAGACTCTCCTACTAATGGAAACATCCCCTCCACGTCCTCTCTATCCAGGTCTTTCAATATTTGGTAGGTTTCAATGAGATCCTGCCTCATCCTTTTGAACTCCATTCAAGTACAGGCCCAGAGACATTAAACGCTCCTCATGCATTAACCCTTTCATTCCCGGGATAAGTCTTGTGAACCTCCTCTGGATCCTCTCCAGGGCCAGAACATCTGTCCTGAGATATGGAACCCAAAGTTGCTCACCATATTTTAAATGTGGTCTGGTCAATACCTTATAAAGCCTCAGCAGTACATCCTTACTTTTATATTCTAGTCCAAGAATCCATCAACCACAGTTTTGAAGTTTTCAATAAACTTCACCTCAACAGCTTTCTAATGAGATATTTTCAGATTCTACTACCCTGCTTTGTGCTATCACCTTAACTGGGAACAGCACCTCGTGTAAGTTCCCCTCCAAGTTAAATACCATCCTTATTAGGATATATATGTAGATGATCTCCCCTCAGATGAAAGTGCATAGTCTTTTTTCCCAGGGAGGGGCTGCCAAAAACAAGAGGGCATAGGTGTAAGATCAGAGGTGAGAGATTTAAAAGGGACATCAGAGGCAGCTTCTTCATGCAAAGGGTGGTGTGTATTTGGAATGAGCTGCCAGAAATAGAGGTTGAGGCGGGCACAACAGCAACATTTAAAAGGCATTCAGATAAGTACATGGATAGGAGATGTTTAGAAGGCTATGGGCCAAATGCAGGCAGATGGGACCAGCTTGCTGGGCTTCACAGTCGGCATGGATGAGTTGGTCCAAAGGGCCTGTTTCCATGCTGTATGAATTTATGACGCCATGACTTTACAGTGTCCGAGTGAATATTGGAAGATCCTTAACTCTGTGTGCTGGTCGAAATCTTTACATAACTGAGGTGTACCTTCAACCAAAGATGGCAATTCTTCCAGACAGCTTGCTAACACTCTCTCAGAGTTAATAATAGAAGCATGGTGAATATTACAAGGAATGTTTACATTCCACTAAATAAAAAATATTACATGACTCATCAAGGATTCTGGGAAAGGAATAATTTTTCATACTCTTGCTGTGAGAAGTATATTTGTTGCATTTACCTTGGGAACCTCTCTTTGCACGATGGTAACTCTCTATAGAAATTACAGAAGGGAACTGTTTCTCCCTTCAGTGTTCAAAGGGAATGATGGAGGACCCTTAATTCCCTGTTGCTCAGTGTCACATTGTCGGCTTAAGGGCATGTAACCACCCTCCATAAAGCTCTCGCTGTCTTTATAAGTTGCAAGGTAGCTTGGACACCCTGACATCAAATGAATCTGCTTACACCTGCTTGTTCTCAGTGGCTGCAGGAGAGTGAGAACAGAGCACAGCTTCTCCATGAAGTAAGAGAAAGTTTCTCTCTTTTGCTTGTCACATTACCTCGCTGACCTCTTGACTGTTTGTTCCTGGGAACCTGAAGAATGAAGCCCGTTTCAGTTGGCTAGTGCAAGGCATTATGAAGAAGTGGTCTTATGTTGCTGATTCTATGGGTCGCTAAAGTTTCTGCTCCACCAGTTATTGTCTATTACTCCTACATATTAGTACCCAATTGTCCAGCTCAGCATTGATGTTAAATGAGCTGTAAAAAGGTTGACATTTTATCTCTCCAAGTCTCCAACCAATGCAACTTGTATAGGAGCAGAGTGGTCCACTCCTTCCACAGATGCTGCTTGACTGGCTGAGTCCTTCCAGTGTTTCTGTTTTTGTAAGAGATAATTGGAGAAAATAGGCCTACTCTCAAAACCATCACCATGGTAACAAACACCTTATAAAACAAAATAGTTACATTGGGTATGTGACCCGATACAGGGGTCTGTAAGCCTAAGAAGATCAACATAATGTCAGAAGCGACTGATGATCTTGGATGGCCCAGAAGTGATAGCTGAAAGCCTGTGTACTGGTGAATGACAGTTTAACTTATCTCTAAATGTGTATATAAAAATGCCATGTGCCACACTGTGGGAGAGAGTGTTGCACTGCACCAGAAGATGAATGGGGCTCTCTCTCTCTCTCCTTGAGGTGAAGGATTGGTCAAATAGATATGTTTCTGTTGGACCTGAGAACAGTCCATGTGAGTGTTACGGATTAGGTTGCTATTGGTGAATGTCCCTTTAAGACATAGCACAGTAGTGTGTGTGTGTGTGTGTGTGTGTGTGTGTGTGTGTGTGTGTGTGTGTGGCATAATTACGACAACAACAGGAAATAAGAACATGATGACTTTTTTTGGGGTGGTCAGTCAGAGAGAGGGTGGGGGGGAGAAAGAGACACCTGCCTGCCGGTCTCTGTATCAATGGATGAAAAACAATAACTGTGTCTGTCACTACAATCCACGTATGGATTTTTGGAATAAGCCAGTGGAGTCCACTTTGTCGTTAACCTGTAGAAGGAAACAGGTATTTGTGTGGACGGCCACATCCCGAATGCCTTTCGGGGTGGCAGATACTTCAGAACAAAAGAATGGAGATCATCAGTGATTGAAGTGTGGTATGGATTCCATCGTGGAACATTTGGATTTCGTAATTACTCTCTATTTTCTCTCTACATTTCCTCTTCAGTCAATGGTGGTTTTGCAAAAGCCTTTGCTCACGTTTCACCTTACGGCTTGCTGAACTGAACTTTGAGAGCTATTTCGACTTTAGTTCGAAATAAACACACTTCGAGTTTAGTTTAGTTTTGGGGTTAATGTTTAAGATATAACATTTTTACTTCTAACATTTTTACTTCTAACATTCTAACATTTTTACTTTTATTTTTTCTTATTATCATAAGTAGTTATTAATAAAATAGTTTTTAACACTTATACATGACTCAATGTGTTTCTTTTGTTGTTGGTATGTAACATGAGTGACTTGTTTGCTCCACAACATTTGGAGGAACTATATCTATCCCTTTCACCTTGTGTTGAAGTCCACCTTCTGATTGTCTTCGGATTTCTACTGATAGAGGGCAAGGTGAGAAGGGAATTTCAAGACTTGGATTCAGGTAACTTGAATTTGTTAAAGACCTACAGTATCCAGAGTTTAGATCCACTTGCAGTTTGAATGCTGTGACTAATATATTACACTTCATGTTTGCTTCACATAGTCTCAGCTGCAGTTTACAATGTACAGCTTCAAACACTAAGGTGTTTTTATTGTTCCATGGATTTTTCTTCCCCATGTTATCTGCAAACTTTTAATTTGCTGTATTGTTCTGCATTATAACAATGACAATGCTTCAAACGTTCCTTGGTGGCTGTAACATGCTAAAGAAAGTCTTTGTGGCAAGCACCATCAACATGAAAGTGGAGCAAAAAACAAGATGCAGGAGGAACTCAGGCAACATTTGTGGAGGGAAATGGATAGTCAACATTTCAGGCTGAGACCCTCTTGTGTCTTCCTGAATTTGAAAGTTCTTGTTCCTGCCTCTTTGTTTTAAATAAACACATCTCAGATGACCAGGGAGGGAAGCAAGTAAATTTCATTTATATGATTTATACACTTGCATTAACTCAATGGGGCCGCATCAGTTTCCGTACTTAGCAGGAAATATTTCTCTTTATGGCAAATTCATGCATGATGCTGTGAAAATCCTTACTGCTTTCCACTGCAGAGACTCCTGAAGCACAGGCAAGCACAGAGTCATGGAGTCATACAGCCAGAAGTGGATCTTTCAGCCAACTTTTTGCCCATGTCATTAAACAGGAATGGGTGCAACAAACATTTACGAGAATGTTACCAGGACTGGAGGGTTTGAGTTATAAGGAGAAGCTGAATGAGCTTGGACTTTTTTCCCTGGAGTGTAGGAGGCTCAGGGGTGACCGTATAGAGGTTTATAAAATCATGAGGGGCATAGAAAAGGCTAATGTTTACAGTCTTTTCCTCATTGTAGGGGAGTCAAAAACGAGAGGGTAGAGGTTTAAAGTGAGAGGGGAAAGATTTAAAGGGGAACTGAGGGGTAACATTTTTACAGAGAGGGTGGTGAGTGGTGGAGGAAGTGGTAGAGGAGGGTACAATTACGACATATAAAAAACATCTCGACATGGATAACTACTCCCTCTTGTTTCTACGAAGATATTCTTATTACCTACCCTATCTACACCTCTCATAATTTTATATATCTTTATCAGGTCACCCCCAACCTCTTCACTCCAGGGAAAGCAAGCCCAGCCTATCTAATCTCTCCCATAACTGAAGTCCTCCAAACCAGGTAACATCCTGGTGAATCGCCTCTGCACTCTCTCTAGCACAGCCACATCCTTCCTGTAGCATGGTGACCAGAATGGCACACAATATTCCAAGTTCAGTCTATCCAATATTTTGTAAAGTTGTAACAAAATGCCACAACTTTTATATTCTGTGCCCTGGCCTATGAAAGCAAGCATGTCATATGCCTTCTTCATCACCACATTCAGAGAATCATAGACGTGAATCCAAGGTCTCATTGTTCATTAACATTCCTTAGTAGCCTAGCATTTACTGAATATATCCTACCTCTGCCTAACTTCCTGAGATGCATCGCCTTGTACTTGTTGAGATTAACTTCCATCTGCCAACACTCTGCCCAACCTTTCAACTGATCTACGCCCTAATATAGCCTTAGACAACCTCCCTCACTATCGACACCACCAACAACTTTTGGGTGACATCCACAAACTTACTAATCATACCTCTTACATTCACATCCAATCAATACCTGGAGTACCTGCCACCTCTAACCTGTGTAACCCTGACAGCTCAGCTTCCTGTTAATAGATCTTGTGTACTGTGTGAACTCACATAGGAGGTGATACTTGGACCGCACAGCACATAAACAGGATGTGCTTCTGAATGCCATTTTGTTAAAAAAAAACATTGGTAGCAAAAGGGATGAGGTTGTGCAATATGAATTTAGTGAGACAGGTTCCAGATTACAGAGCAGAACTTCTGAAGTTATAATCTCTGGATTACTTATGGGTGCCACATACAAGTGAGTACAGGAATAGGAGGATGGGTCAGGTGAATGTGTGGGTAAAGAGAGGGTGTAGAAAGGAGGGCTTTAGATTTAGAGTCAGAGAGTTATTGAGAGATACAGTATGGAAACAGACCCTTTGGCCCACCTTTTGGATCACAGAAAGCTCTCCAAATTAAGCCATTTGGGAACAGCACACACACACACCTTGATGGGGATGGAGTTTTTAAAACATGATCAAGAGAGCTTCTTGTGCCATTGTATGGATAGTCCTCGTAAAGAAAGGGAAGGTACTGGATCTAATCACAAGGAATGAAACTGGACAAGTACTTCAGATATCCATGGGAGAGCATTTTGGGGGTAGAGATCATTACCCAAAGTTTCAAATTAGTTATGGAAAGGGATAAGGATGGTCTGGGATTTAAGGTTATGAATTGGTGGGGGTGGGGGGGAATGACTTCAATCTCACAAGACAGGAGCTGGCAAAAGTAGACTGGAAGCAGCAGGTAACTCCACACCTGACAGATGGGAGTCATTTAAAAGTGAAGGAGTGAGAGTTGAGGGCCATAAGGTTCCTATAATGGTGGATGTTGAGGGCAGGAAGTCCAAGGAACATTGGATGTCAAGGCATATTGAGAGTCAGAGAAAACAAAATTATATGGCAGGAATAGAGAACTGAAAATGCAGGAGACACTACAGGAGTTCAGCAAGTGGAGAGGGTAATTAGAATTGAAATTATAGGAGGGCAAAGAAGGGACACAAAATATCACTAGTGGGCAAGATTAAGGAAAACTACAGAATACTTTATATATTATGGGGACAGGATAACTAGGAAAAGGGTAGGCCCATCAGAGACCAAAACGTCAATCTGTACATGGAGGCAGAGGGCATAGGTGATGTTTTAAATGAATATTTCTCATCTGTATTCACTAAAGAGAAGGATACTATCATTGGAGATTTCAGGGCAGGGGATAGTGAAATCCCAGAACAAGTTACCATTAAATAAGAGGAGATTAGATGCCTCATCCATCTAAGAGGGGATAAATCACTAGGGCTAGATTAGATGCATCCCAAGTTGCAAGAGGAAGACTCCTGGGCTCTGACAGAGAATATTAAAACTTCATTGGCCACAGATGAGGTGCCAGATGACAGCAAAATTCAGTACTTTTATTTAAGGGCAGCAGGGATATGCCTAGTAATTACAGGGCAGTTAGTGTCATATCAGTGGTAGGGAAATTGTTGGAAAAAATCTGAGGGATGGGATTAATTTACATTTTATCAGAAATAACATGGCTTTGTTGGTGGGAGATCGTTCTGACTGATTCGATTAAACTTTATGAAGAGGTAACAAGGTGTATTGATGAGGGCAATGAGGCTGATGTAGTCTACAAGGACTTCAGTAAGGCCTTTGACAAGATCTTATGAGAGATTGGATAGGCTGGGTTTGCTTTCCTTGGCGTGGAGGTGGCTGAGGGAGACCTGAAAGAAGTATACAAAATTACAAGGAGAGGTAGTGAGAAACTTTCCTCCATAGCAGTGAGGGAAAACAAAAAGTGTAAGGGGTTTAAGCAAGAGGTTTAAGGTAAGGGGTAGGAGGTTCAGAGGGGATCTGAGGAAGAGGTTTTTAACCCAGAAGGTGTTTGGAACCTGGAACGCACTGCCAGAAGGGGCGGTGGAGGCAGAGACCCTCACAACATTTACGAAGTATCAGACATAGAAGTTAATGGATTAAGGTTGGTAAATGGGATGAGGATAAATGGATACTTGATGACTGACATGGACATGGTGGGCTGAAGAACTTGTTTCTGTGCTGTGTGACTCTGTGGTTCCATCTCTCTAAGACATTTGAGTTTCTCAACTATTCTTATGAAACTTGAAAGTTCATTCGTTTACAGAGCCTTTTTATCATCTGACTTACTATTGAAACCCAGGAGTCATTCTCAACTACACTGTCCAGTGGATTCCTAAACTGCAAATTTACAGCACACAGAGACAGACGGGATGATGCAGGGTAAGTTCTGCACTGAGTAGCTGATTACAGGAGTGTCAGTAAAGAATTACCCCCACAGAGCCCACAAATTAATCAGATATCCAATGGTTTGTTTAGTTTCCTTGCAGAGAGGAGAGGCCAGGAAAATGACCTGTGCAGAGCTCTGATTGTGGAGTCAGTGCTTGAAAGCAACACATGTGGCATACTTTATTTTTAGTCTGTATAACATAATCCTTTTCTTTCTTATCCCCCATCCTTCAGCTGCTGAATGCTAGGAAGAATGAGTGACTACATGCCCAGTTATCCGTTGTGAAACCCATCTAACATGATGTTGAATGCTATCATTAAGCAGTGAACAGGACCAGTTTGGGTCACTCTAGTTCACTTGGCCATTGAGAGGATAGGAAGCTCTGGAAGGTAAAACATTTTGAAGGAGTTTTGAGGCAGTGATTGTGGTTCTTGTTTTAATGTTATGCATTATAGTGATGCTCTATAATGTGAAAAGTTGATCTACGCACAGTAAATAGAAACCAAAGACTAACAGGCCAGTGATCTCACTCATCTTGAACATTGCTCTACCCGAATCACTTGCCCTACAACATGGTATACCTGTCTGAAGCCCTCTTGCAACAAGGGAACCTTTTGGGGTATTAGGGAGCAGTTGGGATGAATCGAAGATGTGTAGAGATCTCTTGTTATTCTAAGGAGGACAAGTATCCAGCCTCAGCTGCCAGCCTTGATGAGTATGCCACCACCATCACAGACTTTATCAGCAAGTGTATTGATGACTGTGTACCAAAGAGGACAATACAGGTGTTCCCAAACAGGAAACCATGGATGAATCAGGAGATCCACTCCTTACTGAAGGCAAGGACTACTGCACACAAATCTGATGATCCTGATCTGTACAAGAAATCAAGATACTGTATGACCTTCGGAAAGCTATCAGGGATGCCAGGAGGCAATACCGACTCAAAATAGAGTTCCAGACCAGCCGCCAGTTATGGCAGGACTTACATGCCATAACAGGCTACAAGACAAAGACGGGCTGCATAGTTAACAACAGCTCATCCCTTCCTGATGAACTTAACACATTCTATATGTGTTTTGAACAGAAGGGAAGTGGATTGTCACCACCCACCCTGACAGCGTCCAATGCAACTCTAGGTTCCTGTGGTTACCATTGAGGATGTCAGATCAGTCTTCCGGAGAGTGAACACGAGGAATGCATCTGGCCCAGATGGTGTTCCTGGCTGTGTGCTCAGATCTTGTGCTGATCAACTGGCAGAAGTATTTGCAGATATATTTAACCTCTCCCTGCTTCAATCTCAGGTTCCCACCTGTTTTAAGAAGACCACTATCATCCCAGTACCGAAGAAAAACAAGGTAATGACTACCGACCACTGGCTCTGACATCCACCATCATGAAGTGCTTTGAGAGGGTGGTCATGACACACATCAACTCCAGCCTCCCAGACAATCTTGACCCACTGCAATTCACCTATCGCCAAAATAGCTCTACAGCGGATGCGATCTCCCGGGCCCTACACTCAGCTCTGGAGCATCTGGACAGTAAAGACACCTACAATGGACTATTGTTTATTGACTACAGCTCTGCCTTCAATACAATAATCCCAAGCAAACTTGTCACAAAACTCCAAGACCTAGGACTCAACACCTCCCTCTGTAACTGGATCCTTGACTTTCTAACCAACAGAATACAATCAGTGAGGATGGGCAGCAATACATCCGGCACAATTATTCTCAACACTGGTGCCCCATACGGCTGTGTCCTCAGCCTTCTACTCTACTCCCTATGCACTCATGACTGTGTGGCCAGATTCTGCTCTAACTCCATCCACAAGTTTGCAGATGATACCACCATTGTAGGCCGTATCTCAAATAGCGATGAGTCAGAGTACAGGAAAGAGATAGAGAGGGTGATAGAGAGAAAGAGATAGAGAGGTGTCATGACAACAACCTTTCCCTCAATGTCAACAAAACAACAGAGCTGGTCAATGACTTCAGGAAAGGGGGCGATGTACATGAACCTGTCTACTTCAATGGTGCTGAGGTCGAGAGGGTTGAGAGCTTCAAGTTCCTGGGAGTGAACATCATCAGCAGCCTGTCCTGGTCCAACCACATAGATGCCACGGCCAAGAAAGCTCACCAGCGCCTCTACTTCCTCAGGAGGCTAAAGAAATTCAGTTTGTCCCCTTCGACTCTCACCACCTTTTATCGATGCACCATAGAAAGCATCCTATTCAGATGCATCACAGCTGGGCATGGCACCTGCTATGCCCAGGACCGCAAGAAGCTGCAGAGAGTTGTGGACACAGCCCAGCGCATCATGGACACCAGTCTCCCCTCCTTGGACTCTGTCTTTACCTCTCACTGTCTTGCTGAAGTAGCCAGCATAAACCCACCCACCCGGGTCATTCTCTCTTCTCTCCTCTTCCATCAGGTAGAAGATACAGGAGACTGAGGGCACATACCGCCAGACTTAAGGACAGCTTCTACCCCACTGTGATAAGACTATTGAACGGTTCCCTTACACGATGAGATGGACTCTGACCTCACGATCTACTTTGTTGTAACCTTGCACCTTATTGCACTGCACTTTCTCTGTAGCTGTGACACTTTACTCTGTACTGTTATTGTTTTTACCTGTACTACATCAATGCACTCAGTACTAACCCAATGTAACTGCACTGTGTAATGAATTGAACTGTACGATTGGTATGCAAGACAAGTTTTTCATTGTACCTTTGTACAAGTGACAATAATAAACCAATACCAATATCGGGAAACAAGAGGAGGCTTCACCCCACAGTTACATGAAGTATAGACTCATTGGAGAATGGGGTGGAGTTTGTGAGGAGCCACTGTGGATTTTAGATTTTAAAGTATCCAGATAGAATTGAATGATTATATCAGTGAAGCCAGAAGTGGTCAGCCACATGGTCTATAGTTAATATGATAAGGATTTATGCAACTGTAGAATATATAAACACAAGAGACTACAGAATCCGGAGCATTGGAGGAACTCAGCAGGTCAGGCAGCATCTGTGGAGGGAAATGGACAGTCAATGTTTTATCTGGACTGAAGGAAAGAGGAGAGATAATCAGTATATGATGCCAGAAGTGATAGGTGGAAGTGACAAAAAAGGCCAAAGATGATGGAATCTGATGGAAGATGGAGCATGGAATAAAGGGAAGGAGGTGGGGAGGGGAACCGGAGGGAGGAGTGTGTGGGTCATGGGCAGTATTCCCCCACTACACCCCTCTTCCCTCCCATCTCTGCACATCATCTTTAGCCCTTTGTCACTTCCCCCCATCACCTCCCATCTTCTGACATTATTCCCACTCTCCCCCTTCCCTCACCTGCCTATCACCCACCTCACCTGGCTCCACCTATCACCTGCCAGATCTTACCCCACCCCTTCCCTCCACCTCTTTGCACTGGCTATCACCCCTCTTTCTTTCAGTCCAGATGAAGGGTCTCGATCCAATACGTCGACTGTCCATTTCCCTCCATAGGTGCTGCCTGACCTGCTGAGTTCCTCCAGCAGTTTGTACGTTGCTGTAGAATATGTAACATCAGCCATGAACGATAATTTAAGACTGTCACCCCTTTAAGGATTGTTTGATGTCTCCAGTTGCTGAAGTTGTGTCGATGAAAAGTCTGGGAATACATTCCACTTACCTTGGCTCATGCCTGTACAGTCTGCACTGGACTTCATTAGAAGTGAAGGATCCATTGAACACATATGGTGTGCATCCCCCCACCACCACCGTGAATCACTCACAGTTTCTACTGAGGTCAATATACAAAGGGAATGGGCAGCAATGCATCGAGACTGCAGACTGTGACATTAGTCAGTTACCAAGGAAGCTTCAGTGCAGAATTCAGCTCACTGAGAATCCAGGGTTACTATGAGCCTGTTGTTCTCTCTGCCTCTGGTGGTCAGATGAAGTCACAAATGAAACGTCTTTCCACACAGAAGCACGTGGTGCAATCTGTTGAACGGCGAGTGTTTTTTACCTGATGTTTGTGTACCCTGATAATAGGTAGTTAGAGAGGAAAAAAAGGAAGAAACTTACTTAGAACCTTTCATAATCCTGGGATACCACAAAGTACCTTGCAGGTATTGACATGGTTTTGAAATGTGTCCCTGTTGTAGAAGTGTGGCAACCAACCTACATGCAGAAAGCTCCCACAAATCCCAACACAATGGTGATGTTATTTGAGATAAATACTGAGCAGGGTATGAGATGGAGCTCCCCTGCGCTTCCTTGAAATTGTGACTTGGGAATCAATGACCTGTGGTGGCATGAGGGGCCTTGGATTCATCGTTGATCTGAGAGCTGGTCACACTGATAATGGAGCACTCCCTCGGAACCACACCAGAGTGTCATCCTTGGTTTGTGTGCTCCAGTCTCCAAGGAGTATGTGTGACTCAAGCCTAGAATGCTGCTTAATGTCACAGAGTCACAAATCGTTACAGAATCATTGGGTAATGGAGCACAGAAACAGGCCCTAAGCCCACTGACTCCATGCCGACCACCAAGCACTCATTGTGTTCATGCTTGTTATTAAAGCTTGCTTTAAGAGGTGTAGTTCACAAAATGAAGGCTACAGAGTGGATACTGAATGTGCAGTAATATTGTTCAGTAATAAAACAGCAGGAAAATGGCCAAGGGTTCCGGCCAGACTGCCTCCCTGCCCCTCTTCCGGTCTTACATCTGCGCACTGGTGTCCTTGGAGAGGGAGCACACGGTATCCGCGGGAACCCTGGGTGAATTCTGCCATCGGTGGGCCCCTCAGGGGATCACGTGTGTCGTGGACAGTGTGAATGAGATTCTTATCTGAAGTAATGAGTTTTGCGGTCGTTAGCTAACGTTACAGTATCTGCTTTAGTTATGTAGTTATAGAATATGTCTGCATAGTTTCTTTCTTTCTTGTGTCAGTTGCTGTAGTTTTGGTATTGGTGTTGGTATTGGTTTATTATTGTCACTTGTACCAAGGTACAATGAAAAACTTGTCTTGCCTACCATTCGTACAGATCAATTCATTACACAGTGCAGTTACATTGAGTTAGTACAAAGTGCATTGAGGTAGTACAGGTAAAAAAAACGATAACAGAGTACAGAGTAAAGTGACACTGGATGTCATTTTGTAGTGCTTTTAGTGAATAAACTTTTGTATGTTCGTAAAACAAAACAGCAGGAAAATGCAGTAATAACATGTAGTAATAATGTGCTTTGTTAACATATAGTAAATGTGCAGTAATAGCTTGTAATAATCTGTAGTAATGTGCAGTAATAACTGTTCTGCTACAAACATTAGGTTACTGGGACTGAATTTCAGGAATGCAGCACAAATTGTAAACACGAGCACAAATGATTAAATATGGATTTCTTTTTATGTCCTATTTTGTCATCCAGAGTTCTAATGAATGGGGTGGGAGGTGGGCAGGGATGAGGTTTCACAATGTCACTGTGTAATGATAATTTGCATGTGGGAGAAAGGTCTTAGGACTGCCTTGACTATTTGCATTGAGGAATGGTTCACATGAAGTTATTGGTCTTTTAAACTGCTTGGTATAAGATGAGTAATTTTGTTTGGTGGCTGCTGTGTTGGATTTTTTTTCAAACTCTAGTCATTTGTTTTGCTCTCATCACAGCTATCAACAAGCGAAAATGAAATCTTTTCAAATGTTTGCATTGCACACAATGAAACGTCACCACCACCTCATTTCAACAGCTCAATAATACTGTGCAATGTGACATTTTGATTCCATCAGACATGGGGCAGAGGTTTGCTCTGATGTTTGTAGCAGCGTGACAAACCTATTTAAAGAGAATTTGTTCACATATCACGACATGTAACAAGTAGAGCAAGGGTTCATCTTTTGTGTCCTTTTGGCCTTGGTGTGGGAGTAATAATTTAGTACCAAATTAGAAATGGATTTATCCTGCCCATGTGTGCTACGAGAGAGCAGGTTGTTCTAGCCCATCTTATGTAAAGTAAGACTTGTTAATTACATTAGTTTGAACTACATTGAACTCTACTCCCAGAGCTGAAATATAAGTAAGCTTGCTAACCCTAGTCCCTAAAGTTACTTAACCTTTTGTTATATTTGAATGGATATATGATAGGTTTTGTAAGGAAGAATTAGAAAATTCAAAGCCTTATTCCACTGCAGTTTTTTATCTCTTTAAAATGATTCTAAGTAGATTTGAAGCACAGGTTATTTCCTAAGCAATAATTTCAACTGAAACAGTTTGATAAGAAAAAAGGTGCCAGACCCTACCTTTTCTTAATGAGGAAGGTTGTAGTGTGAATTATTGAGAGCCTGCATTATTCTCATAGTGCACATATTTCTATGCATAAGCGCCTTTGATACTGAAAGTCAGCTTGTGAATTCATTTGTCTAATAAATTATATTAAATGATACCTCTGAACGAGCACTTGCTGATCTCTCCACACTGAGTTCTCAGGTATGTTTCCAATAAATTTCTTTCCATTTTTGCTGATTGAACAAACAATAATGATTTGAGCTTACTGTGGTTAAAGCCACTTGCAGTAGTGAAACATTGTGGATTCACTTATTCAGGTGTATCTCAGAGAGATTTGGTATAGACTTTGAAAAAGAACCTGCATTTCCAATTAGATATATTAAATGGATATTCCTACAATGGTATATGCCGAATGGCCTGTTTTCTGTGCTGTAGTGTTCTATGGTTCTATGGTATCTGTCCTGTTCCGTATGCCTCTCAGAGGATGGCAGCTAAGGATTTGCCATTTAATCACACATGATTTAGTTGGATCTTCCATGACAGACACACAGGGAACGAATATAAAGGGACTTGAATCTTGATACTGTCCATTTGCATACAGGAATCTGGACGGAAATATGCAGATCATTTTGCCACTTGAATCTACCCCGCTGTTCAATGAGATTATGTTGAATCTGTGGCTGGCATGGCATATCTAACTTTTTCCCCATATCTTTCCTTAATAGAAATCTTGGAATCTCCAATTTAACTCTAACAATTGACCTTTCATTGATTGCTACCTGCTGAAGAGTTTCAAACTTCTACTAACTACGTCAGGAGGGTTTGCTCCTCGAAGACACAGACCAATTTTTAGATAACACCCTCAAGTCCTTGACTCCTCAAACAGTGTAACAGAGTTCTCTCTCTCCAGTCAGTCATTCTTAACATCTTGAAAACATCAAATATATCACCAGTCAACATCCCAGTTCCCAGAAAGCAACCCAACATTATATCCTTTCACCTTGCAATTTAAACCCTAAAGCTCTGTCATCAGTCCAGTTAATCCATTCTGCATTGCCTCTAAGATTTGGCCTGAGGAAAGCTTTATGCAGCTACAACAAAGCATATGCCTTTGTACTCTTGTAATATAAAGACCAGGGTTCCAGTTGACCTTTTTGCTATTTACTGCTTTATTTCCATATTTTCATGTTTTAATGAAGTATGTACTGTACATGGAACCAAGTATCTTTGGACCTCCACAGTTTCCAGATTTTCACCATTTAGAATCTTCATCAAGCAGAGTGATAATTTCTCATTTTCCTACAAGGAACTCTGATCCATTCACTTAATCTATTAACATTCCTGTGTAATATGTTGCTTCCATCTGCACTTTGTACAATATTCCCTATATGTGTGTAATCACCAAATTGAGATATGTATCATGCTATGTCAGTCATTTATAAACAGGCTGAATAGTTTGTGGCCCTAACAGTGGAACAACACCAGTTACATCCTGCTAGTTTGAGCACCCAGTCATTACTCATTCTTCCACAAGTTCCATGGGCATTTTAGTTTGCATTCTTTTGCAAAGGACTTTTACAAACATCTTTTAGAAGTCCATTTTTTAACATTTAAAGACCATGGATAGATGTTTTAACCTCACTCTCTAAATGCCCAATAACCACTTGACTGGATGACCGCTACAACTTGTCCTCATGGCAACACTGACCCTGACCTCACCCTAGAAGTGTCCTCTCCTCCACTCTCTCTGCAACTTAAAATTAAAGCATTTTCTCTCTTTCAGAGAAACAAAGAAACATTAATGCTGTTCCTCTTTCCACAGCTGCTCATTGCTTCTAGCATATTTTAATTTTATTTCGGAACTGCAGTTTTATCGGTTTTCATGGACAGACAGCTTCCCATTTACCATTTTAGTTGTGTCTTCAAAGAATGATCAAATGTGACTTATCCTTTGCATTTCCACGTTGGATCTTTCTGATCTGCCTAAATTTTTATAGGTGATTAGTCTTTCTATCCCTAATTATAGACTTCAGTAATTTCTTCATAGGATGCAGAGCTGGGCTGAGAAGTGGCAGATGGAGTTCAATCCGGAGAAGTGTGAGGTGGTACACTTTGGAAGGACAAACTCCAAGGCGGAGTACAAGGTTAATGGCAGGATTCTGGGTAGTGTGGAGGAGCAGAGGGATCTGGGGGTTCATATCCACAGATCACTGAAAGTTGCCTCACAGGTGGATAGGGTAGTTAAGAAAGCTTATGGGATGTTAGCTTTCATAAGTTGTGGGATTGAGTTTGAGAGCCACGAGGTAATGATGCATCTCTGCAAAACTCTGGTTAGACCACACTTGGAGTACTGTGTCCAGTTCTGGTCACTTCATTATAGGAAGGATGTGGAAGCTTTGGAAAGGGTGCAGAGGAGATTTACCAGGATGCTGCCTGGATTGGAGAGTATGGATTATGAGGAGAGACTAAAGGAGCTAGGGCTTTACTCATTGGAGAGAAGGAGGATGAGGGGAGACATGATCGAGGTATACAAAATATTAAGAGGAATAGATAGAGTGGACAGCCAGCACCTCTTTCCCAGGGCACCAATGCTCAATACGAGAGGGCATGGCTTTAAGGTAATGGGTGGGAAGTTCAAGGGAGATATCAGAGGGAGATTTTTCACCCAGAGTGGTTGGTGCAGGGAATGCACTGCTTGGGGTGGTGGTGGAGGCTATATGTTGGCCAAGTTCAAGAGATTGTTAGATAAGCATATGGAGGAATTTAAAATAGGGGGATATGTGGGAGGAAGGGGTTAGATAGTTTTAGGCATGGTTTAAAGGTCCGCACAACATAGTGGGCCGAAGGACCTGTATTGTGCTGTATTGTTCTATGGTTCTATGGTTCATAGTATGAGGACAATCCATAATTTCTTGAATTAAATCATCAAGCCCTATTTTCTTATTTCTGTAATTTTCCTCAAAACAATTTTGCTGACTCCCCCCTCCCCCCACCCCCCGCATCACTCACTTTCTTTTGGATGGTCATCAATTCATCCTTTTTTTCCAACTGTAAATGTTGATGCCAAGTAATTATTCCATGCCCCAGCCACTTACTTACACTGACACTGTCATCAGTTCTCAAGTGATCCACAGAGTTCTGATGTTTCTTCAAAATGTAACCACTCCAAAAACTATTATATCCTGCAAGGTTATTTTCCTTCTTTACGTTTGTAGCTAATATTAGTTGCTTTACCTTTTGTTATTCTTTGTATCTCTCCCAGTTGCCAATATTTGTCTGTTTCCATTTTGATGGAGGCTTTCCTTTGGTGTTTTGTTGTCCCAAAGCTCTGCATTTATCCTTACCTGTTTCTTATTGCACAGTAGAACCAGGAGTATAATCACATCAAATCCTATTTTGAAATCTCTCATTGATCTTCTACAGTTACCCAGTTTACCTTTGACAATCACCCTCCCATTCTACTGACATCAGCATGTTTGAGAACTTGGGTAGTAATTTTGCAAACACTACATTGAGTGTCAAAGTCAAAGTCAAGTTTATTGTCACGTGCACAGGTACCTGTGTGCACAGGTGCAATGAAGAACTTACTTGCAGCAGCATCACAGGCACATAGCATCATATCAGCAGCATTCACAGGAAAAATGTAAATTAAGCATAAATTATACGCGATTTTTACAAAAAAGAACACAATTAGAACAAAAAAACTGTACATTTTAGTGCAAAGTGATCAAAGTGGTCACAGCGATGCTATAATGTAGTAATCTAGGGCTGTACCGGTTGGTTCAAGAACCAAATGGTTGAAGGGACGTAGTTGTTCTTGAAACTGGTGGTGTGGGACTTCAGGCTTCTGTATCTCCTGCCTGATGGTGGCTGAGAGAAGATGGCATGGCCCGGATGGTGGGGATCTTTGATGATGGATGTTGCCTTCTTGAGGTGGCACCTCTTGTAGATACTACTGGTGGTGGGGAGGGATGTCAGTGATGTATTGGGCTGAGTCCACTATTTTCTGCAGCTTCTCGCACATTCACAGGTTCCTACACATTTGAATTGCCATACCAGACCACGATGCAACCAGTCAGGATACTTTCAACAGTTCGCCCTCCTTCCCCTTCCTGAAGTCAACAACCGGTTCTTTAGTTTTACCGACATTGAGCGAGAGGTTGTTGGTGCAGCACCACTCAACCAGGTGTCCTATCTCACTCTGGTAAGCTGACTCATCGCCACCTGTGATTCGTCCAACAACAGTGGTGTTATCAGCAAATTCGTATATGGCATTAGAACTGCACTTAGCCACACAGTCATGTGTGTATAGAGAGTAGAGCAGGGGGTTAAGCACACAGCCTTGAGGTGCACTGGTGTTGATGGTTATATTTGATCATTTTTTGTTATGTAGAGTTAGCCTACTAACTAAATATGGCTTATTAATAGTTAATAAATCTAATCTAGGCTGTTCTATTCTTGGTTCTGAGACATAAGCATTGGAAAATGATTCCAAACACTCAAGAAATGAACAATTTCTTTAATGTGAGCAAGTCAGCTTATCGCAGAAAAATATGAGAATTAAAGTCCCCAATTAAAACCACTCTGCCTTTGCTATATGTCTGCCAAAGTACAGCCTAAATTGGCAAACCTTTCACATTGAAATTGTAACTGCTATTACTTTAATTTCTTTAATTCATGCATGTCTGTTAAACTGGCTTACTGTGGCAATGCAGCCTAATCTGTTGTTCTGCTCTAGTGTTTAGTGCACAGATTCATACTTCATTCTCCAGGTTTAATTACTTTGCATCATTGTGGTCTTCCTTTTATCTTTGTGCCTGAAGCATAAGGTCTTACTCTTATTTTACCCTACTTCCCTTCGGTTTGCTTTAGAACTACCATCATTACTTTTCCCCCATTCCCACATCCTCATATCCCCATTTATTAGTCCTTGCTTAAAGTTTAAATTTCTGCTTATCCTTTTACCTCAGACTCAGCTGAGCACAATTCTCAGTGGAATCTGTCCAAAGATAAAATTCCTCTCTGACCCAGAACTGAAGTCTTACCCACATCATTCCCTCATGACATGTATCCATCTCCTTACTTGGTTTAACCCTCCAAATCTGCACATGGTTTGAGTAATAACCTTGAGGGCAGCACGGTAGCGTAGCAGTTAGCACGGCGCTATTACAGCGCCAGCAATTGGGGCTCAATTCCCCTCGCTGTCTGTAAGGAGTTTGTACGTTCTCCCGTGTCTGTGTGGGTTTCCTCCGGGTGCTCCGGTTTCCACCCACATTCCAAAAGACGTATTGGGTAGGTTAATTTGGGTTTAAAATGGACAGTGCGGACTCATTGGGCCGGAAGGGCCTGTTTCCACGCAGTAAATAAAATTTAAAAAAAAACTTTTGAGGTCTTAATCTATAAATTATCTCTCTAGTCCTGGTTCTCTCCAATCGAGATCTTTACCGTGTTGTTGGCCTCAGCATTGACCAAAACACAATGTTACTTCTCCACCTTTGCTTTTATGAAATCTCCCTCACCCTGCCATGGTAACAACATGACATTTTACTGTCTGTATTACTTGCAAAGATTGTCATCCACCCCTTAATTATGGAACTTCCTACATTTATTTCTTCCCTCTTTGGACAGCCACCTGCTCAACAGTGTTGGAATCAGTGAATCATAGAAACATACAGCACAGAAATGGGTCCTTTCCACCCACATCATCCATACGGACTGTGCTGCCTAATCTCATTTGTCCACATTAGGCCCCCTACTCCTTTCCATCCAGGTACCTGTCCTGTAATTGTATCTGCCTCCAGCACCTCCTCTGGCAGCTCATTCAAGATATTGACCACCCTCTGTATGAAAAACTTACCCCTCAGATCTCCTTTAAATTTCTCACCGCTCATCGTAAACCTGTTTCCTCTAGTTCTGGACTCCCCTGCCCTGGAAAAAGACTCTGAATTCAATCTACAGCCCTCATAATTTTGTAAACCTCTATCAGGTCATTCCTCAGCCTCCTACGTTTCAGTAAGAAAAAACCCAGCTTGTCCAATCTCTCCTTATGGCTGCAGCCCTCCATTCCAGGCAGCATCCTGACAAATCTCATCTACACTCTTTCTATTGTTACCACATCCTTCCTGTAGTGAGGCAACCAGAACTGTACACTGCACTCTAAGTGTGGTCAAACCAACACTTCATACAGTATTTTGACATTCCAACTCTTACACTCAATGGAGACACAAGATACTGCAGATGCCGTAATCTGGAGCATAAAACAAACTGCTGGTAGAACTCTCTGGGTCAGGCAGCATCTGTGGAGGCAGGAGGTCAGTTGACATTTCAGATTAGTACTGATGCAGGGTGTCGCCCAAAACATCTACTATCTGTCCGCCTCCACAGATGCTGCCTGACCCATTGAGTCCCTCCAGCAGTTTGCTTCTTGATCCCTATTAAATATTTCGGCCCATGAAGACAAGCACACCAAATGCCTTCTTTACTATCATCTCCACATGTGCATCAATTTTCAACAAGCTGTACATCAACACTCTGTACATCAACACTCTGAAGGTTCCTGCCATTTATTCCATATGTTGGACCAGAATTTGACTTCTCAAAATGCATTACCTCATACTCATCTTGATTAAATTCCATCTGCTACCACTGTGTTCAATTTACCAGCTGATCTATGTCCTGTTGTACCCTTAGACAACCTTCCATGCTATCTATAACTCCACCAATTTTCATGTCTTCTGCAAACCTGCTAATCATTCTCACCCTGGTCATTTATATATGTTACAAACAACAATGTCCCAGCACCAATCCCTGTGGTACACCACCTGTTACAGATTTCCAGTCAGAAAAGCACCCATCCACCACTTCCTTCTGCCTCCTACCACTAAGCCAATTTTGAATCCAGTTTGCCAACATGCCTCAGATACCTTCTGCCTTAATCTTCTGGTCGATCCACCATGTGGGACCTTGCCAAAAACCTGACAGAAGTCCACATGAACCACACTCTGCCTTCATCTATTTTCCTGGTCACCTCCCCAAAAACTCAATCAGATTTGTGAGACATGATCTTCCTCGCACAAAGCTCCTTCTTAATCAGTCCCTAACTTTCCAAGTGAACATAAATTCCCGTCCCTCAGATTCTTCTCCAGTAAATTCCCAACCACTGATGTACGGCTCACTGGCCAGTAGTTGCCAGGCTTATCCCTACTGCCCTTTTCAAACAAGGGGACAGCATTAGCTCTCCTCCAGTCTTCTGGTCCCTCACTCCTCCATCAGAGCCCCACCAATCTCCTCCCTTGCTTCCTTCAGCATCCCAAGATAGATCCCATCAGACCCTGGGGATTTATCCACCCTAATGTCTGCCATTGTTTCTAATGCTCCCTCCTTCCTAATGCAGATGTGCTCCAGAACATCAGCATTCCCATCCCTTAACTCTCCAGCCTCCATTTTCTTCTCCCTAGTGGATACTGATGAGATTTACCAACTGGCTCATACTCCCTGGCTCCATGCTTACTGTACATTACCCCTGTGGTCCCTGAGAGCACCTACTCTTTCCTTAGCTACCCCAAAGCTTTGAGGATTCTCATTTATCCTACTTGCCAAGACCGTTTCATGTTGCCTTCTTGCTCTTTCTTTCCTGAGGATTCTTCTATATCCCCCCATAAACCTTAAAGGACTCAATCAATACCTAGTTCCTGTGCCTGATAGATGTTTCCTTCTCATTGTTAGATAGGTACATGGAGCTGAGTAAAATAGAAGGCTATGGGTAATTTCTAGGGTAGGGACATGTTCGGCACAGCTTTGTGGGCCGAAGGGCCTGAATTGTGATGTAGTTTTTCTATGTTCTATGTTCTATTTCTGATCAAATCTTCCATATCCTTTGTTAACTAAAGTTTCCTAACTTACTATCTTTGTGTCTTACCCTTACCAGAACATGCTGACTCTGAACACTTGCTATCTCACATCATCCAGGCACCAAAGAAAAGGTAACGTGCCTTAATGACTACCGACCAGTGGCTCTGACATCCACCATCATGAAGTGCTTCAAGAGGCTGGTCATGGCATGCATTAACACCAACCGCCCAGACAGCCTCAACCCACTGCAATTCACCTACCACCGCAACAGGTCTACAGTGGATGCCATATCCTTACACTCATCTCTGTAGCATCTGGACAGTAAAGACACCTATATCAGACTAATATTTATTGACTACAGCTCTGCCTTCAATAACATAATTCTAAGCAAGCTCATCTCCAAACTCCTAGACCTGGGACTCAACACCTCCTTTTGCAGCTGGATCCTTGACTTCCTGACCAACAGACCTCAGTCAGTGAGGATGGGCAGCAACACCTTCACCATGATTATCCTCAACACTGGTGCCTCACAAGGCTGTGCCTCAGACCCCTACTCTACTCCCTATACACTCATGACTGTGTGGCCAGATTCTGCTCTGACTCCATCTACAAGATTTTTTTTATAACTGCACTTTAGAAAGCATCCTACCCAGGTGCATCATGACTTGGTGTGACAACTGTTCTGCCCGAGACCGCAAGAAACTGCAGAGAGCTGTGGACACAGCTCAGCACATCACGGAACCCAGCCTCCCCTCCATGGATTCTGTCTACACTTCTCACTGCCTCTGTAAGGCAACCAATGTAATCAAAGACCACTCCCACCCCGGATATTCTCTCTTCCTGCCCACCTCCCCCCTCCCCCCCCAATCAGGCAGAAGATACAAAAGCCTGAAAACACATACCACCAAGCTCAAGGACAGCTTCTATCCCACTGTTATAAGACTATTGAGCAGATCTTTTGTACAATAAGATGGTCTCTTGTCCTCACAATCTACCTCGTCGTGGCCTTGCACCTCATTGTCTGCCTGCACTGTAACTGGAAAACTTTATTCTGCATTCTTTTATTGCTTTCCCCTTATACTACTTCAATGTACTGAGGTGGTGAGGTGATCTGCACAGATGGCAAAACTAGTTTTTCTCTGTAACTTGATGCATATGACAACAATAAACCAAGTTACCAATTTTGTTTAATTTACCCATGAATCAGATGTTGTTTTCCCCTCTGGCAGCTGCTCCTAATCTACTTCCACCAGGTCCTGTCTTACTACTGAAATCCACTTTCCCCCAGTTCAGGGCCTTATCCTGAGGACCAACCTTATCTCTTTCCTTAACCACCTTGAAGCTGACTGATCTATGGTCACTGTTCCCAGAAGGTTCCACAGACACTTCAATCACTTGCCCATCCTCATTCCCTTAGATAAGGTCAAGTACTGCCCCCTCTTGAGTAGGATTCTCTGCATACTGCTTCAGAAAACCATCTTGGTTTGACTTTACAAATTCCACCCCATCTAAGCCCCTTGTACAGAAGCAATCCCAGTCAATAATTTGGAAGTTAGAATCCCCCACTGCTACAACACTACTGCTCTTACACTCTTCTCTGTTCTGCCTGCACATCTGTTCTTCTAATTCCCACTGACTATTGGGAGGCTTATAGTATAACCCCATCAAAGTTGCTTAGGAAGATTCTGAGGGACAGAACTTACGTTCACTTGGAAAGGCAGGGACTGATTCAAAGGACTCATACTATAATCCCATGTATTGATCCACAGTTCAACATCCACCTTACCTGCAGCGTTCCTTACATCAAAGTAAATACCATTTAGCCTACTGACCCTCTCATGAATCCCCTCTCTCTGTCTGCTCCCCACTGGACTTGCCTGCTTTCTACATATGAATTGTGGGTCCCATCCTGCTGCCTCAGTAGTTTAAGCCTCCCATATAGCACCAGCAAACCTCCCTGCAAAAATATTGGTCCCTCTCCAGTTCAGGTGCAACCCATCGGTCTTGAACATGTCACCCCTGCCCCAGAAGAGATCCCAATCCTGTTTGTTCGGGACAGTCTCACTTTCACTAAGTCCTGCATACTGCAGTTCAGGTACTACTCTCCCACTCCTTACAGAGAAGAGTACAGAACATGAACAGGCCCTACAGCTCACGAAGTCTGTGCTGACCATGATGCCAATCTAACTAATCCCATGTCTTTCCATACCCTGCCTGTTCACGTCTCCATCTAAACACCTTTTGAATGTTGATCTGCTTCGACCACCTTGCTTGGAGGCACATTCCGGGCACCCCCCACCATTCTCTGTGTAAAAAGACTTGCCCAGCAAATCTCATTTAAACTTTCCCCTCTCAACTTCAAGTTATGCCTTCTAGTATTTGATCTTTCCACCCAGGGAAAAGGACTCTGTCTATCTATGCCTCTCATAATTTTATATTCTTCTATCAGGTCTCAATCTCAGCCTCCATTGCTCCAGAGAGAAGGATAAGATAAGATATTTCTTTATTAGGCACATGTACATCAAAACACACAGTGAAATACATCTTTTTGCATTAGAGAATGTACTGGGTGCAGCCCACAAGTGTTGCCACTCTTCCGGCACTAACATAGCATGCCCACAGCTCCTAACCTGTATGTCTTTGGAATGTGGGAGGAAACTGGAGCACCCAGAGGGAACTCACACAGACACACGGGGAGAACATACAAACTCCTGACAGACAGCAGTGGGAATTGAACCCAGGTCGCTGGTGCTGTAATGGTGTTATGCTAACCGTTAACTACCATGCCGCTTATCCAAGTTTGTCTAACCTCTCCTTATAGCTAATATTCTCTAATCCAGGCAACATCCTGGTGAACCTCTTCTGCACCGTCTCCATACCCTCCACATCCTTCCTGTAATACAACATTCAGAACTGCACGCAATACTCCAAATATGGTGCAGCCAATGTTTTATACAGCTCACAAGATCACAAGACAAGAGAGCAGGAGTAGGCCATTCAGCCCATCGAGTCTGCTCCAAGGAAAAGGGAAAAAAGAAAAAGAAATGAGATATTGGGGGGGGGGTGCGCAAAAAGAAACACACCATTCTAACCCCAATTTCCGGCCTTATCCCCATATCCTTTGATACACCGACTATTTAGATATCTATCTATCTCTTCCTTAAACGCCTCCAATGATCTGGCCTCCACTGCTGTATGTAGCAAGGAATTCCACAAGTTCACCATCCTCTGGCTAAAGAAATTTCTCCTCATCTCTGTTTTACCCTCTAATTCTAAGATTGTATCCTCTGGTCCTGGATTCACCCACCAAGGGAAACAGCCTAGCCACATCTACTCTGTCCAGTCCTTTCAACATTTTAAATGTCTCTATGAGGTCCCCTCTCATTCTTCTGTACTCTAGTGAGTACAGTCCAAGAGCCGACAAACGCTCATCATACGTTAGCCCTTTCATTCCAGGAATCATCCTTGTAAATCTCCTCTGAACCCTCTCCAACATCAGCACATCTATCTTAAGATATAGGGCCCAAAACTGTGCACAGTATTCCAAATGAGGCCTCACTAGTGCCCCGTAGAGCCTCATCAACACTTCCTTACTTTTATACACTATACCTCTCGAAATGAATGCCAACATAGCATTCGTTTTCTTTACCACAGATCCGACCTGATGGTTAACCTTTAAGGTATCCTGCACGAATCCCTTTGTACTTCTGTACTTTGAATTTTCTCTCCTTCTAGATAATAATCTGCCTGTTTATTTCTGTTTCCAAAGTGTACAACTGCCATTTCCTTGTCTATTCTCCTAAACTATCTAAGTCTCTCTGCAACCTTCCTGTCTCCTCAATACTCCCTACTCCTCCACCTATCTTGGTGTCATCCACAAACTTAGCCACAAAACCATTTACTCCATCATCCAAATCGTTAATGTACAAAGTAAAAAGAAGCAGCCCCAACACTGACCCCTGCAGAACACCACTAGTAACCGGTAGCCAACCAGAACGAGATCCTTTTATTCCCACCCTTTGCTTCCTGCCAACCAGCCAATGCTCCACCCATTCTGTTATCCTACCTGTAATTCCTTATTAATCAGTCTCTTATGCGGCACCTTGTTGAAGGCCTTTTGAAAGTCTAAATACACAACATCTATCGCCTCTCCCTTATCCACTCTACCTGTGATTTCTTCAAAAAACTCTAATAGGTTGGTCAGGCAGGATCTTCCCTTCACAAAACCATGTTGGCTTGGGCCTATCTTGCCTTGCACCTCTAGGTATTCCATAACCCCATCCTTGAGGATTGATTCCAATAACTTTGCCACCACTGACATCAGACTAATAGGTCTGTAATTTCCTTTATGCTGCCTCCCACCTTTCTTATACAGCGGAACTACACTTGCGACCCTCCAGTCCTCCAGAACCATGCCAGAGTCTATCGATTCCTGGAAAATTATCACCAATGCCTCCGCTAGCTCTAAAGCCACCTCCTTCAGAACCCAGGGATGCACCTCATCCAGTCCGGAAGACTTATCAGTCTTTAGCCCATTTAGTTTTCCTAACACCTTCTCTTTAGTAATCTTAACTGAACTCAATTCCATTCTGTGAGACCCCTGACTAACCAGTATATTGCTGATATCCTCCACAGTGAAGACTGATGCAAAATACTCATTTAGTTCTTCTGCCATCTCTTTATCATCCATTATAATCTCTCCCGCACCATTATCGATTGGTCCTATATCAATCCGTGTCTGTTTTTTACTCCTTATATATTTAAAAAAACTCTTGGTATCCTTTCGAATGTTATCTGCCAACTTCCTTTCATAATTCATCTTTTCTTTCCTAATGACCTTCTTAGTTTCTTTCTGCAGGTTTTTAAAAGTTTCCCAGTCTTCTGTTTTCCCACTAATTTTTGCTTCCTTGTATGTCCTCCCTTTTGTTTTTACTTTAGCCTTCACCTCTCTTGTTATCCACATTTGTGCCTTTTTTCCATTCAAAACCTTTTTCCGTGGAATATATCTATCCTGCATTTTCCTTATTTCTTGTAGAAATTCCTTCCATTTCTGCTCTGCCGTCCCTCCAGCCAGCTTACTCTTCCAATCAATTTGGGCCAGCTCCTCTCTCATACCACTGTAATTTCCTTAGTTCCACTGAAATATCGATACACCAGTTATCAGCTTCTCCTTCTCAAATTTGAAACTGAACTCAATCATATTGTGATCACTAGTTCCCTTTACCTCTACCTTTAGTTCCCTAATCACCTCCAGTTTATTACACAGCACCCAATCCAAAACAGCCAATACACTGGTGGGCTCATCAACAAGTTGCTCTAAAAAACTGTCCTGTAGACTGCAACACAACACGTCAATGTAAATTCTACCTCCTTTTTTTTTAGCCCATTGTACATATAACAGTAACTTGCTCTGTGTACCTAACACTAGACACAATGTTAAATGCCTCAAGCCTCCAATGTTAGACATAAATTGCTGTTCACAGATATTTGTCCAAAAATCCCTGGACTTGTAGATGAACATGGTAAACCTACATTCATCCATTATTGGTTTCCTGTTCCCCACATCATGGTTGTGGAGGCTGCAGGTGTTATCTGGAGTCACAGGATGGGGATGAGAGGGCAGGTGAACACACTGCAATTTCATTTCAGTTGGAGTCAGTCCGTACAGGGAAGGAAGGAGAAGAATAGCCGGAAGGGAAGCAAAATGATTAAGAAAATGATCCCAAAATGAAAGGAAACTATTAATTAGAATTCAATACAGAGTCGTAGGTGGATCCAGAATTCAAACTGAAGACAAAATACCAGAATTGTGCTGCACAACGGGTTTTCATTGCTTAATGAATCTTGCATGTAAAATCCATTCCTCTTGTCTATATTAAACAGATGAAAGCTGAAACAAATTAACTGCAAACATGATTTTATTATAGACTGTTTTGCACATGCAAATTAAAAATTTTCACAGTACATTAGATTACAGTTCTAGAAGATTGCATTTATTTCTTTTGTGATTGCCTTTATTCATAATGATTGCAGGTTTATTTTGATAGATAACACCTTAGTGTGTTGTTGAAGGAACCAATATGTTTGTTTACCAGTTTGCCAGCCCAAGCAACTCAGTCTATCTCACAATCTCGTATCACAGAACAATGTAAAAGATCATTCCCTTCATTGCATCCCTGGGTACTATTTTTCAAAGCTATCGCTTTTATAAAAAATATAGCTTTTGTCAAGATGATAGATATCAGCAAGTATATATGATATAAGTAAGAGACATTTATTAAAAACTATAAGTGAAGCTGAACCTCAGTCTTCGTATGTTATCTAAACTTCAGATAATATTAAAGATGTGGAATCACTTTTGTTTCTAATCTGTAATCTCATAGTGTTCCTATTAATTTCAGTTTGCTGGACGCCAGTTTTCCAATGAGTCTTCATTTGTCAGTAAGGTGAGAAAAGAAAGTGAGTTAAGTGACTATTTAACAATTTTCAAATTTCCAAGGATACATTTTTAAGGAAGTTTAAAAGTTCAGCCGTACTGATGATACAAAACAATGTTTCCATCTCCTTGCTGGTTTGGACAAGTGTTGCATCTCTGTTGCCACAAGATGCTGCTTACACCTACTTGGCGAAGACTTGAAAATGAGCAGAACCTGTCCATCTCTTCCTCTGCCAATGTCACCAGCTGCTCAAACAGTTGGAGAGCAACACAAGAAGCAGCATTTTGTGGCCAGCTCCCTAGTCTTGCTACACCATCTGAATTCATGAACTGGGTGTGGACCCCCTTGGTAATGCCATGAATTAATGTCCATATACTTGCTCTTGTATGTGTGAGTGACCTCACTGAACTGCTGCAGTCCTTGTAGTGAATGTGTACCCATGTTGTTGGAATTGGAATTGGTTTATTATTGTAATATGCACAGAAGTACAGTGAAAAACTTGTTTTGCATATCGTTCATACGAATCAAGACACAAGGTACAAGTTAAAACAATAACAAAGAGTAATAGGCACAGAGAAAGTGCAGTGCAGGCAGACAGTAAGGTGCAAGGCCATAATGAGGTAGATTATGAGGTCAAGAGTCCATCTTATCATACTGGGGAACAGCGGGACAGAAGCTGTCCTTGAGCCTGGTGGTATGTGCTTTTTGGCTTTTGTATCTTCTGCCCATTGGTAGAGGGGAGAAGGGACAATGTCCAGGGTGGGTGGGGTCTTTCATTCTGCTGGCTGCTTTACCAAGGCAGCAAAAAGTTTAGACAGAGTCCATGGAGGGGAGGGTGGTTTCCATGATGTGCTGGGCTGTGTCCACAACTCTAAGTTTCTTGTGGTCATGGGGCTGAGCAGTTGCCATATCAAGCTGTGATGCATCCAGATAGGATGCTTTCTATGGTGCATCAATAAAAATTGGTGAGGGTCAACAGGGACATGCCAAATTTCTTTAGCCTCCTGATGAAGTAGAGGCTCTGTTGAGCTTTCTTGGCCATGGCATCAACATGGTTGTACCAGGACAGGCTATTGCTGACATTCACTCCTAGGACCTTGAAGCTCTCAATCATCTCCACCTCAGTAGCAGCTGATGCAAACAGGGGCATGTGCTCCGTTCCCCCCCCCCCCCTTCCTGAAGTCAATGACCAGCTCTGTTCCCTTACTGACATTGAGGGAAAGATTCTTGTCCTTGACACCTTGTTACTAAGCTACCTCCTTCCTGTCCTCTGACTCATCATTATTTGAATTGTTGTTTGATCGAGTTCTTGGGTTTTGAACCAATGATGGAGCAGGGACAAGTTAGAACAGTATGTAACTGAGAAATTACAGTTGATGGTCCTGCCACCTACCAGTATTGCTGTCCTTCTGGATGGGAGAGACCGTGGGTTACAGAGATGCTGTTGAAGAATCCTTGGTTAGATACTGCAGTTCCTCACGTGAATGGTACACTGCAGCCAGGGAATGCCACTTGTTGTTGTTGCTCAAACAAACATAGCTACTCTGTCCTATACACTGTGTTGTGTTGTTGGAGAACACTGATCCAAGCAAGGTGGGGGAAAATATTCCATCATATTTCTGACATGACCTGTGGCTGCAGAATCAGGAAGTGAGTCACTTGCTCCAGCATGCTCATCCTCTGAACTGGTTCCATAAAAGGTTTTACATGGCTCGTCAAAAGTGATGCCCAGAATATTGATGGTTGACAGTATTACTGCCGCTGAAAGTTAACAAGTGAATGTTGAACACTAACCTTTTGGAATATGACCACATTAGTTGTAAATCACTTGGGAGCACATTTCCTTCTGAGTTCATTTCCCACTGCAGAGGTTTGACTGCTAAACTCCAAGCTGACACTGCAGTCCAATCCTGCAAGAGGTCTGCATGTTTGGAGATGCTCCCCTACAGGTGAGCACAGGCTTGTCGGTGACCTTAGAGGAGGGAAAGGATCCCATGACATTAGTTTAAAGGAGAAAGGGAAATATTCTGGCAAATCAATGTGCCTGTGTTGCCCTGTAAGGAGGATGAGCAATTGGACACAGTGCAGGTACAAGAGACCATTCAGTAGGGGTGAAATGGTGGTGGTGGGGCTCAGGAGGGTCAAGGAGAGAGACACCATTGCTGACAGCCACAAACATGGGTCCTGAGGGCTGTGTTGCCTACCTGGGGTTCAGGACATCTTCTCAAATCTGGAAAAGAACAATGAAAGAAGGAAGATCCAGTTGATATGGTCCACGTGAGGAGTAACCACAGCAAGCAAGGGACTCTGCTATGACTTAAATCAACAGCAGAACTACAAAGCTTTTAATTTCTGGATTGCGACCTGAACCCTGTGCTAATTGGCATAGGACCAAACACATCAAAGGGCTGAATCCATGACCCAGCAAGTGCAGCAGGAGTTGGGGGGGGAGTGTCACTGGCACCAATTCTAAGAGAGCTGCACCATTAAGATGGACTTCATTGGCATGGTTTGTGATATCAGGTGGCTAGGAAGTATTGGTATTGGTTTATTATTGTCACTTGTACTGAGGTACAGTGAAAAACTCGTCTTGCCTACCGTCCATACAGATCAATTCAGTACACAGTGCATTGAGGTGGTACAGAGTGCATTGAGGTAGTACAGGGTAAAAACAGTAAGAAACTACAAAGTAAAGTGTCATATCTGCAGGGAAGTGCATTGCAAGTAGACAATAAGGTGTAAGGTCATAACAAGGCAGATTATGAGGTCAAGAGTCCATCTCATCATATAAAGGGAACCGTTCAATAGTCATATAACAGTGGGATGGAAACCGTCCTTGAGCCTGGTGGTATGTGCCCTCAGGGTCCTGTATCTTCTGCCTGATGGGAGAGGAGAGGAGAGAGAATGACCCAGGTGGGTGGAGTCTTTGATTATGCCGGCTGCTTCACCAAGGCAGCGAGAGGTATAGACAGAGTCCATAGAGGGGAGGCTGGTTTCCATGATGTGCTGGGCCATGTCCACAACTCTCTGCAGTTTCTTGTGGTCCTGGGCAGAGCAGTTGCCATACCAAGCTGAGATGCATCCAGATAGGATGCTTTCTATGGTGCATCGATAAATGTCGGTGAGTCTCAAAGGGGACATGCCAAATTTCTTTAGCCTCCTGAGGAAGTAGAGGTGCTGGTGAGCTTTCTTGGCCGTGGTGTCTATCTGGTTGGACCAGGACAGGCTATTGGTGATGTTCACTCCAAGAAACTTGACCTCTCGACCTCAGCACCATTGATGTAAACAGATGCATATATACCGCTCCCTTTCCTGGAGTCAATGACCAGCTCTTTTGTTTTACTGACATTGAGGGAAAGGTTGTTGTCATGACACCATTCCACTAAGCTCTATCTCCTTCCTGTACTCATCGTTATTTGAGATACAGCCTACAATGGTGGTATCATCTGTAAACTTATAGATGGAGTTAGAGCAGAATCTGGCCACACAGTCATGAGTGTAAATGGAGTGGAGTAGAGGGCTGAGGATGCAGCTTTGTGGGGCACCAGTGTTGAGAGTAATTATGGTGGAGGTATTGCTGCCTATTCTCACTGACTACGGTCTGTTGGTCAGAAAGTCATGGATCTAGTTGCAGAGGGAGGTGTTGATTCCCAGGTCTCAGAGTTTGGTGATGAGTTTGCTTGGAATTATAGTATTGAAGGTGGAGCTGTAGTCAATAAACAATATTCTAATGTAGGAGTCTTTACTGTCCAGGAGACTAGCCCTTAACATCATGGTTTGGGGGTGGGTGGGAATCGGGTTCAGATCCAGTGTGGAATGTTGAAGCTGAAGGGCAAGGGAATATCTTGGTGTACCACTGAGGGACAATAACTGGTCAAAGATGGAAACAATGGGGGAAAAGTCAGAAGGAATTTTTTTTGAAAATCAAAGGGGACATGCCAAATCAAAAAAGAACTGCAGGTGGTGGAAATCTGAAATACAGGCAGATTTAAATCATTAACAGTCTCTCTCTCCATAGGCACTGCCTGAGCTACTGTTTCCAACGTTCTGTTTTATTTCATTTTTTTTTGTCTGAATGTTTGAAACCCTTGAAATATCATGGATGTTTCCAATTCTTTCACAGGATGTGGATCCCATTTGCCTGACCAACAGTTATTGTCCTTCCCAAGTACCCCTGAGACAAACAGGCCACCTCAGAGGGCAATAAATACTAACTACACCAGTGGATTTGGAGTCACACATAGACCAGACAAGTAGGAATGCCTGATTTCTTTCCCTGGGAGAGTATTTGTGAATTGTAGAGCAATTTGTTAGTCTTATTTATCATTATTAACTTCTTATTCTAGATTTTTTAAAATAAATAATGGTGGAATCTGAGCTGTTGCCACTGGATCATTAGTCCAGGTTACTGTATACTAGAGCAGTAACAATCACACCACCATGCCGTAATTACTGTCGAAAATAGAGTCAATAGGGTGGGGTGGGGAGATGGTCAAGTAGGCAGTACAGAGACAGGGTTACAAGGTGGCCGAGCCTGGGTACTTAAAGCTTAAGAAAAATAGGCAGCAAGGAAAATGTGGTTGGGGTGGAAGGGTGAGATTAACCAAGTTAGCACAGAGAACAATAGGACAATAGAGGGAAAGGATCTTGGTTCAGAAGACCAGGAATAAAGTCAATTATGGTCGGAATGAAGAGACTCCTAATTAGATTTGCTGTTGGACAGAGAATCAAACAAAAATTAATGAGAGTTTGTCAGAAAGGTCATGCAATAATCATGAGGGAATTTAATCCTCATATAGGCTGGGTAAACCAAACTGGCAAAGGTGGTCTTGGGGACAACTTCATGGACTTCTGTTGAGACAGTTTCTGAGAACAGGAGTGAGAGATCAGCTGATTGAGTGGCGTCATAACAACCTCACACTCAACTTCTGCAAGGCCAAGGAATTGATTGCAGACTTCATGAGGGGGAAGTCAGGAGAACATACACCAGTCCTCATTGAGGAGTCAGCAGTGGAAATGGTGAGCAGCTTCAAGTTCCTGGATGTCAACATCTCAGAGGATCTATCCTGAGCCCAACATGTTGATGCAATCATAAAGAAGGCACGCCAGCAGCTCTACTTCATTAGGATTTTGAGGAGATTTGGTATGTCACCTAAGACACTTGTAAATTTCTATAGATGTATGGTGGAGAGCACTGACTGCTTGCATCACTACCTGGTATAGAGGCTCTGATGCACAGGATCGCAAGAGGCTGCAGAAAGTTGTAGACTCAGCCAGCTCCATCACAGACATAACCCTCCTCACCATCGAGAACATCTTCAAGAGGCGTTCCCTCAAGAAGGCGGCATCCATCATTAAGGACCCTCACCATCCGGGACATGCCCTCTTCTCGTTACTACCATTGGAGAGGAGCCACAGGAGCCTGAAGACCCACATTCAGCAATTTAGGAACAGCTTTGTCCCCTCCACCATCAGATTTCTGAATGGTCCATGAACCCATGAACACTACCTCAATTTTTTTTGCACTATTTATTTATTTTGTAATTTATAGTAATTTTATGTCTTTGCACTGTATTGCTGCCACAAAACGACAAATTTCACGTCATCTAAGTCAGTGATAATCAATCTGATTCGGAACAATGTCATTGAACCCAAGTGGGAGGTAGGCTAGTTGGCATCTGGTCTTGAGCAGTGAGACAGTATTATGCACCAATCTGAAGGATCCTCTGGGGACGGTGATAGCCATATGATTGAATTTCAGATTCAGTTTGTGAGTGACAAAAGTGAAGGCTCAAACTAGATTCTGAAGTTTGAATGAAGCCAATGATCGGACTACTTAAGGAAGGATTTACAATGGAGGGAGTGCAGCGATGGGTCACCAGTTTGTTCCCTGGGATGCGGGTTGGTCAATGAAGAGAGATTAAGCAGACTGGGTCCATACTCTCCAGAGTTAGAAGAAAGAAGTAATCTCATCGGAACATGTAAATTTCTTATGGGATTTACAGGGCAAATGCAGGGAGAATCTCTCTCCTAGTTTGTCTACATCCAGGGGTCACAGGCACAGAATAAAGGATTAATCATTAAGAGATGAGATTCAAGACAGATTGAAAGACTTTTCAGTATTATGATCTTATTGAATGATTGGGTAGGCACAGGGACTGAATGGCTCACTCTAGTTCCTAATTTTTGTTGCTATATTGTTGCTATGTTCTTACATAGAATCAAAAAGTGAAAGTCCATATCAGGTTTAATAATGTATTTGAGGAATATTTAGCTCACAGTTTTTGAACATTTATTGAATACTGATTACACTATAGTCTTGAAAGCAAGCCCTACATTTCTGGATTGGGTGTAGTGTAGTGCAGTAATGTCCACTGTGAACTGCTCATGGGTAAAATGACTGAAGAGGTGTTCAGAACAGAATGTAATGTGATACAGAGACAATTTATACAGTGAAGCTGCAAGAAGAAACAGAAGTCAAAACCTGAGGGATGGAACCTAAAGAAAATGCAAGCAAAAATGTAACATCCAGCATGCATTCAAGCAACTAGGAGATAAAAAGGTGGAAACCACTTAATATGGACTACAAAAGGAGACAAGAACTTGCAAAGGATACTAAAATCAGTGCAACTAGAAAGAAGTGATTAGTTGGTAACAGTGCTGGCTCCTTGATAATTGTTAACGTGGCAAATAAAAAGATAGGAAATCTGTAAAAACAATTCCTTTGTGCCAATTGTAAGGGACAAATATTCTACTGAAAGATACCAATAGGCAAGAGAAACTGAAGTAGGCAAAATAATAGTAAGCTTTTTGTTGATGTGAAAATCAAACATGGATTACTAAAGAGCAGGTTGTTCTTAATTAATGTGTATGATCTTTTTTTCCAGCAAGTTAACTGGCATAGCAGATAGGTGAGTACTTATGGAGACTGCCAGAAGACGTTTGATAATAACCTTCATGTGAGCTGGTGTTGAAGTTTATGAACAAGGCGGCAAATTATTGACAAATAAAAATCTGGCTGATTGACTAGAGGCAAAGAGTAGGGTTCAATCATTGGTTTCATATTGGTAGAATGTGACAAATGACATTCAGCGAGGATCTATGCCAAGAATGCAACTCTTCACTATGTTCATAAGTGACTCAAATTCATGGCTTAAATCATAGAGTCTATGGCTATTAATCTAAATGATGGGATTTAAAGCCACATATTCAAGTTTCCCAATGACTTCAAGGTGAAAATCTGAACTGTGTAGCTGGAAGCGCTTACCAAACTATGAAAAAATAATTTAATAGATTGAACAAATGATCAAAGTGTGATCAAAATTGAATTTATCACTGATAATTGTGATCTCCTTGTCTTGTAGGCTAGGCTAAATCACTTAACTCTGTACCTGTGTTAAGAGTTCTGAATGCAGATCATGAGCAATTAGTCCCTGAAATGGGAATATTGAAGGCAGCTAAAGATTTCCCCAACAAAATCAGCTAACTACATGTCAAACCTAAGAGATCCCTGGCTTTTCTGCTTGTAATTGCTGAAGTAAATTTCTGAGGCATTTTTTCCTGAGGCAATCCAACCACATAGAACCTCTACATAGAGGGCACCTTCCAAAACTTGCATGAAATTTCAGATAAACATTGTAGAGGAAATAATAGCCATAAGGAAGAGCTTGAGAAAGGGTTGCTGTATTTGGCCTGTAAAAAAATCCTCATCAAAATATTGCTCTTGTCTCCTGAGGAAGTAAACCCCACAGATATCATTAATGCACACGCTCACAAACCCAGTGAAAGCTCTATTTACCCTTTCTCCAATTATTCATCTTTCTAAGTAATCTCATGTAACTAGCAGGGAATAAAGCCAAGCCTGAGTTATTGTCTTCCTGTACATCTCATTAACTCCATCTTCCTCTTGCCCAACATCAGCAAGCTTCAATTTAACCCATTGGTATCAACTTTGAATTTTCCAAAGAACAAGACCTCATATTCCAAAGGTATGAACAATGAGTGCTCCAATTTCAGGTAACACACATTCCCCGTCCATCTCCTTCTGATCCAGCCCCTTTGTCATCCAATTTCGTTCCCTCCCCCACCTGGTTCCATCTGCTCATCATCTCTCCCTTATCTGCTTCCACTTATCATCTCCCTTCCTTATCAGATTCCCACATCTGCAGCCTCTTCTGTCTCCACATCACCTTCCAGCCCCTGTCTCAACCTCCACCCTCCCCTCACCTCATCTGGCTCCATCTAGAAACATAGAAAAACTACAGCATAATTCAGGACCTTCGGCCCACAAAGCTGTGTCAAACATGTCCCTACCCTAGAAATTACTTGGCTTACCCATAGCCCTCTATTTTACTCAGCTCCATGTACCTATCCAACAGTCTCTTAAAAGACCCTATCGTATCCACCTCCACCATCGTTGCCGGCAGCCCATTCCATGCACTCACCACTCTGAGTAACAAAACTTACCCCTGACATCTCCTTTATACCTACTTCCCAGCACCTTAAACCTACGTCCTCTTGTGGGCACCAATTCAGCCCTGGGGAAAAGCCTCTGACTATCTACCCGATCAATACCTCTCATCATATTATATACCTCTATCAGGTCCCCCCTCATCCTCTGTCACTCCAAGGAGAAAAGGCCGAGTTCCCTCAACCTGCTTTCATAAGGCATGCTCTGCATTCCAGGCAGCATCCTAGTAAATCTCCTCTGCACCATTTCTATGGCTTCCACATCCTTCCTGCAGTGAGGTAACCAGAACTGAGCACAGTATTCCAAGTGGAGTCTGACCAGGGACTTATATAGCTGCAACAATACCTCTCAGCTCCTACATTCAATTCCCCGATTGATGAAGGACAATACATCATATGCCTTCTTAACCACAGAGTCAACCTGCGCAGCTGCTTTGAGTGTCCTATGGACTTGGACCCCAAGATCCCTCTGATCCTCCACACTGCCAAGTGTCCTACCATTAAGACTATATTCTGCCATCATATTTGACCTACCAAAATGAACCACTTCACACTTATCTGGCTTGAACTGCATCTGCCACTTCTCAGCCCAGCTTTGCATCCTATCTATATCCCACTGTAACCTCTGACAGCCCTCCAAACTATCCACAACACCCCAACCTTTGTGTCATCCGCAAACTTACTAACACACCCCTCTGCTTCCTCATCCGGGTCATTTATAAAAATCACAAAGAGCAAGGGTCCCAGTACAGATCCCTGAGGTACACCACTGGTCACCGACCTCCATGCAGAATACAACCCTTCAACAACCACTCTTTGCCTTCTGTGGGCCAGCCAGTTCTGGATCCACTCTGCAATGCCCCCTTGGATCCCATGCCTCCTTACTTTCTCAATGAGCCTTGCATGGGGTACCTTATCTAACGCTTTGCTGAAATCCATATACACTACATCTACTACTCTCCCTTCATCGATGTGTTTAGTCACATCCTCAAAAAATTCAATCAGCCTTGTAAGGCAGGACCTGCCCTTGACAAAGCCATGCTGACTATTCCTAATCATATTATATCTCTCCAAGTGTTCATAAATCCTGCCTCTCAGGATCTTCTCCATTAGCTTACCAACCACTGAGGTGAGACTCACTGGTCTATAATTCCCTGGGCTATCGCTATTCCCTTTCTTGAATAAGGGAATAACATCTGCAACCCTCCAATCTTCTGGAACCTCTCCCGTCTCTATCGACGATGCAAAGATCATCGTCAGAGCTCCGCAATCTCTTCCCTCGCCTCCCACAGCAGCCTGGGGTACATCTCATCCGGTCCCGGCGACTTATCCAACTTGATGCTTTCCAAAAGCTTCAGCACCTCTTTCCTAATATCTACATGCTCAAGCTTTTCAGCCCACTGCAAGTCCCCACTACAATCTCCCAGATCTTTTTCCATAGAGAATACTGATGTCAAGTATTCATTAAATAACTCTGCCATTTTTACCAGATCCATACACACTTCCCCATTGCTGCACTTGATAGGCCCTATTCTTTCACATCTTATCCTCTTGCTCTTCACATACCTGTAGAAGGCCTTGGGGTTTTCCTTAATCCTGCCCACCAAGGCCTTCTCATGCTCCCTTCTGGATCTCTTAATCTTTCTTAAGCTCCTTCTATTAGCCTTATACTCTTCCAGATCTCTATCATTACCTAGCTCTCTGTACCTTTTGTAAGCTTTTCTTTTCCTTTTGACTAGATTTATTATAGCCTTTGTACACCACGGTTCCTGTATCCTCTTGTGACTCCCCTGTCTCATTGGAACATACCTATGCAGAATTCCACAAAAAGATCCCCTGAATATTTGCCACATTTCTCCCGTACTTTTCCCTAAGAACATCTGTTCCCAATTTAATCTTCCAATTTCCTGCCTGAAAGCCTCATAATTCCCTTTACTCCAAGTAAACACCTTTCTAGTCTGTCTGTTCCTATCTCTCCAGTGCTAACGTAAAGGAGATAGAATTATGATCACTATCACCAAAATGTTCACCCACTGAGAGATCTGACACATGACCAGGTTCATTTCCCAATACCAAATCAAGCACAGCCTCTCCTCTTGTAGGCCTATCTACATATTGTGTCAAGAATTGCTTAACAAACTCCTCCCCATCTAAACCCCTCACTGTCTGGAGATACCAATCGATGTTTGGGAAATTAAAATCCCCCATCACAACAACAGTTATTCTCACACCTTTCTAGGATCTGCTTCCTTATCTGCTCCTCAATATCCCTGTTACTTATTGGGCAGCCTATAAAAAACACCCAGTAAAGTTATTGACCCCTTCCTGTTCCTAACCTCCACCTACAGAGACTCCGTAGACAGTCCCTCCATGATGTCCACCTTGTGCAGCCGTGACACTATCTCTGATCAACAGTGCCACTCCCCCACCTCTTTTACCTCCCTCCCTGTCCTTTCTGAAACATCTAAAACCCAGCACTTGAAGCAACCATTCCGGTTCCTGAGACATCCAAGTCTCCATAATGGCCACCACATCATAGCTCCAAGTATTGATCCAAGCTCTAAACTCATCTGCCTTGTTCACAATAGTCCTTGTGTTAAAATAGACACATCTCAAACCGTCAATCTGAGCACATCCCTTCTCTATCACCTGCCTATTGTACCTACTACTAGCTTTCTCTATTTGAGAGCCAAACACCTCTTCCCCAGTCTCTCCAGTTCGGATCCCACCCCCCAACAATTCTAGTTTAAACCCTCCCCAGTAGCCTTAGCAAACCTACCCACCAGGATATTGGTCCCCCTGGGAGTCAAGTGCAACCCGTCCTCTTTGAACAGGTCATAACTGCCCCAAAAGACGCTCCAATGATCCAGAAATCTGAATCCCTGCTCCTTACTCCAATCCCTCAGCCACGCATTTAACCTCCACCTCATTCTGTTCTTATACCCACTGTCACTTAGCACAGGCAGTAATCCAGAAATTACTACCTTTGAGGTCCTGCTTCTCAACTTCCTTCCCAATTCTCTATAGTCTTTTTTCAGGACCTCATTCTTTTCCCTACCTATGTCGTTCATACCAATATGTACCACGACTTCTGGCTGTTCTCCCTCCCCCTTCAGGATATCTTGGACATGATCCGAAACATCCTGGACCCTGGCACCTGGGAGGCAAACTACCTTCCGAGTTTCTTTCCTGCGTCCACAGAACCGCTTGTCTGCCCACCTAACTAGAGTCCTACATCACTAGTGCCCTCCTCTCTCCTTCCCTACTCTTGAGCCACATGGCCACAGTTTGCTTTTTAAACTGCCTGCCCCTTACCTGCCGACGTCACGCGCCTGGGTAGTCCAGCCCTCACTATTCGCAGTTAAAAACTTAAAACATCTTAAAAAGAACCTTATAAAATCTAACCCTTATTATAAAAACCCTATTAAAAATAAAAACTCCTTTTTCTTCTCTCTCCTTCTCTGTCCTTGTCTCTCATCTCCACCTCACCCCATCCCCCTCCTAGATCCATCCGCCTATCATCCGTCTCGTCACCTGGTTCCACCTATCACCACCTATCACCTGCCAGCCACTGCCTCACCCCCCCCCCCTCACCTGGCTATCTCCCCTCTACTCCCTCCGTCCTGATGTTGATTTCCTTCTGCAGTTTGTTTTTTGTTCCAGATTGCCTTCTAGTATTAGACATTGAGAGTCTCGTGTCTCTAAATTCAATTTATGTTATTTATATTTTACTTGCCTTCATTCTGTTGCCTTGGATTGTTGCATGGAGACCAAAGTTCAGAGTCTCAGTGTTGAAGTCTAGTTTATTGTCATATGCACAAGTACATGTATGCACAGGTGCAATGAAACACTTGCAGCAGCATCATTTCCCATTTTAAGTGTCACCTGCATTATGCACATACATTTTGGGTACAGTTATGTTTGCAAATACACAATCCAGATAAACCTGGCTGATTCATTTGTGTGTTATTTAGTGTTGCTGTGTGCCTTTCATGTTAATCTCACCAATGTGATGAATGTGCATAACTAAGTTTCATGGGGCAAGACAAAAGGAGATAATAAGGGAACAAGAAAGGAAACAGAAAAATGTTTTTTTGAGCAGTTATAGACAACAGCAGTAGAATCAATACCAAAGGAAGTGTATGTGAGCAGTCATAAGTATTGAGTTTGTAAAGCAGTAGAGTAGATAAATAAAATAGGAGGTAATATTCCTCCAGTTCACACTGAACTACATTAGAACAGTATCAAGACCAAGAACAGAGTGAGCAGAGTGAATTAAAATGCCAAGCTATCAAAGCCTTTTAAAAGACACTTGGACAGGTACATGGATAGGAAAGGTTTAAAGGGATCTGGGCCAAATGCAGGCAAATAGGACCTGCTTGGATCAATATCTTGTTCGACACAGGTGAGTTGGGCTGAAAGCCCTGTTTTCATGTTGCATAACTCTATGACTCAGGAACATGCTTATATATAGATGCAGGTCTTTCAAACAATGAATGGATGATCTACACCGGGGTTTCCCCAGGATGGTGGGGATTACACTGTGTGCAGCAAATTCATTCCACAAACTTGAAAGAACCTGATGGCCATTTCTCCTCGAAGGAATATTTGAAGCCTGGTTTAAGGGAAGAGGTAGATGCTGTGGGAAAGAGACAGGTACTGAGGGAAATTGAGGAATGAACCAAAGTGTCTCCATGAAACAGAGCTGGAGAAGGAAGGCACCCTTCATGGTGGTATCATGGTGCAGGGAGCAGAAGTAGAAGAGGATGTTGTCGAGGCTGGTACAGGAAAGCCCAACAGTGAATCTATGAACATGGGGAGAGAGTGAGAGAAACAAGGCAGTGCAAGAAATGGGAAGGAAACAGGTAGAGATACTACCAACCATTGGTCCTGCATTGGTAACAGAGTGGGGAAGAAGGGGAGGAATCCTCGGGTGAGAGTTCATCTAACCATTTAAGAAATAAAAACAGACATGATAAAAGCATTTTTTTTGAACATTTTAGAAGTTTTGACGAGCTGTAACTTACCCAGAAGTTATGTCCATGGAAGATCTGCCCATTGGATGACATTACAGCCTCAGTGTCATTGTAGGTGGTCTTAGTCGTATCTGGGCTTTTTTGTTTTCCTTGGTAAGTCCCTGCCTCTATCCCTTGCCAATAAAGGGGACAATGTCGTTTGGTGAATCACCAAGCCTTAGTGCTTCATTTTAAGAGGCACAAAAGTTATTTTTTAAAAAAATAACAAAACATACAATGTAGAAGATAGAACAGTGCACCACAGAAACAGGCACTTTGGTCCACCATGTTGTACTGAACTAATTAACCTCAATGCTTAATTACAGTAGTCACTTCTGCCTGCACATGGTCCATATCCTTCCCTTCCATGCACATTCATATGCATATCTAAGAGCCTCTTAAGCACCTCTATCATATTTGCCTCCACCACCATCTCTGTCAGCACATTACAGGCTGTCACCCACCACTCTGTGTAAAAGGTTTGCCCCGCAAATCTCCTTTGAACTTTACCCTTCTCACCTTAAATGCATGCCCTCAGTATTAGACATTGCAAGCCTGGGAACAAGATACTAGCTGTCTACTCCATTTATGGCTGTCATAATTTTATAAACTTCTATTGGGTCTCACTTCAATCTCCATCGCTCCAGAGAAAACAACCCTCAAACTTCCTGACAGTGCCTGCCCTCTTATCCAGGCAGCATCCTGGTAAACCTGCTCTGCACCCTCTCCAAAGCATCTACATCCTTCCTCTTACGGGGTGATCAGAATTCAATGCAATACTCCAAATGTGGCCAAACCAGAGTTTTATAAATCTGCAGCATAACTTCCTGACTCTTGAATTTAATGCCTTAACCAATAAATGCAAACACACCATATGCCTATTTTACCACCCTCTCAACTTGTGTGGCCACTTTCAGAAAGCTATGGACTTGGACCCCAAGATCCCTCCGTACATCAACACTGTTTAGGGTCCTGCCATTAACGGTGTACTTTCCCTTTACATTTGATCTCCCAAGGTGCAACACTTCACTTGCCTGGATTAAACTCCATCTACCATTTTCCCATATCTGGGACTGATCTATATCCCACTGTATCCTTTGGGAATCTTCTACACTATCTGCAACACCACTAATATTTGTCTCATCTGTAAACTTACTAACCCACCCATCCACACTTTCATCCAGATCAGTTACATATATCACAGACAGCAGGGGTCCCAGTACAGATCCCTGCGGAATATCACTGGACACTAACCTCCAGCCAGAATAAGTCCCATCGACCACTACCCTGTCTTCTTGGGCAAGGCAATTCTGAATGCAAACAGCCAAGTCACCATGGATCGCAATCATCTTCATCTTCTGGATGAGCTTACCAATATCAAGTGCCTTATTAAAATCCATGTGGACAACAACCACTGCTCTACCTTCAACAATCACCTTCGTCACCTCCTCGAAAAACTCAATCAATTCAGTAAGACACTATTTGCCCCACACAAAGGCATATTGACTGTCCCTAATTGGGCCGTTGTTTTCCAAATGCTCATAAATTGTATCCTTAAGAATCCTCTCCATAGCTTTCCTACTACTGACGCAAGACTCACCCGTCTATAGTTTCCGGGGTCATCCCTATTTCCCTTCTTGAACAACAGAACAACATGAGTTACTCGCCAGTCCTCCAGGACCTTGTCTGTGGCTGGAGAGGACATGAAGATCTTGGCCCCAGCAATCACATCTCTTGCCTCTCTCAATAACCTGGAGTATATCCCATGAGGCCCTGGGGATTTATCCACCTTAATGTTATTTAAGACACCCAACATTACTTCCTCCTTTACCTTGAAATGCCTTAATGCATTAGCACGCTCCACACTGATCTCACAATCCTCCATATCCTTCTCCTCAGTAAATACTGATGCAAAGTACTCATTTAGAACTTCGCCCACATCCTCCGCCTCCAAGCATATTTTCCCTCCTTTATTCTTGAGTGGTCCTACCCTCTCCTGAGTAATCCTCTTGCCCTTGATGTATATACAAAATGCCTCGAGATTCTTTAATCTGACTTGTCAAGGACTTTTCATGGCCCCTCCTGGCTCTCCTAATTCCCTTGAGTTCTTTTCTGGCTTCTGTATATTCCTCAAGGGCCCTGTTCAATTTTAGCTTTCTAAACCTTGCATATGCTTCCATTTTCTTGACTAAATTCACAACCTCTCTCTTCATCCAAGATTCCATTACCCTGCCATGCTTGTCCTATCTTCCTACTGGAACATACCAGTCCTATACTCTGTGCAGCTGTTCTTTAAACACCCTCCACATGGCAGATGTGGACTTGCCCAAAAGCAACTCTTCCTAATTAACTCTCCCTGGCTCTTGCCTAATAATCTCGTAATTTGCCCTCCCCCAATTTAATACTTTCCTGCAAGCTCCATACTTATCCTTATTCATAGCTGTCTTAAAACTCATGGAGCTGTTCTCTAAATGTTCCCCCAATGAAAGGTCAATCACCTATTATCTCCCAATATAAGTTCCAGTATGGCCCCTCCTCTAGTTGACATATCCACATACTATTGTAGGAAACTCCACTGGTTGCACCAAACAAATTCTACCCTATCTAAACCTCCTGCACTCCTAGCTAAACCTCTTGCACTAAGGAGGTCCCAGTCTATATTGAGGAAGCTGAAGTCACCCACAACAACATCTGTTGTTTTTGCACCCTTCCCTAATCTGCCTGCATATCTGTTCCTCAATGTCCCAGTGGCTATTGGGGAGGGGGTCTGTAGTATAATACGGCACAATACAGGCCCTTCAGCCCACCATATAGAACAATATGGCACATAATGGCAATAATCCCAGCAGAGTGATTGCACCTTTCTCATTTCTGAGTTCTATCTATATGGACTCAGTGGAAGAGCCCTCCATTATGTCCCCTGCTAGTGCAGCCATAATATTGTCCCTGATTAATAGTGCAACTCCCCCATCCCCTTCCTCTGTTACCCCCCTCTCGATCTCTTCTAAAACATCAAAACCCTGGAACATTAATTATCCAGTCTTGTCTCTCTTTCAAGCAAGTCTCTGTAATGACCACAGCATCATAATTCCATGTATTGTTCTCTGCTCTGAGTTCATCTCCCTTATATTCTTTGCATTAAAATAAACAGATTTCAACCCTTCCATCCCATCGTGTCTATTACCTTGCTCCTGCCTACCCTTCCTTGCAGACTTCCTGGTCATGACATCCACCTTCCCTTCAATCCCTCCACTTTCTGACCTGGATCTCTGGTACCCATCCCCCTGCCAAAGGAGTTTAAACCTTCGAGTCGCACCAGTGAACCTCCCTGCCGGGATATTGGTTCCCCTCCAGTTAAGGTGCAACTGATCCCTCTTGTACAGATCGCCCCTGCCCCAGAAGAGGTCTCAATAATCCAGAAGTAAACAAATGCACTGAAAGAAAAAGATCAAACAGTGGAAATTTTAAGTGTTGGAATTTAGAACCAAGTGGCAGCACAAGAAGCAGCTGGACAGAGGTGGCTAATTTTTGAGATTGTGATTGTCAATCAAAATTGGCAGGGTCACTCATGGAATCCCCCTTCATAAGGTCAGCAAATTAAAGGAGAAGTAGAGCAGAGTTTGTCCTCAATCCTTTTAGATATAGTTTCCTTTTCACTTTCTGTTACCTTGTTTTAAAGCTCAGTCAAGTCAAGGAAACATGATCTGCCCTTTCACAAATTCCTGCTGTTTCCTTGTCCAAGTGGTTATTAATTTTCTTCTAGATTTTATTTTCTGTAAGCTTCCGTTGTGGGAAAAAGTTGATTCAGATCTCAAAGACAGAGGTATCCAGACACAGTCTTTGGATTTTAAAAAGAATTTATTTACAAAGACAAACACAGGAACAGAATAACGGGAACGGATGCACACTCACACACACGCACTCAGGTAATCGTGAAACATGAGGGGAGTCGCAGCAGGGGTGAAGTGCACACATGAACACACACGCTCACACACAGAGTAAGCTAATTATAAATGGTCAGGGAAAAACACAATACGGAGCCTGAACCCCTCCCTGCCTCTGGGAGGAGCAACAGTTCTACACTACTGGGAATCTGCTTAAAACGCCCCCAAACCCCTGTGGATACGCATACTCTTACCAGTGGTCCCTCGACGTGGTTTCAACCCCAGCAGCAATCAAAAGAGGAAGAGCAACACATATGTGGCATCCTTTATTGTGCTGGAGAGCTGGGTGGAATTAGCTCAGGTAATTCAAGAAGTCCAATGGGTCATGGCCAGGTATGAGAGGTGTGCACAGGGACCAACGGTCAGAGTGAGCTGCTAATGGCTGGGTGGGGCTAGACCCTGATTGACAGTGGTGTCACTTTCGACCAGTACTCAGTGGTGTCACATGACAGCCATGACCTTTCACATTACATTCCACCTCTCGAAAGTTAGACCCAATACCAAACAGGGGAATAGCTATAACTAAGCTAACAACTACACATCAGCATGCGGTACTAATGGAAGGCAGATGTGGTTCTAATAATCTGACAGGCACAGCACAAAATACAAATAGCTATTACAACTAAAACAAGGATTGTGGCCCAGTGGACGATAGTTGCCCACCATCTCCCCAGGGACCCAAATGGCCACCAGTTTCCCCATGAGGTATCATACTGGAGGAGCTGGTCCCCTGTATTTTGAATTTTAGCCACTGCGTATTCAATATGAGCAGCCAGGTTGGTGATGTTGCTGGACTCATCGGGGATAAAGGTACAGCACTCCTTTCCGACTACTGCACAGATTCCACCTTCTGCAGTGAGTAGGTAGTCCAGGGCCATCCGATTCTGAAGGGCCATCAGTCTGATGGCAGCCAGCTCCGCTGCCATCTTCGTCAGGGCATACTTGGTGCGTTGCAGTGACAGTTTCGTTTCGTCTCGTCAGCCATTTTCTGGAGCACGCTGGTCATCTTGATGACTTCTCAGGACAGTCGGGCCATGCCATACCTGGAAAAGGCAATCATCCAGAATCTCTTCACCTCCGTGATGGCTCTTTTGTCCTGGTGGCCACTGTATGCTGCGTGCTCCTGGAGATGGTCAAGCACGTGGATATAGGGAACCACAAATGCTGGAAAGCAGCAACCGTACCAGCTCATGGGGAGCCATGGGGAGGCATGGTGCCTGCAGACCCAGTGGGTGTTGTTCAAGGTCCAGCAAACTCCAAGCTTAGTGGCGCCGCTGGCGGTGGTCACTGTGGCCCCTGGGTACCAGTTGCTCTCGCAGTGACTGTGGCCAACTGAAAGGGTGAAATTGTGGTCGTTTTGGAATCTGCACCAGCATTCTCTCTGCTTATTCAGTGGCTGTAGGGTGATTCTGAGGGTCGGGACTTGGGTTAAGGTCAAATTGTAGGAAGGGAAATACCACTCCTGAAGCACCCACCCCATCGGGAATCACTGGAAAAAATATTCTGTAATGATGAGGAGAGTGGTGGGGGACTACCATCGGGCCCCCCCCAAACCGATATAGCGAACCCAACAGGCGCAAAAAATCTGTGTGAGTAGTTCATTTGGAGATCGTTGAGGGGGATCGCTGTGAGTGGTAGAGCTTCACCGGAGTGTGCTGGGGTTCAGAGGCAAATCCGGTAGTCTCATCAGTTGGAAGTGTTGGTGAATTCGTACACGATGCAGAGGAAGGTGTTTACAGGAGTCCCGACGTCGATCACTGCAGCGAGGAGGAGGAGTGATTGGACTCATGCCATCGTCCTGTAAGGGAGGGGGGTGTTGGAGTAACAAACTCATGCTCGGCGGGTAAGGTGTTGGGTATGAAGGCAGGATAGATTAGTTCGACCTGGGATCGTGACCCAAGGGGTGTCCCCAGGACCGCGTGCAACGACTTCTTCCTTCTGAGGGGGACCTTGTGGCTGTCGGACCCAGATCCTCCCGGAATCCTCAGTCTCGGGGAGTCCAGGGTATCGCAAGTTGGGTGGTGGGGAGTGAGTCAGATGGCGGGATAATGGAGACCCCCCCCTTGGCCAGTGGGCCATGTGTTGAGCTGATCGACGGCCTGCTGCAGCACGCCCGACCACCCCTGCAGTGTGCGGGAGGGTGTCAGTGTGCGTATCATTTCTTTCAGCAGGCTGTTCATACTTTCTATCAGGCCCGATGTTTGGGGATGGTAGGGGATATGAAACAGCCACGAGATCCCCGCCTCTGCCACCCAGTTTTGTACCTTAGCCCCAGCGAAGTGTAAGCCCTGATCAGATTGTACCTCCCTTGGGACTCCATAGATGTAGGAAAGGTACTGCAATCCTTTGATGGTGCTGTTCTAGTCGACCCTTTCACAGGGCACCACCACCAGGACACTGGAGTATGTGTCCACCATCTTCAGGGTGTATTGTTTTTTTATTACGGCGTGGGAGTGGTCCAATGAAATCTACTTGCCACACACGGCCCACTCCCGTGCCACAGTGAATGTGACCCGGTGGCCCTGCCAGCCAGCCTCGTGGTTTTACCTACTGGCAGATGGGGCAGTTTACGACAGTGGTCTTGCACTGATCCACTGTGAGGTCGGCCCCGAACTGCTCTGCCCAGGGCCGCGTACCATCAGCCCCTAGGTGACCGCTCTTACGGTGCCCCCATGCAGCTAGGATGCTGAGGTCAGGTTCATCCAGGGGAACAGTAGCGCAATGTATCTGGGCAGCCTGGTCCACAACGACATTATGGATGGCCTCCTGGGTATTTTTATGTGTATGGGTATCCATGTGATGGACTGATATGTGTCTCTGGGCGGCTTGTTCCCGGATATAGTGCCAGTGTTCCTGCCCCCAGAGGGGGCGTCCGTGGATTTCCCACCCTGTTTCATGCCACTGTGCCATCCACACTGCCATACTGTTGGCTACTGCCCAAGAATCAGTATAGATGTGGAGTGGCCTGGTGGAGTTCTGTAGCGTGAGTGCCACCGCCACTAGCTCGGCCAATTGACTGGACCCTCCCGCTCCCTCTTTTGTTAATGTTTTCCCCGTGGCGGGATGAAGTGCCGCCACTTTCCAATGCTGTTTCCCGTTTTTCCAGCGGCTGGAGCTGTCTGTGAACCAGGCGTGCAGTTTACAGGGGTCAAGGGAGTCGAAAGGTTGGCCCCAGGATATGGGGGAGGGCGTGATCTCGAGTACGTCTGGGGGTGGGTCCTGGGACTGGGGGAAGGACATGACCTGTTCGTGGAGGCGGCTGACCCCTTCTGGACCGGGTTCTGCCCGATCCGTGATGTACCACTTCCACTTCACTGTCGAGGACCTCTGGGCTCGGCCCTCTGTGTGTGGAGTCAGGGGACTTGACCCAACGCATTATGGGCAGATGGGGATGAAGGACCACGGGGCCAGCACCAGTTTGGGGTTCTGTTGCGAGGAGCACCAGGTAGCAGGCCAGCAGCTGGCGCTCAAAAGGGCTGCAGTGGGTGGCAGCCTCCGGCAGTGACTAGGTCCAGAAGCCGAGCCGGACTCTGCGCCCCTGTACCTTCTGCCAGAGGCTCCACTCGGCCACCGACTCGCTAGCAGAGACCTGCAATTTGAAGGGGACGCCTTCCTGGTGGAAGGCGAGGGGCAGGGCTTGCTCTACCACCTGATTGGCTGCTTCAAAGGCAGCCTGCTGTTCAAGCCCCCATAAGAAAGTGGCTTTCTTGCAGGAGATCTTATAGAGGGGTCTCAGGAGTATGGTTAGGTGGGGGATGTGTTGCCGCCAGTAGCCAAGGAGATCCACGAAACTCTGGGTGTCTGTCTTGTTAGTGGGGAGAACAAAATTTAAAATCTTGTTCCTCGCAGTTTCAGGGACGTCTCTCCTGCCTGCGTGCCATTGGATTCCCAGGAACAATACACTTTGGGCTGGGCCTTGTATCTTTTCCATATTAATGCCCCAGCCCCGCTCCCTGAGAGAGGATATTAACATATCAAGGGCCTCCGAGACAATAACCTCCGAAGGCCCCTGTAGAATACGTCATCAGTATAATGGGTGGCTGACATCCCTGGGAGAAAGGGAATGGCTTGAAAGTCCTGGGAGATTAACCCATGACAAATCGTGGGGCTGTGGATGTACCCTTGTTGTAGGCGTTGGAATGTATATTGTCTCCCATTCCAGGTGAATACAAATTGGTCCTGGGAGGTCTGGTGGAGGGGGATAGAGAAAAATGCATTAGCCAGGTCTACCACTGCATACCATGGTTTGTCTGGGCGCCCTGCAATATTCTCCACCAAGCTGACGATGTCGGGTACTGCGGACGCGAGAGGGGGGAGCAGGGGTAGACTTGTTCAAGTGCCTGTAGTCCACCATCATTCACCAAGTCCCGTTCTTTTTGCAGACGGGCCAGACGGGGCTATTAAAAGGGGAGGCTGTGGGTCTGATGACTCCCTCCCGCAGCAGGGCTTGGATGGCCTCTGTAATGTCTTGGTGTCACCCCCGGCACCCTATACTGCCAACTGCAAACAACCTTGGAGGGAGGGGGAACAACGATCGGTTCCCGCTTGGCCGCCCCGACAACCACCGTAGCCTGGGCTACTCCAAAGGTGAACTTGCCCTGGTTGGTGTGCAGGGACTATCCCTTTAAAACCTTAATCCTCAGTATACATTCCGCAGAGTCTGCGATTAGAACAGTCACAGTTTGGGGAGGTTGGTTCCCGATGGTCATACCGACCCTGACCTCCTTTGCGGGCAGAAGGGAAGCCCCCAACACCTCTATCTGCATTTGGGCCCCCTTCCATGCAGCGGGGTTCCCTGGGACGATGGTGTGCTGGGCACCTGTGTCAGTGAGTGCCACCCACCTCTGCACATTCCCCTTTCCCCAGTGTACCACTACGGGTATGTGTGGCCTCAGGTCCCCTGGGCATGGAAGGGCGACGGAGCAGACGCGCTGGGGACCCTGGCCTTCACCCTATGGGAGCGGAGTGGGGGGCTGCCACCCCTGTCGGTGAGGGTTCCTGCTGGCAGAAGTGGGACGTTTCCTGTCGCAGCAGGTTTCAGAGCTGAGCCCGGAGGGCAGGGAAGGCTGTTTCAGGTGGGGGAGGTGCGGAAGCAGTATCGGTGTCTGCAGGGGCAGCCCACATGGTCCAGCAGTTGGGGGCGCCCCGTGTCGGACTTGGCCCCAGGGTGGTCGTGGGTCTTCCCCCGGCCAGGCTTTCCCCTTCAGAGCTCCTTTCATCGCGCATGTAGAGCGGAGGTCTTGACCCCATCTACGCTAGCGTGGTCCACCCCTGCGCGTTACAGGTCCAGGTACAGCTGCTTGCTCGTGAGATGATGAGTGGTGTCCCCAGCCCTCATCTCCGCTCTATGGACCTGCGTGGGTGCCCCCCGCTGCATGTATTGATTCGGGAAGTGATGGCTTCCCGAATGGTCTTCCCACTGGCGGGTCCCATGAGGGGCAGGACCACTGGCCTCAAGTCAGGGCACGCGGTGGCGACCAGGTACCCTGCTAGCGCACTGGTCGCGGTGGTGTTTTCTAGCAGCTCGAGGTCGCCTGTCCCTGAGTAAGTGCCAGTCACTAGCACCCATTCCCGGATGACCCTGGTGCCCTCACTAACTGTGCTCATTGTGGTCGCCCGTATAGGTCCCACTCCAGGAGGGTATGGTACCGGACCCTCACGGTGGTCGCTATCCAATCCCACAGAGTAGCGGTGTCCCCGATCCCTCCCAGTGGCGCCCGCAGACCATTATTAATACTCTGCTGATCAGATAAGCTCCCCAGGGTGCTCGCTTCCTGGTGAGAGAGGCTCATGTTGGGGGCCCCCTCATCCCATATCCAGAGCAGCTACTGGGCCAGCTGTTCGTCCGACCATTGGTGGTACCGATCAGCCAACTGGGTGGACTCCTTGACGGAAAAGTACCGGGTCTCCGTGGTCTCGGAGGGACCGTGGGCTCTTTCCTCTGCGGGGATCCCATCCTGACTCCCTTCCCTCCTGTGGCAGACCTGGGACCGCGTGGTGATGGGCGAGCCTGCAGGGGCTCGGGTGCATAGGATGGGGGGTGGGTATGATGGGGCTCGGGCTCTTCGGGTACCCCCTCCTCATGCTCATCCATCCAAATGTCCCCATCGCCCAGCCATTCATCCAGCTTGTCTCTGCGCTGGACCAAAGCTCGGATTTTAAACAGGTCTGGTTGTCAGCCAGACCAGCGGGCAGCTTGTGCCTGCTACACCTGGATCAGCTGGCAGGCAACCTCAGTACCCCTGGCCTCGAGGTTGTTGGCCCGGGTCTGGGCAGTCTGCACTGCCTCCTGGAGTGTGCAACATCACTGCCAGAGTGTATCTATCTCTTTCCCCCTCTGAAGACATGTGTTCTGCAGCTGGCTAGTAATCTCAACCTGACACCTCAGAAGGGACTCCAGGAGCCAGAAGGCACCCCTTTGGTGCTGGGAAACCCCGACTTCTGGAGGAGGGCCACCACATGGTTCCCTAGTTTCTTACCACATGGATCTAACTGCTCAGCCCAGTCCACTGGTTTACCGTTTACCAGCAGACTGGCCAAGCTCCCAAATCCCTCGCTCTCGTCGGTCCACCCGGGAATCCTCTCTTCAGTGTCTACACTTTCCTTCATTTCCCTTGTTCCAGAATATCCTCCCCGCGTCTGTGTGCGGCCAAGACATTTGGGACCCTGCTTGCAGTGCTAATTGCTGAGGGAAAAGGTTCTTTCGGGTCTCAAAGGCAGGGGTATCTGGACACAGTCTTGGATTTTAAAAAGAATTTATTTACAAAGACAAACACGGGAACAGAATGACGGGAACGGATGCACACTCACACGCACGCACTCGGGTAATCAGGAAACATGAGGGGAGTCGCAACAGGGGTGAAGTGCACACACCCAAACACACACACACACACACACACACACACACAGAGTATGCTAGTTACAAATGGTCAGGGAAAAACACAATACGGTGCCTGGATCCCTCCCTGCCTCTGGGAGGAGCAATGGCTCTACGCTACTGAGAATCTACTTAAAAATGCCCCTAAATCCCTGTGGAACCACACACTCTTACCAGTGGTCCCTTGATGTGGTTTCGACCCCGGCAGCAATCAAAAGAGGAAGGGCCACACACATGTGGCATCCTTTATTGTGCTGGAGAACTGGGTGGAGCTAGCTCAGGTAATTCAGGAAGTCCAATGGGTCATGGCCAGGTATGAGAGGTGTGCACAGGGACCAATGGTTAGAGTGTGCTGTTAATGGCTGGGTGGGGCTAGACCCTGAATGATAGTGGTGTCACTTTCGACCAGTACTCAGTGGTGTCACATGACAGCCATGACCTTTCACATTACAGCTTCTCCACTGCTCTGTTGAACTATAACTGCCAAGATCATCTTATTCCTAAAGTTTGAACGGTAGACTGTAATGCTTGCAGATCTCCAGTCCTTGGGTACCACAACTGTACTTTAGTAGGACAATAGGGCCATAAGATATAGGAGCAGAATTAGGCCATTCCGCCCATCGAGTCTGCTGCGCCATAGAAGGACTGAAGAATTTTGGGCAAATTCTACTCCAATCTTCCACAACTACCTGGGACATATCACCCACACAGGGCAACGTATGAACTTTAAACATCCTGACATCTTGCTCTTTCATCATAACTTTGGGGACGTTCCTTCAGCAAAACCAAGTTCTCTCCCTTCACCAATAATAACCATTCTGCACACTAACTTACCCAACAGTCACAACCCTCTGACTGTTAATATAAGATTCCATGGTATGTTAGCTGCACATCTATTCTCACATTACCAATTTACCTTCTAATTCTGCATCATGATATTCTCTAACTTCTTTTATCTTCTATGGTGCTCAAACATTCATAATCCTTCTTGCACTTAAATTTTGCCTGAGCTATCTCCTCTCTAAAGGCTGCTCATTGCTTCATTGGAGTCATAGAGTCATACAACACAGAAACAGGGACTTCAGCTCAACTCATCTATGCCGACCAGGTTTCCCAACTATGTTACTCCTGTTTGCTTGCATTTGTCCCGTATCCCTCTAAGTCTTTCTATCTATTTACCTCTACAAATGTCTTTTAAGCTTTGTAATTGTACCTGCCTCTACTACCTCCCCTGGCAGCTCATTCCATACACCCACCACCGGCTGTGTGAAAAATTTGCCCTACAGGTCCCCTTTAAATTTTTCCCCTCTCACCTTTTATGCCCTCTAGTTTAGACTTCCTGACCCTAGAAAAAAGTCTGTGGCTATCTACCCTATCATGCCCTATTTGTTTATTTTATAAACTTCTATAAGATCATTCTTCGGCCACTTTCATTCCAGGGAAAACAGTCCCAGCTGCTCTAATCTCTCCTTATAACTGTATCAATGTTTGGCTGACTTTGACTCCAATCCACTCACAGCACATCAAGCATCATTTTTTTGAAATTAGCGCACATTTAGTTTTAGTATTTTCCTTCTAAATTTTACCATGTCCCATTGATAGGTAATAAAAACCTTACAATATGATGATTACTCTTGCCAAGATGCTCCCACCATTCCCACGATTTTAATGGAGTAATCATCTCAATCCCCAATGGGCAGGAAGATTCATCAGCAACAATATTTCCCTGAAAAGAAACTCCTCGCATTCTCCACTATTAACATATTTTGGAATTTCTAGGCTACTTTATCATTCATCTTTGTTCTTATGCCCCTCAGAAGTTTCTTTGAAATCTGCTCCTCTGTTTGCCTCTATTGTGTCAGCATAGAAGAAGATTAAAGAGCAGAGGGCTGAAAGCTAACGATGTTCCTCTTCCTAAAATGCCTATATTCACCAAACAGTGCAAGATTAGTATACAGATGTTCTACATGGAGAGATCCATTCCCTCACCACCATTTTGAACAGCATTATGCTGAACGGACTTTCACACAGAATGTTTGCAACAGGAATGCAGAGACATTTTACGGTCCTGGGCCATCTTTTGACACTCTTGTTGAGGCTTGCAGAGTTGTGGGGATCTCCAGTTGTGTATAACCTCAAAGTTCTCTTTGGGCTGGCAACAGAAATAGAGGAAAAGCCCAGCAATTAGTCCCAGCAATTAGTGGTATTCAGTCAAATCACAGGATAACCATTCTGTTTATCCCATCACCTCGTCCCCTTGAGTAAGAAACATTCGTGTGTTCCTATCTGCAAAGCTCCATTTATTCAAGCATTCACAAGAAGGTCAGAGGGGCAGACTGGTGGGGCAGGGTTAGCAGAGGCTGGGGTAGAAGAGAATTAACCTATGAAGAGGGAGGGTAAGGCTCTCTTGCTCCAGTGATAAGCCACAACAGGACACAGGGACCTGCGCCACGGTCCATGTGTCCTGTTATGGCTTATCATTGGAGCAAGAAGAAATCACCTTTTTAGTGAAGTATATTATTATCAGCAGACTTTCTGTCAAGATCTCTGGTTATAATTGCTACAAGGTATACATTTGTCATCTGGATTTAACAGCTGCCTGCTTAATGGAACAGCTCATTTCAGCCAGTCAGATTGCTAAGACCTGCCAATGCTTGATGAAGTGCAAAGGTGGTACTTGTGTTTAATTGCTGAGCTTATTTGAGACAGAGCTTATTCGGTGCATTCAGGTTCTGAAGTACTGTCCTTTCGTATCTAAGGCACGGATGCGTTTCAGTGCAAAGATTTGCTCTCAGGAAAGGGCACAAATAAAATTAATTCTGGCAACTCCAATCTGTTTGCTCTTGGGCATAAGTCCACATATGAAAGCAGCATTAATTTGGGAATCTCATTCTGTGAGCCTGCGGCATGGAGTGTGTGGAATAGCAATGTCAGATTACCTTGGTAATGGATTTGTTTTGTTGTGGGGCTTGGAAGCCTGATATCTCTGCAATGCAGCTTTCTAATTCATAAGCTACCTGTAATTCCTTATTGTAGACTCCCCAGAAGTAACGTGAAAATGCCCCAAATAATAGCATGGACAAACTTTGGGCAAAGTTATGCTGATAACTATAGTGAGTATTCTTAATTTTCAGATCTCCTCATTTTATAACAGCCAAGAATGAAGTTAGATTGAAATAATTTTACAGGAGTCAGCGAAGACCAGAGATAGAGTTAAATTTAAGTTAGTTGATTATTGTCACATGTACCATGGTACAGTGAAGACTTTGTTTTGCATGCCATCCATACAGATCATTTCATCACACCAGTACGTCGAGGTTGTACAAGGGGAAAAGCAATAACAGAATGCAGAATAAAGTGTTACAGTTACAGAGAAAGTGCAGTGCAGGCAGACAATAAGGTGCAAGGCCATGTCGAGGTAGATTGTGAGGTCAAGAGTCCATCTTATCGTACAAGAGGTCTGTTCAATAGTCTTATGACAGCGGAATAGCAGCTGTCCTTGAGCCTGGTGGTATGTGCTTTCAGGCTTTTGTACCTTCTGCCCTATGGGTGAGGGGAGAAGAGAGAATGACCGGAATTAATAATATCCTTGGGTGGGAGAACTGGTGAATCTGTAGTTCATACCAATATCCTTGCATTAACCAGCAACATCCATTTTATAGTGCCCAACTTTCAAATTAACATTCCTTGAGGCTTTGAATGGAAGAGGTAATCAACATTAACGTATGGTCATAGGAAATGGCTGTGTCTGCTAACAGCAAACTCTCTGAGGATCAATGCCTGAACTTCAATATCTAATGGTCATTTGTGGGTTATCTTGCTTTACTCGGGGTTTCACTAGGGCACTTGCTGTCTTGAGCCATCCCTGCAGCCCTGACACATTTTCCAAGTGAGAAGATGCCATGTCCTGTGCAGTACACCTTTTGGACAACTGCAGGGCAACTTGGAGAACATTGTCCGAGGGCCACTCATTGGGGCATTCCAGGACAACTCCTAAAACTTCAGTAAAGCAACTGTTAATCTGATGCAATGTGCCTGTGATGCTGCTGCAAGTAAGTTTTTCATTGCACCTGTGCACACATGTACTTGTGCATGTGACAATAAACTTGACTTTGACTTTTCTCAACAAGTCTCATCTCCCGGGAGACACCAGACACCTACCCTCCCAGTCTCAGACACCCCTGCACCTGATACAAACTCCTCAACACCCAATCCACTGTTTCCTCCACAAACTCCAAGTCCTTCTCTTTGCCTTCAGTCATCTGGTCCATCCATAAATCTATACCCCCCAGCTTCTGTTCGCACCTACTCCCACACACATCAATCGTAGGCCAGGCTCTGCTCTCGATCTCCCTTCCCCACAACCTGAGCCAACAACGTCAATCCCAGTCAGTCCCATACCTGATTACACTACCACTGAACACCCTGTTCTAAGGACATATCACAGCACATGCACCCCTCCAACCACAGGCCCAAACAGGACTGTGGATAGCCTCCAAAGCCCAACCTCAAATTCCTGCCTACCGGGATACAGGAGGCATCATTGCACAGGATAAATTTGGAACGCCAATTCATTGTAACCAAGGTCTTGGTCCTCAGTTGCATTTGAAGTTTGATACATGAGCATCACATCACATCAATCCAGCATTTCTTGGAGGGGCACAGGGATTTCTGGGCACACTTTTTCTGATTTACTGTCTATGGCCTGGCCTGACAATGGAGAACAGTGAGTCTGTGTAAAATCAGATGAATGTAGTACAGTGCATGGATATCCAGGAGCAGTGTACCTTGTGATGAGCTGCTCATCCAGAGATAATCCCGTGTGATACGCAAAGCAGCTCTAAAAATAAATAGTCCAAACCCATGCCCCTTTTTGTTCATGATCAAATAAATTACTAACTTCCCAAAGACAAACCTTGGGCAGTTCAGAAGGTACTTTAACTACCTCAAAGCCAAACTGATCGGTGGCAAGTTACTGATTAACATGATTTTCATTGGGATGTAATGTGATATGCTTGATTTTTGCTCACTGCCCGTGTCATTATACACCATTCACCTCCATTGTGCCCCTTGCAAACATCAAATTGCTTCCGGAGAAAGATGCACTCCCAGAGGTTGCAGCTCTCTCTCAATGACATGTCGTTTATGTCTGACAAGAAGTGGCCAAAATTGGACAATGACATTTTCTTCAGTAACAAGTTAGAAAATAATTCACAATCACGTTCCTGCCTATCGAGATTCACAGCAGGGCAGCTCACATCAGTGGGAAACAGAGTTAACGTTTCAGATCGAAGACCCTTCATCAGAACTGGGAAGGAGACAAAAGAAGCTCGTTAAGCTGCAGGGAGGGTGGGAGAGGTGAGGTGTCCGACAGGGTAAAATGGGGGTGAGCAGGGGGATAAACTGCAAACAATGTTATCTGGTCAGTTAGAGAGTGAGAACACAGACAAAAGAATCTGGACAAGAGAGTGCAGGAGCTGCGAAATGCAGGTCATGGTCTCTCAGTCACGGATCTCATTTCCTTGGCAGATCTTCCCTTCACAATTTTCAGTCTTATATTGTCCCAGCCTCACAGAGCCCTCTTCTAACTCTTGCCCAACGTGCATAAGTAGGACTGCTCTTGTTTATGTTTGCAACATCAAACTTATTTCTTCCTACCATGACTTCATCCTTTCTCCTCTGGCCCAGTCCCTTCCCACTCTTACCTCAGATACCCTCTGCCACTTTGACCTTGTCCATTTCTTTGGTCCCAACAGGCTCATCCTCATCATGGACATACAATCCCTTTACACCTCCATCCCACATCAAGATGGTCTGGGAGCCCTCTGCTTCTTCTAGAGCAGAGACCCAACCAGTTCTCCTCCACCAACATGTTCATTAGCCTGACTGAAATTCAACTCCACTTACTTCCTCCAGATCAAAGGTGTAGCTATGGGTATCACATGGCCCAACCTGTCTTTTTGTGGGAGGTATAGGTGGCAAGTTTTTTACACAGAGAGCAGTGGATGCCTGGAATGTGCTGCCAGAGGTGGTAATGGAGGCAGATATGATAGAGGTGTTTAAGATGTTCCTAGAGAGGTTTAAGAGGTTCATGAATGTGCAGAGAATGGAGGGATATGGACATTGTGTAGGCAGAAGGGATTAGTTAGTTAGGCATTTAATTGCTAGCTTAGTAAGTTTGGCACAACCTTCACATGGTCATTCTCTGACTCTTCCCTTTTCTTGATCTCTTCCTCGACAAGCCGACTGAGCCCCACAGTTATCTCAGCTACTCTTCATCCCACCCTGCCTCCTGCAAAGATTCTATTCCATTCTCCAAATTTTGTTCTATCTCCATGGCATTTGCTCTGATGATTAGACTTTCTGTACAGCTGCCTCTGAAATTTCTTCCTTCATGCTGAATGGTGGCTTCCCCACATACGTTAGACTATTGTTTATTGACTACATCTCTGCCTTCAATACAATAATTCCAAGCAAGCTTGTCACCAAACTCCGAAACCTAGGACTCATCACCTCCCTCTGTAACTGGATCCTTGACTTTCTAACCAACAGACCACAATCAGTGAGGATAGGCAGCAACACCTCCGGCACGATTATTCTCAACACTGGTGCCTCACAAGGCTGCATCCTCAGCCCTCTACTCTACTCCCTATACACTCATGACTGTGTGGCCAGATTCTGCTCTAACTCCATCTACAAGCTTGCAGGTGATACCACTGTCGTAGGCAATATCTCAAACAGCGATGAGTCGGAGTACAGGAAGGAGATAGAGAGCTTAGTGGAATGGTGTCATGACAACAACCTTTCCCTCAACGTCAACAAAACAAAAGAACTTGTCATTGACTTCAGGAAAAGGGGCAGTGTACATGCACCTGTCTACATCAATAGTGCTGAGGTCGAGAGGGTTGAGAGCTTCAAGTTCCTGGGAGTGAGCATCACCAAAAGCCTGTCTTGGTCAAATCACATAGAAGCCACAACCAAGAGAGCTCACCAGCACCTCTACTTCCTCAGGAGGCTAAAGAAATTCAGTTTGTCCCCTTTGACTCTCACCAACTTTTGTAGATGCGCCATAAAAAGCATCCTCTCTGGATGTATCACAGCTTGGTATGGCAACTGCTCTGCCCAGGACTGCAAGAAACTGCAGAGAGTTGTGGACACAGCCCAGCACATCACAGATAACAGCCTCCCCTCCTTGGACTCTGTCTTTACCTCTTGCTGTCTTGGTGAAGCAGCCAGCACAATCAAAGACCACTCCCACCCAGGACATTCTCTCTTCTCTCTCTTCCATCGGGTAGAAGATACAGGAGCCTGAGGGCACGTACCACCAAACTTAAAGACAGCTTCTACCCCACTGTGATAAAACTATTGAACAGTTTCCTTATACATTGAGATGGACTCTGACCTCACGATCTACCTTATCGTGACCTTGCACCTTATTGCACTGTGCTTTCTCTGTGGCTGTGACACTTTACTCTGAACTGTTATTGTTTTTACCTGTACTACATCAATGCACTCTGTACTGACTCAATGTAACTGCACTGTGTAACGAATTGATCTGTATGATCAGTTTGTAAGACAAGTTTTTCAGTGTGCCTCGGTACAAGTGACAAGAATAAACCAATACCAATACCAATAATCCAGGCAACATCCTGGTAAACCCCTTCTGCACCCTTTCCACAATCTCCGCTTCCTTCCTATAATGGGGCGACCAGAACTGCACACAATACTCCAAGTGAGGTCTGACTAAAGTTTTATATAGCTGCAGCATGACTTCCTCACTCTTATACTCAACACCCTTACCAATGAAGGCAAGCATTCCATAAGCTTTCTTTACCACCTTATCCACTTGCATAGCCACTTTCAGTGAACTGTGGACTTCGACCCCAAGATCTCTCTGCACCTCAATGCTATTAAGGAGCCTACCATTAACTGTACACTTTCTCCTTTCATTTGACCTCCAAAAGTGCAACACCTCACACTTGCCCAGATTAAACTCCATCTGCCACTTCTCTGCCACATCTTTAACTGATCTATGTCCCACTGTATTCTTTGATAGTCCTTTACACTGTCCACAGCTCCACCAATCTTCGTGTCATCCACAAACTCGCTTATCTCCCCATCTACATTTTCATTCAAATCACTGATACATATCACAACAAAAGAGCTCCCAGCATCGATCCTTGTGGAACACCACTGGTCACGGACCTCCAGCCAGAATAACAGCCTTCCACCTGACTCTCTGTCTTCTATGGGCAAGCCAATTCCAAATCCAAACTTATAATTCACTCTGGATCCCATGCATCTTTATCTTTAGAATCAACCTACCATGAGGGACCTTGTCAAATGCCTTACTAAAGTCCTTGTAGATAACTTCCACTGCCTTACCCTCATCAAGCACCTTCGTCACCTCCTCAGAAAATCAGTCAAGTTTGTAAGACATGACCTGCCCTTCACAAAGCCATGCTGACTGTCCCTAAGCAGGCCGTGCCTTTCCAAATGTGCATAAATCCTATCCCTCAGTATCCTCTTCAACAGCTTCCCCACCACTGACGAGATGCTCAATAACCTGTAATTACCTGGATTATCCCTATTTCCCTTCTTGGACAAAGGCACAACATTTGCTACTCTCCACTCCTCTGGGAACTTGCCTGTTGCTAGTGAGGACACAAAGATCATTGTTAAAGCCACAGCAATCTTCTCACTCGCTTGTTTCAATATTCTGAAATATATGCCATCAGGTCCTGGGGACTTATTCACCTTAGTATTTTTCAGAAGACCCAACACTACCTCCTCCTTAATCTCGAAATGTCCCAGCACATCAGCATGGCCCACTCTGTTTTCACTGCCCTCCAAATCTTTCTCCTCAGTAAATACCGATGCAAAGTTCTCATTTGGCACCCTCAGCCACTTGCTCTGACTCCATACAGAAAATCCGTCCTTTTCCTTGAGTGAACCTCTTTTACTTCATGTGAATATAAAATGCCTTTGGATTCTCCTTGATCCTGCTCACCAAGGACTTTTAATGGCCCCGTATGGCCATTCTTAGTGCCTGCTTGAGAACTGTCCTGCTATCTTCATATTCCACAAGGGCCCAGTCTGATTTTAGCTTCCTCACCTTAGGTATGCTTCCTTTGTCTTCCTCACTAAATTTAGGACCTCTCGGATCATCCAAGTTGCCTTACCTTACCCTACTTGTCCCTACTTCTTTCTGGAATATTCCGATACTGAACTCTGCTCAGCTTGTCTTTAAACAACTCCCACATGTCAGATGTGGACTTATCCGATAGCAGCTGCTCCCAATCAATGCCCCTTAGCTCCTGTCTTATCCTTTCATAATTTGCCCTCCTCCAATTTAGTACCTTCCCACAAGATCCAATTTTATCCTTACTCATAACTATCTCAAAACATGAGTTGTGGTCACTATTCCCAAAATGTTCACCCACCATTAGGTCTGTCACCTGGCCTGGATCATTTCCCAAAACTTGGTCCACTATGTTCTCTCCTCTAGTTGGACTCTCCACATACTGTTTCAAGAAACCCTCTTGGATGCACTGAAGAAATTCCACCCCAGCTAAGCTTCTTGTATTAAGTTTCAGTCAATACTGGGGAAGTTAAAGTCCTCCACTATGACAACCCTGTTGTTTCTGCACTTTCCATAATGTCTCTGCATATCTGTTCCTCCACCTCTCAGTGGCTTTTGGGGGTGGGGGGGAGGTGCCTATAGTATAATCCTATCAGCATAATTGCACCTATCCTGTTTCTGAGCTCCATTCAAACTGCCTCTGTGGATGAGCCCTCCAGTATGTCCTCTTTGAGTACTGATGTTGCACTCTCCCTTATTTGTAGTGCAACCCCTCCATCTCTTTTACCCCCCTCTATCACGTCTAAAACAGTGATACCCTGGAACGTTTTGCTGCCAGTATTGAACTGCACTATCTATTTCCCAATTCATCAGCAAATGGCACAGGCAGGTAATCCTGAGGTCACAACCCTGGGAGTCCTAGCTCCCTAAAATCATTTTCTGTGCACAGTATTCTTGGGGCAATCTCAATAAGTAAGTCCCATTTTCCTGATCTTTCACCACAAACCTTCAAAATCTTCCTTTTCAAATGTTTATTGAATTTGCATTTGGAAGTTATTACTGAATCTGCTTAAACCAACCCTTCAGTTTTAATTTTACTCCATTCACTTCCCTGCTTACATCCAGGATTACAACAACTCACGAGCATTCTCCCATCTCTATTATTCTTATGTTTTTTCTAGATCTGTGTCTGGTGCTTGCCAATCCTCCTTTCACCGGAAATAGTTTCTCCTTACTTACTCCATATAAACTTTTCTAACTCTGGATACCTCTGCCAAGCATCCCTTTTGCCTTCCAAAGGTGCACAAACTTGGTGAAAAATTGACATGCACTGAATTTCCAGGGAAGTGAATGGAATAAGATTAAAACAGGAGAGAGAGTTAATAAAATAGCTGAGTGAAAATAGGAAGCCATAGAGCAGGAGAAAGAGTGGCAGCAAGAAGACTTGCAACTTCAAACAATTCCCAGGCAAATCTCAGCTCCATGAGATCCCACCTCGTGAGATATTAAGCTATGTTCTCCAACATGAAAACACAGAGCAAAAAAGCTTCTACAACATTGGCAAATATATATGTTTTACTCATCTCTTCATTCCTATTCGGACTCTTCCATTTACCATTTTCATTTTCCTTTCATTTAACTTTTCTATTTCCTATTTTTCCTTTTTGTCCGGCTTGTGACTGTGAATGAGCCACACAAAGACTGGAGCTGTAGATGTACAAGGTCCTTATTCAGTACAGGACTATCCCTGGTGGAAGACTCTTTCCTGGGAGAATCTCTCAGTAGACTCTCTGGACAACCTCACTGAACTGAAAATACATTGAAGTTTTCTATTCTTTAAGCATTAAGATGACAACAGGTGATTAAACATGGTTTCATCTTCAACATTTTTGGTGTAGATATATGACTCTATAGAATTACACATCTACAATGGAGCACATCTCAACTGACAAGAACACCTCTGAATATTCAAGCACATTTGCTGGGAATCGAGACACTCAGAACAGCCTTCTTCTCCCACTCCACTGAGAGATAGCTCTCTCTGTAGACAATCGTATGTCTTCATGTAAATATCCTTGGCCTAGATTGAAGACGGGTTCTCATTTATATTAATGGCTGCTACCCCCATAACTCCTGAAGGATGTCCCGCATCTAACAATCCCTATCACTCCATCCCTCTATCCTTCATTGCCCCTTCCCCAACCCCCCCACATCCCACTCCTCCCTTTGATTTCCCTTATTCCCCGACCATGTGTTCCTGCCTCCTACTTATTCATTCCATTCTTCCTTTTGCTCCACACTATCCCTTGTCCCATTTTCCCCTTCAACTTTCCCCATACTCTTCTTCTCAATCCCTACTATTCCTCACTGCTTTTATCCATTCTTCAATTTTTCCCTGGTATGGTGATATTTTTTGATCTCTTAATTATATTTCCATGGAAAGAATTTGGGAAAAGGAGTAATTTGAACTTCTGTTTCATAATATGGACTTGCAATTATTTTTAACTGTGACCCGTAAAAGACGATAGATGCTAATGAGCTGTCTTTGATGTTCTTATCTCATACTGTAAATCAACAGCAATTAGTTGGTTTGCCTCAATAATTTGTAACTGCCTTATTCTTTATTTCCTTTTTCTTTTACTTTTTAACATTTTAAACAGCCTCAGATATACTCAACAATTTTTTTACAATTTTACTAATTTTCAAAGATATTCCTTATCTCTGTGCCAACACATGGAAGTAAAGGCAGCAGTGGTGAGTCTTCAAATTCTATCACGTTATTGGGATGAGCGCATTTAAATGCTCAAACTCAATCCTGCCCAGCTGAGTCAGAGGGTATGGTTTGGAATATGGAAAATAAGGGACAAAAGCATTACAATAATAGGAACAAAACAGATCATCTTTGAAAAAAAAGAAACATTTCAATTTGAACGTAAAGTACTATGAAACAGTGACAAGTAAATTATATTGTGTAGAAGGGAAGTTTTATTGTAAGGTCATGAGGTCCAAACCTCAGAGTTTCCTATCCATGGTTTGTAAGCCCTCTGACTATAAACTACGCACAAAGCTGATTTAATGTGAGTGACAGAGATGTGAATTGCCCTGGCCATTCTGATTTGTTATATCTGTCATTGCGTCTTCCAAATTAGTTTAAAATATGACTGACTTTTCAAGTGTTTTCAGTAGGTGGGTCAGAAATATTTTGAGCGGCCACCTTTCCCTCACTGGGAAAGGTGAGAGAGTTCTTTTAGTGACAGGATGCCTCCCTGAAAAGAAAATAATCATAAAGCCTCCACCAACTCACCCCTACCACCCCCAACCTACGTCTCCATGACCTTCAATCTAAACCTGGATCCCACTCACAACCCAACCATCCATCTGGAGCAATGTATCTAATTTATGTACTGAATAGAATTGAATATATATACATATAGTTGTTCTCCTCCAAGTCAGCAAGATGATGGATGGTCAACCCCCCTAACAATGAAGGCAAACATGCCATACACCTTCTTTACCACCTTATCTACTGACGTAGCCACTTTTAGTGAACTATCGACCTGGACTCCAAGATCCCTCTGTACCTCAATGCTATTAAGGGGCCTACCATTAACTGTATACTTTCTCCTTTCATTTGACCTCCCAAGAACCTCACACTTGACGGAATTAAACTCTATCTACCACTTCTCTGCCCACGTAACGCTATTACAGCACCAGCGACCCATTTCAATTCTGGTCGCTGTCTGTAAGAAGTTTGTACATTCTCCCCTTGTCTGCATGGGTTTCCTCCAGGTGCTCCAGTTTCCTCCTACATTCCAAAGACCGACGGGTTAGGAAGTTGTGAGCATGCTCTGCTAGTGCCGAAAGCGTGGCGACACTTGCAGGCTGCCCCCAGAACACGCAATGCAAAATATGCATTTCGCTGTGTGTTTCGATGTACATGTGACTAATAAAGATATCTTATCTTATCTTATCTCATATATCTGTAACTGATCTATGTCCCACTGTATTCTTTGATAGTCCTTTACACTGTCCACAGCTCCACCAATCTTGGTATCATCCACGAACTTGCTAATCCACCCAGCTACATTTTTATCCAAATCGTTGATATCTATCACAAACAGAGATCCCAGGACTGATACTTGTGGAACACCACTGGTCACGGACCTCCAGCCAGAATAACAGCATTCCCCCAATACTCTCTGTCTTCTATGGGCAAGCCAGTTCTGAATCCAAACTTGCAATTCACCTTGGATCCCATGCATCTTTATCTTCTGAATCAGCCCACCATGTGGGACCTTGTCAAATGCCTTACTAAAGTACATGTAGATAATGTCCACTGCCTTGCCCTCATCAAGCACTATTGTCACCTCCTCAAAAAAATCAATTAAGTTTGTAAGACATGACCTGCCCTGCACAAAGCCATGCTGACTGTCCCCAAGCAGGCCGTGCCTTTCCAAATGCACATAAATCCTATCCCTCAGTATCCTCTTCAATAGCTTCCCCACCACTGACGTGAGGCTCACTGGATTCTCTCTATTTTCCTCTTCTCCTTAGTTATCCTTTTTTTCTTAATGTAAGTATAAAATGTCTTGGGCTTCTCCTTGTTCCTGTTCAGTAAGGCATTTCATCGCCCCTTATGGCCTTCCTAACTTCCTGCTTGAGCACTTTCCTGTTATCCTTATATTTCACAAGGGCCCAGTATGATTTTATCTTCCTAAACCTTACATATGCGTTCTTTGTCTTCCTGACTAAATTTAGGACCTCTTGGGTCATCCAAGGGTCCCTTAATTTACGGTCCTTGTCCCTACTCCTTACCAGAGCATGCTGATTCTGAACTCGGATCAGCTGGTCTTTAAACAACTCCCACATGTCAGACGTGGACTTGTCCGACAGCAGCAGCTCCCAATTGACGCCACTTAGCTCCTGTCTTATCCTGTCGTAATTTTCCCTCCCCCAATTTAGTACCTTCCCACAAGATCCAATTTTATCCTTACTCATAACTATCTCAAAACATAATGAGTTGTGGTCACTATTCCCAAAATGTTCACCCACTATCAGGTCTGTCACCTAGCCTGGCTCATTTCCCAAAACTTGGTCCAGCATGTTCTCTCCTCCAGTTGGACTCTCCACAGACTGTATCAGGAACCCCACTTGGATGCACTGAAGAAATCCCACCCCATCTAAGCTTCTTGTATTAAGTTTCAGTCAATACTGGGGAAGTTGAAGTCCCCCACTATGACAACCCTGTTGTTTCTGCACCTTTCTATAATCTGTCTACATATCTGTTCCTCCACCTCTTGGTGGCTATTGAGGGGGCCCTGTGGTATAATCCCATCAGCATAATTGCACCTATTTTATTTCCAAGCTCCACCCAAATTGCCTCTGTGGATGAGCCCTCCAGTGTGTCCCCTGTGAGTACTGCTGTGACGTTCTCCCTATCAGTTAGTGCGACCCCTCCACCTCTTGTACCCCACTCTATGACTTCTACAGCAACGAAACCCAGGAACATTGAGCAGCCAGTCTTGACCCTCACACAACCAGGTCCCTGTAAATGGCAACAACATCATAATTCCATGTACTGATTCAGGCTCTAAGTTCATCCTCCTTACTTCTAGCATTGAAATAAACACATTTCAGCCCATCAGCCCCACCATGTTTATTCCCCTCCCCCCTGCTCTCCTTCCTTTCAGTCTTACTTGTCATACCATTGTTCTTGCCCTCAACCCTACCACCTGTTGCCCTGCTGCTCTGGTTCCCATCCCCCGGCCACTCAAGGTTAAACCCTCCTGAGTAGCTCCAGCAAACCTCCTGGTGAGGATATTGGTTACCCTCCAGTTCAGATGCAAACCGTCTTGCTTGTACAGGTCCCACCTGCCCTGGAAGAGAACCCAATGATCCATAAATCTGAAGCCCTCCCTCCTGCACCAGCTCCTCAGCCACATATTGAACTGCTCTGTACATCTATTTCTCACCTCACTGGCACATGGTACAGTTAGTAACCCTGAGATTACAACCCTGGAAGTCCTGCTTTTTAACTTTCTACCTAGCTCCCTAAAATCATTTGGCAGGACCTCATCCCTGCTCCTGCCTATGTCATTGGCACCATTATGGACAACGACCTCTGGCTGCTCACCCTCCCCTCGCAGAATATCCTGTACCTGTTGTGAGACATCCTTGACCCTGCCACCAGTGAGGCAACACACCATCCTGGAGTCTTGATTATGGCCACAGAAATGCCCCTTACTATGGAGTCCCATATCGCTATTTCTCTGCCTGACTTCACCCTTCTCTTCTTTGCCTCAGAGCCAGGCATGCTGTCACTGACCTGGCTACTGCTGCTGGCCTCTGACAGGTCATCCTCCTCCCCCAGCAGTATCCAAATGGGGTATAACTGTTAGTGAGGGGAATGGCCACAGGGGAACCCTGCTCTGTCTGCCTACTCCTCCTACTTCTCCTGGTAGCCCATCTATCATGAGGTGACAACCTCATTAAAACTCTCATTTACGATAACCTTACAGGAAGGAATTGCTGAAAAGTCAACAATTCCTTTCCTCTCACAGATGTTGCCTGACCTGCTGAGTTCCTCCAGCAGATAGTTTATTGCTCCAGATTCCAGCATCTGCAGTCTCCTGTGTCTCCATTGACAAGACCTGTTTGTCTAATTGCTTTTTTTGGAATGGAATAAATAAGATAAGATAAGATTTCTTTATTAGTCACATGTATATCAAAACACACAGTGAAATGCATCTTTTGCATGGAGTGTTCTGGGGGCAGCCCACAAGTGTCACCGCGCTTCCAACACCAACAGAGCATGCCCACATGAATAAAGGCACAATATAAAAGGATTTTTTTTTGCATTTCTTAGACTTAACTCATCAAAGAAGATTGTTCTGGTCGCCTCACTACAGGAAGGATGTGGAAGCCATAGAAAGGGTGCAGACGAGATTTACAAGGATGCTGTCTGGAATGCAGAGCATGCTTTATGAAAGTAGGTTGAGGGAACTCGGTCTTTTCTCTTTGCAGTGACGTAGGATGAGGGGGGACCTGATAGAGGTATATAAGATGATGAGAGGTATTGATCAGGTAGATAGTCAGATGCTTCTCCCCAGGGCTGAAATGGTGGCCACAAAAGGACATAGGTTTAAGGTGCTGGGGAGTAGGTACAGAGAAAATGTCAGGGGTAAGTTTTTTACTCAGAGGGTGGTGAGTGCATGGAATGGGCTGCTGGCAACGGTGGTGGAGGCGGATACGATAGGGTCTTTTAAGAGACTGTTAGATAGGTACATGGAGCTGAGAAGAATAGAGAGCTATGTGTAAGCCTAGTAATTTCTAGGGTAGGGACATGTTCAGCACAGCTTTGTGGGCTGAAGGGCCTGAATTATGCTAGTTTTTCTATGTTCTATGTTCTAGGTGTGGGTACACCCACAATGCTGTTAGAGAGGGAGTTTCAGGACTTTGACCCAGTGACTGTGAAGGAATGGTGATATATTTCCAAGTCAGGATGGGGTGTGGCTGGAAGGGCAACTTCTAGGACATGGTGTTTTCATGCTTTTGCTGTCCTTGTCTTTCTACCCGGTAGAGGTGGTGAGTTTGGAAGGTGCTGTCTAAGGAGTCTTGGTGAGTTTCTGCTGTGCATCCTGTAGATGGTACAAGCTGCTGCTACTGTACGAGGGTGGTGAAGTGAGTGAATGGGTGTGGATGGGGTGCCTATCAAGTGGGCTGCTCTGTCCTGTAAAGTGTTGAGCTGCTTGAGTGTTGTTGAAGCTGCACTCATCCAGGCAGGTGGAGAGTGTTCCATCACACTCCTGACTTGACCCTTGTAGATGGTGGACAGGCTTTGGGGAGTTAGGAGGTGAGATACCCACAGCAGGATCCCTAGCCCCTGACCTGCTCTTGCAGCCACATTATGTATATGGCTGCTCCAGTTCAGTTTCTGGTCAATTAGAACCAAGGATATTGATAGTTGTAGTGCTGTCAATGCCATTGAATGTCAGGGAGAGATGGCTGGATTTTCTCTTGTTGAACATCGTCATTGCCTGGCACTTGTGTGGCACAAATTTAACTGTGCAATTATAATAGATTGACAGTGAGCCAACACACTGTGGAAATGTATGGTGACTTTGCACTGAAGAACAGTGCTTGGCCATGTAACATTACTTGACAACAGAATATCATGAATAGTAATGCTCAGGAGAGAGATGGCATCAAGGCACAGAGAAACTGATATTGAAACAATTAAGTTAGTTGAAACATTTGGGTATTAGGAGAAACTTGGATTGAGACATTTGAAGGCAAGGGAAAGACCAAGAGACGTGCAAGGCAAGTTTTTTAAGCAGGGAGCATTGGGGTCTGGAATGCACTTCCAAGGGTGGTAGTAAGGCAGATGGCAGAGATTCTTAGATAGGCACATGAAGGGAGGGATATGGTCAATGTGTGGGGAAGAGAGATTAGATTAATTAGAAGTCATTGGTTTAATTAGTTTGCCACAACATTGTGGGCTGAAGGGCCTGTCCTATGCTGTACTGTTCTATGTTCTACGTTCTATGACATTAACATAAGTATAGGAGCAGAATTAGGCCATTCAGCCCATTGCGTCTGCTCCGCCATTCAATCATTTATAGCATGAAAATGATATTTTTGTGACCCCATTCTCCCACCTTCTCCCGTTAACCCTTAATCCCCTTACTAATCAAGAACCTATCAGTCTCTGCCTTAAATACACCCGATGACTTGGCCTGCACTGTCCTCTGTGGCAATGAATTCCACAGATTCACCACCCTCTGCCTGAAGAAATTCCTCCTCATTTCCGTTTTAAAGGGTCATCCCTTTATTCTGAGGCTGTGCCCTCAGATCCTAGACTCTCCAACTAATGGAAACACCCTCTCTATCCAGGCCTTTCAGTATCCAGTGGGTTTCAATGCGATCCCCCCTCATTCTTCTGAACTCCATCGAGCACAGGCCCAGAGACATCAAACGCTCCTCATACGTTAAGCTTTTCATTCCTGGGATCATTCTTGTGAACCTCCTATGGATCCACTCCAGGGCCAGCACATTCTTCCTCAGATACAGGGTCCAAAATTGCTCACAATATTCCAGGTAATATTTTGCAATAGCATCAATGGTATGGAAATGTTTGAAAACAAGCACTGAGAAGACCTACGATGTCCATTTTTGCCAATGAAGCTTTGTCAGAATATGATTTATAGCACGAAATTGAGAATTCAAAGAACTGTGCGACTCAGAAAGGTCTGAATTCCTATTGGACAACAAAAGAAATTGTCAGCACCATCTAATTATTCTGACCTTGCAGAGGTATGGAAAGATTAGGACTTTGAGGTCTGCTCAGTGAAGTACAACTGCCACAAGGTATGAAGCCAGAAGGTGTTGGGACCAATGCTAGAAATTCTTAGACCAAGAGGCTTGAGGAAAGAGCGGGACATAGAGGTAAAATCAAATGTTTCTCCGTGGACTAGAGAGTGTAGGTATTGATTATAACACAGATCACTGAGCTCACAGTAAAACTCCCTGGGAAAAGAATAAAATTGGGAAGTGGAAGCATACAGGAATAGAGTTTGAGGGGTCAGCATATAAAATGCCTTGTGCTCAAGGCAGGGATATGTAAAAGGCAGCGTAAACAAATCTGGGCAACACAATGGCTCAGCGATTAGAGTCGCTGGCTCACAGTGCCAGAGACCCAGGTTCAATCCTGATCTTGGGTGCTGTTTGTGTGGATCTTGCATGTTCTCTTTGTGACTCTATGGGCATCCTCTGGGTGTTCTAGTTTCCTTCCACATCCCAAAGAGGTTTGGGTTGTTACATGAATTGGGCATTGTAAATTTCTTCTCGTGTGTAAGCTGGTGGGAGGTGATGAGAATGTGGGGAGAATGTATTAGTATAAATGGATGGTTGATGGTCAGCATGGACGCTGTGGGCTGAAGGGACTGTTTCCACGCTGTATCTCACTAAGACTCTATGACTCTGATTGAGGATGTGGCTGAAGAAATATTTCCCCTTTAGTTGTCTGATTCAGAATGAAAAGTCATTCAATGGAAGCTTGAAAGAGTGCAGAGAAAGTTTACAAGGATGTTGCCAGGATTTGAGGACCTGAGTTATAGGGAAAGGTTGTAGGACTTTATTCCCTGGAGCACAGGAGAATGACGGGGTATACAAAATTATATGGGATATAGATAGGGTGAATGCATGCAGGTTTTTTCCCCTAAGGGACTAGAACTAGAGGACATAGGTTTAGGGTGAAAGGTGAAATATTTAAGGGGAATCCGAGGGGAAACTTCTCGACTCAGAAGGTGGTGCGAGTATGGAACGAGCTGCCAGTGGAAGTGGTAGGTGCGGGTTCAATTGTAACATTTAAGAGAGGTTTGGTATTGGTATTGGTTTATTATTGTCACTTGTATCAAGGTACAGTGAAATACTTTCTTGCATACCATTCGTACAGATCAATTCATTACACAGTGCATTGAGGTAGTACAGAGTAAAAACGATAACAGAATACAGAGTAAAATATAACAGCTACAGAGGAAGTGCAGTGCAAGGTCATAACAAGGTAGATTGTGAGGTCAAGAGTCCATCTCATCGTATAAGGGAACCATTCAATAGTCTTATCACAGTGGGGTAGAAGTTGTCTTTGAGCCTGGTGGTATGTGCCCTCAGGCTCCTGTATCTTCTACCTGATGGAAGAGGAGAGAAGAGAGAATGACCCGGATGGGTGGGGTCTTTGATTATGCTGGCTGCTTTGCCAAAGCAGTGAGAGGTAAAGACAGAGTCCATGGCGGGGAGGCTGGTTTCCAAAATGTACTGGACTGTGTCCACAACTCTCTGCAGTTTCTTGCGGTCCCAGGCAGAGCAGTTGCCATACCAAGCTGTGATGCATCTGAATAGGATGCTTTCTATGGTGCATCGATAAAAGTTGGTGAGTGTCAAAGGCAACGTGCCACATTTCTTTAGCCTCCTGAGGAAGTAGAGGTGTTGGTGAGCTTTCTTGGCCATGGAGTCCACATGGTTGGACCAGGGCAGGCTATTGATGATGTTAACTCCCAGGAACTTGAAGCTCTCAATCCTCTTGACCTCAGCACCATTGATGTAGACAGGTGCATGTACACCACTCCCTTTCCTGAAGTCAATGATCTGCTGTTTTGTTTTGCTGACATTGAGGGAAAGGTTGATATCATGACACTATGTCACTAAGCTCTATATCTCCTTCCTGTACTTTGACTCATCATTATTTGAGATATGGCCTACTATGGTGGTATTATCTGCAAACTTGTAGATGGAGTCAGAGCAGAATCTGGCCACACAGTCATGAGTGTATAGGGGGAATAGAAGGCTGAGGACGCAGCCTCATAGGGCACCAGTGTTGAGAATAATCATGCCAGAGGTGTTGCTGCCTATCCTCACTGATAGCAGTCTATTGGTCAGAAAGTCAAGGATTCAGTTGCAGAGGGAGGTGTTGAGTCCCAGGTCTCAGAGTTTGGTGATGAATTTGCTTGGAATTATAGTATTGAAGGTGGTGCTGTCCAGATGCTCCAGAGATGAGTGTAGGGCCAGGGAGATGGTGTCCACTGTAGATCTGTTTTGGCAGTAGGGGAATTGCAGTGGGTTGAGTTTTTCTAGGAGGCTGGAGCTAATGCGTGCCATGACCAGCCTGTCAATGATGGTGGATGTCAGAGCCACTGGTCGATAGTCATTAAGGCAAGTTACCTTGTTTTTCTTAGGTACCAGGATGATAGTGGTCTTCTTAAAACAGGTGGGAACCTCAGATTGAAGCAGGGAGAGGTTAAATATGTCTGCAATGACATGGATGGGAGGGGTTTGGAGGAATATGGTCCAGGTGCAGGGAGATGGGACTATGCAGAAGATCAGGGAAGCATGGACTAGATGGGCCAAAGGGCCTGTTTCTGTGCTGTGGCTATGATTTGAAAGCAAGGATGGAGAGAAAAAACTCCATGTGTTAAATGTGCACTTGTAAAATGGATTTAATGTGAAGAAACACTGAATTGCATTCCTTGGAGTGACCAGATTAACATTTTTTCCAGGGAGAGTGAATGTTTGTACCCTGAGAGAGTTACTGCTGGTTCTGCCGTATTTACCTTCTCAAGAATTTGGTGCCTTACATTTCCCATCAGAACTCTTTCTTTGTCAACAATATTTCTGCAAATATTTTTGAAATAGCCATAGCTTCTTCAAGAGACTTTTGTATGCAACCGAAAACTCCAACACACTTCCACAGATGTACTGTTGAAAGTATCCTGACTGGTTACATCGTGGTCTGGGACGGCAATTCGAATGTGCAAGAATGTAGGAAGCTGCAGAGGGTAGTGGATTCAGCCCAGTACATCACAGGTATATCCCTCCCCACCATCGGTAGTATCTGCACGAGGCTCTGCCTCAAGAAGGCAACATTCATCATCAAAGATCCCCACCATCTGGGCCTTGCCATCTTCTCGCACAGAAGGTACAGAAGCCTGAAGTCCCACACCACCAGGTTCAAGAACAGCTACTTCCCTTCAACCATTCAGTTCTTGAACCAACCTGCACAACCCTAATCACTACCTCAGTATGGCAGTACCATGACCACTTTGATCACTTTGCATTACCATGGACTTTGTTTTTTTCTGCTTCTAATTGTGTTCTTTCTCGTAAAAATTGTGTCTAACATGTTTAATTTATGTTTTTCTTGTGAATGCTGCTTATCTGATTCTATGTGCCTGTGATGCTGCTGCAAGTAAGTTTTTCATTGCACCTGTACGTACATGTAACTTGTGCATGTGACAATAAACTTGACTTTGACTTTGACTTCATTTGCTGTAATGCTTAAAATGTAACAACAGAATTATCCTATCTGCTCAGAATAACAAGGCTCCTTTCCTGGTCCTGGTTAACGAGAAGGTGGTCAGCATTAAGAAGCCATCCAAAGCACTGAGCCATCTCTACAACCAGGCTCCCTCCTCTCCATCACTGTCTGGCACAGACGGGACGATGTCCCCAACATCGGTCACCAGGCCTGTCACTGCTTCAGCAACAAACCATGCTCAGCAATTCTTAAAAGCAGGGGCAAAAAACACAATTTTTGATCAATTTTCCAACATTTTGCAGAGCAAAAATGACTAGAGATTAAGTTAGAAAATGAAATACCATAAATTTTAAAAATAAATGAATGTTTATTATTTGAAATATTTGTTACAGGGAGTTACAATCACCACTTGCAGATCCAGTTATTATTTTACCCAAATAGCTTGCTCATCAGACAGCTTCCTACATGAATGAGATCTTACATCACACACCTCTTAATACACAGTATAACAAGTGGAGAATACTTTACAGCACGAAAAGTTTCCAAATGCTTCAACTTCTCACTGATGTGCTGATTTCTGCAGGTAGAGTGGAGGAGAATCCTTATGGAGGAGCAGGGAATTGCAACCACTTCTGGATTTTGTTCATAGCTGTGGATAGACACACTCTCTAAAAGTTGATGACCTCTTTCACGTTTAATAATGGTAAAACCTGACAGGGTGGTAGTCAATGTAACCACAAAATCCTGCCCAAGTGACATTTGATTCAGGTGGATTGTTTTGTGCTTCTGCTGCACAAAAATGTTTTAGTTAACGATGTAGAACATTGCTGTCAAATGTAGACAGACCTTCAATAGGAAATTCTAAGTTTAAATTAATGAAAGGATTGTCTTTCTGTGATATCTTTTTCTTTCCAAGATTGCCCTTTCTTTACCTTTGCGTTGCTTATTGTCATTTACGAGGTATTCAAAGGTCTGTTCAAGTAATGAAATACTTCCAAAGGGTCTGCATTTGTTTGTCGCATCCCACAGATGCCTAATGAATGAAAAGCCAGGAAAATTGCCTTTGCTGGTTTTGGTGGAAGGAAGAATGTTGGTCAGGACTTGGGAGGAAGTAAGTGAGATATCAGAAGTAAAAAGACTGAATAAAATGTTGTTGGCTTGACAACTTAATTCCTCCATTGAAAGAGCATCAACAACAGAAACATTGAACTAGCTTACCCTTTTTACACACAATTGGATTGCCATTGAACTTGCATCATTTTCTATTTTTCTTTTAGGAGCTTCGTATTTGAACTAGGCGGAAGGAATTTTGCTGAGTCATCTTTTCTTGAATGGAAAGACATGGAGCATAAAGGAATCCAATTGAGGACGAATAGTTGGGCAATAAGTTATCCTGGGATGATTTTCAAGATACCAGCTCTCTTTTCTGGCTTATGTTGAACCTTCTTTCCAAAGTGGTTCTGTATTGTGATTATATGTGAATTCAAATGTTCTAACCCCTGCAACAAACACTGTGTGCTCATGTGTACTGCTTCTCTGCAACATGGTCTTTGGACTGAGTTCAAGGAAAAATCAGGGAAATACCTCATTCAAATAGATGCAGTGCTGCTGTGGGAAAGGAAACACTAAGACAGCAACTCACAAGATTGAGAGTTATAGATATGGTAGACAGTCAGTATCTTTTTCCCAGGGTAAAATGCCAAATATCAAATACCAGAGGACATACATTTAAGGTGAGGGGGGTATGTTTAAAGAAACCTTCTGAAGACATGGATTCCAGTTGGATGGGGCAAGTCCTTTACACAGAAAGTGGTAGGTGCCTGGAGAGAGCTACCGGGGGGGGGGGGGGGGGGGGAATTGAGTTGGGCAGGGGGGGAGTGGTGTTTAAGAGGCTGTTAGATAGACACATGAATATGCAGGAAATGGAGGGACATAGATCATGTACGGGCAGAAGAGACTTAGTTTAATTTGGCATCATGTTCGGCGCAGACACTGTGGGATGAACGGCCTGTTCCTGTGATGTACTGTTCTACGTTTGAAATATCATAGATTGAGCCCTGATGTAGTAGAAGGAATCCTGTAGAGACTACTGATACAGTCAAAGGATTGCCAAGTCACCTGTGCTATCTTGATTTCTCCAAGCAACTTACAAGAGTGATGACAAAGTAATTCAGCCACTATTTGACAGGTAGGTCCTGGAGAGTAGCACATCTGTATGATTCAAGTTAAATTTCTGCATTAATGTATGTGCTTGTTTGGCCGGATGGAATTGCTTTTGGGTGTCTCTATGCCAAGATATTCTTGTGCATCAAAAAGAATGTGCCTCATGATTGTTGTAACAGGTGGCTCTTAGTTTGAACACAGTGATGAGATAAGATACAATAAAATAACACAACCTTATTTGTCACATGTACATCAAAACATGCTTTGCGTAGATTGTTCTGGGGGCAGCCTGCAAGTGTCGCCACGCTTCTGGCGCCAACATAGCATGCCCACAACTTCTTAATCCGTACATCTTTGGAATGTGGGAGGAAACCAGAGCACCCAGAGGAAACCCATGCAGACACAGGGAGAATGTACAAACTCCTTACAGACAGTGGCCGGAATTGAACCTGGGTCGCTGGCGCTGTAATAGCGTTATGCTAACTACTACACTACCGTGCCTGCCGGCAGCTCTGAATGAATCAGCGTGGATGTGTAAAGGGCAAATTATTTTTTTCAAGGAGTCACCAAAGCAGTGCAAGGGGTAATTTCTGCCCATGTTATTTACATGGGCTACCAGAAAGGAATGCTGAGGAAACCCCTCATCAAGGATTGTTGACTAAGGCTGTGGCTTCTGCGATTACAAGCTGTTTAAGATATTGACTGATTGGCCACAGATGGAGTAGTGGTAATGTGTAGATTCTCAAACTGGAAGAAATAGTGGTGGGGACCCACAAAGACTGCAGCAATTAATCTGACTTCCCCACAATATCTCTGAGTGCCAGCCTGCCCTCCAGTTTTCAATGGGCAATAAGTAGCCAAGGAGGAGGCATCAATAAAAAAACTGTCCAGTTTCCCAACACTCTCCTGTGACTACTGCATGTGATATTTTTTCAGTAATTTATTCTGCATGCTGAATTTAGTATACCTGGTGAGAATTGTCTCTGCATCATGCTAAATACTTGTTCAGGAATAATACCAGGCTCCCTCAAAGTGTTAATACATAATTTTATTTTTGGTAATAAAAATAGTTCATTAGCAAAAAGTCAGAGAGCACTTTGGGCAGCTAAAGCTGGTGATGTCACTTGCAATTTGTCTTCCATAGTCAGAATTGTGTGAAAGACATTTGTTTGTCAAGGGCCTGGGAGCAGAAGAGATGCACACAGCCCGACCCTGAGTGAACTTATTCTCCTCGGATGCTCAGCCAAGGGTTATCCTGTAAGTTAGTTCACCAAGAGAAATTATTGATGTGCAAGCTGGAACTTTCTATCTAAAAATAATTGGTGTTTTGAGTTAGAAGGAAGCACTTGGAATTACATGGCGATAGGACTACAGCACAGAAACAAGCCTTTGGTTCAGCTGTCCCTGTCAACACTAATTCTACACTGTGGCTCCTTTGCAACACTTAAGTGCAAATTTCTTTGAAGTGGTTGGAAATGATCAGTAGTGTCCCATAGGTTTTGGCTCTAGGGCCATTTCTCTCACTGCATGTATCAGTAACTAGGCCAAGAAAGAATGGCATTGAAACTCAAAGATGAGTAAACAAAGACTAAATAGAAGGTAAGCTAATTCTTTGGAAGACGAGGGGATGTTCCAGAAGGTCTTTGATTTTACTGGACGTTCTTTTACTCCTATTGCAGGAGGATCTTGGATCTGAGGGCACAGCCTCAGAATAAAGGGACATCCCTTTAAAACTGAGATGAGGAGGAATTTCTTCAGCCAGAGGGTGGTGAATCTGTGGAATTTGTTGCCACAGAGGGCTGTGGAGGCCGTCATCAGGTGTATTTAAGGCAAAGATCAACAGGTTCTTGACTGGTAAAGGCGTTTAAGGGTTACGGGGAGAAGGTTGGGAGAATGGGTCGAAAAATAAACATTCACGACTGAATGGCGGAGCGGACTCGATGGGCCAAATGGCCTAATTCTGCTCCTATACCTTATGGTCTTATATCAATTGTTCCCTTTACTACAGGAAATGATGTGTTACATTTACATCTCTGGAAGAGACCCAGTTTTCAATCCTTCCCTTTGCTGCTTTTCTCAACAGTTCTTGTGGCAGGTGAACAGTACTGGTCATGTGAGGAGCCTCAAACTTCCTGACTGAGTCTCTGTGGTTTGACACAACTCTCCATTTTACCAAAATCTATGATGTTAGGGGTGGAGCTGACTTTAAATCAAAATGGCTACCCAGCCAAGAACCACCCTACCTCAGCATTCCTGCTCAGGCTGCCTTTAAGAGCAGTCTTCTCTGGAGTGCACCAGATACAATAATTCTCAGGGCAGAGCCATGGCTCCTCATTGAGTTAGTACTCTTTTATGTTAAACTACAAAGTGAAAAACACTATGAAGACAGAAGATTGTTTATTGAACTGTCCTCATGGTGACCATTATCATTCGGTTCATTTCAGAAACCCGTTTCTGACTGTTTTTCCCTCCTTTATGTACTTGTGGCAGGAGGTATAACTACCATCTGGGATTAGTTGAAATCTGCCAGACAGTTCCACCACATTAAGTATTTAGTAAAGCTCATACAACATATTATAAGTAATATTTTCATTACTGAAATGTAAATGAATAATAATTAATTAGTTTCCAAACTATCTCATTTATTCCAATGCAACCAATGGAGTGGTGATCAATTTCTCCCCTCTCTCTGCACTCTGAGTTCACCACAAGTGGACCTGCTCTTGCATCAATGTTCTTGTATCGGTCTTGAACTCCTGACCTGTGGTGCTGTGGGAGCATTCACTGCATGGGAGGTAGTGGTTGAAGAAGCCCCACAAGGATGGGCCAGAAATTCACCCTTAACCAACGATTTCCCAAACCCTTGAATACTTCTGAACAAACCCTTGCTGTTCAGATTCCCCTCCATACCCACGGCCCCTGGGAATTGTGCAACCTCTCCCCTGTGCCACTGGCACAGTTAAACAACAAAAGAAGCTCCCCCCTGTTCTACCTGCTGACCTTCCTGCAATGAAACCACTTAAAACCTCTCACTAATCATTCATCGTTTACACTTTAATTCCCCTTCAGCAGTTAGTTACATTTCTCTCCTGCCCCTGGAAAACATCACTGGATACTTATCTGTAGTAACTTCTCATTCCTATTAAATAACTGCATAACGGAATCATGAAAAGTGAAATGCTTTGCGCATTTACAAGTGGATTGTGGGTACTTTGATTACGTTTTAATGGTTTCTCACAGGTATGATTATTTTACCACGGCAAAGCATCACCTGGACAGTATTTTATTAGAAATTCATAAAGGCTGCCCATCATATTTGGAGAGGAAATGTAAACTAATGACTGGTAAATTCCATTGTATTCCTGACTTCTCTCCTCAACGTGAAATGTATATTTTAAGTGAACACTACAGACTCATGGCTTTTCACAATCCATCGGAATGAAGTGCCTGCAAATACTCGAGTTAAGAACAGAAGTTGCATTTCAGTGCCCCCTACTGACTGGCCCCAGAGCAAAATCATTGGAAATCCCTCTCCCGATTCCAACAACTCACGTCCAAAATACAGCTGGAGGAGCCAGGAGGAAGATGTGCAGTACATTCAAACATAACAGTTTATGTTTTTTTTTGTTTGAATTCAGAAGATCAGGATGCATTTCTATATTTTTTTTGGCTTCAGTGATCTCATTTATACTTTGACAGCCTCTGATAGCCTTACAGATATCCCTCAAGTGCCTTTCCGCACGCCAGGAACTTAATTTATAATGTCTCGTGAGTGTAATTTTCCTCATTTCACCAGGGTTACTGTAAACATCACAAAAACAGTAAACCATAGATGCTGAAGTTCTGGAAAGGAAACAGAGGAATGTTTGGACATGAAGACAGGAGGTGTGTTTACTTTGTTCAGTGATGACACAAATGATGGAGGTGTGTTTGCTTTATTCACTGATGACACAAAAATTGGTGGTGTTGTTGACAGTGAGATGGATAAATTGTGGGCAATGGGATGATTTTCATCAGTTGGTAAAATGGGCAGAGCAATTACTGATTAAATTTAATCCTGATCAATGTGAGGTGATGGACTTTGGGAGGACTAATAATGATAGGACACACAGAGTGAATGGTATGATCCACGGTGGACTGAAGAACAGAGGGACCTCAGTGTATCCCAAGAATCCCTAAAGGTGGCAGCGCAGGTAGATAGGCTGGTGAAGAAGGTGTACAGGATACTTACCTTCAGTATACAGAACATAGAACATAGAACAGCACAGCACAGAACAGGCCCTTCAGCCCACAATGTTGTGCAGACATAGCTAATCCCTGCGACCTACAGAATGCCCATATCCCTCCATTTTCCTCTCATTCATGTGCCCATCCAAGCCCCTCTTAAAAGCCCCCAATGAATTTGCCTCCACCACCCTATCAGGCAATGCATTCCAGGTATCCGCCACTCTCTCAGTAAAAAACGTACCCCTCACGTTTGTTCTGAACTTACTCCTCTCATCTTAAATGCATGATAGAAGGGAAGTTATATACAACTTTATAAAACATTGTTTAGGCCAGTACTGGACTACTGTGTACAGTTCTGGTCACCACACTATAGGAAAGATGTGATTGCACTGGAAAGGTGCAGAGGAGATTCACCAGGATGGGATGTATGAGGTGAGACGGGATAGGTTGGTTTGCTTTCCTTAGAGGGGAGAAGGCTGAGTGGGAGGACCTGGTTGTGAGCAAAGTTGTGAGGGACATAACCAGGAAAATTATCCCCATAGCAGGGCTATCTAAAACTGAAGGGTATGGGTTTAGAGTAAGGAGTTAGAGGTTTAGAGGGGCTCTAATGAAGAAATATTTCAGCAGGAGGGTGAATGGGATCTGGAACACACTACCTAAGGGGTTTGTGGTGGCAGCTACACTCACAACATGTAAGAATTATCACCAAGGCGTGAAAGGATACAGGAGAGAGCTAGTAAATAGGGATTAGTGCAGACACTTACTTGCCAGTCAGCATGAATGTGATGGGCCGAAGGGCCTCTATGACCATGACTGTGATGAAATGCATCTTCAGCAGTAGCTGTGGAAAAAGAAAAGCAATGTTTCAGGTCAATGACTTCATCAGAAACGTGATTGTCAATGGCAAATAACAAAGTTACTCTGGGAGTCATAGATGAGACCCACCCAAGCCCTGTGTTGGGAGCTGTGTGCAGTACCTTGTTGCGAACCCTGATTGCCACCTACATCTGGACATTTTATATTCCAGTTGGTATGTTGGTGGGAAGAAAAGTTATTACTGGTGATTCTCTGGGTCTCAATGGGTAGAGAAAAATAGAACCAGATGTGTGCGATCCTGATGGATATGCAGAGGGGTGTGATGTGGCAAACCGTGTCAACGACAGCTGACAGGTCGAGACAGACAAGGAGGGATTGTCACAATCACAGAGAATGTCATTGGTGACTTTGATACTAACTTGGTGCTGAGGACTAAATTAAAAGTTGATTAAAGATACTAAGACCTGGAGTTGTTGGTAAGATAAGCAGTCAGGAGAGTACAAAGTGTTCATGGATGAGAGAAAAAAGAGATGAACTCCTCAAAAAGAGCAATCCTAGGCCCTTGCATTTCGAAAAAAAATCTACTGCCTCTATCTCTTTCAGAAGAAGTCAATGAAGGAGAAGGGGTCCGGTCTTGAAGAGAGGTAATCGTTGATAATATCAGTTCACACTGGGGCCAGAGGAACATTTCAAGGACCATGTCATGCAGGCTGAGCTGAAAAAGGCTTATTTCACAGTACAAAAAAACAATCTGCTGGAGGACCTCAGCGGGTCGAGCAGCATCTGTGGGAGGAAAGGAATTGTCGATGTTTCATGTCGAAACCCTGCATCGGGATTTCGCCCTAAAACGTTAACAATTCCTTTCTTCCCACAGATGCTGCAGATTGTTTGTTGGTCGGGATTCCAGCATCTACAATCTCTTATGTCTCCTTTCACAGTACATTCTGGTTCCGTGAATTCCAGATTCAAATTCCTCTTCATCCATTCCCTACCTACTGAAAGTTAAAAGCGCAAACTTAAAATGACAAAACAGAACCTTGTTTCTGACAGAAAATTTAACAGGAGAATTGAAGCTATGTTTCATGAAGCAAACTACATCCAGTCGTTCAGTGCAGACAATAGGACGTGCGGCGTGTTCAGTAAAATGCCCGACCATTCACCTACCACCTCCCAGAAGCTAAAGCTGATGCAGCATAATCGGAAAGCATGACTACACTGTCCTCACTCTGCAGGACCACCAGTTAATTTACGGGGGACCACTAATTGGGTGCAGGATCATCTAGTAACGGCACAGACAGAGCCATTCAGCACATCGGGTCCATGCTGTTTTCCCAGCTGAAAAATATGATCAGTCCTATCCCCTCTCTCTTTATTTCTCAGTGTCCACACAGCTGTGGGACACTGGGGCTTTATTCTCTCCCATCAACTTTGGTTATTTTTGCCATTAACCTACTCTAAGACAACTTAGAGCAGTCAATTAACCTACAAGATCAACGATGTGGGAGGAAACCGGAGCGTCCAGAGGAAATCCACGGTCACAGGGAAAACATGCAAACGCCACAAGGGCACTGGAAGTCAGAATCGAACCCTGGTTGTTGGAGCTGTGATGCAGCAGCACTAACTACTGTGCCGTCCCAAATGTTGATACAGGGCTGCCTGGAAGTTATCTACATATCTACACTGTCCGCCGTGGGATGTTCTGCACAATGAAACTGAATGGACACTTTGCAAAGCAGCAGAGGTAATGATGTTCAACCAGTTATGATATGGCATTCATTCTCAAATTACCGGGTCTTTTCTGTTGATTGCAGACCTGTCTTGTACACATTGGGTGTTTGTACAGCATACATCATATGCATTTGTAACTTGTTTTTATTTTTAAGAGGTTAGTGTACATGAGCCTTTGGGACCCTGACACCTTCACATTAATACTAGGCACAGGCATCATTTGCAGTGTCCATAGAACAATACAGCACGATACAGGCCCTTCGGCCCACCATGTTGTGCCGACCTTCAAACCACTCCAAAGACTATCTAACCCCTTCCTCCCACATATCTGTAAGTCGGACAAGTAACCTACACCCACAACCAACCCCCTTCCCGACAGCCTCCAACCCCCTTCACTACAGCCTCCAACCCTCTCCCCATTCACAATGTCAGGCCCTGACTCGACTTGTATCAGTTTGTTATTATCTTTCCTTGAGGTCTCACCAGTTGTATGGGACATGCAAATAGCAGGCACTGAATATGAGAAAGCAACACTGACATAAAACGCAGAAATAAATTTATATGTTTTGCACTGGTTGACTTTAATAGACCCAGTTTCATGTGGTGTCTGGAGTTTATTCTGTAAAACATTTATGACTGTTGCAGTTTGTTGAGTACCTGTGTAGATGCAATTTTTGGCAAATAGACCTTTCGTACCTTGAAGGCAGCAGTGGTGGATGAAAAATCACTGCTTTGCTTATTAATCAATAGCTAGACACAATAATCGGTAGATCAAACCTTGAGCCTAATAGATGGGGCACAGAGCTCTAAACAGTGCTCATTATAAATAAACTAAAAAAGGGGCTAATGGAAACAAGATACAAGTCAGCAATTATTCATCCTGTCTGAATCCTATACCTCATCTTGACTACAGAGCACAGCTTCAATCGGAGCTCACAGCAAGCGGTGTCATTTATCATCCTTTAAACAAATTGAAATTTAAAGGTCTGTATCTCTGAAACACAGAAAACAATTACCATTGAATTTTAATAGTGGTTTAATTTATTGAATCAGAAATGATGGATGGCAAGGGAGAGGAGCCTCCGTAACAACAGCCTCTCACTCAAGATATGAGAGATGTACTCCGGTGTTAATGGTGAGCATAGTTCCTGGGATCAGATGGCAAAGATTATGAACAGTATTCGCCTTTCAGTGAAAGCACATTCCCAAGAGAACTGCCCATTTGAATAGAGAATTTGCAGTTCAAAGCTGAGCCTGGCACTTTGATTGCAAATAATTAAAGCAATGATGATGTTTTCCGATTGGAAACAGTTCTTGCTTTGGTAAGTGGAGCAGACTTGACCACGAGTGATATTTTATTCTGTGAGCTAGTTCGCTTTGACTGATGGAACCTGGGCTCAGTGCTGGAGTGGCTATTGCATTGTCCAAACTCTCATTAACTTCTAGCAGTGAACAGTGAGTGAATAATAAACAGGGACTAAACTTCCCGAGAATTTTACTGAGGTGTGTTGTGTGGCCGAGCTACACTGTTACACAGGAGGTCATGTGCCTTTGTCTGGGTTGCACCATTATTTATACCAGGGCCATAACCAGACCCAGGGCGAGTGATGCCACAAAAAGGCGTTGATTATTGGTGATTTGTCAGTTACTGGGAGCAGTCTTCATAGTGGAGGAAGTGACCTATGGGAAGAAAGCAGTCGGTAAAAGATAACTGACGTTGTGGCTGCAATTCTGAATGGCGTGGGTGGGGACAATGCACAGATACAGGGCCTTTGTCCCCACCAGTGAAGTGAAAAGCTCCAGGCAACCAATCTCAATCTTATGATCAACATTTCCTCGCACAGCAGGACATGAATAAAACTTATTTTAAAGGGGGTCTTATTGGAGAAAAGGCTTTCAGTGTGGATTCAGCAAGTTCAGTTTATTTATGTCATTCATTTCTAATCCTGGTACAAGACCTCGGCATCTGGAGCTCCAGTTGCAAGCTATTTTAATTGCCCTCCCCATTCCCACATCAAGCAGTCTGTCCGCAACCTCCTCCACTGTCAAGATGACGCTAAATGCAAACTAGAGGAACTGCACCTCATATTCCACCTGGGTAGTCTACAACCCAATGGCATGAACACTGAATTCTCCAACCTCTGGTAACCTGCTCCCCCTCTGTCCCCTTCTCCCTCCTTTTGATCTACCTAGGTCCTCTCACTCATCCTTCTCTTTCCAAACCCCCTCCCCTAATCCCTTATCACACCCCTTTCCTCTCTTCCACCTGTTCCATCACCCACACACTCCTCCCACTGGGTCCCCTTTCCCCACTGTTCCCATCTACCCTCCCCACTTCCGTTACCTGATTACACTCTTTGCTTCCTTTCCTATCAGATTCCATCACCTCCCAGCCTCTGTCACTATCTCCACCCTTCCCTCCCCCACGTTCTGCCAATAGCCCCCTCCTCACCTGAATTGACCTATCTTTCCTCGCCCCTCCCTCTTACCTCTTTATACTGGCTATCTCCCCTCTACCTTTCGGTCCAGATGAAGAGTCTCGAGCAGAAATGTCTCTTGGCATCTGAAGTACAGCAAAGGGAATGTTCATGGATTCCAGTGAACTGTGCAGTCTGCTGAGCTTACTGTACATTGGCATCTCAAAGGTGCAATGAGTTCCTTCCTCTTCTCAGGACTTCAATCATTCCTCCTGCAGTTCTCAGGGTTCTGCTACACTTGCCCTTGTTCCACTTGTGGCAAACAAGCTCAGCATTCCCACAGTGTCACCAATTATGATCTTTCATCATCACCAAGTCACATTCTGGGAGCACCAACTATTGGTCTATACAGAGCAATGTAGCTGGAAAGACAATGATTACCATTTACATTTTGCAGACAAGTTTCCCTTCATCTTCTAGAACCCTTTCTTTAGCCGGTCATTCTGTTGTGTTGGAAGCATATAGCAACTGCTCTGCCTGTGACTGCAAGGAACTGCAGAGAGTTATGGACACAGCCCAGCACATCACAGAAACCAGTGTCCCCTCCGTGGACTCTGTCTATACCTCTCGGTGCCTTGGTGAAGCAGCCAGCATAATCAAAGACCCCACCCACCCGGGTCATTCTCTCTTCTCTCCTCTCCTATCAGGCAGAAGATACAAGATCCTGAGGGCACGTACCACCAGGCACAAGGACAGCTTCTATCCCATGGTGATAAGACCATTGAACGGTTCACTTATAAGATGAGATGGACTCTTGACCTCACAATTTACCTTGTTGTGACCTTGCACCTTATTGTCTACCTGCACTGCACTTCCTCTGTAGCTGTAACATTTTACTCTGTACTGTTATTGTTTATACCTGTACTACCTCAATGCACTCTGTACTAACTCAATGTAACAGTACTGTGTAATGAATTGACCTGTACAATCGGTATGCAAGACAAGTTTTTCACTGTACCTCGGTACAAGTGACAACAATAAACCAATACCAAAGGACTGCAGATGCTGGAATCTGGATGAAAAACACTCTGATGCTGGAGGAACTCAGCAGGCCAGGCAGCATCAGTGGAGAAAATCAGGCGGTCAACGTTTTGTGTTGCGAAACCTCGGCAGCCTGCTTTTCTCTATGGATGCTGCCTGGCCTGCTGAGTTCCTCCAGCATTAAAGTGTTTTTCATCATAAGCCTCAGCTGGCCTGGATTGTGTGGCAGGAATGAAGAAAAGTCATTGGCGTTTTCCTTGGAGACACAAGAGACTGCAGATGCCGGAATCTGGAGCAACAAGCAATCTGCTGGAGGAACTCAGCGAGTCAAGCAGCGTCTGTGGGAGGAAAGGAATTGTCGACATTTTGGGTCGAAACCCTGCATCAGGACTGAGAGTGGAGGGGGGAGATGGCCGCATCGGGAAGAGGAGGGAAGTGGCCAGACAGGAGTCCAAGGTGACTGGTGGACTGAGGATGGGTGTAAGATGACAGGCAGGTAGTGTCAGGTAGGGAAGGTGATGGGAAGGGGGTGGATTTGGAAAACTGTGGCTGGTAGATGGAGGCGAGGAGAGAGAAGAAAAAGGAAAAAACAAGAGATGGAGCAGGGTGGGGGTAGGGGAGGGTGACGATGGGAGACGGCTGCTGGAGGAAGATAAGCAGGAACACAATACACTACCAGAGCTGGATTTGGATAAGTAAAGGAAGTGAGAATGGGAATCATTAGGGGTGAGGTGAACGACAGTGGGAACCAGATGAGGGGAGGTGGGGAGGGAACCTGTGTGTGAAGTGGGTGGATGGAGCCAGGAGTGGGAAGGGGACAAAGATGGGTAAAGGGGGGCTAGGGGGAGGGTAGGAAGGGGGAGAAAAAAGGGGGAGAAAGAAGGGGGAGGAACGGAGCATCAGAACGGGGAGGGAGAGGGAAGAAAAAAGAAAAGGGGGCGGTTTTATCCAAAATTGGAAAACTCAATATTTATGCCACTGGTGATTTCCATTTCTGCTCATTGAAAGTCCTATCAATTATTCAGCTCTCTCCCACAGGCTCCATAACCACAACCCCTCACCACTCTCCTACAGAGTCACAGAAAATGAGCTGAACCAACTCCAGCTGATCTGAGCAAATAGATGCCTGAAACTGTCTTGCTTCACACCATGAGGTTTCCCTGTTCCATGAATGTTAGCAATATGGATTATAATTTCTTTCTTTGTGTCCTACTCAGTGTCTGGGGCAGGGAGGGGGAAGCAGTCTTGTGTGACCCCCCTCCTCCGTCAATCATTAAGCATATAGGAAGGATGCCATTAAGCTGGAAAGAGTGCAGAGGAGATTTATGAGGATGTTGCTGGGACTCGAGGGACTGAGTTATGGAGAGAGGTTGAGCAGGTTGGGACTTTTTTCACTGGAGCGTAGGAAACTGAGAGGTGATCTTATAGAGGTGTTTAAAATCATGAGGGACCATGGATAGGGTCAATGGCATGGTCTTTTTCGCAGGGTTGGGGAATCAAGAACTCGAGGGCATAAGTTTAAGGTGTGAGGGGAGAGATTTAATAGGAATTGGAGGGGCAATGTTTTCACCAGTGTGTTGTCAGTATATGGAATGATCTGCCAGAGGAAGTGGTTAAGACAGGTACATTACCAACACTTAAAAGGTACATGGACAGGTACATGGATAAGAAAGGTTTCGAGGGATATGGGGAAAACACAGGCAAATGGGGCTTGCTTAGATGGGAATCTTGGTCAGCATGGACTCGCTGGTCTGGAAGGCCTGTTTCCATGCTGTATGAGTCTCTAACTCCATGATATGTTCATAAATGTGTATATATTGTTTCTGCTTTAAGAGGATGCTTGGTGCATCCTCTAAAGGTGCAAACATTAAACTCTTACGCATTCCTCCCGATAAACTTGCATAAATATTCTAAGATAGGCTGCTTATAATTTGTCAACATTTATTTATGGTGCTTCAGCTTCTACCAGAATGATGTGTGTATTTTTCACTCTTTAGCTAAGGAGTTGAGAATGATAATTACATTTGTACTCCTGGATGAAGGGTCCTGATGAAAGGTCTCGACCCAAAATGTCGACTATCCATTTCCTGCCATAGATGCTGCCCACTGAGTTCCTCCAGTATTTTGTGTGTTCTTCCATATTTCCAGCATCTTGCAGTCTTTCTTGTATATTCTTGGATGCCTCGACCTCTGTCTGCAGAGTGTTTGAATGTGTTTGTCTGTTCAGCTCACTGATGACGTCATGGTTGCTGGGTGCCAGGTACTTACTGAACAGACAATTCAGAGAAACAAGTACACAAAACGTGAGGGGGGCAAAGGCTGCTGAAACTTTGTGGGTGGCTTTAATTTTAGGTCAACAACAAGTGGAATTGCTCAGAAAATCTGTGCTCAAATAATAACAGGAAATGCTGGAAATGCTCAGCAAGTCAGGCTGCATTTGTGTGAAGAGAAACACTGTTAATATTACAGGCCTTCTGTTCTGTCTTTTGTGAGAGGCACCATGTTTTTGGACAGACAGTATCTCAGGAGCTGGATTAAGAACCACCATGTATTTACACCTTTTTGGGGCACAAATGATGCTGGTTGAATTCTTGGCACCAAAATGTGTAGATTTTCAACAAAATTCATCAGGTCCATCTCTCAGTCAGTAGTCCAGATCATCAGTGGGTCTTTTTCATGTTAATGAGAGACTGACTGGGGCACCCCTCTGAAAATTTTGTTTCTACTTAGTAAGGCAGGATTTAAGTGCAGAATACATTGTCCATCTTTGCCTGACTTGTGAATGGCAAAGACTTCCTCATACCATCTAAAGAAGAGCAGTGACCTTTTGTTCACTCCTCCTCTGATGCCAGAAATGCACAAATTGGTATTGGTATTGGTTTATTATTGTTACTTGTATCGAGATACAGTGAAAAACTTGTCTTGCATACCGATCGTACAGGTCAATTCATTACAGGTCAATTCATTGAGGTAGTACAAGGTAAAAACAATAACAGAATACAGAGTAAAGTGTTACAGCTACAGGGTAGTGCATTGCAGGTGGACAGTTAGGTGCAAGGTCAAACAAGGTAGGTTGTGAGGTCAAGTTACCCAATCATTCATACTTCACTGTCTTTGTGCCTGATTGAGTTTCAGCTGATTGCCATGTTTTCCCACTGGAATGCACTTTGGAAGTGATCCATTGGCTGCAATGTGATCCACAAATAGATGAGAGTCCAGGAGAGTCATAGAGTCATAGATTCGTACAGCACAGAAATGGGCCCTTTGGCCCATCTGGTCCATCCAACCAAGATTGCCATCTGCGCTAGTCCTATTTGCCTGAATTTGGCCCATATCCCTCTAAACCTTTCTTATCCATGTACCTGTCCAAGTAGCTTTTAAACGTTGTTAATGTAGAAGGCTGTGTCCTCAGCCCTCTACTCTACTCCCTATACACTCATGACTGTGTGGCCAGATTCTGCTCTAACTCCATCTACAAGTTTGCAGATGATACCACCATTGTAGGCCCTATCTCAAACAGCGATGAGTCAGAGTACAGGAAGGAGACAGAGAGCATAGTGGAATGGTGTCATGACAACAACCTTTCCCTCAATGTCAACAAAACAAAAGAGCTTGTCATCGACTTTAGGAAAGGGGGCGGTGTACATGTACCTGTCTACATCAATGGTGCTGAGGTTGAGAGGGTTGAGAGCTTCAAGTTCCTGGGAGTGAACATCACCAACAGCCTGTCCTGGTCAAATCACGTAGAAGCCACGGCCAAGAAAGCTCACCAGCACCTCTACTTCCTCAGGAGGCTAAAGAAATTTGGTTTGTTCCCTTTGACTCTCACCAGCTTTTACAGATGCACCATAGAAAGCATCCTATCTGGATGTATCACGGCTTGGTACGGCAACTGCTCTGCCCAGGACCACAAGAAACTGCAGAGAGTTGTGGACACAGCCCAGTGCATTACGGACACCAGCCTCCCCTCCTTGGACTCTGTCTTTACCTCTCGCTGTCTTGGTGAAGCAGCCAGCATAATCAAAGACCCCACCCATCCGGTACATTCTCTCTTCTCTCCTCTTCCATCGGGTAGAAGATACAGGAGCCTGAAGGCACATAACACCAAACTTAAGGACAGCTTCTACCCCACTGTGATAAGACTATTGAACAGTTCCTTTATACAATGAGATGGACTATGACCTCAAGATCTACCTTGTTGTGACCTTGCACCTTATTGCACTGCACTTTCTCTGTAGCTGTGACACTTTACTTTGTACTGTTATTGTTTTTATCCTGTACTACATCAATGCACTCTGTACTGCCTCAATATAACTGCACTGTGTAATGAATTGACCTGTACGATCGGTTTGTAAGACAAGCTTTTCACTGTACCTCGGTACAAGTGACAATGATAAACCAATACCAATACCAATACCCACCTCGCCCACTTCCTCTGGCAGCTCATTGGGTGAAAAAGTCGCCTCTCATGGCCCTATTAAATCTCTCCCCTCTCACCTCAAACCCATGCCTGCTAGTTCTTGATTCCCCAACTCTGGGAAAAAGACTGTGTGCATTCACTTCTATAAGGTCAACATTCACTCTCCTATGATCCAATGAATAAAGTCCCAACCTGCTTCATCTCTCTCCATAACTCAGTCTCTCAAGTCCTGGCATTTCCTCTGCACTTTTACAACTTAGTGGCATCTTTCCTATAGCAGGGTCACTAAAACTGAATACAATATTCCAAATGCAGCCTTACCAACATCTTGGCCAAATATAACATAACATCCCAACTTCTATACTTAATGCCTTGACTGATGAAGGCGAGCATGCCAAAAGCCTTCTTCACCACCCTGTCTACCTGCAATGAAGCTTTTGATGTCACTTTCACCTTCTGCCTCACAGAACCAGAGACCCTGGTGCAATCCTGACCTCAGGTGCTTTCGATGTGGAGCTTGCATGTTTTCCCTGTGACCAGATGGGTTTTCTCCAGGTGCTCCAGTTTTCTCCCACATCCTAAAGATGGCAGTTTGGTAGGTTAATTGACCACTGTAAATTGTCCCTAGTGTGGAGGTGAATGGTAGAATAAAGGGGTGGTTGATTGGAGTATGGGGAGAATAAAAAATGGGATTAATGTAGGATTACATTGATGGTTGATGGTTGGCATGGAATCGATGGGCTGAAGGACCTGTTTCCATACTTTATCACTATGTAACTCCATGGCAAGTTTCTGTTTTTCACCTTGTGTAGATGGGAAATGTAGATTTGCTTGGCTTGTCTCAATGGTAGTACCTGTTATCTGTTATAATTTTTTAAGTAGGAAAAAAACTAGGTGGAGGGGAGAAAAAAGAATTACTTCAGATGGAGGACATGGTGGTGTGCTGCATCTGCTTGATGTGGGAGCTCGTGGACCTTGCTGTGGTCCAAGATGACCATATAAGTGCTTGAGGCTGGAGGAAGTTCGGCCCAAAATTGATGAGCTAGAGTTGCAGCTTCAAACACTGTGGAGCATCAGGGAGGGAGAGAGTTATGTAGATACTGTACATCAGGAGACAGTCACCACCCCCCCCCCCCTTAGAGCAGGTACTTCTGGGGTCCAGGAAGTAGATAGAAGGGTGACTGTCAGGGGAGAGAAAAGGAAAAAGAAAATGAACAGGCAGACAATGCAGAGGACTCCAGAGGCTACTTTTTGTGATTTTTTTAATGACTTAGATGAGGGGGTGGAAGGGTGGGTTAGCAAGTTTTCAGATGACACAAAGATTGGTGGTGTTGTGGATAGTGTGGAGGGCTGTCGAAGCTTACAGAGGGATATTGATAGGATGCAGAGCTGGGCTGACAAGTGGCCGATGGAGTTCAATCCAGAGAAGTGTGAGGTGGTACACTTTGGAAGGACAAACTCCAAGGCGAAGTACAAGGTTAATGGCAGGATTCTGGGCAGTGTGGAGGAGTAGAGGGATCTGGGGGTTCATATCCACAGATCACTGAAAGTTGCCTCACAGGGAGCAACAGATGTTAGCTTTCATAAGTTGTGGGATCGAATTTAAGATCCGCGAAGTAATGATGCAGCTTTACAAAATTCTGGTTAGACCACACTTAGAGTACTGTGTCCAGTTCTGGTCGCCTCATTATAGGAAGGATGTGGAAGCGTTGGAAAGGGTGCAGAGGAGATTTACCAGGATGCTGCCTGGATTAGAGAGTATGGATTATGAGGAGAGACTAAAGGAGCTAGGATGGAAGATGAGGGGAGACACGATAGGGGTATACAAAATATTAAGAGGAATAGATAGAGTGGACAGCCAGCGCCTCTTTCCCAGGGCACCAATGTTCAATACAAGAGGACATAGCTTTAAGGTAATGGGTGGGAAGTTCAAAAGAGATGTCAGAAGGAGGTTTTTCACCCAGAGAGTGGTTGGTGCATGGAATGCACTGCCTGGGGTGGTGGTGGAGGCTGATACATTGGTCAAGTTCAAGGTATTGTTAGATAAGCATATGGAGGAATTTAAGATAGATGGATATGTGGAAAGAAGGGGTTAGATAGTCTTAGGTGTCATTTGAAGGTCGGCACAACATGGTGGGCCGAAGGGCCTGTATTGTGCTGTATTGTTCTATGGTTCTATGGTAGTACACTCACACCTGAGTCAGGAGCTTCAGCGTTCGAGCTCTAGTGCACAGACAAACACAGAATCGAGGTTAAGTTTTCAGTGCATTTCCAGTGCTAAAGGAGTTCTGCACTCTTTATCTCTTCTGATCTCTGTGGCTGTGAGAGATTACATGGGAGTAGAAATTCATCCTTCTTGGCAAGAACATGATGTTACACTTGCATTACAGACAGTTGAGCCCGATTTCAGAAGTGGAGCGGGTGTGTGTATGGGTCAATATTATTGTGCTTAGCACGCACAACCAAGGATTTATTTTTAACCTCACCATTCAACTAGAAGCAGCTCCAAGAAAACCTTCTCCAGAAACGATATAGTGCTACACAGGCACAAAAAATTCTGCAGATGCTGGAATCTGGAGCAATACACAGAAAGTGCTGCAGGAGCTCAGCAGCTTAGGCAGCATCTATGGAGGGAAATGAACAGTCGACGTCTTGGGCTGAGACCCTTCATCAGGTCTGGAGAGGAAGAGGGCAGAAGCTAGAATAAGAAGGTGGGGGACAGGGAGGAGCACAGGCTAGCAGGTGATAGTTGAGTTCAGGTGAGAGGCGAGTGTCACCAGAAGGACAACAGTGAGAGAGGGTCTCACAGAACTCCCGTCGAAGAGAGGCAGAAAACTTCTTCATAACTGTTGCTAATTATTGTGACTGACCTGAGCTTGACCTCTGAGTGCCTTCCAAATGTAATTGATAATTTCACCAATGAAGGCATTTTTCCTTCACTCTGAACATCACAATTTTGGGAAGTAAATAGGTTGGAATTACATCTACAATTCTTAGCTCTTAGCTCAGTGGTAATTGCTGTAAAAAATGGGAGGGTGAGAGGTGGCTCCATGGAGATCTTTTAAAATCCAGAAAGTGTAGGCACAGAGAAGACACCCCCACACCTCAAACAGGGGATCATGCATCGGGTATATTCAGTATGAAATTTGGTAGAAATTTCTTTCACTGAAGAATGGTTAGAATAAAAAACTAGTTACCATGTCGAGTCCAGTAAGACTGCAGTACTAAGGGAAAGACAGCGAGTGAGGATAGAAGAATGAGCTGGTTGGTGAGATTAAGTACAAAGACTTGGAGGTGTTTTCAGTGCAATATTCCAAGCTAGCAATGACCTGTTGGCCTGACTGGGCTGTTCCTCTGCTATCGATTCAACCTGAAACAGATAACTCCTTGACCATCATCACTGCTTCTTGCGCACAAGGCTAGAGCTTAGAGCAGCCGAAAAGGTGCAGATGCTGAGTTCCTCCAGCACATTGTTTGTCACACCTTTCATGCTATTGCCAAGGGATCAACATGGTCCGATGTTCATGATACAGCCAGAAACTCAAAGGCTCAATGGCTGGATTTTTATGGGATGCTGTTTCCGCCCCACATTTCCAAGCCAACCTCCGAAATGGATTATCGTTTCATTACCTGTTTGTGGGATCTCTGTGTGCACAAAATGGCCGCGGTATTTCCCTGCAGTGACCATCTTTCAAAACTACTTCATTAGCTGCAAAGATAAGGTTGTAAAAGGCACCAGATAAAAATGAATTACTTTCCCATTCTGCTTTATATATTTAATTGGAATACGTATCAAATTTACTGTACCATTGGAATGAATTAATTTGGAAAAATGCTGAGTTTTGTTGCAGCAAGACATTTATGCTGGCTATATTTGAGCTGCTGTTGAATAATGAGGTGTTAAACTTCTCATTTAGATGAAGAGTTAACAGATTCACACATAGAAAGGTGGGAAAGGGCCATTAATCTGCTTCTGAAAGGAGCACTATCTTTACAGAATATAAACCACACAGGTAAAATGAAAAAAAGCTTTTGCAATTTATAAATTTAAAGGGGCGGTGTTGCTCTATCTAAGAATGTCTGGGCAAATAGGTTTCCTGGAATGTCGAGCAATAGCTTCATCTTAACATGACCTGTTAACCTGTGCATAAGTTCACTACGACACAAAAGCAATGTGCTGTGGACACTGGAAATCCTAAATAAAACAGAAAATGCTGGAAATAATCATTAACTCAAATAACAATTCTCTCCCAATCCAATGAGCTTCCATCAACCAGGATTGTTAATTCTGTTCCCATCTCCTCAGATGCTGCCGGAGCTGCTGAGAATTTCCTCTTTTATGTCCCCATACAACCTGCCTGCTGATCTTAGCAACTGATCCCCTCTGACCCTAGACCTTTCCCTAAATAAGTTCCTGATTTCTTTGTGACTGATCTCCCCCCCCCCCCCGACCTGTTACAGAGGGCAACTTCTGAAATCCTGCAATAAAAAGTAGAAAATATTGCAAGGTCAGGTAGCATCGACAGAGATGGAAACAGTTAATGGCATTTCAGCGGAATCAAAATCAGAATCAGAATCAAGTTTATTATCACTGACATATGTCGTAAAACTGTTGTTTTGCAGCAGCATTACAGTACAAGACATAAAGATTTAAAAATTACTATAAGTTACAAAAATAAATCAATAGTGCAAAAGAGGAATAACAATGTAGTGTTCATGGGTTCATGGACCATTCAGAAATCTTATGTCTTCAGGCTCCTGTACCTCCCACCTGATGGTAGTAACATGAAGAGGGCATGTCCTGGATGGTGAAGGTCCTTAATGATGGCTGCCGCCTTCTTGAGGCATTGCCTCTTGAAGATATCTTCGATGGTGGGGAGGGTTGTGCCTGTGATGGAGCTGGCTGAGTCTACAACCCTCTGCAGCCTCTTGTGATCCTGCACATTGGAGCCTCCATATGGTGATGCAACTAGTCAGAGTGCTCTCCACCTTACATCTGTAGAAATTTGTAAGAGTCTTTGGTGTCATAGTAAATCACCTCAAACTAATGAAGTAGAGCCTCTGGTGTGCCTTCTTTATGATTGCATCAATGTGTTGGGCACAAGACGTGATGCCCAGGAACTTGAAGCTGCTCATGCTTTCCACCGCTGACCCCTCAATAAGGGTATTCTCCTGACTTCCCTTTCCTGAAGTCCACAATCAATTCCTTGGTCTTCTGATATTGAGTTCAAGGTTGTTGTTGCGGCACCACTTGACCAGCCGACCTATTCACTCCTGTATGCCTCCTCATCACCATCTGAGATTCTGCCAAGAACAGTAAATTTATAGTTGGTGCTTGTGCTGTTATACTCAAGAACTGAATGGAGTTAACAATCAAACATGTTTTAATGTGAAGAAAAAAACAACAAATACAATGTTAACATTCATTTCAAGAGGATTAGAACATAAAATCAAGGATATACTGCTGAGGCTTTGTAAGGACTTGGTCAGACTGCATTTGGAACACTGTGAACAATTTTGGGCCCAGTCTCTAAGGAATGATGTGCTGGACCTGGACACGGTTCAGAGGAGGTTCACAAGAATGATCCCAGGAATGAAAGGCTTAACGTATGAGGAGAGTTTGATGTCTCTGGGCCTGTACTCGATGGAGTTCAGACAGATTAGGGGGGATCTCATTTAAACCTACCAGATACTGAAAAGCCTGGATAGAGTGGATATAGAGAGGATGTTTCCATTAGTAGGAGAGTGTAGGGTCTGAGGGCACAGCCTCAGAATGAAGGGACGTCCCTTTAAAACTACGATGAGGAGCAACTTCTTCAGCCAGAGGGTGGTGAATCTGTTGAATTCGTTGCCACAGAGGGCTGTGGAGGCCAAATCATTGGGTGCATTTAAGGCAGAGATTGATAAGTTCTTAATTGGTAAGGGGGTTAAGGGTTGCAGGGAGAAGGTGGGAAAATGGGGTTGGAAAGAAAAGTCAACCATGATCGAGTGGCAGAGCAGACTCCATGGGCCAAACGACCTGATTCTGCTCCTATGTCTTGTGGTCTTATGGTTTTAAACTTGTAATTAAATGCCTAATGAAATTAATCCCTCCTGCCTACACAATGTCCATATCCCTCCATTCTCTGCACATTCATGTGCCTATCGAGGAGCCTCTTAAACACCTCTATCATATTTCCTCAACTACCACCCCTGACAGTGCACTCCAAGCACCCATCACTCTCTGTGTAAAAAAAACTTGCCCCCCACATCCCTTTTGAACTTTCCACCTCTCACCTGAAATGCATGCCCTCTGGTATTAAACATTTCAACCCTGGGAAAAAGATACCGGTTGTCTACTCTAGCCATTCCTCTCATAATCTTATAAACTTCTATCAGGTTTACCATTAGCCTCCACTGCTCCAGAGAAAACAACCCAAGTTTGTCCAAGCTCTCCTACTGATCATCTGGCCTCATACCATCCTGTGGTTTAGAATCAAATTAGCCTGCTGATTTGTGAATGGAAATGTTTTGGTACATTGAAGTGTTTGGTAATAAAGCTGTTTTTGTTGAAAGTATGTTGCAGTTGTACAAGATGTTGGTGAGGCCACATCTGGAATATGTTGTTCAATTTTGATTGCTCTGCCATAGGAAAGATGCCATTAAGCTGGAAAGACTGCAGACGTGATTTACAAGGATGTTGCCAGGATTCGGGGACTGAGTTATGGAGGGAGGTTGGGCAGACTGGGATTTATTCATTGGAGTGTAGGAGAATGAGGGGTGATAATATAGAGGTGTATAAAATCATGAGGGGCATAGGGTCAACGCAATCTCTTTTCCATGGTAATCAAGAACTCAAAGGCAGAGGTTTAAGGTGAGAGGGGAAAGATTTAATATGACCTGAGGGATAATGTTTTCACCCAGAGGATGGTCAGTATATGGAATGAGCTGTCAGAGGATGTGGTTGAGATGGGTACAACATAGAACATTACAGCACAGTACAGGCCCTTCAGCCCACAATGTTGTGCCAACATTTTACCCTGCTCTAATATCTATCTAACCCTTCCATCCCACATAGCCCTCCATTTCTCTATCATTCATGTGTCTATCTGAGAGTCTCTTAAATGTCCCTAATGTATCTGCCCCCACAACCTCTGCCGGCAGTGCATTCCACGCACCCACCACTCTCTATGTAAAAAAGTTACCACTGACATCCCCCTTATACCTTCCTCCAATCACCTTAAAATTATGCCCCCTCGTGTTAGCCATTGTCGCCCTGGGAAAAAATCTCTGACTGTTCACTCGATCTGTGCCTCTTATCATCTTGTCCACCTCTATCAGGTCACCTCTCATCCTCCTTCTCTCCAAAGAGAAAAGCCCTAGCTCACTCAACCCATCCTCATTACAACATTTAAAAGACACTTGGACAGGTACATGGATAGAGTCATAAAGTCACAGTCATAGAGTCATAGAGCAATACAGCATGGATACAGGCCCTTTGGCCCAACCAGTCTATGCCGACCAAGGTGCGAACCCAGCTAGTCCCAATTTCCTGCATTCGGCCCATATCCTTCTAAGCCCCGCCCCTCCATGTACCTATGCAAGTGTTTCTTAAATGATACTATTGTACCTGCCTCAACCACTTCCTCTGGTACCTTGTTCCATATACTCACCACCCTCTGAGTGAAAAAGTTTCCCCTCAGCTCCTTTTTAAATCTTTCCTCTCTCACCCGAAACCTATGCCCCCTAATTTTGGCTTCCTTACCCTGGGGAAAAGACTGTTACCATCCACCTTATCTGTGCCTCTTATAATTTTAAACACTTCCATAAGGTTGTCCTCCATTCTCCTATGTTCCAAGGAATAAAGACCCAGTCTGGCCAATCTCTCCCTATAACTCAGGCCTTCTGGTCCTGGCAACATCCTCGTAAATCTTCTCTGCACTCTTTCCACTTCAACCATGTCTTTCCTATAACAGGGTGACCAAAACTGTACACAGTACTCCAAGTGCGGCCTCACCAACAACTTAGGCAACTGCAACATAATGTCCCAACTCCTATACTCACTGCCCTGACTGATGAAGGCCAGCATGCTAAATGCCTTTTTCACCACCCTGTCTACCCCTGTGATGCCACTGTCAACAAACTATGCACTTGTACTCCAAGGTCCCTCTGCTCCATTACACTCCCTAGTGTCCTACCATTCATAGTACAAGTCCTATGCTGGTTTGACTTTCCAAAATGCATCACCTCACACTTATCTGTACTGAAATCCATTTGCCACTCCTCAGCCCATTTCCCTAACTGATCAAGATCCTCCTGTAATCTGTGATAACCTTCTCGCTATCAACACCTCCTAATTTTGTGTCATCTGCAAATTACTGATCAAGCCTTGTGCAATCGCATGTAAATCATTTATATAAATAACAAATATCAAGAGTCCCAACACTGACCCCTGCAGCACACCGCTGGTCACCGGCCTCCATTCTGAGCAACAACCTTGAACCACCACCCTCTGCTTCCTACCTCTGAGCCAATTTGGAATCCAACGAACTAGCTATTGCTGGATTCTATGGCACCTAACCTTCCAGACAAGTCTTCCATGCAGAACCTTGTTGAAGGCCTTGCTAAAGTCCATATAGAAAACCTCCACTGCCCTATCCTCATCTACCCTTTTGGTTACCTCTTCAAAACATTCATCAAGCACAAAAGATTCATCAAGCACAACTTCCCATGTTGACTCCTCCTAATCAGACTCTGCCTAACCAAATGCTGGCAGATCATGTCCCTCTGAATTCCTTCCAGTATCTTCCCCACTACTGATGTTAGGCTGACCAGCCTGTAGTTCCCTGGCTTGTCCTTGCTACCTTTCTTAAACAGCGGAACAACATAAATTACCTCAGGCAAGGCTTATGGAGAAGGTGAGGAGACATGGGATCCAAGGGGACTTTGCAGTGTGGATCCAGAACTGGCTGGCCCACAGAAGGTAGAGTGGTTGTTGAAGGGTCATATTCTGAGTGGAGGTCAGTGACCAGTGGTGTACCTCAAGGGTCTGTACTGGGACCCTTACTCTTTGTGATTTTTATAAATGACCTGGATGAGGAAGTGGAGGAGTGGGTTAGTAAGTTTGCGGATGACACAAAGGTTGGGGATGTTGTGGGTAGTTTGGAGGGCTGTCAGAGGTTACAGAGGGACATAGATAGGATGCAAATTTGGGCTGAGAAGTGGCAGATGCAGTTCAACCCAGATAAGTGCGAAGTTGTTTATTTTGGTAGGTCAAATATGTTGACGGAATATAGTATTAATGGTAGGACTCTTGGCCGTGTGGTGGATCAGAGGGATCTTGGGGTCCAAGTCCAACCTTGGGCTCAAAGTGGCTGTGCAGGTTGACTCTGTGGTTAAGAAGGCATATGGTGTATTGTCCTTCATCAATCGGGGAATTGAATTTAGGAGCCGAGAGGTATTGTTGCAGCTATATAGATCCTTGGTCAGAACCCATTTGGACTATTGTGCTCAGTTCTGATCACCTCACTGCAGGAAGGATGTGGAAGCCGTAGAGAGGGTACAGAGGAGGTTTACAAGGATGCTGCCTGGAATGCGGAGCATGTCTTATGAAAGCAGGCTGAGCGAATTCGGCCTTTTCTCCTTGGAGAGATGGAGGATGGGGGGATCTTGATAGAGGTATATAAAATGATGAGAGGTATTGATCGGATAGATAGTCAGAGGCTTTTCCCCAGGGCTGAAATGGTAGCCACAAGAGGACATAGGTTTAAGGTCCTGGGGAGTAGATATAGAGGAGATATCAGGGGTAAGTTTTTTACTCAGAGAGTGGTGAGTGCGTGGAATGGGCTGCTGGAAACGGTGGTGGAGGCGGATACGATAGGGTCTTTCAAGAGACTGTTCGATAGGTACATGGAGCTGAATAAAATAGAGGGCTATGGGTAAGCCTAGTAATTTCTAGGGTAGGGACATGTTCGGCACAGCTTTATGGGCCGAAGGGCCTGAATTGTGCTGTAGTTTTTCTATGTTTCTATGATTCTAGCCACCTTCCAGTCTTCAGGAACTTGACTAGTGGCTAACAATGAAGCAAGTATCTCGGCAAGAGCCTCCGCAATTTTTTTCCAGACTCCCACAAAGTTCAAGGATGCACTCAGTCAGGCCCTATGGATTTATCCACCTTAATGTGCCATACGACTACAAATATCTCCTCCCTGGTAATGTGAATGTCCTCCAAAACAACTGCATTTATTTCCCTTATCTCTTGAGCAACCATGATTTTCTCCTCAGTAGACACCAAGGAGGAATATTCGTTAAAAATCCCATCAGTCTCCTGTGGCTCAAGACATAGATGCCCTTGCTAATCTCTAAGGGGACCTACTCTCTCCCTAGCCACCCTTTTACTCTAAATATAGCTATGGAACCTCTTGGGATCTTCCTTAACCTTATCTGCCAGATCTATCTCATACTCTCTCTTTGCCCTCCTGATTTCCTTCTTAAGAGTATACTTAATCTTTTTATAATCATCAAGGGATTCACTTGTCCTGGCCTCCAGAACCCAATGGATGGTTCTTTCTTTTTCTTGACCAGAGCCTCAATATCTCTCATCAGTCAAAGTTCCCTAAACTTGCTAGGTTTACCCTTCACCCTAACAGGAACATGCTGCTCCTGGACTCTTGATATCACACTCTTGAAAGCCTCCCACTTGCCATTTGTTCCTTTCCTTTCAAACAGGCTCACTCAATCGACATCTGTTAGATCCTGCCTAATTCCCCCAAAATTAGCCCTGCTGCAGTTTAGGACCCTGACCTGTGGACTTGTCCTATCCTTTTCCATCACTGTATTAGAATTATGGTCACTGGAGCCAAAGTGCTCCTTGACTGCTGCTTCAGTTATTTGCCCTGTCTCGTTCCCTAAGAGGAGGTCCAGTATTGCACCCTCCTGAGTCAAATCCTCTATTTATTGACTCGAAAATTTCCCTGCAAGGATATCAGTCCCTCTCTGGTTCAAGTGCAACCCGTTCCTCTTGTACAGGTCTGCTCTGCCCCAGAAGAGATCCCAATGATCCAAGAACCTGAATCCCTGCCCCCTGCATCAGCTCCTGAGCCATGCATTCATCTGGCCTGTCTTTCTATTTCTGACCTCATGAGCACAGGGAGCAATCCAGAGGTCATTATCCTCGATATCCTGCTTCTTAACCTCTTACTTAGCTCCCTATACTTATTCTGCAGGACCTCATCCCTTGATCTACTTATGTCATTTGTACCAATGTGCACAATGACCTCTGGCTGTTCAGCATCTCTCTTGGTAATGTTCTGCAACCACTCAGAGACATGCTTGACCCTGGCACTAGGAAGGCAACACACTATCCTGACTTCTCTTCTGCAGCCACAGGAAAGCTTTATAGGAAAGATTTTCAGGGATGTGGACCAAATATGGACAAATGGAACACGTTTAGTTGGGCAAACTGGAGAAGCAAAGGACTTCAGATGCTGGAATCTAGATGAAAAACACGATAATGCTGGAAGAACTCAGCAGGCCAGGAAGCAACCATGGAGAAATGTTTATTTCTCAGCATTATCTTGTTTTTCATCTAGATTCCAGCATCTGCTGTCCTTTGTTTCTCCAGTATTACTGCTCCATTGTGCAGCGTCTTCAAGGATGCCCGCTTTGAAGTAGTTTTCTTCTTGTCATAAAGAAGAGTCCTGACCTGAAAACGTTGACCTCCTGCTTTTCTCTACAGATGTTGCCTGGCCTGCTGAGTTCCTCCAGATTCATCGTGTTTTTCATTTAGTTTAGCTGGGCATCTTGGTTGGCATGGACCAGTGTTGGGCCAAAGGGCCTGTTTCCATGCTGTTTGACTCTATGAAGTGTTGCTCCTCTAGTTTGCCTTTGGCTTCACCATGGCAGTGGGAAAGGCTGAGGGTAGACAGGTCAATGTGGGAATGGGAAGGAAGATGAAATAATGTGACACCAGAAGTTCAAGATGGCTGTTGGCGACAGAGCATAGGTGCTCGGCAAAACAGTTGCCTCAGTGAGGTCTTGGCAATGCAGAGAGTGCCAAATCGTGACATCGCGACCAGGATGGAGGAGGTGCAGGTGAACCTCTGCATTGCCTGTAAAGGCTGTTTAGGTCCCTGGATGGTGGTGAGACAGGAGGTGAAGGGTCAAATTTTGCACATCCTACAGTTGCAGGGGAAAGTGTTTGGGGTCAGGGAGAGGCAGGTGGGGAGTGATGAGTAGACCAGTGAGTCACAGAGGGAGTGGTCCCTGCGAAAATCAAAATGGGGGGCAGAGTGGAAGATGAGGCTGGTGTTGGAATGACATTGGAGCTAGTGGAAATAATGAAGGATGTTATGTTGGATACAGAGGCTGGTGGGGTGAAAGGTGAGGAACAAGGGAACCCCACCTTTGCTCTGTCTGTGGGGAAGGGGGAGAGCAGATGTGGAGGGAATGGAGGAAATGTGTGTGAGGTCTCCATTAATTGCTGCAGAGGGGAAATCATGGTTCCTGAAGAAGGAGGTGGATAGAAACAAGGTCGGCCTAGAGGAGGTGTAAATGAAGAATAATTATCTGAATTTACTGAATGCTGGGACCCTGAGAGAAAGATGTATCAGCCAAGATGATTATTGGAGCTGAGGGAGGAGACAGAGCCAATGAATAGAGGCAATATCTCACCTGCTCTACCTGTCTGCAGTGTTTGTGAGCCTGTACAAACCAAAGGCAACAGCCCTGAGAGGAGGCAGAACCCAATCCAAGATGTCTCCAGCACTGCCCTCTATGAGGGTCCACACTGGTGCCATTGAAATCATTGGCAGCTGGATGGGACACAGGGAAACTGAGTCAGTATTGGTATTGGTTTATTATTGTCACTTGTACTGAGATACAATGAAAAACTTGTCTTGCATACCGTTCGTACAAATCAATTCATTACACAGTGCAGTTACAATTAGTACAGTAAATACAATAACAATACTACCATTGAGGTAGTACAGGTAAATACAATAACAGTACAGAGTAAAGTGTCATAGCTACAGAGAAAATGCAGTACAATAAGGTGCAAGGTCACAACAAAGTAGATTGTGAGGTCAGAGTCCATCTCATTGTATAAGGGAACCGTTCAGTAGTCTTATAACAGTGGGATAGAAGCTGTCCTTGGGCCTGGTGCTATGTGCTTTCAAGCTTTTGTATCTTCTGCCTGATGGGAGGGGGGAGAAGAGAGAAGGTCCGGGGTGGGAGGAGTCTTTGATTATGTTCGCTGCTTTATGGAGGCAGCTAGAGTCTAGACAGAGGGCTCTAACAAAGTTCTGGTGAAGGGTTTTCCACCTGAGATGTTAGCTCCATTTGTCTTCCCAAGGATGCAGCCTGACCTGCTGAGTGTTTCCAGCTTTCCTGTTTTTATGTTATGTTCAGAGAAGATTCCTATCTCAGAGAATGCAGCTGATTGGTGCCAATATGAGGATGTAAGTTCTGAGTGTTGCTGATGTCCATCTAGAGTTGATAGATGAGAATAAAAGCAAGGGTGTACTGCTCAAACTTTATAAGGCGTTATTCAGACCCCACCACCAGCACACCTCCTGCTCCACCAGGGCGCCAACACCCTTGACCACTGCTATACAAGCATCAAAGATGCCTTCCGAGCCATCCCTCGTCCTCACTTTGGGAAATCAGACCACCAGGCTGTGCTCCTACTCCCTGCATACAAACAGAAACTGAAATGGGAGAATCCTGTACAGAGAGTCGTGCAGTGCTGGTCTGAGGAAGCAGACCACTACGTGACTGCTTTGAGACAGTGGACTGGTCCATGTTCAAAGACTCAGCTGCCAGCTTTGATGAGTATGTCACCACCATCACAGACTTTATCAGCAAGTGTGTGGAGTTCTGTGTACCAAAGAGGACAATACGGGTGTTCCCAAACAGGAAACCATGGATGAATTGGGAGATCTATTCCCTTCTGAAGTCGAGGACTGATCCACACAAATCTGGTGATCCTGATCTGTACAAGAAATCAAGGTATGGCCTTCAGAAAGCTATCAGGGATGCCAAGAGGCAATACTGACTCAAAATAGAGTCCCAGACCAGCCGTCAGTAATGGCAGGGCTTACATGCCATAACAGGCTACAAGACGAAGACGGGCTGCATAGTTAACAACAGCGTGTCCCTTCCTGATGAACTTAACACATTCTATACGCATTTTGAACAGAAGGGAAGTGGATTGTCACCAACCACCCTGACAGCCTCTAGTGCAACTAAACCTGTGATCACCATTGAGGACGTAAAATCAGTCTTTCGGAGAGTGAACACGAGGAAAGCATCTGGCCCAGATGGTGTCCCTGGCCGTGTGCTCAGATCTTGTGCTGCTCAGCTGGCAGAAGTATTTGCAGACATATTTAACCTCTCCCTGCTTCAATCTCAGGTTCCCACCTGTTTTAAGAAAACCACTATCATCCTGGTACCAAGGAAAAGCTGCATCAACTTCAGCCTACCATACCCATTGCAATTCGCCTATCGCCGAAACAGGTCTACAGCAGACGCCATCTCCCTGGCCCTACACTCAGCTCTGGAGCATCTGGACAGTAAAGGCACATGAGATAAGATAAGATACCTTTATTAGTCACATGTACATCGAAACACACAGTAAATACATCTTTCTGCGTAGTGTTCTGGGGATAGCCTGCAGGTGTTGCCACGTTTCCAGCGCCAACATAGCATGCCCACAACTTCCTAACCTGTACATTTTTGGAAACTGGAGAACCCAGAGGAAACCCACACAGACATGGGGAGAACGTACAAACTCCTTACAGACAGCGGCGGTAATTGAACCCAGGTTGCTGGTGCTGTAAAGCGTTACGTTAACCGCTACACTACCGTGCCTGTCCACACTACCATACCTGCTCAACACTACCATGCCTGCCCTATTGTTTATTGACTACATCTCTGCCTTCAATACAATAATCCCAAGCAAATTTGTCACCAAACTCTGAGAACTAGGACTCAACACCTCCCTCTGTAACTGGATCCTTGACTTTCTAACCAACAGAATACAATCAGTGAGGATAGGCAGCAATACCTCCGGCATGATTATTCTCAACACTAGTGCCCCACAAGGCTGCGTCCTCAGCCCTCTACTCTGCTCCCTATACACTCATGACTGTGTGGCCAGATTCTGCTCTAACTCCATCTACAAGTTTGCAGATGATACCACCGTTGTAGTCTGTATCTCAAACAGTGATGAGTCGGACCACAGGAAGGAGATAGAGAGCTTAGTGGAATAGTGTCATGACAACAACCCTTCCCGCAATGTCAACATAACAAAAGAGCTGGTCATTGACTTTAGGAAAGGGGGCAGTGTACATGCACCTGTCTACATCAATGGTGCTGAGGTCAAGAGGGTTGAGAGCTTCAAGTTCCTGGGAGTGAACATCACCAGCAGCCTGTCCTGGTTAAATCACGTAGATGCCATGACCAAGAAAGCTCACCAGCGCCTCTACTTCCTCGGGAGGCTAAAGAAATTTGGTTTGTCCCCTTTGACTCTCACCAATTTTTATTGATGCACCATAGAAAGCATCCTATCTGGATGCAGCACGGCTTGGTACGGCAACTGCTCTGCCCAGGACCGCAAGGAACTGAGGAGAGTTGTGGACACAGCCCAGTGCATCACGGACACCAGCCTCCCCTCCTTGGACTCTGTCTTTACCTCTCATTGTCTTGGTGAAGCAGCCAGCATAATCAAATACCGCACGCACCCAGGGCATTCTCTTTTCTCTTCTTCCATCAGGTAGAAGATACAGGAGCCTGAGGGCACGTACCACCAGACTTAAGGACAGCTTCTACCCCACTGTGATAAAACTATTTAACGGTTCCCTTATACAATGAGATGGACTCTGACCTCACGATCTACCTTGTTGTGACCTTGCACCTTATTGCACTGCAGTTTCTCTGTTATCGTTTTTACCTGTACAATATCAATGCACTCTGTACTAACCCAATGTAACTGCACTGTGTAATGACTTGATCTGTAGGAACGGTATACAAGACAAGTTTTTCACTGTACAAGTGGCAATAATAAACCAATACCAATACCAATTTGGAATACTGTAAGCAACTTTGGGCCTCATATTTCAGGAAAAATGTGCTGGCCCTGGAGAGGGTCCAGAAGAAGTTCACAAGAATGATCCCAGGAATGAAAGGCAGATATGAGGAGCGTTTGATGTCTCTGGGTCTGTACTTGATGGAGGTTAGGAGGGTGACAGGGATCTCATTGAAACCTACTGGATACTGAAAAGCCTGGATAGGGTGGACGTGGAGAGGATGTTTCCATTAGTATTAGAGTCTAAGGTCTAAGGGCACAGCCTCAGATAAAGGAATGTCCCTTTAAAACTGAGATGGGGGGAATTTCTTCAGCCAGAGGGTGGTGAATCTGTGGAGCCTAGTCATTAGGTGTATCTAAGGCAGAGATTGATAGGTTCTTGATTGGTAAGGGGGTTAATGGTTACAGGGAGAGGATAGGAGAATGGGCTATCAGCTATGATTGAATGGTGGGGCAGACTCAAACGGCCTAATTCTCCTCTTATGTCTAATGGCCTTATGTGACATATGGAAGAGTTCTTGCTTCAGTGCAATGTAGACCCCCTTTATTCCCACCAGATTGATGAGTGTTTTGATGCTGTTTCCACCTCTATACAGGTCTCAAACCTTGTCTCATCTCGAGACACAAGAGACTGCAGATGGTGTAGCAACATACAAAGAACTGGAAGAACTCAACGGTTCAGGCAGCATCTGTGGAGGGACTTGGATAGTCAATGTTTTGGGTCCAGACCCTTCATCTGGACTGAAAGATGGAGAGGAGATAGCCAGTATAAAGAGGTGAGGGGAAGGGGTAGAGCAGGAGCTGGCAGATGATAGGTGGATCCAGGTAAGGGGGGTGATAACAGATGAGGGAGGAGGGTGAGCGGGAATGAGGTCAGAATCTGGGAGGTGTGAGGTAGAAGTGACAAAGGGCTGAAGATGATGGAATCTGATAGCAGAGGAATAAAGGGAGGGAGGTGGGGAGGGGAACCAGTGGGAGGAGTGTGTAGGTAATGGGAAGATGGAGAGGGTGGGGGGGAGAAAGAGATAGGCTGATGGGGGACGGATAGATCAGGAGGAGAGAGAACAGAGAAAAGGGAAAGGGACAGAGGGGGAGTAGTTACTGGAAGTTAGGTAATTCAATATTCATGCTGTCAGGTTGGAGACTGCCAAGGCAGAATATGAGGTGCTGTTCCTCTAATCTGTGTCTAGCCTTGACTTGGCAGTAGAGGAGGCTGAGGACAGACATTTGGGTGTGGGATTGGGGAGTGGAATTAAAATGGCTGGCCACCAGGAGATCCTGGCTGTTAGGGTGGACGGAGTAAAGGTGCTCAACGAAGCAGTCTCTCAATCTGAGTCGGGTCTCACCGACGTCAAGGAGGCCGTGCCAGGAGCACCAGATGCAACAAATAATTCTGCAGGGTTCATATGTGAAAGACTGCCTCATATAGAAGGGCTGATTAAGGCCCTGGATGGCGGTGAAGGAGGAGGGGTAGGAGCAGGTGTTACACCTTTTGCAGTTACAAAGGGAAAGTGCTTGGGGAGGGAGGAGCAGACATGGACAGACTTGCCTGGATCCCCTCACCTGGATTCACCTATCACCTGCCAGCTCTTGCTCCACCCCTTCCCTCCTTCTCTTTATACTGGCTATTGCCCCTCTCTTTCCAGTCCAGATGAAGGGTCTTGACCCAAAACATTGACTGTCTATTTCCCTCCATAGATGCTGCCTGACCCACTGAGTTTCTCCAGCATTTGGTGTGTTGCTCTTATCTCATCTCTGCTGGCAACTTTTACCCTGCTCTCACTTTCACGTGGTCCTCTTTGGAATTTTCTCTTCACTTTCTTGACATCTCTTTCCCTATCTCAGGAGATTAGTCTGTGATTAATATCTATTACAACAGACTCCCACAGCTACCTCGACTAAACCCCTTTTTCAACTGCATTTTATTATCTCAGTTCTTTGGTTCTGTCCTATCTACTTCGATGACGTCACTTTTCACACCAGTGTTTCCTTAGCCATGGTTCCCCCTCCTCTAGAATTGACAAGGCTCTCAGTTTCATCCATTACATTGCCTGCACTTCTGCTCTCATCCTGTCTCTACCCATTCAGAACAAGGGCAAGGTTGTCCTTGTTCTTGGCTTCCACTCCACCAGCCTCCACAGTCAATGGATCATTTTCTATCACTGTCAAGACTGCACCACCAGACACCTCCCCCTCTTCCCTTTCAGCATTGCGAAGTGTCTGTTTCCTCACGATTCCCTGATTCACTCTCCCACCCCCTTCCCACAGACTTCCCGTGCAACTGCAGGAGATAATGCATTCCCATCATCCAAAGACCCAAGCAATCCTTGCAGGACTAAGCAGCAATTCATTGTACTTTAGCAACAAACAATATGCTGGAGGAACTCAGTGGGTCGAGCAGCATTTGTGGGGGGTAGGAATTGCCAGATCTGTTCCTGATGCAGGGTTTTGACTGGAAACATTAACGTCCTTTCTTCCCAGTCTGAGTTTGCCAAGTCTGCATCTGATCTCACCGATGTAGAGGAGGCCACATTGGGAGCACCGAATGCAGTAGACAAGGTAGGATGAGGTACATGTGAATCTCTGTCTCACCTGGAAGGGCTGTTTAGGGCCCTGGACAGTGGTGAGGGAGGAGGTGTAGGGACAGATGTTACACCTCCTGCGGTCCCAGGGGAGAGTGCAGTAGGATGGAAGGTGGATGGGTGGGGAGGGATGAGTGGACTGGGCAGTCACAGGGAGAGTGGTCCCTGCAGAAAGCAGAAATGGGTGGGAGTTGAAGATGTGACTGGTGGTGGGGTCACATTGTAGCTGGTGGAAATGCTGGATGCGTAGGCTGGTGGGGTGAAGGGTGAGGACCAGGGGAACTCGATCTCTGTTCTGTCTGGGGGGCGGTTAGGGTGAGAGCTCCTCTGCTGGAGGCCGGGTGCCTTTGTCTGGGGTTGCACTAGTATTTATACCAGGACCATAACCAGACCCAGGGCAAGTGATGCCACAAAAAGGTGTTGATTATTGGTGATTTGTCAAGAGTTACTGAGGGCAGGTTTGATGGTGGAGACAGTGACCTACAGGAGGAAAGCAGTCAGTAAAAGCTGACAGCAAATGGCTGACGTTGTGGCTGCAATTCTGAATGGCGTGGGTGGGGACAATGGAAGGTGTTCCTCGCACAGCGTCACAGAGAGCGATGCAGCACAGATACAGGCCCTTTGGCCCCACCAGTGAAGGTGAAAAGCTCCAGGCAACCAATCTCAATCTTATGAGCAAACTTTCCCCACCCAGCATGACAGGAATAACATTTATGTCAAAGAGAGTTTTATTGGAAAAAAAGGCTTTCAGTGTGGATTCAGTCTCAGTTTATTTATGTTATTCATTCGCAATCCTGGAACAACACCTTAGCATCTGAATCTCCCAGTTGCAAGACATTTTAATTGCCCTCCCCATTCCCACACCAATCTGTCTGTCCTCGGCCTCCTCCACTGCCAGGGTGAGGCTAAATGCAAACCAGATGAATTGCACCTCATGTCCTGCCTGGGTAGTCTGCAACCCTAAATTGGACGGCTTGAGTTATGGTGAGAGATTGGATGGGCTGGTCTCGTTTTCCCTGTAGTGAAGGAGGGAGAGAGGCAGCCTATGTTAGGGCTATCAAAAACAAGAGGCGTTGGTTGATGTTGAGAAGGAGTTTTAAGGGGTATGTTTTTTAGTGTGGTTGATATCTAGAATTCGTTGCCAAAGGAGGTGGTGGAATCAGATACAATTACTTTGTTTAAGGCACATTTAGACAGACACTTAAATATTCAAGGCATACGGTCTTAATGTGGGCAAATAGTGTAGATAGGGAGAAAGGTGGGCATGGATGTGATGGGCTGAAGGGCCTATTACTGTGCTGTACGACTGTGACTCCATGAATAAAACCAGACAGGATGGGAAAAGAAAAGGAAGGTCAGTTGATCCAATTCTCCTTTTGCACAAAATCTCAGCTAAAATATTTTAATAAAACAATGTGTCAGTCAAAATCACAAGATCACAAGACAAAGGAGCAGAAGTAGGCCATTTGGCCCATCAAGTCTGATCCATGAGCTAAACTAATACTATTCCTATCTAGCCCCAATTTCCGGCCTCATCCCCATATCCCTTGATACCTTGACTAATTAGATACCTATCAATCTCCTCCTTAAACACCCACAGTGATCGGGCCTCCACAGCTGTATGTGGCAAAGAATTCCATAATTTCACTACCCTCTGGCTAAAGAAATTTCTCCTCATTTCTGTTTTAAACCAGTACCCTCTAATTCTAAGATTGTGCCCTCTAGTCCTGGACTCACCCAAGCCGCTTAGATATTTATTCATTTATTCTATGAAGTTATCCTCTCCACATGGGATACTTTAATATATAAATTAAGCATGTGTTGTTCCATAAAATAAAAAACAAATACGAAGCAGGGTTTTAACCTGAAACGTTGACAGTTTCTTTCCCCCCACAGATGCTGCCCGACCTGCTGAGTTCCTCCAGCAGATTGATTGTTGCTCCAGATTTCAAAATCTGTTATCTCTTGTGTCACCAAACAAATATTCTTGTATAAATCCATCAAATAAGCTGCATAAAAATGTAAAATTGCAGAGACACTCAGCAGGTAAGACAGTTTTAATGGAGAGAGCAACAAATCACTGACCATTGATCACAACTGACACTGATCCGAAACATTATCTCTGCTCCGCTCTCCACAGATGCTGCCTGACTTGCTGAATATTTCCAGGATTTTCTGTTTTAATTTCAGATTTCCAGCATCTGCACTGTTTTTGTTTTTAAATTATGCACCAGGGCTTGGATTATAAATTAGCAGATGAGATACAAATTATATCAGTTATGTCCCTGATCAGACAGCCAAGCAACATCTGTTCACAGTGAAGTAGCTCTGATCCAAGCAGGGGTAAATGATAGTTGGGAATTGATCCCTGGTCATTCTGTGATGTTTTAGGAATGATTATAATGAAATCATTGCAACGTTGTCAATGAGAAGTCAATTAACAAATCTTGCATTGGATCAGTCAGAAAATATCCATTGGCAAAGTAGAAGAAAAACTGAGCACATCTGAATACTGGGTCAGCTGGAAATCTCACTCTCCCTCTCTCTCTCTCCCTCCAAACCTCTGTCCCTCTCTCTCCCTTTCCCTCCCTTTCTCTCCCTCAATCTCCCTCTCTATCCCACTCTCTCTCTTGCTCTCTCCACACCCCTAATCCCTTCTCTCTCTCCATCTCTCCCTCTCCTTCAGTGCACTCCCCACCCCTACTCCCCTCCCCTTCCCCCCTCTCCCACCCTCCCTCCCCCCTTGATCCCACTCTCCCTCTCTCTACCTCTCTCTCTCCCTCCCTCTCCATCTCTCTCCCTCCCTCTTCCTCTCTCTCACTCTCTCTCCCCACCCCTACTCCACTCGTTCTCTTCCCTTCTCTCTCTCCCTCTCTCCCTCTCCTCTTGCTCTCTCCCAACCCCTAATCCCATCCCTCTCCCTCGCTCTCCCTTCCTCTCCCTCCCTCTCTCGCTCTCCCTCACTCTCCCTCCCTCCCACCTCTCTCCCCCTCACTCTCTCCCCTCTCTCTCCATTTCTCCCCCCTCTCTCTCCTTCTCTCTCTCCCTCCCTCCCTCTCCATTCCTCTCTCTCCCCACCCCTACTCCCCTCAAACTCTCCCTCCCTCTCTCCCTCTCACTCCCACCCTCCCCCACCACTACCCCTCCCACTCCCCATCTCCATCCCTCTCCCAACCCTTACTCCCCTCTCTCCCCCTACCCATACTCCGCACTCTCTCTCTCTCACTCTCTTCCCCCTTTCTCCCTCTCCCTCCATCTCCCTCCCTCTCCCTCTCTCTCCCACTCGTTCTCTCTCTCCCTCTCCTTCTCTTACTCTCTCCACTCCCTCGCCACTCTCACTCTCTCACCCTCTCTACCCCTCTCTCTCCCTCTCCCTCCCTCAATCCCTCTATCCCTCTCCCTCTCACCCTCTCCCAACCCCTACTCCCCTCTCCCTCCCTCTGTTTCCCTCTCTCTCCCTCTCTCTACCTCTTCCGCTCTCTGTCTCTCTCTTTCTCCTTCTCTTGGTCTCTGCCCACCCCAACTCAACCTTCTCTCTCTCCCTTTCTCTCTCCCCCTCTCTCCGTCCCTCTCCCTTTCCTTCTCCTGCTCTCTCCCCACTACTCTCCACTCCCTCCCTCTCCCTCTTCCTCCTTCCCTTTCCCTTCCTCCCTCTCCTTCTCCATTTTCCTCTCCCTCTCTATCCCCACCCCTACTCTCTCTCTCTTTTCTCTCTCTCCTTCTCTTGCTCTCTCCCCAACCATACTCCCCTCTCACTCCCTCCCTCTCGCCCTCCCACTCTCCCTCCCTCTTTCTCCTCCGCACCAACCCCACTCCCCCCTCTCTCCCCACCTCCACCCCGCCCACTCTCTCCCCTCTCTCCCCTCCCTCTCCCCCCTTTCACTCTCTCTCCCTCTCCTCTTTCACTCTCCCCACCCCTACACCCATCTCTCTCCCTCTTTCCCTCTCTCTCTCCCTCTCCCTCCCTCCCCTTCTCCTTCTCTCTCACAACCCCTACTCCACTCGCTCTCTCCCCCCTCTCCCCCCTCTCTCTCTCCCTTTCCTTCTCTTGCTCTCCCCCTCCCTCTCACCCTCTATCTCTCTCTCTCTCCCTCTCTCTCTCCCACTCTCCCTCCCTCCCTCCATCTCTCCCTCCATTTCCCTCTCTCCCTCTCTTTCCCCACCCCTACTCCCTTCTCTCTCTCTGCCTCTCTCTCTTTCCCCCTCTCTCTCCCTCTCTCTCACTCTCTCCATTCCTCTCCAGCCCTCTCCCTCACTCACTCCCTCTCCTTATCTTGCTCTCTCCACCCTTATTCCCCTCTCTCCCACTCTCCCTCCCCCTCCCTCTCCCTCTCCCCCTCCCTCTCCCTCTCCCCCCTCTCTCTCTCCTTCTCTTTCTCCCGCTCCTTCTCTTGCTCTCTCTCCACCCCTACTTCCCCCCCCCTTCTCTTGCTCGCGGTCTCTCTCTCTCTCTCTCTCTCTCTCTCTCTCTCTCTCTCTCTCTCTCTCTCTCTCTCTCTCTCTCTCTCTCTCTCTCTCTCTCTAATAGGAAGTAATCATTTTGTGCTTTAACCATTTTGCCTCGACAATCAGTTTGGAACTATAATACTGGAAGATTTTCAGCCTTCTGCAGAGGTGCATACTTTCAAAAGTTATATTTGCTTTTGATGGTCAATTTGTCTTTCTGAGAATTTTAAGTTTTTTTTTAGATTTCTGTACTCTGCACAGTTCTTTGTCAAATTTGTTTCCCTGCATATTTCACCTCCTGTTGTTTTATCCACAGAGGGCTTGCTTCTTCAATGTGCATATATTTTTTCTTGGTGTGAACCCATCCTGCATGCAGACTGGAATCTTTGGCAGTGGTTTATATGAAGATGCCCTTCTTTGCTAGGCATAAGCTGAACATGCAGAAGGCTCTTGGGGGAGATATTTCAGGAAAAGGAAACCTTTTCTGAAAGGGGAAAAATCAGACACCGAGAGTTATTAATATTATTTTGTAGCCATACGTGGCATGTGGCAGAAAAGAAAACGCAGAAACGCAGAGGCTGGACCGGAGCACACTTTACTGACTCAAACAAAGCGCACGCGCTCGCTAAAGCAACCGAGAGCCTCTCCAGCGGACGTGACGTGCGGTCCCCACCGGAAGGCCCGCCCCACTGTTAGTCTGTGTCGCGCTCCTGCACATGTGCTCACAGCCGCCGATGGTGGTTCGAGTCCTGCAGGTCCGGGCTGCTACACAACACCCCCCAGAATCGCCCAGCGGGGGCATGGGATCCCCAGTCTGTGTGTCCCTCTTGGGCGACCTGCCCCGCTGGCGCAGTAAGGGCACCTTCACGGGCTGTCCAATGTCCAAATGCGCCGGTTTGAGGCTGTCCACTGTGAAGGTCTCCTCACGGCCCCCCCACCTCCACGACACACGTAGATCCACTGTGCTGGATCACCTTGAAGGGTCCTTCGTACGGCCTCTGCAGAGGGGACTTGTGCATGCCCTGCGAATGAAAACGTACTCACAGACCCTGAGATCCCTAGGAACAAAAGACGGTGTATTGCCATGTCTGGAGGTTGGAACTGGCGCCAGGCTCCCCACCTTGTTCCACAGCTTCGTCAGCACTTCTGCCGGCGTCCCTGCTGGACCTTGGGCCTCCGGCACAAACTCGCCCGGGACCATCAGGGGGATGCCGTAAACCAACTCCGCCGAGGAGGTGCCCAGGTCCTCCTTGGGGGCCATGCGGATGCCCAGTATAACCCAGGGAAGTTCATCTGCCCAGTTGGGCCCTCTGAGGTGCGCCATCAGGGCTGACTTGAGGTGCCTGTGGAAACGCAAGACCAAACCGTTGGCCTGTGGGTGGTACGCCATGGTGTGGTGTAACCGGGTGCCCAGGAGCTGTGCCAGTGCTGTCCACAACCTTGATGTGAACTGTGCCCCTCTGTCGGAGGTGATGTCCGCTGGAAGTCTGAACCTAGTGATCCAGTTTGCGATGAGCGTCCTGGCGCAGGACTCCGTGGACGTGTCTGCTGGCAGCACGGCCTCCGGCCATCTGGTGAATCTGTCGACCATGGTGAAGATATAACTGGCACCCCGGGAGACAGGCAGGGGGCAACTATGTCCACGTGGATGTGCTGAAACCTGCCGAGCGTCGGTTGGAACTGTTGGAGGGGAGACTTCACATGCCGCTGGACTTTGGCTGTCTGGCAGTGTACGCAGGTCCTGGCCCAGTGTCCGACCTGCTTGCGCAGACCGTGCCAGATGAATTTGTCTGAGACCAATTTGATGGACACCTGGATGGACAGGTGGGCCAGGCCGTGTAGCATGTCGAACACCCGCCGCCTCCATGCTGTTGGTACCACGGACTGAGGTCTGCCAGTTGACGTGTCACACAGAAGCTGAACCACTGTAGGGCCGACGGGGACGTCCTCCAGCTGGAGTCCAGAAATGGTGGTGCGATAGGCCAGGATCTTGGTGTCCGCTTGTTGTGCCTGCGCCAGCGCTGTGTAGTCGACCCCTGGGGATGAGGTGGTCACTGAGTGGATGTGGGGATGAGATTACGTGTTGGCGACCACGTTGTTCTTCCCCGTGATGTGGCAGATGTCGGTGGTAAACTCCGAGATAAACGAGAGGTGCCTCTGCTGCCAAGCCGACCATGGGTCCGATACCTTTGCGAGGGCAAAGGTGAGGGGTTTGTTGTCCATATATGTGGTGAAACCCCTTCCTTCAAGGAAATACCGGAAGTGCCGGATGGCCAGGTAGAGAGCTAGCAACTCCCTGTCGAAGGCGCTGTACTTCACCTCCGGCGGTCGCAGGTGTCAACTGAAAAAGGCGAGCGGTCGCCACTGGCCCTCAATGACCTGCTCCAGGACTCCGCCGACCACCATGTTGGAAGCATCGACTGTGAGCACCGTGGGTACATCAACTCACGGGTGTACTAGGAGGGCCACCTTCGCCAACGCCTCTTTGGTCTGCTCGAAGTCTTCCGTGGACTCGGCATCCCATTCCACCTCCTTGGCCTTGCCAGCCATCAGACCGAACAGGGGTCTCATGATGTGCGCCGCCCCCGCCACGAACCGGTGGTAGAAATTCACCATCCCCACGAACTCTTGCAGGCCCTTGACTGTGCTGGGTTTGGGAAACTGGAGGATGGCCTGAACCTTGTCTGGCAGAGGGGTGGCTCCATGCTGGTTGACCCTGTGGCCCAAGAAGTCGATTTCCGGCAGCCCGAACTGGTACTTCGCTGGGTTGATTGCCAGTCCGTCGTCGCTCAGACGCTGGCAGAGCTGGCGCAAATGTGCCACGTGCTCCTTGCGTGACTTGCTGGCCACCAGATGAAGATGAAATCCAGGCCTCACCCAACCGAGTCCATTAGCCTCTGGAAAGTCTGAGCGGCATTCTTGAGGCCGAAGGACATCCTTAGGAATTCAAATAGCCCGAAAGGGGTGATGAGGGCCGTCTTGGACACATCATCGGGGTGCATGGGGATCTGATGATGTCCTTGGACCAGGTCGATTTTTGAAAAGATGGTCGCCCCGTGGAGGCTGGCCGTGAAGTCATGGATGTGGGGCACCAGATATCTGTTGGCGGTTGTGCCGTTGTTAAGTCTCCTGTAGTCCCTGCAGGGTCTCCAACCTCCTGCGGACTTGGGCACCATATGCAGCGGCGATGCCCAAGGACTGTCCGAGCGGTGGATGATCCCCATCTCCTCCATTTCCGGAACTCCTCCTTGGCGAGGCAGAGCTTGTCGGGTGGCAGCCTATGGGCCCGGGCATGCAGCAGTGGTCCTTGTGTGGGAATGTGGTGCTGTACACCGTGCTTGGGGTCGGTAGTGGAGAACTGTGGGGTGATGATGGAGGGGAAATCCGCCAGCACCCTGGCGAACTCGTCACCCGAGAGCGTGACGCAGTCCAGGTGAAGGGCCGGGAACTGGGCTTCCCCGAGCTGGCAGGTTTGGAAAGTCTCGGCGTGGACCAAACTCCGGCCTTTCAGGTCGACCAGAAGACAGTAGGCCCGTAGGAAATCCGCCCCTAGTAATGGCCACGACACCGCTGCTACCATAAAGGTCCAGGTAAAACAGCTGGAGCCGAAACGCAGCGGGATGGTACACGATCCGTACGTCCGGATGATGGTGCCGTTCACGGTGGTGAGGTAGGGGCCTGGGGCCCTGGTAGGGGTGTCCATGTTTGAGGGGGGAAAGACGTTGATCTCGGCCTCGGTGTCCACCAGGAAACATCACTCGGAGTGTCGGTCCCAGCGGAACAGGAGGCTGTCACGATGACCAGCCGCCGAAGCCACTAGCAACGGCCGGCCCCGGCGTTTCCAGGGAAGGCACACGGTGGATGGCAGCGGCGCGCGTTTGACCCCCACCTCTGATGGTAAAAACACCACTGGTCCAAACCCTCGTCTTTGTCCCCCGTGGGTCTCAGCGGTTTCAGTTGTGGGGTCTTAGTCTTAGGCTGCGTGGTCGTGGTTAGGCAGATGGAAGCTGCTCCCCGCTGCTTACTTTGCCACAAAATGTCTGCCCTGGCCACGAGGCTGCACGGGTTGCTGAAATCTTCACCTGCGAGGAGGAGGCGAATGTCTTCTGGCAGTTGCTCGAGGAACAGCTGCTCGGAAAGGAGGCAGGGTTTATGGCCATCCATGAGCGCCAGCATGTCATCCATCAACTCAGATGGCTTGCGGTCGCCCAGGCCATCCATGCGCAGGAGCCACGTGGCTCATTCGCGGTGGGAGAGTCCGAAAGTGCGGAGGGGGAGTGCCTTGATTTTAATGTACCTGTCCTCCGTAGGTGGATGGTGCAGGAAGTCGATGATCCGTGCTGCCATGTCCTGGTCGAGCACGCTGACCACGTAGTAGTACCGCGTGGCATCGGCTGTAATGCCTCTGATGCTGAACTGGGCCTCAGCCTGCTCGAACCAAACATGGGGCTGAGTAGCCCAGAGAGTCGGGAGCTTGAGCGAGACTGCATTGTGCAAGTCGTTGGGATTCATGTCGCGGGTTCCAGATGCCGTCTGGGAGCGTCGGGGTCACCAAATGTAGCCGAACGCGGCGCGTGGCAGAAAAGAAAACGCAGAAACGCAGAGGCTGGACTGGAGCACACTTTACTGACTCAAAGTGCGCGTGCTCGCTAAAGCAACCGAGAGCCTCTCCGGCAGACGTGACGTGCAGTCTCTGCCAGAAGGCCCGCCCCACACTTAGCCTGCGTCACACTCCCGCGCATGTGCCCGCGGCCGGTGATGGCAGTTCGAGTCCTGAGAGTCTGGGCCGCTGCAATTTCACCTTTTTGAGGATAATGTGTTTGTGTACACACAGGAATACAACGTAATGAGTATTTAGTAAATTATTTTTACTCTTACTGAGTAAAATTTATGGTGAACTTTCCACTGCCCAGTTCTGGTATACACTGGCTTGATGGTCAATACAGTTGGGTCTGATATCCTCACGAGGGAAGTGGGGAGGATGATGTCGCTGGGTGCTTTGAGAAGAATTCAGACTTGCTTGGCAGGAGAATGGCAACCCAAAAGGAGGGTCCCAAGGGAGACAAACAGAGCAGAGAGTGAAAGTTAGAAAAGTAATAAACAAAATAAAAAGACAAAAGCAGACAGCAAATAGGTTCAGAGTAGGGATAGATGGGGAAAGATCAAACTTAAAGACACAAGAGCTCCAGACCTCTGTCTGACCCATACCTGTCAGAGTGCATGAAATAAGGTAGATGAGCTTATAACGCAGTTAGAAATTGGCAGGTATGATGTTATGGGCATCACAGAGTCCTGGCTGAAAGAAGATCACAGCTGGGAGCTAAACATCCAAGGATACACATCCTATCGAAAAGACAGGCAGGTGGGCAGAGCGGGTGGGGTGGCTTTGTTGGTAAAAAAATGAAATTAAATCCTTAGCAAGAAATGACATAGGAAGCTCTGTGGCAGTGAGCATGAATCCCGGATTGTATGTTGCCTCCCAGGTGCCAGGGTCCAGGATGTCACTGATCGGGTCCACAGGATTCCAGAGTGGGAGGGAGAACAGCCAGAAGTCGTGGTTCATGTTGGTACCAACGACATAGGTGGGAAGAGGGATGAGGTCCTGAAAGTGAGTTTAGCGAGCTAGGCAGAAGGCTGAAGGACAGGACCTCGAGGGTAGCGATCTCGGGATTGCTGCCAGTGCCACGCGATAGTGAAGGGAGGAATAGGAGGAGATGGTAGATAAATGCGTGGTTGAGAAGTTGGTGCAGGAGGGAGGGTTTTAGATTTTTGGATCATTGGGATCTCTTCTGGGGAAGGTGGGACCTGTACAGAGAGGACGGGTTACACCCGAACCTGAGGGGGGTCAATATCCTTGTGGCCAGGTTTGCTAGGGTGGTTCAGGAGGGTTTAAACTAGATTGCGAGGGGGAAGGGAATTGGAGGAGTAGGTCAGAGGAAGAAGGGGATGGGGAAAAGTCAGATCTGATAGGTAGAGAGGCTTTGAGGGAGGAGAAGCAGTGTACGGGCTATAAAAGTAGTAAGGTGGATGGGCTAAAGTGCATTTACTTGAATGCGAGAAGCATCAGGAATAAGGGAGATGAACTGAGAGCTTGGATAAGTACATGGGACTATGATATTGTGGCTATTACAGGGACGTGGCTGACATCAGGACAGGAATGGATATTGAATATTCCTGGTTTTCAGTGTTTTAAAAGGGATAGGGAGGTGGGGAGAAGAGGAGGAGGGGTGGCGATACTGGTCAGGGACACTCTTACAGCTGCAGAAAGGGTAGATAATGTAGAAGGATCCTCTCTAGAGTCAATATGGGTGGAAGTTAGGAACAAGAAAGGGGCAGTTACCTTCCTGGGAGTATTCTATAGGCCCCCCGGTAGCAGTAGGGATACTGAGGAGCAGATTGGGAGGCAGTTTTTGGAGAGATACGAAAATAACAGGATTATTATAATGGGAAAATTCAACTATCCAAATATTGATTGACACCTACTTAGTGCCAAAGGTTTAGATGGGACGCAGTTTGTTAAGTGTGTCCAGGACGGATTCCTGACACAGTATGTTGATAGGCCGACTAGAGGGAATGCCACATTAGATCTAGTTTTAGGTAATGAACCTGGTCAGGTGACAGATCTATCGATGGGTGAGCATTTGGGGTACAGTGACCATTGCTTCATAACTTTTAGAATTGTCATGGACAGGGATATGAGCAAAGAGGACGGGAAGATATTTAATTGGGGAAAGGCGAATTATGAGGCTATAAGGCAAGAACTTGGGAGTGGAAATTGGGGTGACATTTTTGAAGGGAAATGTACTATGGAGATGTGGTCGATGTTCAGGGATCTCTTCCAGGATGTTAGGGGTAAATTTGTCCCGGTGAGGCAGAGAAGGAATGGTAGGGTGAAGGAACCATGGGTGACGAGAGAGGTGGAACAACTAGTTAGGAAGAAGGCGGCAGCATACATGAGGTGTAAGCAGCAAGGATCAGACAGGGCTCATAAGGAATATAGAGTAGCAAGGAAGGAACTTAAGAAAGGTCTGAGGACAGCGAGAAGGGGACATGAAAAGACTTTGGCAAGTAGGTTTAAGGAGAATCCCAAAGCTTTTCTCTTGTCCGTAAAGAGCAGAAGGATGGCTAGGGTATAGGTAGGTCCGATTAAAGACAAAGGTGGGAAGATGTGCCTGGAAGCTGTGGAAGTGGGTGAGGTTCTCAATGAATACTTCTCTTCAGTATTCACCAAGGAGAAGGGTCTTGATGATGCTGAGAACAGTGTAGGTGAGCGTAATGTTCTAGAGTATGTAGATATTTAGAGAGAGGATGTGTTGGAGTTGTTAGAAAATATTAGGACAGATATGCCCCCGGGGCATGATGGAATATTCCCCAGGCTGCTTCGTGAGGCAAGGGAGGAGATTGCTGAACTGTTGGCTAGGATCTTTGAGTCCTCGTTGTCAACGGGGATGGTACCGGAGGATTGGAGGGTGGCGAATCTTGTCCCCTTATTCAAAAAAGGTAGTAGGGATAGTCCAGGGAATTACAGACCAGTGAGCCTTACGTCTGTGATGGGTAAGCTGTTGGAAAGGATTCTAAGAGATAGGATCTATGACCATTTGGAGAAACATGGACTGATTAGGGACAGCCAGCATGGCTTTGTGAAGGGAAGATATTACCTCACAAGCCTGATAGGGTTCTTTGAGGAGGTGACCAGGAATATTGATGAGGGTAGTGCAGTGGATGTGGTCTACATGGATTTTAGTAAGGCGTTTGACAAGGTTCTGCATGGTAGGCTTCTTCAGAAGGTCAGAGGTCAAGGGATCTGGGGAAACTTAGCCGTGTGGATTCAAAATTGGATTGCCTGTAGAAAGCAGAGGGTTGGGGTGGAGGGAGTGCATTCAGATTGGAGGGCTGTGACTAGTGGTGTCCCGCAGGGACTGGTTCTGGGACCTCTACTTTTTGTGATATTTATTAACGACTTAGATGAGGGTGTGGAAGGCTGAGTTAGCAAGTTTGCAGATGACACAAAGATTGGTGGTGTTGTGGATAGCATGGAGGGCTGTCGAAGCTTGCAGAGGGATATTGATAGGATGCAGAGCTGGGCTGACAAGTGGCAGATGGAGTTCGATCCAGAGAAGTGTGAGGTAGTACAATTTGGAAGGACAAACTCCAAGGCAGATTCTGAGCAGTGTAGAGGAGCAGAGGGATCTGGGGGTTCATATCCACAGATCACTGAAAGTTGCCTCACAGGTGGATAGGGTAGTTAAGAAAGCTTATGGGATGTTAGCTTTCATAAGTCGTGGGATCAAGTTTAAGAGCCGCGAAGTGATGATGCAGCTTTACAAAACTCTGGTTAGGCCACACTGTGTCCTGTTCTGGTCACCTCATTATAGGAAGGATGTGGAGGTGTTGGAGAGGGTGCAGAGGAGATTTACCAGGATGCTGCCTAGATTAGAGAGTATGCATTATGAGGAGAGACTAAAGGAGCTAGGGCTTTACTCATCGGAGAGAAGGAGGAGGAAGGGAGACATGATAGAGGTATACAAGATATTGAGAGGAATAAATAGAGTGGACAGCCAGTGCATCTTTCCCAGGGCACCAATGCTCAAAACAAGAGGACATGGCTTTAAGGTGGGAAGTTCAAGGGAGATGTCAGAAGGAGGTTTTTCACCCAGAGAGTGGTTGGTGCATAGAATGCACTGCCTGGGGTGGTGGTGGAGGCTGATACATTGGACAAGTTCAAGAGATTGTCAGATAAACATATGGAGGAATTTAAGTTAGAGGGATATGTGGGAGGAAGGGGTTAGATAGTCTTAGGTGTGGTTTGAAGGGTGGCACAACAAAGGCCCTGTATGTGCTCTATTGTTCTTTGGATCTATAGGATCAGAAGATGTAGAATCCTTGTGGGTAGAATTAAGAAACTGCGAGAGTAAAAAGACCCTGATGGGAGTTATACTGTATACAGGCCTCCGAATAGTAGCCAGGATGTGGGTTACAAATTACAACAGGAGATAGAAAAGGCATGTAAGAAGGGCAATGTTACAGTGGTCATGGGAGATTTCAATGTGCAGGGAGATTGGGAAAATCAGGTTGGCACTGCATCCCAAGAGAAGGAGTTTGTCGACTACCTATGAGATAGCTTTTCAGAACAATCTATGATCGAGCCCACTAGGGAAAAGGCAATTCTGTATTTGGTGTTGTGCAATGATCCAGATTTGATTAAGGAGCTTAAGGTAAAGGAATTCTTAGGAGGCAGTGATCATAACATGATAGAATTCACCATGCAGTCTGAGAGGGAGAAGCTAAAATTGGATGTATCAGTATTACAGTTGAGTAAAGGTAATTACAGAGGCATGAGAGAGGAGCTGGCCAAAGTTGATTGGAAGGGGACCCTAGCAGGGATGATGGTAGAGCAGCAATGGCAGGAGTTTCTCCGAGTAATTCGGAAGACACAAGATCAGTTCATCCCAAAGAAGAAGCAGCATTCTAAAGGGAAGATGAGGCAACCATGGCTGACAAGTGAAGTCAAAGGCAGCATAAAAGCAAAAGAGAGGGCATACTATATTGCAAAAATTAGTGGGAAGCTAGAGGATTGGGAAGCTTTTGAAAACCAACAGAAAGCAACTAAGAAAGCAGTAAGAGGAGAAAAGATGAAATACAAAGGTAAGCTAGCCAATATTATGAAAGAGGATACCAAAAGTTTTCTCAGATACATAAAGTGTAAAAGAAAGGCAAGAATGGACATCAGACCACTGGAAAATGACACTGGAGAGATGGTAATTGGGAACAAAGAAACAGCGGACAAACAAATATAGCTGAATAAGTATTTTGCATGTCTTCGCTGTGGAAGTCACCAGCAACATGCCAAATGATTGAGGGAGTTAGGGGGCAGAAGTGAGTGTAGTTGCTATTACTAAGGAGAAGGTGCTTGGGAAGCTGAAAGGTCTGAAGGTAGATAAGTCGCCTGGACTGGATGGACTACACACCAGGGTTCTGAAAGAGGTAGCTGAAGAGATTGTGGAGGCATTACTGGTGATCTTCCAAGAATCACTAGATTCAGGAATGGTTCCGGAGGACTGAAAATCACAAATGTCACTCCACTCTTTAAGAATGGAGGGAGGCAAAAGACAATAGGCCAGTTAGCCTGACTTCAGTGGTTGGTAAGATGTTAGAGTCCATTGTTATGGATGAAGTTTTGGGGTACTTGGAAGCACATGATAAAATAGGCCAAAGTCAGCATGGTTTCCTTAAGGGGAGATCTTGCCTGACGAATCTGTTGGAAATCTTTGAGGAAGTAACAAACAGGATAGACAAAGGAAAGTCAGTGGATGTTGTTTACTTGGATTTTCAGAAGGCCTTTGACAAGGTGCTGCACAAACGGATGCTGAACAAGGTAAGAGCCCATGGTATTACAGTAAAGGTACCAACATGGATAGAAGATTGGCTGACTGGCAGAAGGCAAAGAGTGGGAATAAAGGGGGCCTTTTCTTGATGGCTGCCGGTGACTAGTGGTGTTCCTCAGGGGTCAGTGTTGGGTCTGCCACTTTTCATGTTGCAGTTATATGTCACTTATCTGGATGACGGAATTGATGGCTTTGTGGTCAAGTTTGCGGATGATACGAATATAGATGGAGGGCCAGGTAGTGTTGAGGAAGCAAGGAGTCTGCAGAAGGACTTGGACAGGTTGGGAGAACAGGCAAAGAAGTGGCAGATGGAATACAGTGTAGGGAAGTGTATGGTCATGCACTTTGGTAGAAGGAATAAAGGCGTAGACTATCTTCTAAATGGGGAGCAAATTCAGAAATCGGAGGTGCAAAGGGACTTGAGAGTCCTTGTGAAAGATTCCCTAAAGGTTAACTTCAAGGTTGAATTGGTAAGTAAAGAAGGCAAATGCAATGTTAGCATTCATGTCGAGAGGACGAGAATATAAAAACAAGGATGTAATGCTGAGGCTTTATAAGGCATTGGTCAGACCACATTTGGAGTATTGTGAGCAGTTTTGGTCCCCATATCTATGGAAGGATGTGCAGGTGTTGGAGAGGGTCCAGAGGAGGTTTACATGAATGACCCTGGGAATGAAAAGGTTAATGCATGAGGAGCATTTAATGGCTCTGGGCCTGTACTCACTGGAGTTTAGAAGGATGAGGGGGGATCTCATTGAAACCTGCAAAATATTGAAAGGCCTGGATAGAGTGAACGTGAAGAGGACGTTTCCAGTAGTGGGAGCATCTAGGACCAGAGAGCACAGCTCCAGAATGGAAGGACATCCCTTTAGAACAGAAACGAGGAGGAATTTC